>NW_024104387.1:4921755-5592246 GCF_003945595.2 Pipra filicauda | reverse complement strand
CATGCTCATGTTAAAATAAAAGCTACAGCATCATGCTTTTATTATGGTTCTTGGTTATCATTTTATTAAGCTGATTTCATCTGTCTACCTGTGAAAATTTCTTCTTCATTTCAGCAAAGATACTTTGTCTGCAACTCCAAAACATATCCTATAGCATACGAAAACAAAATTAACAAGTCATAATACTTTAAAGTTGTCAATTGACTTTTATCTTGCTTAAAGTCAGTTTTAAAGTAAAAGTAAAATCGAGTTTCAAAGCACCATTCACAAAATAACTTCAGAAGGAATAGACTATAATTATCATAGCAGCAATGTTACAGAAAATGCCAGTTAAGTTGTAATATGCATCAGACTACATTTCATAAAGTAAGAAGTGAATGGATAAGAAAATGTAAACTATTCAAGGTACAAATTCATATTAACAAGTTCCTTGATTATCTTTAAAAAGCCCTCCAGGTACAGGTAAACATTTTACCTGAAATGGCTCAGGCATAGGATTAGCATATAACCCTGTAATTCAGTTTATTATTGCATGTATAAATTATGAAGCTCTCCAGTTTCATATGAAACTCTTCTTTCATGCCTGAATTACCTCCTGTAGGAAAGTTTTTATTAATATGAACCCATTTTGAAGTATGCAGCTGAAGGTAGAAAAGAGATGACGTTACTGACTTTACTCCTAACACTCTTAAAGTAACCCTGCCTTAGTGGTACCCCCAAAAATGCAAAAGCAAACATGACGTGGACACAACTGTTTTCTGACTGCAAACATCAAATTAACCAGTTTCTGAATCCGAAGCATTTTTCCAGTAAGGAAAAACAGGAAGGGAAAATGAAGATGCTTAATAACATCACTGTTCTTTCTCCAAATTTCTTCAACTGTGCCCTCAGTAAAGATTACCAAAACAAAAACCACCGACATGATCTTTACTGACGTGCCCTATTTGCCCCACCAAATGACCTACAAAACCAGCCCAAATTAGACTCCTGCATTTAACTTCTCAGCAGGATGACACATAAAGCAAGATTTTTTTTCCTTTGTGTACAGATTCAGTTTTGAAGTCTCAAAATTCCAAGATTATTAATTGTTCTATCTAGAAGTTTTCTTTACACATCAGTTTGTAATTTCAGATTTGACAGAAGTTTTAAGAATTTAAAACAAACAAACAAAAAAATCAGAAAACCAACATCCCACAATTGAAATGTTTTGCTGCTTACTAGTTTTACCTGCTCTCAACTGGAAGTTACATACTTTTTGCTAAAATGATTCAAAAGTTTAATAGAGTTTTGAAACTGCTGACTTATAACGTTCTGATCATTATCAAGTACAATGCCCTGTGTCATAAGACTTCATTAAGACTTACAATTTTCCTCCTAATCAGAGACTCCAAAGAGCCCTTGCTTTAGCCTGAATTCCTTCTCTCCAGAGACAGGCAGCCAAGTCTGGTATACACAGGGGCACATGTAAAGTGTGGTGTGCTATTTGACTTGGGGTATGCAGTGGAGGGTGGAAGGGGCAGACAGGCATATCTACAGGCTGCTTCTTTTATAAAAAGGCTTCTATGCTGGGTTCTCAGCTCCTGTTTTCTCAGTTAAAGAACTGCTGGAAGATTTTCAAGAGCTATGTCACTAAACAAATCCCACAGAAGAGATCAAACAAATCAAATTTACAAATTACACTGTTTACACGATGTTCAGGAATTTTAGAAGTAACTGAGAGCCTTCAGCTGCTCTGACAAGACAAATCATAAAATCACAGAATCATTTAGATCGGAGAAGACCTCCAAGATCATCGAGTCCAATCTTTGACCGATCATTGCCTTGTCAACTAGACCATGGCACTCAGTGCATGTTCAATCATTTCTTGAACACCTCCAGATGGTGACCCCATGACCTCCCTGAGCAGTCTGTTCCAATACTTAACAACCCTTCCTGGGAAGACATTGCTCCCCTGGCGCAGCTTGAGGCTCCGTCCTCTTGTACTGTCAGTGGTTGCCAACCTCAGCTCACACAACCTCCTTTCAGGGAGTTCTAGAGAGTGGTAAGGTCATCCCTGAGCCTCCTCTTCTCCAGGCTAAACACTCCCAGCTCCCTCAGCTGCTCCTCAAAGGACTTGTGCTCCAGATCCTTCACCAGCTCCACTGCCCTTCTCTGGACTCAGTCCAGTACCTCAATCTCCTTCCTGAATTGAGGGGCCCAGAACTGGACACAGGGCTCCAGGTGTGGCCTCACCAGTGCCGACTACAGGAGGACAATCAGTGCCCTGGTCCTGCTGGACACACTATTCCTGATCCAAGCCAGGATGCCACTGGCCTTCTTGGTCCCCTTCAGCTGCTGTCGACCAGCACGCTCAGATCCTTTCCCACTGGGTCACTTTCCAGCCACTCTTCTCCAAGCTTGTAGCACTGCAGGGGATTGTTGTGCCCCAAGTACAGGACCTGGCACTTGGCCTTGTTAAAATCACACAGATGTGTCAATCTTCCAAATACAGCATTCCCTATTTTTCAATTAAAGCATTCACTTTAACACTCTATGAATATACTTTATAATAACCACTAGTTCAAATTCTACTACAAAAAAGCTCCTCTCATCATGGAACTTTATGGTTTAAAGTACAATTAAGAGAACAAAGGTCATTCTATAAAGTTGCTTAATTTTACCCTGATAAAAATTACTGTGGAATTCCCCAAATCAATTATTTATTACACCTCACAAAAATCAATAACCATATTAACTACATACTTCAAGGGTTTCAAGTTAACCTACACATGGTATTCACAGGCACACACAAAAATACCCTACAGACTTTTCCTCAGAAGAAATAAGAGCAACTCCTCGGGCAGTGAGCACATCCATTCAGTACTGGTGAGAAGTCCTCAAAGCTTGATGCTGCTACTTTGCCATACCATGACATAGCACACCAGTGGCTTAGTGAAACAAGCTGCAGACCCTCAGCTGCATAAGCATCTAAAAGGCAAATGCAGATGGCTACTTAGGGCTACAGTTTAGGAAACCATCCTATGACTGTTGTAGCACAGAAATCTCGTCAAGCTAATATTTTGGTCAATAAATACTTGAAATTCTAATTTCAAATGCTAACCTTTTAAAAAATATTGAAACACTGATACTTCCATCCCAAGTCACTCCATCTTGCTGAGGGTGGAAATCCAGTGGGATCGAGTGCAGCCTCAGCGAGTTTGCAAGATGAGAACAAGCTGTGTGGTGTGGTTGACATGCTGGAGGGAAGAGATGCCATTCAGAGGGACCCTGACAGGCTGGAGAGGTGGGCGTGTGAACCTCGTGAAGTTCAACAAAGCAAAGTGCAAGGTCCCACACCTGGGCCAAGGCAATCCCAGACACACCTACAGGCCGTGGGAAAACGGATGAGAGCAGCCCTGTGGAGAAGGACTTGGGGGTGATGGTTGATGAAAAACTCACCATGACCCAGCAAAGCACTCGCAGCCCAGAAATCCAAATGTATCCTGGGCTTCACCAAAAGGAGCCCAGCCAGCAGGTCAAGGGAGGGGATTCTGCCCCTCTGCTCTGCTCTGGTGAGACCCCATCTTGAGTACTGCATCCAGCTCTAGGGTCCCGGGCACAGGAAGGACATGGACCCATTGGAGTGAGTCCAGAGGAAGACCAGGAAGTTGCTAAGGGGACTAGAACACCTCCCCTATGATAAAGACAGGCTGAGAGAGCTGGGGCTGTTCAGCCTGGAGTAGAGAAGGTTGTGTGGAGACCCCATGGCAACCTTCCAGTATCTGAAGGGGACCTACAATAAAACCAGAGAGGGACTCCTCCTCAGGAGTTGTAGTGACAGAACAAGGAGTAAAGGGTTCAAACCGAAAGAGGAAAAAATTTGTTCAGATATATGACAGAAATTCTTTACTGCGAGGAAAGTGAGGCACCAGAACAGGTTGCCCAGCATTCAAGACTAGGCTGGATGGGGCTTTGAGCAACCTGGTCTAGTGGGAGGTGTCCCTGCCCATGGCAGGGGGGCTGGAACTACATGATCTTGAAGGTTCCTTCCAACCCAAACCATTCCATGATTCTATGACCTTTTACATTTTTCCATTTCTAGAAAGGAGATGACGTTCACAAACCCGCACGTAGAAGATTTATGACTATTAGACCAGACTTAAAAAAGACTTTTTTAAAATAAAAACATGCAATCGACGCTCTGGTCTGATCTGGGTGGACATTCTGGAGTGCTGTGCTACACAAGCATTTCCTCCATGTACCTTTCTAAAAAATATTTCATCTTTGTTACGTGAAAGATCTGCCTCCACAAGATGCAAAGCATAAAGTATTTTATTGCACTGAAGGAATTCAAGTGTACTTCTGTATATACTAACAAAGGCAGAATTGTTATTAGTGCCATCTGCAAGACAGACACTTGCTTTGACCATATAGGTTCTGTATTTGTTGAAAACAGAGGAACAAAAAAATAGAGTGTTACTAGACCTGTCACAACAATATTTAAATGCAGAACTGCAGTGGTTTTAACACTGCATTTAGATGTGGCTTGCTATTTTTCAGCTTTGAATCACTGAACTAATTAAAGTCTATTGCAGCATATCACTATCCTTATGAGGACAAACCATACATTTTATTTTTCAAACGACAGAAGGTTCTCACGAGATTTTAACTCCTGCTTCAATTCTTTTATAAGTTTATTTTCAGAGATTGAAAGTGAAACCTAAAGCCCAGCTCAAATTTCGTGCAGATTCTACTCAATACTTCCAAATTCCAGTACTTCCAATAGATAAAAATAGACAGTAAGTAAAATCTCAAGTTTCAGGTCAGGGGTTTAACTGACAGATGTATGAAGTTTGACTGCCAAATAAAGTTAATGGCCTACACAGACTTGAAATGATCACCAGCAGAGAAGATGCTACATATCCATGCTCTGTAAATAATTCTTACAAATCACTGCAATATAGAGGAAAGACAAAGAGATCAGTAGCAAGCAGCAAAGGCAGACATCCTGCTTACATTCACAAAATTACTTGCATGATTAAGCCTAGGACAGCAGTTCTCATGTAGCTTCAGCACCTAAAGACTACCATATGAAGTGCACAGAAGTGACAGCTGCCTGTCACGTTACTGCTGGGAAAACTTTGGGACACACATTCCAAGTCTGTGTAACTACTGGGTGCACATTTGCAGCAGTTACAAGGATAAGGGAACTCTGGTACCTTCAATCACAAAAAAAGTAGTCTGCATTTGTACCTTTTACATCTAAAGTAACATCATACAAAAACATCCAGGTGTTTACAGTTCAACTGACCAGAACCTTATTTCAACTCTCTTTCTCAGCGATGACAAACTACTATCAAATCAATTCCTTGAGAACCCACAACCATAATTCAGGAATTCCTTCACCTATTCCAAAAGGTCCAACCCATTCAACACCACACTGGATACGTGCTGACAGCACTGTATTCTGCACAAAACCTGAAGGCCAAAAACCTTTCAAATATGCAGCAAGTAAGGGGAGAACGCTCAGAGAGCACCAGGGTACCATTTCCACCCAAAACCTGCTCTTTTCATCCCAGTCCATTTTGAACCATAGACTCCAGAGCCCTTACAATCCACAACTCCCTTCTCCCCCCAGTAGAGCTAGTCACACTCCTCCATGCTTTTTCCAAGCCCAACAAATCTCTTTTTAGAGGCCAGCTTCCCTGATACAGTGAGGTGAGCAGGGTCACTTCCCTGGGAGGCAAACACGGGATGATAAAGGTCCTCGGAATGAGGGAAGCATTTAGCAGGTGGTCTCAGACTCACATTTGGCTTTGCTTTAGGGGAAAGAAGGAAGTTCTTTCTCAAAGACAGCTTACCTATTTCTGTCAGAGTACTGTGAGTTGTTACTTAACACAGGTGCCTCACTGCAGCCTAGTCTGAGTTAATGAGGGAACAGTGCACTTACAATCCTGTTACAAATGCCTGAACCAAAACATAGTTTACAAAGAAGTGTTTTATAGTACACTTGTGGCAAACTGAATACACTCTATAAAATACTGATCCCAGGAGATGTTAAACAGTAACTTTGAGCTGTTAACTTGATAGAATGCTTCCTGACGCAAAAAAAAAAAACCAAAACTGAACCTTTAGACACTCATTTAATTTTGAATTAGACTTTGTGATATCAGGTTTGTGAGTACCTGAATAATATACTTTATTCTCAGCTTCGAATTCTTCATTATACCTGGAGAGATTTCAGGCAAAATCCAAAACAATGTTTTTAAACTAGTAAAACTAAATATAGGATTTCAGTACCATGACAAGTAAAGAAAAAAAATTACTTCATCATGAGCCTAAAATACCATGAAAACTCAAGAATATATATCCTATATATAGGTAATTATTGAACCTTCACCCCCTCCCTGCTTTCCCTCCCTCCAGGATGTGATATTAAGGATTCACAAAACTTAAGGAAGCCCTTTCAGTCTATCCACTTGACCAGGTACAAGACCAGAAATTAGAAAGGAAAACTAGCAAAAGACTCCGTACCAGGCCACACTGGAATAGAGACAGTTTTCTACACAGAAGCCTCTAAGGTGCTATACTTCAGATTTGTGCCTGAAAACGTGCTGATAACACAATAAAGTTTTGGTTCCTGCTGAAGAGTGTTTGCGCAGCATCAACGCCTCCTGTGAGTCTTACTCTGCTCCCCCAGGGAACAGACTGGGGGCTGTGCTAGAGCCTGGGAGCGGCCACCCCCGGGCAGGTGACCCAAACTAAGCCAGGAGACATTCCATGCCATGTAATGCCATGCTCAGCATCAAAAGGGAAAAGAGGAGGTTTAGTTAGGCTCCACCTTTGTATGGAAATTGGCTGCACCTTGATCTACCTGTAGAACATAGTGAGCGATTGCCTTTGCATTCCTTGTTTTTGGGACTTCTTTTCCCCCCTCTACTCTTACACTTCTTCTTTACTTATTAAACAATTTTATGTTGACCCTCAAGTTTTCTTGCTTATACTCTTCCTTTCCTCAGCTGAGGGTGGGAAGGGAGCAAGCAGCTGCATGCCTACCAAGGTTAACACTCAACAGGGCGATATTAATATATAGTCTTGAAAATGATATTATTATTGGTTTGTCATTACTCAAATGTGTCTTTATTTTTTTTATGTCTTTATCCTCATTGCTTATCAACTTCTAATACCCATTCACTTTTAATGGATCACTTCGAACAACTTCCCATTGCCACAACTACAGTTTAAGAGACTTCAGATAATGAAAGGAAAAGAGAATCAAGAAAAAATGACAAAATATTTTTGACAGTTATCAACAGATTAAAAATCTGAGAGACAAAAAACCCCCACACAGGGTAGCCCAATGATGTCCCCCATTACAAAGCCTGATCTCTGATTTCAACCTTGTGAACTCTCATCTACTTCAGTTCACACAAACTGTTTCACTGAACACGTTTGCAGCATTATGACCTCGGTTACACTGCTTACCCTCTGCTTCAGTCTATGGCACTCAGCAATGCTTTCCTACCATAGTATTTGATATACTTCAAAAGAACAAAACTGATGCCTGAATGAGATACCTCATTAAGAACAATCCAATTAAAAAATTAAAATAATACCCTTATACAATAATAGGAGCGTATTCCACCTATTTTGGAAACTCAGCGTGTAAGATTTTGATGAATTTATAGTGCACTGGTGACATTTCACACACACACAGCAGCCTAAACCTTCAAACACAGCAAAGCTTCAGTTACACAAGCAGCTAAAGCTGGAATAGCTGAAACTGCTGCCAGAAGAAGCAGTCCTGCTCCCACCTGCTTCTTTCCACCCCAACACTCTCCCCTTTCTTGTGCTGGTACAAATGGTCATGCAGGTACATGCTGAGCAGGCTCAGATAGCTAAGCCTTCTTAAAATTAATAATTTCTGGTAGTTTTTTTTACTGGGTTAGCTTTAATCTCAGTCAGCCCTTTAACTTCTAAACAGAATCCTTAACTCTCCTGGAAAAGGACTAAGTGATATAACAGCACCAATAGAGTAGTAAAAGGAGTATTTTAAATGCATGTATTATATGTAGTAGTGCTTAAATTACTAAACAACAACACTATCTGAGGAGCAAAAAGTGTCATTACTGCATCAATCCCATTGCTTCTGTTCTCGTGCCATGCTTGCTGTGTTTTCCAGCCTGCTGCAGATCCCAGAAGGAAGCTGGGCCATACTGAGCCCAATGTCCCTGCCTAAGTGAACATACAAATGCTTTCCTGAAGGGAAAATGCTTTCCTGATGCAGAAAAGAAAAGAGGTACAAAATAAATTCTGTAGCAGGGCCTCTGTGATCTTGTTCCCTTGGGAAAATGGGGGTACATGTTTTACTCTCTTCTCTGCCTCATGCAGATCATGGATTTCCTTATTGTTCTCAAAGACCACCTCCTCAGAAATGCTTCTTTAGTAACAAAACTGCAGTTAGAAACAATTAAAAGTGTTTGCCACCTCACTGAAGCAGAGTTGCATGCCAGCTGTCAACTTGACAAGTTATTTTTGTAATACATATACACTTCAAAGTCTAATACTTCAACTTTCTAAATATGTCCAAAAATAACCCTCGGTCTCAGAAATAAAGAGTGTGTTATGAGGCTACAGTTCACCTTTGAGAGCTTGCTCCTACTGTTGTGTACTACTGGGTCATTTGTAAGAAACACTTATAAAAGAGCAGAAATAACAACGACAAAAGTTGTGATGGGACCAGAAACAAGCACATGCCTGGAGGGCATTCCAGAGACCATAGAAAAGGACACAGTGTGAGGGGACACATACCTGGGGAGAGCTGAACTAGAGACCAAAACACCCACTTCTCAGTTTCACAGAAGCTATTTTTCATATTTTAAAAGACTTTAAATATGTCTTACTAAGGACATCCTGAAGAACCAGTCTTCTTACACTTATCTCCTAATGGTCTTTTAAATATGGTAAATTAAGGTGATTCACAATTAATTACTTCCCTTAAAAAAAAAAAAAAAATCAAAGGTAGCAACTCTCAATAACAAAAGAGTGCAAATATTTCCTGGTCATGCCTATAGATCACACAAGAACTCTAGTACAGATCCCTGTTAATAAATTAAGGGGTAATAGAGAATAGTATTACATCAAAATAGTTTTCTCTTAACTGCTGGACATTTTGAGTATATCACTCTGTTATTCCTAAAGGTTATAATTTTAACTGATTGTATTTTCTTTCATCCTGAATTGTTCAACTTGCAAGAATTTTTGTAAGCTCACTAAAATAATTGTGAGAATTAAATGTAAATGAAGCTCTCTACACTTGCAAACTATCAGCCAGCCTCTCTAATTCATGACAATATAACCTTTACATTCAGATCTGAAACAGCCTCATCTTTATACAGCTTCCTTTGTTTGCATCTTCTCTCCACCTTCTTAATCACCATGCTCATTCTTTTCCTTCAAAAAAAGAAATATCTGCAAGAACACTATGAGATCCTTACTACACTTTCACATATTAACCTATAATCACAACATTTGTTTCCTATGGAGAGCCACAGAAATAGAGGATGGACTTGTCCCCCATTTCTTCCAGTATGGAATTACCATGAATTTATGGAAACATTTTCCTATGCTAATATTCTAAAGGACTTTCTGCTGGATTGCATTACAGAGGCAACACTAGCATAAAAACAACTTAAAAGTCTGACCAAAACTAGTACTAAGAAGAGTTTTCTCTTTTTGGACAATTTTGAAACAAAAGTTTACTTCCCTCCAAAATCACCAACAGATATGTATGCTAAAACATTAAAAAATCCTGTACAGTTCAGAGATTAAAACATGACTACAGGCGTAGTTTTAAACTCTTTAATAACTTTCTAATTTTAAACTGCCCAGCTACCACTGGGGTAGCTGGGAAAAGAGAAGATGAACAGTGAGGTGTGTTAGCAGGGATTCCTGTGTAGCTCTCCAGCAGTGATGTGCAGAGCGAAGGGGACAGTTCAGAATGTCAGCACCCAGGAAGCCTGGGCATAAACTCTGCCTGCTACCATTGCCACAAAGGGCTGCAGGGAGAACACGGAACTCTGGAACAGTGTCTCCACAGAAAGAAGAGATACGAAGATGTGTATATGAGAAAGGACCTAGATGATTTTTCCATACATTAACTGATGAAAATACTTTATTTACAAAACCCAGGTACTCTACAGAAAGTTTCTCTGATGCTTTTTTCTTTTCCTTTCCTCCATTATTACTGATCTCAGCACAACACCTACACAAATCAGTCAGCACACCTGCCTTGCATTCCTTTAGTTCCTGCAGTTCTCTGACAAAATTCCTCATGTTACTGAGGCAGCTTTCATCACATGTGATTATTGAGAAGCTACACCCAAGCTGCAGCACAATAACCAGTTCTAAGCTATCCACAGAACTGCCAACCTAAAATAATCTGTTGGCATTTTTCAGAAGCACCTAAAACATCCTTGTGATCATGATCTCAAACATTATATTGAATCAAGTGATCTGTACCAATTTTACCCCTCAGTATTTTTAGAACATGCCCAACATCCTGTTTAGAAGTTATTTCGACTGCCAATGCTGTGCAAGAGCATTTGCTCAGTGCAAGCTGAAGACATACCAAATATCCAAAAGAATCAAAGAAAACACTACACCTTTTGCAATGCCTGAAACTGTGGTCAAGTTGGTTGTCATTTGATCACAAGCTTACAATAATCAGTTATTTAGTTACTAATGGCCTTGTTTTCAAAATATTTTGTCCAAGACAAGAAAATAATACCATGCTAAATAGGCAGCTCACCTGATGGTATACCATATTAATTCTCAAAGGGTAAAATATCACCTTAAGCATTCACAAAGGAATCAAAAACTTTTTCAAACTGAATAAGAAGGCTGAACATGTACACGTAACTCAACTGCTCAATTTTCTAGAGACATAACTTTCACACTTACTTTCTTACACAAACCCAACATATTTTCAAATGCAACAGAAAGAGTGAAGCTGTGCCTGAATATATGAATGTTTTTAGATAATGTAGTGCATTACAGTACCAAAAATAATGTATGGAGGGAAACATCTAAAATAATACCCCACTCCCCCCTTGAATTCTGACAAGACTAAAACACGTAATTCAAAGGTGACACAAATTACAGCTCTATTTCAGTAAGTGTCCACAATTTTTAATCTTATATTAATATCAACACATTCTATCAGCAAAAAGAGGTTGGATAATAATGATTTTCATCAGTATTTGTGTGTTGGTTCGACTAACATTTTAAAACTATGATGCAGGGCTGCATTG
The DNA here is from genome assembly GCF_003945595.2 of Pipra filicauda. Taxonomy (NCBI): domain Eukaryota; kingdom Metazoa; phylum Chordata; class Aves; order Passeriformes; family Pipridae; genus Pipra; species Pipra filicauda. The sequence goes on along the minus strand of NW_024104387.1, from coordinate 5,580,955 downwards.
ATTAAGTCCACAGGTTTTAAAAACAACAGAAAATAGAATTAGTGGACTTTAGTTCATAATGGCAACAAGCGAAGCACCAGAAACTTTTATGTTGTATACTGAAAGTCTGAGCTCAAAGGAGTGTAAAACGCAACCCTGACAAATCTCTAAAGTATTCTCTGCCTCCCAGTAAATACTTCACAGCTTAGGAAAAACTTCATTACTAGTTTGAGCAGCAGTGTGAAGCTGCACAGCAAAAAAAAATTAAGGATTATACTTCCACTACTGTACGCATTTGATTTAGAAACTTTAATCACCAGTGACGCACAAATCACAGAGAAAACGGCTTTTATGGTTTGTGGTGATGTTCAAAATGTATTACTGCAGGAAAAAACAAAGTGGTATGTTATTTAGTTGTCAGATTGTTCTACTGAGTAGTAACTGAGCCAGCAGCATTTACAGACTGAGGCTCCAGCACACCAAGTATTACCCAACAGGTAGTTGGTACCTCTCAGGCAAAAACTCTTCATCAGATGATCTCGAGGTGCTGTCAGTTAATTATCCTGATCATCTTTCTAGACTGCAGATTAAATACCCAGATGTACATAGCAAGGCAAAGTAAACTGTGACTGGGAAGCCCAGTGCCTAAACAAAGTAAGGAAAGCTTTTGCATTCTACTCTCAAGCCTTATCCACCAAACTAAATTACTACCTGAATATCATTCAGAAAGTGTCTGTTTTCAAGGAACAAATTATTTGGTAGAATTCTGTGTGTTTCCTAAATTTAATTCCCAAAATAGCTCTTCATGAAGCAGTCACAATCTCCAGCTGTCCCAATCACACCTTTTTGTTGTACAATGCAGCGCATGAGAAGGAAAGCAAGAAAAACTGATCAATTATGCAAGCTGTAACCACTTGTAGAATCTCTTAATACATGGGAATGAAAAAACAAGGATGTCATCATCATTGAAAAGAACAGCATCCCTCTACTGAACAGAATTGCAAAATATCTTAATCAGATTCCCGCTCTTCTAATGAGGAAGTCAGAACGATATCTATCAAGAAACATATTTGATTTGTTCAATGCAGAAGATTAAAATGGATTCATTAGTGTAGGGATGAAAAGACTCACATTAGTTTAGCTGAGGGAGAACTCACACTACCTTGCTTGATTTAATAGCAGCAAGTACAAAGCATATATGTATATATTTATTCTGACAGGTGTACTTTGGATAGCTCATGCTGGAACATGTTGAAAAAGTATCTGCACAGCATTTATTTAATCAGTGGCACAGACACTTCAAAAAACCTCAGAGCACAACAGATTTCTTATATTCCGACCAGTATTCACCAAGTTCTGATGCATCTTGATTTTCAAGATAAGTCTTAGTAAAGTTCACTTATATCACCAGTAAACACATACAGGCACCTTTCTCATCAACTGCATTGATGACAAAACTTTATTGTTTTCTAGTTCAAGTAGATTTTCCCAAAATAAGTTTCAAGTTAACTTTTCCTGTAAGAAACACTGAAAGCCAAAGGTGTGTCTTCCCTTCTGACAGTACCATTTTCTTATTTCCATTATCATCTTACTTATGCTATTCCCCCTCCTTTTCCAGGATTACTGTTTTACTAGATGAAGGGGGTAAAAACTGACACCTATTAATAAAGCAGTTTTTACAGAATATGCTCAGATTTTACTACCAGGATGCAGCAATATTCTGTATGTTACTCAATGCCTTCTGTTTCTTTGATATAAAATAAAACTAAACTGAATTATTTATCTTTCAGATGAAGAGGGCAAAGAAATTGAGGATTGGAAGGAAAAGGAACATGGATCAGTTCACACTGAACTCCACATCTAGTGATCAGGGATTCATTGCCCACACCATAAGGAATTATTGGTCACACAACTACAGGAACAGTTGGGAAAGCATTAGGCAGCAGTAGGGATGCAAGAACAAGTTTACTAAATGCCTGCATAGCCTAGGCAAAAATCTTAATATAAAAAGAAATCCCAACACTGGCTTATTAGAAACTGCTTTAATCCATCTGTTCCCAAGGAAAAAGAACTTTATGCCACAGTTATGAGCAAGAGAAAATAACAAGACCCTGACTACCTTGACTTCAGAGATGCAGCTGAAGCTATGCAATGTCCAAAAGAAAAGTTTTCATAGGAGATTAATAAAAGATATTCTAAGTGCAGCAGTGAAACTACTAGCACTTTGTATCCATGAAAACATGCTATTACTCCTTACAAAAGCTAATGAAAAAATCCATACAATAGACCTCAAAAACAGCAAGCTGAGCTCCTGTTAGCATAAGCAAAAATATGAATACAAACATAAACTGAAGACTTAAAATCAACCTAATACTTATCTTTCCATTCCAACACACAGAGGCTGGTAATGTTAAAGACACCTCCTGCTACTTATCTACCAAGGCATCACCTGCACACATGAACCAAAATCCTTTCACTCCTTTAGATGATTAGTCATTCCCTAAATCGGCCTAAAGCACACAACATTACATTTCTTCTTGCTCTTTTACCCTGGAATGTAAAGAAAAAGATGGCTGTGTCCTCATCTTTACCAGACACTGGTTCACAGCCCAGCTTAATCTTTGAAACGGCACAAGGCAGTGATACAAGTGATACCACTCAGCCTGCTGGGAAAGGACAAAAATCGTGAACTATAATCCTTTATCCATCCCTAAAGAGCAGAACTGAAACTCCAAACGATCTGCTTTGCCTCCAGCTGCTGTTAATGGCACAATAGGAATATTTAGAAGAAGGCTGTTGAGACCTGGAGAATTCTGTTTACCCATAACTCACAGTGTTCTCTGCAGTGAGACTATTAATGACTCTCAGAAGGACTTAATGTGAATGCTATGGCATAACATTTGTTAAACTTCATATCACTAAAATAAAAATGAGGATATACTGAAAAACACTGAAAAAGTTCAAGACAAACTTCTATTACGTGTGTGTGTATATACACGTATATAAAAAAACAGATGGACTTAACACAAATAGTTCATCTGTTTTCTTCCTCAATTTGATTTTATTAATATTCTGTTCAGTTTAGTTTACTTAAAAAATGCACAGGGACACAATAAAGAACTTGAGAAAACTTGCTGAAAAAAAGCGACTCACTCCAGCATTATCAATGCACAAAGTTTATAGATTTCACACTGTTGGTTCAAGATATTCACATCTATAATCACATATATTCATCTCCCTTTACTCACACTTCCCTCCCTACAGATAAAAGTGCATTCAAAATCCTTGTCCAATGAGTCAGTTAAAAATACACATCTGATTCATGCATATATTCCGAATACAACCCTAAAGCCAAGGGGGATACTATTAATACACAGAACTAAAGAAACAGCCTCAACTAGCTGCTTCTGTTAAATACCTTGTCTGTTACTATTAACTACAGCTACTGTCACAATGTTTCTCCTGCCATTCTCCTTTGTCTCTATGTTTGTTTTTAAAACGAAATATTTAAGTATAGAAGCTACTATATCTTCTATACCTGGATTTACATTTTTGGAGATTTTGTTTAAAAGCTAATATTTAAGTATACTAGCTACTACACTCCATCCCTTATTTGAAGGTTCTGGAGATTTCTGTTTCCTGTATAAAGACTAAATGTAGTCCTTTAAACCTCAGTATTTTAAGAAAGAAAACAAGAGGTGAAGTTACCTCTGTCCTACATACACACCTGTACAATTGCACGGACATAAAAACTGTTTCTAAAATTCTCTATTGTTATTTGTTTCATAGATCTGCTCAAGGATATCAGTTAAGGACCAGCACCTCGTTTTGCTAAACTCCACAAAATCGAGGTCCTTGCCTGACAAAGCCTCCCTCAAGAACACACCACGGAACAGGTAAACGTAAACGCTGACATTTGACAAAAAAACAACAGGAAGGGTTTGAGTAATTTTCCAGGAATAGCAAAACTGACAGAAAAGTTGGCTGAATGCGTAAGGCTACCTGCTCGGGAAACAAAGTTTCTGCTGATACCACTGTAGGAGCAGCTGTTTCCAAACATTCCACGCCATCACCCGCACTCCTTCCCCTGCACAGAATCGCTCTGCTTGACACGTGTCATTCTCCTATCGCTGCGGGACAGAGCCTTCGCCTTCCTCTTTCACTCAGCCTCTTATCTTTACCCCGTGGCCAAAAACAAGCCTTCCCCCTTTCCCCCGCAGCAGAGAGGAGGCGAGGGGCTCAGAATAAAGGAGACAACCCGCTGCTCCGCCCGCTCCCCGCGGCACCCACCGCGGGCGCCCCGGGGAGGGTCGGGGCGGCCCCGCACCTCGGTGGTGGCCTCTCGGCATCGCCGGCCCCCTCCCCTGGGCCGAGCCCGCCGGGCCCGCTCGCAGCTCTGCCCTCAGCGCAGGGCCCTGCCCGCCCGGCGGGAGGGGCCGCGCTGCCCCCGGCCCCGTGACACGGCCCGGTCCCGCCGCGCAGGCCGGGCCCGCATGCCGGGCACGGACAGGTGCAGCCCTCGGGCCGCCCGGGCCCTGCGCTCGGCCCCGGCCTCCTCCTCCTCTCCCCTCGCCAGCCCCTTCCCCCCCGCTCTCCGCACAAAGACGGGCCGCGTACGACCACGGCGGGGCCGGTCCAGGCCTCCTCCGCGGCCGGCGCCGGCGCCCCGGGCCTGCCTCCCTCCCTACCTCCCTCCCTCCCGCCCGCCGCAGGGGCCGCCGCCGCCCACCCGCCTCACCTCCTTGGGGACGAGCTGGTTCTCCTCGCTCGGCACCATGGCCGCTGGCGCGGCGCGAAGCCCGCAGCAGGCTGAGCCGAGCGCCGTCGTCAGCAGCAGCGGGAGGCGGGGGGACGCCCGCGGTTCATCCTCCTCCTTCTCCTCCTCTTCTTCTTCTTCTTCCTCCTCCTCTTCCTCTTCTTCCTCCTCCTCCTCCTCCTCCTCCTCCGCTCCCGCGGGCAGCGCCGCGGCCCCGCCCCGCCGCCAATCCATGGCCAAAATGGCCGCCGGCGCGGCTCTCGCGAGAGCTGTCCCGCCCCGGGCCCACCGGCCTCGGCGCCTTCGGCTCGGCCGTGGCTGTGGCTGGTCCCGGTTCCGGCTCCGGTGCCTCGCCCAGAGCCTCGCCCAGCGCTGGGCGCGCCCGGCCGAGCCGCGCGGTTGTTGACTGAGCACGAGGGGCGGCGCAGAAGCCCCGGCGCGGAGCCCCCGCGGAGCCCCCGCGGGCAGAGCCGCCCCGCGCCCCGGGGCCGGCGATGGCGCTCGGCCGCCGCCGCCGCCGCCCTCCCTCACGTTATCGCGGCGCGGGGGCGTGGGGGGTGAATGAGCGGAACGGGCTGCCGGGGAGGTGCTGGAGTCACCCTCCCTGGAGGTGTTTGAGGGAAGACTTGGACGTGGCGCTTGGTCTGGGTGACACGGTGGTGTCCAGAGGTCTTTTCCAGCCCCAATGGATCCTGTGATTCCGTGAAAATGGAGTAGCAGGAGGCGAACGGGGAGGGAGCGCGCCCATGTCGCTGCCCCGGGTGCGGCACGGGGCTCGAAAGGGTAGATTTTTGTCTGTGACAACCTTCAATATATCTGTTTTTCGTGCCGCCTGAGACACACTAAAAGCCAAGTAAGAATCACTAGAATGACTAAAATGCGCATTAGTAGAAAAGTAATTATTGCCTACTTCGCTGCAAAATAGTAAGTGAAAAGTATTCTACTTGGCTAACGAAGAAGAATGGTATATGGTAGTCCTACGTTTCTGTACAACTTATTTTTCTTATTATTTTGGTGTCCTCTTGTGGAAAAATGCAGTACTGAGGGTAGTTTTTGGTTTTATGTCAAAGAAACTTCGTGTTTTGGGGTAATTTTTGAAACCCAGTGTACTGGAGGTTATTGGTGTTGTGAAGATTTAATAAAATTAAGCTATCTCTTCTCCCTTGTCGCGTTCAAAGTAACTTCTCAGGTCCCTGTCCATCACCCTGCTTTCTCAGAGATAGGTGGAACCCTTTGGAGACAGGATATGTTATTAGTATTTGTATCAGTATTTTAGCACTTAAAAAAGAAAAAGGCTTCCAAATGATCATTTCTGTGAATAATATCAGTGGTTTTATTTTGGTCTTTCAAGTATGCTGTGGTAAATGCTATGTTTCTGGCTTTTTTGTTGCTGTTTTGTTTTATTTATTTCTGCTCCTTGAACTGAGCAGAGAAATCTTCTCATTGAAAAACTTAGAGCAGTTTTTAGGGATATTTCTAACCTGGTTTTCATTCTATAACTTAATGGGCTCAAGTTATTTATATAGTAAAGGTTAGGAGGTTCTTTAAGACAAGAGTTCTTACCCTCTAGCTTTAAAATATGTTGCACCTGAAAGCCTTAGACCCTTGAGCTCTAATATGATGCAATTAAGCATCAAGGCAGAAACATGGGAGTCCCTTGTTAACATTACTTTATGTTAAGCAAGGGGTTGCACAGAGCTACCCCTCTACAAAAGGAAAAAAAAATAAAATAATTTGGTTTTTTAATAGGAAAAAGGTTATGTAATTAATAAACCCATGATTTTTCCCAAAGAGATGTTTTATTAATGCTTATCAGCTGTGTCATCTGGTTAAAATTTTGGGGATTTAGTTGGGGGGGTGATTTTTTGTTTTTGTTTGGGGTTTCTTTTGAGGGGGACTTCTATAAGTATCTTGGTGTGAGAAAAGGTGTAATTGCAGAAGAAATGAAAAATTATATCATCAATTGTAGATAATTTGAAGGAGCACAGCTGACATGTGGTTTCCTATTGTCCAGTGGTGCCCAAAGCTCCATGAGGTCAGTGAGCAAGTCCTTGAGTTGAAGAGCCAGAACAGAGCCAAGCTGGTACAATCATCAGAGCACTGTTTGGAAGCCTCCAACTTTGTTATGTGACTGACTGGCCTGGTGTTACTTCCCCCCCTCCTCCCAGTTTGGGGGCACACTTCCCAAAACCTCTCAAAATTGGGGGAGTCTTCCTCAGTTTTATAAGGAATTCAGAATTTAAGGATAAGAAGCTTTCAGAATTGTTACTTTAAAAAGTTCTTTTGACTCTCTGAACTGTTATGTTCTTATGGTTTTGGTTTTGGGGTTTTTTTTTGCTGTCATTTGAGCTTAACAAGAGAAAAAGCTGCAGGACTCAATGACTTAATTGAAATATATTGTTCTATTAGGATAAAGAGGTAGCTACCACAAATATGTGCCGACTAGATAAGAATCAGGAGTTTGTTTTTTAAAGAAATACTCTTTTAGATCCTCCTGCCAACCTTTAAAACTGTGCAAACATCCAGTGTAGCATGTGTGCATGAAACATCCTTAATGGAGTAATAATTTCTAGTTAATAATTAAATCTCTGAGTGCTTTTGTAATTTGTGGATGCTACAGTATTTAATCTCTTTAAGTGAGACTTCTTAAAGAGGAGTACTCAGCATTTGAATTTCATGAAGGGAATCTTAGCCTTATGTAAAGACTGATTTAATATACTAGAGGTTTAACTTGTCAGTGTGAAGAAGAATTGATATCTCAGACTAAACTTGATGCTGGATTTGCAGGCACAGGTAGAATTTTTGGGCTGTTGACTGACAAACTCTTGCTCAGAGATGCTTTGATGAGAGTCACAAGTGCTGAAGTCAGTTTTCAGCTAATGCAGCACTTGTCACACTAATGTATGCATCAGATTAATGGAAATGTAGTTATACAATGTTGGTGTGCTAAAGTAAATAGCAGGCCTCCATTATAAAAGTTGATGAACTTGTAAATTAGTCTGTGGGAATGGGATACCTCTCCTCCTCTGCAGCCTTTTTAAAGTTTATCCTTTAATCATTTTGCCTTCTCTGTAAAAAAAAAAAATCACTGAATCCTGTCCCAATGTCCATATCCCAGGTTTGATAACTAATGAAAAAATTTGAAAAATGTTTTAAAAACTAAATGGAGTGCTGTCATCTAGTTCTTTCATATGTGCAGTTTAGGTGCTGCAGGCTGATGTCTTTCCCAAGTTATTATCCCACCTGTTTGAAATGGAAAGCCTTTATAAAGAGGATTGTGTAGACTAATACCATTGATTTGGGATGGCCTCTCTGAAACACTCGGGTTTGATTTTTCAAGTAGGCTGTTGGTGGGAGATCCATGTCCTGTCTCAGAGGCAGAGCCAACACTGCAGTTCTTGGTTTTTTCTGTGTTGTTCTGTCAAAAACAACCAACCAACCAAAACCACCAAAAAGCAACCAAACCAAACAAAACAGAACCCTCAATAAAAACTCCCAAAGTTGAAGTTTGCAGCCCTTAGCAAGCTGTTGACAAATTATCAAAATGGCAAAGCACTTCTGTGTTTGCCAGCAGTAGAAATGTAGCCAGTGCTGATGCAGGGTTCTTTTAGAGCTCGTGTGCACTGTCAGCACTTTAAGAAAAACCAGCTCAAGGCCTCTCCCCTTTTCAATCTTTGGCAAGTCCACATCTACTGACAGAAACAGAGATGTGTGAAAGTTCAGGATAGCACAGTCCAGCAGTTCATTGCACTGCTGGTTACTTTGCTGTTTGAGCAAGTAACTTTTCCCCAGTTCCACAGCAAATTTTGAAGCATTTCTCTGAAAATCTGCAACCAACTGCACATCCAGTCCTTTCAATAAGGAAAAGGGAAAAAAAAAATCAGTAAATTTGACCCTTATGTGGATGGAGGGAAAAGGAAGGGAGAATTATTAGGTGGAACAAATAGAATTAGTAAAAGGTAAAGAAGAGAAAATTATATAGTTCTGCATCTTTAAATGTGCTTTTTACTAGGTATTAATTTCTTTGATCGTAGCTCCCTGAGTATGAGACAGACCAGTAAAAGGCTAAAGAGCAAATTAAGATACTTAAAAAAAGAACACTGATTATTTTCAATTATTCTGTACCTGTTAGGAGGCATTTATATTTTAACATTTTAGATTGTTTCTTGAATGTGTTAAGCACTCAAGGAATCAAGGTATTAATTTAAAGATAAGGAATTATTAAATGATTTTTCTATGATCTGTACCTTAAAACTCCCCAGAGATTATAGATTTCCACGTCTGAAGAAGCGTATGCAGAATTTTAGGAAATAAAAAAATCCATTTCTAAGAGTTGAGAATGCTGTGGGAATTAAAATGTTAAGTGGAAGATTTACTATGGAAAAGGTATTCTTTTGCTTTAGAAGGACCGTTGTAACAGGTCTTGTAGGTGTAGTAGATAAGTAAGCAGCCCTCTGAAGTTAAACTTCATGAGATTAAGGAAAAAACTCCTTTATGTTCAGTGCTAAACATTGTGTTCTGCTGTTCCTAAGCAGTGTTTTCTGCCATAATCTTTATGAACATAGAAGTGCTTTTCTCTCCTCTGACATGGTATTTCATACCAAGATCTTTTTCATAGAAACCAGTAGGGGATTATTTCAATTAATTGTAACTCGGCAGCCAAGCTTCATTAACGTTTTTGTTAAAGATTGTCTTATTACTTTGGTTTCAAGATACTGAGTGTTCAGATATTAGCTTAGCAAGCTAGCTTGCTTTTCCATGATAGCATTAATCTTATGTGTGAATTCCCGAAAGAGTTTGGCGCTGAAATTAGTTGTAAAGAGAAATAAAAATACTGCAGAGAGTTTTGCAGGACCATGGATTCCTTTATTAACACTGAATTCTTTTGCCAGCTTGACTTACAATTTTCAGCATTGTGTACTTATAACTACAGAGCAGTTTCTGGCATTAGCAGCCTAAACAAAGCACAGTTCCAGGGTGTTTGACCTCTTGATGCACTTGTTGAAACCTTCCTGGTGTAGCTGGGAGTGAAACATGCAGCAGCAGGCCAACTTCCACTTTGTGTGGTGAGAGTTTGGAAGCAGATGGGGGCTGGTATCACGTAGGGTTTGTGGCATCCAAGCAGATCTCACGTGGAGTTTGCTGGCTTAGCCTCGTGGCCAGACTGTGGCTGGTCCATCCAAAATGTGTGCAGTAGCTTGGAAACGTGCAGACTGGTGGAGTGCATGCATCCTTCCTGGAATATGGGCTTGGATGTCATCTAACCCCCTCCTCCAAGTCTGGGGGGCAGTGGGGGGAAGGAATCTTTGTGCACAGCAACGCAGCAAAGGCTTTCCTACAGGGAAAGCAGGAAGAAAGGAGTGTTGCCTTGAGTGCAACCGTGGTGTGGCAGTGTCAGTCACCAACATGGTTCAGGTACTTTAGAGGTTCAAAAAAAGCTCGCAGTCACATAGCCTGTGGATTTCAAAACGTTGAATTAACACTTACTGCACGTGAGGAATTGCTGTTGGAGGGTGGCCCTAGGAGTGCAAAGGCAGCACTAAATAAGACTATGTAATGTGCAAAAGTAACAGAGTGGCTTAAATTCAGTGTGCTCTCAGTATTCAGGAGCTCTCACAGCATGGACAGTCGAGGTATTTATAGCTGCCCTTGGGTCCTGGGGAGTTAAATAGTTCAGGTTTGCGTGAGGGGTTCCCAGTGACCCTTCAGATTAAATCTGGTGACGTTTAATATTACAAGCAAGTGCTAATTATACTGCTTACAGCTCTTTGGGCAAGCAGGAAGTGGTTTCCCATCCTCAGCATGCCCTAGCACATAGAGAACATTCCATCCTCCCAGATTTAAGTTCCTAGGTGGCCTTCCCCTGGATGAAATATGTTTTCTTTACCTTTTCTTTGTAAGGTGTCGTATCAGCGTAAAGAGGTAGCTCACAGCTGCCTGGGCCCCACCCCATCTCCTCACTGAGGGGAGGGAAGAAAGGGCAGCAGTTGGCATTTTTTAAATGTCTCAAGACTCATGGTGTGGAGTACCAGGGCAGTACCTGCAGCAGGATCTGTGCCCTGGGCTGCCCCATGGTGTGGTTTGCCCTTGGCCTCTGCACTGCCCAGCAGTGGAGAGCTACCAGCCTTCTCTGCTGGGCAGGGGTGGAAAGCAGGAGGGGGCTGTCACCCATCTTCCCGTTTCTCCATGAATGGTGGTCACTGACAGTGCCTGACACCACTCTCTCTGCTTTACTCTGTGCTTTCACTAATAAATTTCTTCCACTGACGATGGGAGGAACTCTGTATTTTGAGGAGTATTGGGGCAGACCTGGTTATTTTATAACTGGTTTAGGGTTGCTGAGGGGAACGGGAGTTTCTCTTCATCTGCAGTCATTCCTCATGCCAGGGCTCTCTCCCATCAATCCCAGGAGAGCCACGTGTCTGCAGTGCTGTAGCTCCCTGTTCCTGGTCTGTGCCCCCACATTGGTAGGGGCTCAGGGTGGCCTGTGGCGAGACCTTTCTAAAGCAGCTTTTAGGCTGTTTGTGCAGAGCTGGTGGGAGGCTTGGTCTAAAACCTGCTGTGGCCCCGTAGCTCTCCGAGCTCAACCTTGTCCTCGTTTTGCAACAGGCTGTCTCCTGATCATATGCAGCCTTCCCAGGCTTTAAGGGCTACTCTGCTGTGGGGCTTGCTGAGCTCTTTCTTACATTAATTAATGTAGCTTTACCTTTGGCAGCAGCAAAGGGAGCTGCCAGAGGTCTTACATAGCATTTAAAATGTCAGCTGCCGGTCTGGAGCAGCTGCCAGCACTGGAGCTCTGGCAGCGGGAATGCTGTCACAGGACAAATGCAGGGAATGTCAGTGTGGACACAGCGTGAGTCAGGCAGGGCAGGGACTTGTGTACAGAGTATCCTGACGTTGGTAAAATGCCCTTTGAAACCTCCCAGCAAGTTGTCTCCTGTCTTGCTTGGGTCATATTTAAGGAAATGCTGCTGGCTTCTGACTGTTGTGGTTTGTATTCAGACCTGACTGTAAGTAGTTGTCAGTGTGTGGGGTCTGCACAGATAAAGTAGTCCTGTAGGACTGGGAGTCTCTCTTCTGGGTGAAAGAGTAAGGCAAAGCACTGGTGGTGAGAGTCTTAAGAAAGAATGTAGTTTCTAAAATCAGTAATTTTGGTCACATGTATATCTCAATTTTAATTTTTTTTAGTGGATTTTTTCTTTTAAATGTTTGGAACTTATCTGTTGGTTGAACTGAATTAATATGGGAAAAATAATAAAAAAAAATTGTAACTACTGTCCTTGCTTGTCATCATTGCCTTTGTGAATAAATGTGTCTGGAGAGCTGTTGTGTTTCCTCAGGATTTTTACTAGAAGGCTTGGCTGAAGACATTTGTGCTAATTTGAATCTCCTATTTGCTGTCAGTGTGGGAAGTAAATTTCTTTTTATACTGTTACTTTTTTGCAATGAGTTGTGCCAGCTGTTATAAGTTAGATGAGTACCCATTTGCCTCTCACCTGTGATTTAAACCAGGCTTGTGAATTGGGCCTGTTAGATGTAAGCAGGTCTACCAGAGGTGTCCACATAGGTAGAGATGAATTCAAGATCATTTCAACTGAATCCAAACCCTTTCATGATACTTTAACTCTTCAGCAGAGGGTTCTTTGACATGCTGGTGTTAAAGAAGGGCTCATTGGGGTTTTTTGTTTGGCTGGTTAGTAATGTGGGGTGCATCCATGGAATGCAGGGGTGTGTGAATCAGAAGGGTCTCACTGCCAAGCTCATAGATGTAATGATAGGCTGGGTACTGCAATATTCACCACAGTGTTTTACATATAGATTTAATCTGTGCCCTTCCTTGTGCTGGAAATGTGTGCCTTTCATGCCCTGTGCCTTTGCATATATGCTGGGTTTGTGTTCCTTATGGTAACAAAAGATTTACATTAAGCAGCCCAAGACAATTTTAAATACTAACAGGCATATAGAGCTGTGCTTTTGATACCACCAGTAATGGAAATACTTACTGGAAACCAAATTCCAGACTTGCTGATGGGAATGCTGTAGAGTCAGCCAAAAAATATCCAGAAACTTTTTTTTGATATTCTAGGTTTGCTTCCACATACAAGAAAACTTGCATATACATTAAAGCCCCCATCCTGCTCTGCATCCCAGATCTGGGTTATATGGTAGATTTCTTTTTTGAACTCTAGGAGGGTTTCTGAAATGGGGAAAGTGAAAGGCCCAGATCATCAGGGGGTTATTGTCAATACTGACCAAGAAGTTATAAATGAAGATCATCAAGACAGTCATATTTATCTTTTAGATTTTTTTTTAATCTATTCTGACCTCTGAATTCAATGAAAAATAAAAGTCTGACTATTACTTTTCTAAATGCAATCTTTTTTGCTAATACAGTGACCATTCTTTAGTCTGTTCTCCCTTATGGCTACCCCTTCAGACACAGGCTGAAATTATAGTGCCCTGTCTTTTGTTAATCTGCTTTTTGTATTCCCATGTAATTTATTTTCATGTCTTTGAATTTATTCAGGATGGCACTAATGTGATATATGTGTTTCAGGCATGAAGAGGTTAATGAAGCTTTAACTGCCTCATAATACCAGTCTTTTTCTTGGCAGCCTTGGGGATGGGAGTTATTGCCTGCAGTCATAAGTCACAAGAACTATTATCCTCTTTGATTGCCATATTTCTGTACAACCAAACTAGATTTAACAGGATCTTTAGGGGGATCCTTTTGTATGTTCCTCAGCAGAAATAGCAATTTTATAGCGCCTCTTCTGAAAATTGAAAGGGCAACTTTTAGTAAACAGGTAATGAAACCAAGAATTCCTGTGTAAAATTAATAAAAATTACGTTCATGAAAAGGTGTTTCGAAGATGTTTTTGTGATTTAATTTTTGGAAATAAATCTGTGGTATAAGAGACAATTCTCAGAGCCTCACTGCTAGTTTGATTCTGGCCCTTCGGCTACTTAAACCATAGCTTTACCTTAGGATGAAGTAACTAGCCGTGTTTTTTTTCTTTTTAGCTGAGGAAGGGTTAAAACTGAACGTAGTAACAATTAAAGTGGACATGCAATTTTTTTAAAAGCTCCAATGGAAGTGATTATTTATGGAAATTTCAGAGTAATTACTGGCTACTAGTGCTGCGCTGGCTATTTAAAATCCATCATGTGACTGAGAATGATGCCACTCAGTGCACTTGGATTGCTTAATGACTTTTTTCTGGGCAATGTTGTGTTGTAAAACAGTAATTAGGTAAGATGTTGTTTCAACTACAGAGTTAGTTTGGTACTAATATGCAGTATGAAGAAATCATGTTAAAACCGTAATACCTGGGGGACATTGACAGGCAGGACTAAAGAGCCAGATACGAAGTGAAAAAGCAAGGCGCTTTCTTCTCAGTACTCACTTCATCTCTATAAAAAGTCTGGAGGTATGAGAAGTTTGATTTTGAATACGTAGTTATGTTTGGTCCTGTTCTCATGACTATTTGCTTCAGTACGTTTCAGAATTCTGTAACCTAATGTTTAAATACATGAGATGTTCAGGGTATCTGAGTGTTGCTGCAGCCTTGAATCTTGGAAGTAGCTGGGATTTATGATTTTGAACTATCCACTTACATTTCATTAGCTATTTTGCATTTTCTTACATTTTTAAGAGAGAAGTACCTTTACTTATTAGCATTACCTATTTCTACTTAGCAAACATAGTCTGTCACAGCTGAAATAGCAGAACTTAGAGTTTTGTATCAGATATGCCAATCTTGAGATAGAGTATTGATGAGTGCAGGTATTTTGAATGCAGAGAAGGAAATTTCTGGTTTTCAAACCTGAGAGTAGCTCAGGCAATCTCTTCTGCTGTAACCTGGATGTGTCTGTACATTAGAAGTAGTTAGATGTTAGAATCCTTTTGTGAATTGTTAACTGCAGCTCTGTGTCCTTTCTTCTTTGGATTTTTAGCATGTCTTAACCTTAAGATGCTGGGTTTTTTTAAATGACATTTTCCTGAGAGCACCATCCTCTATCACTGTGCCAAGAGGGTTGATGTGAGCAGCTTAACATCTCTTTGGGTCTGCAGAGAGACTATTTTTATTTTAATAGTGTGCTCTAACAGTGTATTAGCAATGTTTCCTTGTGCTTAGGGATGGTTATGTCATCAGAAAGCACGTGAAAAGAATATGGAAATTTCAAGTGTGGGAACAGCATGACATGAGTGCATGGGAACATTAGGCTTTACCATGCACGATGCAATTCATGACATTTAAAATTTTGCATGTTACTATATATACTGGATTTTTTTCACATTAATTTCAAGACTTCTCTCTTTTCCTCAGCTCTTCAAATTAAACCTGAAAGAAGGTTAATTTATTGCTTAATTTATGTAAATTTGAAGGTTAGCATGATGTTAAAGAACTGCCCAGAAAAGGACATAACAAAGTGAAAGGCAAATCTAAAAGGTCTGGAAAATAATGGGAGACAAAGGGAAAAGTAGAGAAAATTAAATCTAATCTCTACAAAATGAAAGAGACTCCGTGTGCATGGGGGGATGCATGGATAGCCATGCTGCTGATCATAAAAGGAATAAACATCTTTAAATAATAGGCATGATACTGTCCAGCTGGGTTTTTTTGTTTTATTTCTGTGTCCAGCGACATTCTGGGAAGAACCAAAACATTTCCCCATGTGCCTTTATAGGACAGAAGGCAAAAGCAGTAAAGCTACTTCCTGATGCTGCAGTAGACATTGATAATTAAGAAACTTTTTGATAAAAAGTACTATTATAAAAACGCTAAAACTTTAATATGGAGTGCACAAAACCATCTCTGCGTCCTTTCTTTATCACAAAAGCCTTGTTGCTGAGAAAACTGAAGGTAACGTAGCGAATCCCAGAGGCAGCTGTAGGTGTGAGACACCTTGCAAACAGGAGGTCCGGGACTCTGCTGGGAGCTGTTTTGGTGGTGGAATTGGAGCGAGGTTTGAGGAGAGCAGGAAATGGCATAAGGACGTCTCTGTTCCTTGTTTACGAGTCGCCAGTGCTGCTGGAATAAACAGCTGTACGGCAGCACAGTGTCTCTTTTGTCACCCCGGCCAGCAGGACTGGGGATGAAAACCTAAAGCTCAGGCCTTGCATTCAGCGGAGGAAGCCTATGGGATAAGGGAGCTCGTCACACAAGTTTGCACGTTGCTTCGGTTTTCAGTGGTTTTGATCATAGACAAGAGCTTTTTAAATCCAGAAGTTGTTTTTGCCAGTAATGCTCAGTAAACAAAACTTTAACAGACAAACATAGAAGTTGGAACTGTTTCCCCACCTCCCACCTCTCTTCCCCTGTGCTGGAGAGGTATTTTACAGTTTTCTCAGGGTTCTTGGAACAGAGAAACCTGTGGTGAAGAGATTTCGGGTTTCTCGTTGCGGCGTGACAGTGAGATGGGGAAGAGAAATTCCTCCACATGAGAGTGTGCAATGCAAACAGAGACTTTTCTCAGCTCTTCAGCCTTAGCCACCTCTTCTTTAAGTGTCTGCAGACTGACTCAGTGACTAGACCTCAGATTGCCTTGCAGAACTAAAACAAGTGATAACGAGTGCTTTCCTCACTAGAAGGTACTGGTGACATTGTCACATATTTTCTAAGCGTATGTAAACATTTGAGTCCACTAAACATCTTCCTGCAGGTGTAGTATTTTCACAGGAAAGGGAAAATCGCGATTTCACCAAGTCACAGATATTTAATGAGATGTAAACTGTGCTCAGATACTGCTTAATTAATCCTGTTTCTATACAGTGAAAGGTGATTCAGATGCTGAATTTTCCAGAACATCAGACATGAATCCAGTGCCAGAAAACAGGGTGGGAAAAAAAGAAAACCCACCAGGAATTTAATAAGACTGAAACATCTTTGTTGTTCCATTGCTGAGCAAACTAAAAGGAATGTATTTGCATGGATTCAGTGGTAGTTGTTAAGGCTGATTTATTTCAGTATAGTAGAATGCAGAGAGTGGGTTCTAAAGAAGTGTGCTCTTATATTGAAATTATTACACCTCTGGCAGAGATAAAGAATACCTGATTTACCTTACTGAGGTCTGTATTCTCCCTGAGCCTTCTGTACAATGATGCCCAGGGGCCTCTCTCCTCCATTCTACAACATCAGCCAGTTAAGATGTGTTGTAAGATTATAGCTTTTTGTAATTTCTAAAATGGGAATAGTTTAATTAGGTTCTTAGCTGAATAGCTGAAGTTTAGTGACCGTGTTTCAATGTTAATGTTCTGTAACTGGAAAGAAAGGTCAGTTAAAGAGGGAAGGATTTTTTCAGCGTCATAGAAGAACCTTTATGCTGTTCTTTTATGACATTTTAGGAAGTGTCCTTGGTACCATGATGTGGGCATCATGGGTATCATTGAAGCCCTTCAATAACTTAGAGCAGGTTATATTTAGACCGTTCTTAAAATGTATTTATTTTCAAGGACTGCCTAGCAAGTCTGTGTTTCTGTGTAGTTAGTAGTGTTTTGACTTTGGTTTTGGGAAAGGGGAATAAGAGAGCAGAAAGTTGAAATGAATGAAACTTTGTTGGATTTTGGTCTAGCAAATTTAAAGGAGTTTAAAGTATGACAAAGAAATGTTGTGTGTTCTTGCTATTAAAAAAATAAAATCAACACTAGTCCAAAAATAATAAAAATATTATGAAAGTATTTTACTTGTCTTGTTAATATCTTATTTTTATGGCAAATTATTTTATTTTTCATCAAAAGAATTCCTGCTTGATTTTGATTTAAACAATGCAGCTATTTGAATAAGGCTCTTATTTAGTTGTGCTTGCATATTTTCTACAGAGCTCTATATTACTTTGAAATTCAGTATTTCATTTATATGCAGGGAAAACGATCCTTTTCCTTCATCTAGCAAGAACCCATATATTCTTTTTTAAACTTTCAGATGTAACCTTCTTAAATATTTTAAGGCATAGCTCCCAACAGAACAGTGGAAAGCTGCTCTTCTCTTACCTTTGCCCTCTCTTTTCTAGGTCTTGGTGAAATACTCCAGCTGCTTTACTTTTCACTGTCTGAAGACCTCGTTATTCAGATAATAAGGTATTTGTGTTTTCTAGACTGACCTACTGGGTTTGAAAGTGCAAATAAATATTCTGGGAAGGATAAGAGATTAAATGCACTTTGTTCAATGTGTAAAATGCAGTCATTTCAGATCCCAGTTTATGTAGATGTCAGATTCAGTGTTGCCGATGAAAGGAAAGCCACGTGTTTTCTCACGGGTTGGGAATAGATGGGAAGACGTTGTATTCCTATCAGAGGGATCCAGAGAAAGGATCAATGAGGAGTGCAGCTTCATTGCTCTGGTTTTGTGATCTCTATCAGATTTTGTGTGCCTGTTCCATTCATAGGATTGAGGCAAGTGACCTGTTAATTGAGCTATTGCTGATTTGTGTGCAATATGTAGAAGGAATATGAAATACCTGGGATAGCACAGTCACCATGACCCAAATACAAGCTTCTGTAATGATCATTACTTACAAACTTGCTACCTTGGGTAAACTGGGTTTTTTCTACATCAGATAATAGATGTATAGAAAGTTGCTGCTACAGTATTCTCATTATGTACTCTGGGAATCTGTTGGAACAAGATGTGTCATATTTAGTCATGGGTTTGGCTGAGCAGGGAGCTGTATCTCAAGTTATATGGATATTTTAAATTGCTGAATTACGTTACTAAAAAATGGCTAGAAACATTATCTTGCTAAACAGTTTTGTGGTAAGAATTCCTCTGGTTTCAGAAAGTGATCTTTTTATTTGCTGATAGAGGTTTTGAGTAAAGAAGTCCAGTTAGAATAAAACCCATCCAGTTAAAATCTGAATATCCATCGTGGGTGCAGGTACTGGTGATAGCTGTCTCGCTGCAGGTTCATTGGACACTTGGCTGAACTCAGCCTGTGGATACTTTTGTAGATCTCCCCCATGAACATATTGCCATGACTGACACTCCTTCAAAAGAAGAAGGAGAAAAGGGCTTTGAAGAAAAAAAATATAGAATTTTGTAACACTGGAAATACCTTTTTTTTTCAACCCCTTTGCACTTCAAACAGAGTTGTGATTGTTCACTGCTTGCCAAGAAAAGATGGTTCTGACATGAGAATTCTTGCAGAAAGCTCAGATCAGCTCAGAGGAGCTCAGGGATTCTGACCTCTTAGTTCTCGTTCCCAAACTTCTGGGATTGTTTGGAGCAGAGTTTGGGCTGTCCCTGTTGTCAGAGCTGTCCCTGGCCCTTCTAGGAGGCTGCTGTGTGGGGCTGGCAGGGAACCCAGGGCTGCAGGGGCAGGGTGGGGGTACAGTGACCCCCAGACTGTCGTCACTGAGTCCTCCACTGGGCATTTTTCTGGCTTTGGAGATGTTCTTAGTTGGTCAATTAGATGAGCTTTAAGGCTTTTCATATTTTGAAGGAAGAACAGTGTATATGTACCAGGAGCCACAACTTGGGCTGTCATAAAACTGATCTAAAGGTAGTGAAGCTGACATTGCTGGTTTGGACTATACCATAAGAGATATATTTATTTATTTTTTTTTTAGTGTGTCCTTCTGTATCAGCGGAAAATCTGCTAAAAAATCAGAAAAGACAAATCCTATGTGTTAAATCATTAGCTTTGAATTTATTTTTAAGCTCCTCCTCATTTAATAGGCTCTATTATGAAGTTCTTACTGCAGCTATCTCTTCCTTTGAAGGGCTTCTGCAGACCCTGACCACTTCTAAAGAAGGAATTCGCAGCAGAAGGCTAATTGATCTGCTCAGCTCTATGAATTTGTGTAGTGGAACAGAAATCTTACACCTCATAAAAAATCTCACCCTTGCAAATGTGTCCTCTGTATTAAACAGTTCTAGTGCATCTGATTTTTTTAATAGGTTCAAGACAGCAAAGTAAGCTCAGGTGTGTAGGAGAGGCAAAATATGTGAGGGCAGACTAACATTCTGAGGGGAGATATAGAGGTAAAACACATTAAAATCAAAGCCCCATAACTTTACAGGGTCATTTCAATGCTAGTAATGTAAGATTGCTTTCCAAGTGAAATACATACATCTCCTGAGTCAATTTTTTTAAGAGTTCTCCAGCAAAGAAGAAAAATCTTAATTTGTCAACTGGGTAACCAGTACCAGGAAATATAATGAGCAGGTTTTGTTTGTGAATGTGGGTCACATCATTCCTTCTCCCTCCCTTACCTGTTCTTTTCTTAGGCCATAAACATTTTCAGATTTTTGAAGCATTTTGAAGCATATTTACAGGAGTTAACCTGGTGATGTGAAGCATCAAAGGATTCAGAGGCTGTTACCCCCAAATCCATGACAGCTTTGCAGATGGAGGAGACGTACAACATCATCTCATCTCTCCTTAAACAGTTTGTTTTAGGCAGTGGTTTCAGATTAAATAAATAACCAAGTACTTAGTTTAGAGACTCCAGACCCTTTGCAGATGGAGGAGTAAACAGTTTGTTTTAGGCAGTGGTTTCAGATTAAATAAATAACCAAGTACTTAGTTTAGAGACTCCAGACCCTTAAGTATATTGAATTAAAAATTTGGGGGCACTGTTGTAGTGAATAGAAGGCAATGTGTTTTACAGAGAAGCAGGCAGAATATGTCTTGATTCATTGTACCTCCAAGTAATTACTAAGAGCAGATCTTGCTGGTAATTCAAGCAACAGAAGCATTTTCTAGTTATATAGGGTCAGATTTTCTGGTTTACAGTTTCCCAGTGAAAGACTCTTCTTTTGGGAAGCCTAGGGGGTAGAATTCTCCCCTCCTCTACTTGTCCTTCTGCAGGAGCAGAGGAGTAGGAAAAGATGTTCTTGGCTCACACCGTGCATGCTGGGGTGGTGATGCAATCTAATAAATACACATAGTTTTCAACTAGTAAGTGCTGAAATGTCTGATAGCTGAGGCTGTAGTCCTTTCCTTGAGAGATACCAAAACATGTTACATTTGTGTAAACAGCTGTGTCTCTCTCATACAGAGAGCACAATGGTGGTGTACACTATTTTTCCAAGGAATAAGTGAAGACTCAGAGCAGTAATAGACTGAGCAAGGATAAAATCTAACACTATGCAGCCATGATGGACACCAGTAATCCTCAGTCTACTCAGCAGTTGCTTCAACTGCAAAGTAACAGATTCCTTTTAGAAACACCAGCAAGGAATTACTTCTAAGAACTCCTGATAATATAACAAATTTGCATGTTGGGAGAGCAGAGAGGTCACTGTCTGTAGCTACAACTCTAAACCCAAATAGCCTGAAGCTGTTTCTGCTGTGAGGGCTTTGCAGGAAGACATGAATTTTGCAGCCAGGAAGAGCAGGTGATTTTTTTTTTTTTCCTAACCACAGGAAATCTTTAGGTGTGCCAATAGATTGATGTTAGGAACTTTTTCAGTATTCCCAGGTGAAAGCTGAATGTGTATGCAGACTCTATGGCACATGGTCTCTAGAATACTATAAATTTTCTTGTTACTTTCACAAAGTGAAACATGATAAAATTTTGTTTTCTGCATTACACATTATAAAAATGGAAATAGAAGACTGAAATATTCCATTCACAAAGGTGAAGTGGGTGTATTTTGATCATATTAAAGCTACTTTACTTGTTTTTCAAAACAGATTCCTGCTGAGGATGTGCAGCACTTGAAGTGACATTTTCAGCTGTAAAAGCATTGTTGGAAAATTTCAGTCTGCCTTTAATAGCAGCCCATGCTATTAAATTCAATCCAGCTATAAGTGGTTGTAATTCTTGTCTTGAAATCTGGTGTGTGTGCATTAGAATGAGGATGCAGAGAGTTAGAATGTAGAGAATTAGAAAAATATAAAATATTTGAATTATAGCAAGAATAACAATGGCCTGGGTTTTTTTTGTCAGCAACCTGCATTCTGTCCCTTGATCCATAATATCAAAGATAGATGGATGGATGGATGGCTCTGGCCATGCAAAATGTTTTGGTTTTTTTTTTTTTTTTTAAATTGCTTGGGTTTTCCAATCCAGCAATACAAAATACCAGCTGCACAGTGGAAGTTAAAAGAAAGGGAGTGGGATTCACCAACTGCAAGCACGGCCTGCCTGTGGTTCCTTTGCTTGCCTTTTCACCTGAAATGCCAGTTCACTTAGTTTGGAATTAACCACTGCGACGTTGAGTGTTCTGCTTGCTACTCAAGGCAGCACGTTCCTGGACAGTATTGCTTATCATTTCCACTCTGTTTTCAAAGACCTGTGTCCGTGGAGGGGGAGCAAATGTCCAGTTCACATCCCTGGTGATTCCTTACCCCCGTGTCTCCTAGATCTCCCCAGCACTTGGCATATCTCTATTAAATGAAAGCGCTGGCTTCATCTTTTCCCTCGCAAGATGGCAGCATTGCTTCAGGGAATGAGGCTGCTTTTAAGATTTCTGTTTTATCCAGTCTGTGAGAGAAACTCTGACAGGTGTGCTCATTTGTGTTATCTGAATTTACATATCAACATCAGCTCACGGGCCAGGATGAGCTTCATTCGTTTGCTGCTGTGTTTGCTGGCTTTGCCATGAAAATAAGTTGCTCTAATGAGTTTTGTGAGTTGTATTGAAACTATATCATTTTCGTTCTTTGTCATTATTACAGTGACTCTAGTTGATAATGCAGTTGCATTTCTGAGATTTCAGCTGCAAAATTTGATTGTTTCAAATGCACTAAGCAGAAATATCTTACAGGAATTCTAATTTCAGATTCTTACATGGGTAAAAAAAAAGTACAAGTGCTTTTATTCTTTTGGGTCTTGATCCAACTCTCTCTGAAGTCAATGGCTGAGTTAGAATTTTAGAGTAAGTCCTGTAAGGGGATAGGAACAGCTAATAAGAAATGTGAATAAAGCAGATTTTTATTTATTTTTGTATTTTGTTCCATATATACATAATCAGGAATAATGAAAGAGCTGCTGTTTGAACCATTAGAAGCATCAACCTTGAGTTACCTCTGAGCATTACCTTTATTTGACTTCAGGGCAGCACTGATTGACTTCTAAAGGAATTATACGAGTTTATTTCTGATTCTAAAAATGGATCTAACAATTAGGCCTTACCCATAAGGAATAAAAAGCTTGGAAATACAGGAAACCTCACTGTGCTGTCTTGGATGAGGTCCAACTTCCCAAAAATATAGATGTATATTTTTTTCTTTTAATTATCATTTTGCCTGTGATTTTGATTTTAAAATCAAAAGCATGACTTGTGAGCTGAAGAATAATATTTTCTAATTCCTATGGTTGTTTTATAACTCTCTTCAGATATTTCACTTAGCAAAAATGCTAACAAGACCATTTTCATTTTTAAATTGGGAAAGCATTTTCCATGATTGCCTGGAGATATGTCTTTTTTTGTACTTGTAGTACTGAAAGACATGTACTTTGCTGTGCTGAGTATTATTTCAAGGAAATATTGGCTGGTGTGCTATAATACTTTAACAAGAAAAGATTTAAAGTCTTGTATTTTCATTTTCTTGGAGATTCTTAGGCTGAGCAGAAAAAAAAACAAACCAAACAACTTAGCTTGCTTTTCTTTTAATTTCTCAAAATTCAAAATGCTTAAGATGTCACTTTTAGGACTAAGGCAGGTTTAATCTGCAAGTTTAACTTTCTACTGACAGCCCAAGGCATCTGACTTAACATTCAGAGATCTCAAAATTCATATATTTAAGCTTGGAATGTATTAATTCAGTATTTAATGTCTTCTTTAACATACCTGGAGATTTTTATTGGTGCAGTTCTTCTCATCTTCAGCAATTCACAGTATGGCCTCCCAAACACAAACTTCCCATTAGCATCATTTATGTTTGTGGCTTTGAACACATTTTCTACAATTACTGAAGGAAAAAAGCCATGGATATAAGTGATATCAGGAGAATGAAGTCAGGTCCATGTGTGATAAAAAAATGCTGAATTCTGCTCTTTTCCTCCTACTCCAGCATAGATGCTAAGTAAACAAAAGAAATGTTACCTGATGGTATCTTCATTTGCAGAGGCTGCTGTCTCCACTTTAATATATATTCTGGGCTGTTGGAAGAATTGAACTGGGACACATGGACAGCAGCGTGTGAGAGCTTTAAAAAGGTAAGTTCAAACACTGGAGGATGTTTTGGCTCCTGCAGGTCAGCACACCTCCATCATTCCAGCTCTCTTTGGTTAAAAAAGAGAGAGAGCGGGACTGTAACCTCCTGCTCACACGAAGCCTGTGAGAGTCTCCATGAGCCTCCTCACTCACTCCTCCTGGCAGTAGGACAAGTCTGGCATTCAAAGGGAATTGAAAGACATTCTGCTTTAGAGAGGGAGATAATTCAAGAGCAAGCCCGTGGCAGAAAATTAAGAGAGATTGTTTAAGGAAACTAAATAATGAAGGTTGTTGGTGATGAAATGCACTATTGATCACATTCAAATCCAACCCACACTGTTAAAAGTCCGAAGGTATTCTTTTAGTATACAATATGAAACAAATATCCCCTCTTCCTAGCAGATGAGAATTCTTGTTCTAAGTGGGTCTCACTGGTTTAATCAGCAGTGATCATATTTGTGGTCCTTTAATTAATGTTTAAGTCAATTTATTTTTTTTAGAAAGCATTTAGAATGTGTTTGGCTTTTACCGTGGTTTTCAGGGCTATTTAGAAGCACATTTGAAATAAATGGGAGAATGAGGTACTTTTAAACTTTATAGTGGCACTTGTAAGACAAACCCAAAACTTCCATGATGTAGCTTTTTCACATGTGTTAATTCCATAAGCATTTGTGCCCACCTGACTCAAAAAGAAATAGAAGATTTCATTCTGAGGAGTTGAAAGTCAGTACTTTTCACACATGCTTAATACAAAGCACAAACAGAAAGAATAATGTTCTTCCCTGTGAGTATTCAGAGAACATAATAGAAAAACAGGTAATGAGGACAATACAGATTTCAGATGGTTTAAGGAAATGCTGAATTTTGATTTTATACCAGTTTTTAGTGTGGTCTATTTGTTTTCACTTCTAGAATAATACTAATCCAAGTTTGTATTAGGATCCATATGAGCAATTTTCATAGAATATCTTGGTATTTGTTTGCTACTCTTGAAAGCCATGTTGAATGACTAAAAATTATCAGTATAACATACAAATAATTGGGAGCATCTCCTTTTTCAATGCCTCACTTCAGTCATGAAAGAATTTGCAAAGATACTGTTGAATGTGACCAGATTACAAAATTTAATTCTCACTCAGAAACACTGAAATGTTCCATTTCAAATTCCCATCCCATTTTACTTCTCCATACTTTAAGGATTTACATTGGCATTACAAAGGTAAGAAGGGCTGAACATTTAAATTCTGCTTGGTTCATATCCTGATGAAGGTGCACCATTAGAAAGTAGGTTATTCAAAAGGATGCATTATGTTGGAATATTCATAAAAATGCTTTTCAGTAGCTGAGTGCAGCTCAAAATCATTTGATGGGTCTGCATTTGGCTTCTATTTTACTGCAAATAAGAGGCACTGAGATCCCAAACTTTTAATTAATAATTATTTATTTTTTAATTATGAGTTTCTGAACTTTATATAATGCAAATGTGTCAAAAGAAAACTTGCTCTGAAAAGGATAAGTAGATATATGGCCAAAATGTCATTAATACTTTTACTCAAAAACGTAATTGAGGAACATATGTTGCATTGTGAATAACAATGTTTCTACTAATAAAGGAAAGGATTTATTAGAAGTAGCCTTTGGGCCAGATTCCACTTTTTTTCTACTACAACAGATGTGGAATAAACTTAAAGCAGAAAAATAGCAGAAAAACACGAGCTATTGCTTGCAAAGGATTTTATACTGGCATATTTGGGATTAGTGTCTGTTCCATTTGGTGTATATAAATTTTTAAGGGGTAATGTATGGAGTAACTACA
The DNA here is from genome assembly GCF_003945595.2 of Pipra filicauda. Classification (NCBI taxonomy): domain Eukaryota; kingdom Metazoa; phylum Chordata; class Aves; order Passeriformes; family Pipridae; genus Pipra; species Pipra filicauda. The sequence goes on along the minus strand of NW_024104387.1, from coordinate 5,555,295 downwards.
ACGCTTATTACCTAATCCTAAACATTGTCTGTTATATTGGCTTCTCTGGAAAGTAGCACAACAAATAATTTTTATGCTTTACTCGGTATTGCTAAGAAATTTGGTAATATTCTACCATTTGGAGGTTGGGGAGAATTAAATAAAGCCTAAAAGCAGTGGTATAAAGGTAAAATGCTAGGCTGTTAATGTAGAAGAACGTGTAAGTTAATTCTGCTTGTAAGTCCTCAGATCTTTGGGGTGCTTATTCAGGAATAGTTCATGACAAATTAAGCAAAACAGAGGTTTGTAGGCTGTGGAAGAGCTTTTCAGGAAATGTGAGCTGTTATTTGATACAGCAGCATTCAGCCTTCCTAACAGACTAACTTTTTTTAAAGTACGTGCCTTGCTGTATCAGAGCTGTAAAAACAGACATAATTTTAAGGTTACAAGTGATATATTTTAGATAATTTTTAAAATTTGTTAAAACTATGTGTCCTAAAACTATATATTAAATATTTATTTAGAGTCCATCACACTTGACAGGTAGGTGAAAGATGTAGGTGCATGCATTCAGTTGCATGGTTGAAGAAGATGTATAAAAGAGAAGGAAAACCAAATTACTGAATAACAGTAAATTGAGAGATACTGGAGAAGAAGCTGGAGGGCTTTAGAATAAAAAGGAAGGTAAATTAATAATCATGAAGGAGTTTGCAGATGAAAATGAATCCAGGAGAAAGGCAGGTTGAAGACAGAAGTGTCTGAATGGATCATGAGTAATGGAAAGAGTGGACAGAATATATGGAAATAGGTGATTCGAAATTTAGGAATCTTTCGGTCTTTAAAATGTAAACTTAACTGAGAGAAGTCTTAACATCTCATAATCCAATCAGGCTGTTTAGGGCTCCATACAGTCCCAGCAAAGAGCAGATTATTTTGCTTCATTTGCATGCAGGCCTATGTGGAAAATACATAGTAAGGAATTGCAGGAGGGTTCTCAGTGGATTTGGAGCAGGAATAGCAGTTGTACATTTGAATGCAGTGGTCTAATTGTTTGTGGCTGGGCTGCTGCAGAAGTCCAAGACTATAAATATACCTGTCAGTGAAAGATACTTGCAATGAATTTTCTCATAGGTAACAAAATTGAGATAAAACACCTGACAGTTAAGGATAAGTAGGCTAAAAAAGAATGTGGACTGCAGTGTTCCAGGGGCAGTTGTTTCTTTGTTTCTTTCTCAAATCCCTGTGCAAGAATAAAAGCTGAAAAGTAGAACTGAGCTGGAGTGTTTGCAGCAAAAGTTGTAGTAAGAAGAGAAAAGGATGTTTGTATCCTGCACTAAATAGGGGTGGCTGTGTTAGTTTCCACCGTTATCAATAGGAAGCTTAAGTGGTCAGATGTTATTGAAAGTTATTGAAACTAAAACAAGGTGTAGGCTCTGAAAATGCCCTCTGCAAGACACAGAGCTGAGCTACATAGGCAGGAAGAGTTTTTGTAATTCCAGTCTCAGAGGGGGAAGAAAGAAAGCTGTGTACAACTGATGTATATTGATGGGTGACCTTGATACTGGCACTGCCAACAACAAAAGTTAGCAGGCAGCAGGTTTTGTGGAGAATATTTGAAGTAAGGTTGGAAGAACAATCTACTGAGGAACAGAAGCTTTGACTGTATTGTAAAAACAAGCACTAACACCTGCTGTGAGCCTAAAGCCTTTAATTGTCGCTTTCTGAAAGCTAAAAACTCCCCAAACTGTGCAGTATCCAAAATAAGTCCCAATATAATAGCCCAGGGTAAGCAAGTGCCTCTCATTTGCAAATTGACTTTACATTTTTGAAAGACGTTGCTCAGGAGCAGTAGGTGCCTGATACAATGTAGGTTTGTAACAATCCCTGTAACGTGCTAATCCCGTGCTAAGAAATTAATTGGTATAAGAGGGCTGGAGCACATTTATGATTTCTCTTGAATGAGTAAAATGTAGTGGTGAAAGGTATGTATGGTACAGAGATTGCTCAGAGGTTGCTGGAGGAAATCTCCAATGCCTTTTGCAATGCTATTTGCATATAATAACCTGAAATTATGTCTTAATACTGACATAGTGAGTTAAGATTCACTCGCAGGGTCCTGATATAAGGCACTTGATATTTATACTGTGTACAAAGTGGAGTTTTTTAGTCATATAGTGTTTCTGGGGATAGTTTCCATGTGTTTTCCATGTTACTCTGTTCAGCTCTGAAATGTGCTGCTCAATGGCATTGAATTAAGTTGTTCTGCTTTGTTCCTTTGCAGGTGAGGAAATACACCTTCTAATGAACCAGAAATGAAGTGGTGGGACCAAAAATAAACTTAGTTCTTTCAAATTTGTTTCAAGAAGAATAAAGACTTTGCAGATTACATTTTGCCTTCGTGGCAAATCTTGTCTTCTAACTGTAGTTGAGTAGGATGGTATTTGTTAAGCATTTGAAGTGATCACTGAAGGGGCTTTAAAGGAAATGCCATGTGGATTGCATAGAGTTTAGGTTCCTAACTGTGGAGACAGTAGCTTAACAAAGATTGTGTGAGTATTTCTGGTTTGGTTCAGACCAGCTGCAATATATTGTTTAAACAGGCTATAAAAACAGCCTTTCTAAATCTGAGCACTGTGATGATTCCAGCAAGCTCACTGAAACAAGTTATTTTTGGCAGGGAAGAAAGAAGATAGGACTTGGTATCTGCACTGAAAACCTAATTTTCTGTTTATTTAGGGAACAGGAAATGGGAAGCAGCATTACAGCTGAGGATAAAGCTAGCATAAAACAATGAGGATGAAAAAGCTGAGATAAAACTGACCTCTTTAGGGGGAGAAATGAGGCTGAGAGATGTATCTGGTTGGCTTGGTGGGGAAGACATAAGAGGAAAGTTTGGGGTTATTTGGATTGGACTGATGTCTGAAAATAGCAACCAGTGAGGTTCTTGAGGGGCAGGGGGGAATTTTTTTTAACTCTTACACATATTTTCTACGTAACATCTTGCGCTTTCTGAGGTCCCTTTTTAAAGCACTTTTCCAGATAACATTTATAGTCCTGACACCTTGTGTTTGGAAGCCACGTGTGAAATTTTGATAGTAATTAAATGCCTCTTGTTACTTTAGAAAACAATGATAATACAGTTTATAAATTTCCACTATCCTATGCTACTGAATGTTCTTAAATTAATCCATTAGTAAGGATGAAAGAGCTGTGATTCTGTGCTCCATGCAATGCTTTTATGGCTAGTTCAGCACCACTACCGAGTTTGTAAACAAGAGAACTGAAGTTAATTTTATAACTTCAAAGTAGAGTAAAAGGCTAAAGAACACGGCATTTGAAAATGGATCCTGACAAATTCAAGGAAAGAGTTATATTCAGGGCTAGGATGTTCTTGAATATTTTAAATGGATTAGAAAGAGTTGTTAAACTGAGTGTCTTTTTGGTTTTAATCAGTTATATTAGTTGAGGATTGCCACTAAGTACCTGAAGGATCGAAGAAGAATTCTTTCCCCCTCATACATTCAGATTTTTTCATCATTACATTTGTTGGGTTTTTTTTAATTTTTCTTTGCTAGGAATTAAAGATGAGAGTCTGAACATGCTATACTGCCATTCCTATAGGAAATCTTAATGATCCTGTTTATGTTTTCCACCCATGCTTGGGACTGCCATCTGGCATGCAGTTGCCAGATTTGAGGGGAGTAAGGAATTCTCTTCTCCCCCACCCTCTCATCCTTGTTTACACTGACACAGGCTGTTGGGATCTTTATTTTTCTATGCTCTTCTGGTTTATGGAGCAAAGTTCACTTCCTGGGCTTAGTTCATCTGCTTCACTGTGGCTCCCTGGAAGTGCAAGACCTTCAGTGCTGCTAAATATACTTTCTCATTATTTCTGTGTGATGTCTGAAGGGGTTTTTTATCTTTTATACTAAAGATATACATTACAGGCTGTGAGAGTTTTTCAACTGCTGCATGTATGTATGGGCAGAATGGGTGTTGATTTTACATTTTAATCTAACTCTACTAAATATGTTTAGGACTTCAGGGTGATCAAGGTAGTCCCTCCCATCATTTACACCTCTGTTCTGCTAGGAAGTATCTCTGATACATTCATGGAAGCAGCAAAATCAATATTGTGCTTTAGCCCTGAACGTATTTGGAATTTCACTTTGAAAAATCCTTCATTTTAGACTATTTCTTTGCTATGCAATACTGTAGGTTGTACATCCTCAATCTGGTTTATGTGACTGCACCAGTAATAGAGTCAAACTGTTTAAAGTCTGATTTCTCAGTGGAAGATCTAGAGTTCAGGGAAAAAAATGCATGAGGATCTGTGACTCGAGAAGCATTGCCTGAAAGGTGTTCAAAATCTAATAATCCTAAAATTTGTACTTTTTAACAAGATCACAGCACTCCTAGCCTTTCAAATACCTTTCTGTGGGACTTATAAAGCAAATATTAATATGCAAATGTGAAGGCTTTGAGCTAATTGAATATTAATTACTTTTGGAATATGCTGCTATTGAGATGTTTGAACATTAAAGACAATGAACATTACATAATTGATAAGAATGGCTCATCAGGTAAAACAGAGTTTTGTGTGACTATTGATGAATGGCTTAAAGTCATATTAGTTTAATGGTTTCTGTCTGTACAGAGTTAATTTTTGAGGTGCAAGGTGATATTAGGGTGTTGGATAGGAGGTTGTAGAACACTATGATAGGTCAATACCAACTCTGCCAGTGTTGCTACATTCAGGAATAGTGTACTTTACTCAGACGTGGGGGAATGCAATGATTTTTTGTGCTCTCCTTTCAGCAATTCTATTTTTATTTTTATACTTTGCATTAATTCTCTTTATAACAGTCATAAATGGTATGATCTGTTAAACTTCTAAGGTGCAGCTGTATTCATTCAGGGAGTGTGCTTAGATAGTAAATAGGAGAGACCACCTCTCCTTGCAGCTCTGAACAGGCTACAGGGGTGGATTTATTTGTGTGTGACATGAAATCCCAACTCTGCTCTGGTTTCCTGCAGCCACTGTGTGGGACCTGGAACCTGAGGAGAACCTGTGCTGCAGCACTAAAAATGTCTTGGTTCCAAAAGTTAAATGAGAGAATGAGGCTCTGGTGATCATCAGCAAATATGAGCCTGCTGCTTAGTAAATAGGGGTCTTTAGTGACTTTTTTGCTAAAAGCAATGAACAGGGATGTGTTTCCAGCCTGAGGAGACAGGACAAAACGAGCAGTACAAACCTATGTTGCAGATCAGGTATAATTAATTTCTCTGTAATTAAGTCACAGAGTAATTTCTGTTGAAAGGGGTGCCTGGAATCTGAGAATTAACAAGCTCCTCTGTAAAGAACTGTCTGATGTAAGGAGGGAGCTATAAATGTGAGTGATTGCAGAATGATCTAGTGTGAAGATAACTGCCCGTCACTGGCTAGCAGGGAAGTGGCCCAGAGGGGCCATCTTCACGTAAAATATATGTACACAGGAGGCTTCAGAGCAATAATACATTTGCTAAGAGAAAACTATTGCATCACTCATCTATTAGGTGAGCCAGATCCGTTGGTAAGTGGCAGCAGGAAAGAAAGGAACTAGGAATACTCAGGACCTGAGGAATTGATGAGCAGCCAGAAGGAAAGAACCCATTTATATGAGAAGCAGTTGCATCAACTAACACCTGCATTGGCAGATGTTTAGGACCAAATCCATGGGTCTCATGCCAGAGCACAGACAGCAGAGGGAAGGGCAAAGCAGCACTGCAGCCCCACTGCCTGGGAGAGTGGAGCCCACCTGAGAGAGAGCACACGGAGACAGAAGTTGCTTTCTTCAGTCTTGTCAGAAGAGATGGATTAGGGGCAGGACAGAGTCAAATATCTCTCAGCCATTTCCCTGGCAAAGCAGAGAAGTTGTTTTATTTGACTTATCTACCGAAAAGCCACACCTGAGAATGAATAGATGCGTTACTTTAAACATATGTGAACAAAATCACTGCAATACATTTTGGACATACAGCTTGCAGCAAGTATAGATTCTCTGTATAGATGCAGAAAAGGATGCAGTTCTTGAACTTGTGTATTACTTTTATCTTTGATGATGTTACATTAGAAAGAAATGGGATACCATAGAAATATTTTTTGTAATAAACGAGTACATCGAAAGAATAAGATAAAGGCGGAAGATAAGTGAGGACTCAGAGCAAGAAGACTCATCAGAAAAAATGCTTTGCAGATGTGTAGTGTTCACTGTGGTGTGACACAGACATTTTTCTTGTTTCCTATTTCAAAATATATGAGTTAAAAAGCATATGCTAAATCAGGTAAGACTAAGCTGTTAGTGCTATGCAGCTGTCCTTGCTGAAGGATAGCCTTTATCTCACATGATTACATTTACAGTTGTATTGTAATAGAGCTGTGTACTAATGGGATGATTTAGCCATAAATCCAAAAGCCATATTGAGGCTATTAGAATGTTGAGGGTGTCTGGTGCAAGCCTCCCTGGTGCACTTTCTGGTCACCATCTGGAAGGAAACCAACTAGATGCAAATCACCTTTTGTGGGAAAATAAGAGCCTAATCTGTGTAAGGGTCACACTCCAATGTAAAATATGTATGGATTTATCAGTGGGAGTCATTACCAACATACCTTTCTGCTGCTCTTTGCCTCATTGTGTGCACCAGCTCAAGTGGAAAATCAAGTGACAGATTAATGCTACGCATTTGCAAAACCCCTTTGAGAGGAGCAGACACTGTTGCCTGTAAATTTAAGCCTTTTAAGAGGTTAAGATGGGTGAAGGTGAAACAAATATTATTGTACTTAACAGTGTACTCCTGCACTCTACAAGGCTTGATTCTCTTCCCCCTTGAAGTCAATTGTGAGGCTTCTATTGACATTAATGGGAGCGGGCTCGGCCTGTTCCTGAGCTGGAGAGGGGCTGCACAAATTGCTCTTCAGCGTTTCCTTTAAGTACAGAAAGACAAATTTATTTCTTTTTTAAAAAAGAAACATACAATGACAAAACACCACAAACAACCTACATATTATTTGCGAAGTGTGGTACTGAAATCTGTATTTGTATTTAAAAGGAGGCTGGGGAGAGGGTTGTTGATGTTCTGTCTATTCCTGCAAGAGAAGTCGTTTAGTGGGGAGGGGTGAGTTTTGATAGCTGGCCTTGGTGCACTGTTGCCATGGTGAGTTGCAAACAATTCCTCCCTGGATTCTGGTGGGTTTGTTCATTTGCTAAAGTTAACACTGTTACCAAGTGAATTATTTAGTTCAGAATTCCAATTTGTTGGTTGCAGAATTCTGGGACTGAAGTTTCAGTCTCGTAATGGTTGGCTCCCGATAAAGCAGTTTGAGGTGGTTTCCTATGCCTAAATAAGCATCCTCTGGAAGGTGTGAAATGTACCAAATACAGGAAATGGAAAGGAGCCCCTGGCATTTCATGAGTTTTTTGAGTGTTCCTGACTATTTGCCAAGGCTCATTCAAAGTAAATGGACGGGTTACTTTCTAATAGTTCATGGGCAGTGACCCATGTAAGAAAAACTTCTGAAGAAATCATGAGTGCTTCACTGGCTTTACTTACCTAAATGAATTTTTGGAAAGGGACCTGTTTTTGCTAGAAACAGATTATTAGGCACATTGTACGTTTATATTTGCTGCCTTCTTGCTATCAGTTAACTGCTTTGGGTGGGACAGACTAACCAGATAAGGTTCAAGCTTCTGTTCTTGGAGAGAGAAACCAGGATCTGAGCTGAAGGGCATTAATCCACAATTAAATGTAGGAAACAGGAACTGTCCATACAAGGAAAAAAAATGGAAGCAATGAACTATAATGTTCATCTGTTCTAGCACTGGAAGCAGGCTGACAGAACAAAAATCTAATTTGGAAAGCAGCTGGTCACACCCAGATTCTGGGTTAACATACGAACTTTAATCCCTAAGAGAAATATGCAAGTTATCCCTGGAGCCAGCTATGCAGACTGGCTGGATATCCAGCCTGTAAATGCAGTGGAGTTGCAAATAGTAGTGAATTTCATAGAGCTGTTTAGTTTTGGTTTATTGTTGGTGGATTTTTTGCTGTCCTTACCGATACAAGAATAATTAACATGTCACTCTGCTCATTACACAGGATGTTATGTGTCACTTGGACTTGGAGAAGTGCTGAATTTGAGGCAGATCCATGGAAGGATGTACTGTGCCCCCTTTGCCTGGTCACTGCTTGGCAGTGTGGAAAAAAATGAGTTCTGACTGAAATGTTTGTATGGCCCAGGTTGGAAATGAATTAACGACACACTGCAGTAATTGATTCTTTAGGGCTTGAAAGTGGGAAGAAAACAGCAGTTTATGGCTAGATAGGCACTTGATATGGTGAGGAAGCAGATACGTAAATGAAATGATACATCCTGGCTGTATAGAACGTTGTCTGGAGAGATGGTTCTTTAATTGTATGTCCTATATGACTGTAGGACAAGGAAGTCCTGAACTGAGATTTCTATTTGTTTACATAATATAGAATGGTGTTGGGGTTTTTCTTACTTTTTCCTAGGCAAAAGTGCACGTTTCTTCCACGGTCAAATATTTAGGATATTATAAATAACTTCTCAACAATGCATAGTTGTTTGCATTAAAATGGGACGATGTGAGTAATGAATGTTGACTTGGAATTACAGCCAGTATGGTAATGAAATAAAGCCCCATTAGATTTAAGTAATTTGCGAATTGAGGTTGTTATCACATAAATAATTGTATCCCTGGCTGATGTGAGGGAAGGGTCATATCAGTCAATCAAGTAGGAAAAAAGACTTTTAAAGAAATGTAAGCTAGCATGGATGTTAAATTATGGATTAATTCCATACATGCACAGCAGTAAATTCCCACCAGTAGACAGCTGTCAAGGTTGCCTAGAAAACTTTGCTAAATTTATTTTCAATGTGATAATTCTGCTCTTGTTCTACTTCTACGAAAGCTCCAGGTAATTATTTTTTGTGTAAATTCCAACGACACATCAGTTTATCACAATGCTTGTATTAGTCACATATACTGAAAATTAACTACAAGTTATTCAGATGCTAAATAGGTGCATGTATTGTTCAGTTTCTAGGTCAATTTTGACTTTCTTAACTTGTGCCTTTCAAAAGAGTAGGCATAAAAAATCATGTTTGAAAGATTCATCCATTGAATCACTGGAGTTGATTCAATGTAAATGAGTACTTTTACCTGAAGGAGGTAGAGGAGAATCAAAATGCATCACAAATCTCTGTGAACCAAGAGTGTTTCAGCCTCTCTGTATAAACCTGGTTGTGTTCTGCTGTGGAGATGTTTTGTTGCCACTGGGTTTCCTCTGACAGAAGGTTTGACCAGGGGTGTGTATAACTATAGAGCATCTGATCTATTTCTTTACCTTCCTTAATTAAAATCAGATCTATTTGTTAGAAAACATTGTGGAAAACCTAGAGGCACCAAAAGGGAACCTTCAATACAGAAACTAACTGCAAACCTCTGGAAACACTGAAGCTCAAAACAATGAAAACCTCTGCAGTTATGGCAAAGCAGAGTATCAAAGGACAGCAAAGTCACCCTGACAGGTCAGTAGTTTAAAGTAGCTATAAATAAAACCTGAATTCTCCAGTTGTGCCAGCTGGGGTCAGGGAAAGTGTTTTATTTTCCAAACAGAAATTTATCCCATAAATTTGTTGATTAAATAGTCAAACATCTTCTCAAACAAGAAATACTTAACTACTCTTTTCTCGTTTAATAGCTGACTTCTGAAGATTTTCAGTTCTGTCTACATTTTCCCCCAAGTATGACATCGTATTAACGATAAAAAATTTGGTTGAATGAGAGTGCTGCAAAACTGTCTGAGCATTGAGTATGGGTGCCATAAAGGCTTCCTGCTAAAGCACCAGTCTCCCCTTAAATGTAGAATGAATTTGCTACCCTTGACTTCTCCCTGCCTCACTGTTTGTGGACTCACTTAGGCCTCCAAACAGTGTGTTTAAAATGCTGCTAAATCAGAACACCTCTTTGCGAGGGTCTTTAGAGGTGTGATGGTGGGCTGTAATCCTTTTCAGTAAGGATATTCCACTGTAGAGTTGCCTGTGAGTTACTGGCAGGTGGTTTAACATTACCTCTTCTTTTTACAGGATGAAGTCAGACATCTGGCACTGACTGGGTGTCCCCTGCAAGGCTGTGCTCCATTCCAGTCGTTCTCCTGTGTAACTGGCTGTAAAAAGGACATGATGTTTTTTTCCATCACACGCCCTCTCTCCTGGCATTGAATGCTATAGCTGAGATGTGCAGGTGGAGGAGGAATTTGCTTATTGCCAAAGGAAACTCCAAAGCAGAAAAAGGCTGAGCTAGGTGATTCACAGGGGAGTTGTTTTGGTTTTGTTTGTCTTCCCCAAAGGGCTGCCATCATCATGTGAGGGTACAGGGCTGTACCTTGTGCTATACCCTGTCCTGGGGGGCATCAGGCAAAGCATCACCAGACAGCCGAGGGAGGGGATTGTCCCACTCTGCTCTGCAGTGGTGAGGCCTCACCTTGAATATTGTGGCAGTTTTGGTCACCACGATATAAGAAAGATATTAAAGTGTTAGAGAGTGTCCAGAGGAGGGCAATGAAGATGGTGAGGGGCCTTGAGGGGAAGTCATGTGAGGAGGGGCTGAGGGCACTTGGTCTGTTCAGCCTGGAAAGAGGAGTTTGAGGGAAGACCTTATGAGGGGAAGAGGAGGGGCAGGCACTGATTTCTTCCCTCTGGTGACCAGTGACAGGACCCAAGGGAATGGTCTGAAATTGTGTCATGGGAAGTTTAAGTTAAATATTAGAAAAAGATTCTTCACCCAGAGGGTGGTTGGGTGTTGGAACAGGCTCCCCAGGGAAGTGATCACAGCACCAAGTCTGGCAGAGTTCAAGAAACTTTGGGATCATGCTCTCAGGCACAAGGTGTGATTCTTGTCACTTGTGCAGGGCCAGGAGTTGGACTTTGATGATTCTAGTGGGTCTGTTCCAAGTCGGGACAGTCTTAGGTTGTAGGGGTAGAGTACTGAAGCAGCTGCTCCTGCTCAGAGTGGACCTAGCCTGGGATTACATTATTGTTATTGTGATAGTTTGAAGTTCCAGGCTAACGATTTATCTCTTTCCATTAGACTTCTGTTCTTTGAAAACTGATAATAAAGCAAGAACTCTGCAAAAATTATGGCTTTTTGGAGTATTTGCTTAAATCAATATCTGAATGATAAAGCTGAGGGGCTGGTCTGTCATGTAGTTTGACTAGTCACTTCAGTTTGAAGCAAGTATGGAAGGTGATATAAACCGAGGTTGTGGCTGAACTGTGGAGAGTTAGGGAAAAATTCTCTGCATATGAATGTGTATATTCTTTAAATATTAACTAGTGTTCCATATTACAATAGTCAAGGATGACTACTGCTATCCATTCATTTTTTTTGCTTCCTTTCATATAATATAAGAAAAAAAATTGCTAAAACTGTGTTTTAAATTATTAATATGACATTAGATGGCCAAACAGTTACTCTTCCTCTCTCCTGAGCTTCCTACCCTGACAACAAGACAGGTGGCCTAGAACTACTGTGGAGAAGGCAGCATAATCGGGGACAAGGGGTCAGTTACAGTGGAATTAGATAGACAAATAACCAGGGTTCAGGGATATGCTTAAATGAACAGCATAGTTTGCACTATCTGTCGACAGTTATTTTAAGATGCATAAAACACTGAGTTCATAATGTCCTACTTTTGCAGGAATAGGCTGTAAAGACCATAAATCCTGTGAAAAGGATCAGAATCTAATTTCCAGGTCTGATTCAAAGCTTGCTGAGGTCAATGGGAACCTCCCTGTTAAGTTTAGTTTGGATCATATCTGAAAGAAAAAAATTGTGTTGAGAGAGTGCTAAGATGAAATGAGGAAGTAAAAGTTTTCCCAGTATACGTGCACTTCTCATATATCTATCATTGAAACAGTTTATGAGACTGATAGACTATCTCTCATGGTTCTATTTTGATTTATTTCAGAATACAGTGACCTTAGTGAGTTAAGAGTGAGATTGTTCATTACCTTCTCTTATAAGCCAAATGGAGGTGCATGTTTGCCCCAGGGATCCAGGTGTGTAGTAGATTTGGGAAGATGTCTCCTTAAAGAATGTCCTTTTCGGTACAGGATGAACCAGAAGTACTTTTGGAATTATTTAGTCCATTGAATATACAATCCTGTAGTTCTCTGGTTAAAACACAGGATGACATTTTCTGCTGATGAAAATGCATGCTGTTCCACTGACACCTGTGAGCCATATCATCACATTCTCCAAAGAACTTGGTCTGGTTTTGTTCTTGGGTTTTTTTGCTGTTTAGTTGTAAAGGTCCCTCTTGGGACTTGGGCTATTTGTTACACTTACTGCAGAAAACCAGTGGTGAGATGATTGTGATGAAAGGCACTGTACCAAACAGTCACTAATGCTAGTCTGCATCAGCTGCCTTGCAAAAGAAAAGTGGACCTTAAATCAAGCACCAGAAAAAAAGATCCTTTTGAAAGAAGGAAAAATAGTCAATTTTGAGTTTGCTCTTTTGCAGCAAAATAGAAATTGTAATGCTCCTATAATCTTAGGCCAAGGCAGACTCTGGTAAGTATAATGGGACATAAGTGCATTTTGTTTTGCTGTTAGTGAGAGTAAATTGTATAGCTGTCAAGCTGTGGCACGTCTATAAGTGCTGAGTAAAACCATTGCTGGGAGTGATGAAATTAGTGTGCCAAAGGAGAGGGAAGAATGCAGATCCATCAAGTGAACCTGTTAGAACTTTGAAGCAAGTTTAAACCCGTACAGATGCCATTGACCATCTGCTGAGGAGTATGTATGGACATAATTGAACAGAACAACTGTCATTTCATTTTTTTCAAAAGCACCTTATTTGCAGGACTTACATATGTACCTATGCAGCTTCTCCCTCCCCCCAGAGCCCATGTCTTTGAAATAGCTGTATGTTCTTTTTTAACACTCAACTCCAAATGATCTGATTTATATGAGGCTCTCCTGTTGTGTGTAAGAAGTTACATCTGCCCTGCCCTGTAGAAGAAGCTGGAGCCCCTTTGCAGTTTAGCATTGCTGAACTGTGCCTCAGAGTTTATCACAGAAGTATGGAGTTACTCCTAACTGTAATGATGCTCCCAGAGCTTTGTCCTTGTGGTTTGTGTCGCTAGAACCTTAGGCAGAATGATATCTCTGTGTTATGTGGCTGCTTGTCCATTTTTTTTATTCCAGAAAGAGTGTGAGCCTAGTTCATGGGAATGTTGCTGTTCCTTCCAGTGCATGTCACTGCTGCAGAAGCCACAGAGATGCATTTGTAAATAGGTAAGATTTAATAGAACCTAATGAAGGCAGTGGACATTTTCTTATGCTCAGCTGTGCCTTAATGGATGATTTCAAATGTTTAAATTCACAAGTGGCCACAGTAAATTTCAATCCACCGTTATAAGGGAGGGATCTTTCACTCCAGCTTCCTGAGCACAGACACAGTTTTAGGCAGAAGGTCAGTTTTATCTGGTAGGAATAAAAAGTAAATATCCTATGCCTGACCTCTGTCAACTGATTAGAGTGTTCCTGAGCATGGAGCATTTGCTGTGAATTGTTCCCATTTGCTGGATTTGTCATAGTGTCTTTGCTTATTTGTGATTTGTATAATGAGAAAAACTAGAAAGATGTGGGTAAATAGGTTAAATAGTATTGTTTATCTCACACTTTTGCATCTACATTTTACATTTCTTGGGTGATGACTTTTAGTCTCTGTTTTTCTTTCTTTTGGAACAGAACATGTATTTGCAGAGGCTCGTGTTTTTCAAAAGCAGATCCATTGTAAGCATAGGAAATCTATTAAAAAATGCTTTAGGAAAAAAAGTGATATGGCTGGAGAAAATATCTGGGCTTACCCTGAGATGAATGTTTAGGGCTTTTCTGTTTTACTGTCTTAACAATTTTTGCCAGTGTCACTTTAGCTTTAAACCATAAGATTTTATCGATTTGACTTTAGCTTACTAAAATAGTAATATGTGTAGATAGATAAATACATTCTAAAATCATCAAACCATTTCTCCCAAGATTCAAAAGTGAGTCAAGAAGTCAATGACCTAAGACTTCTTTTTTTTCTGTAGTTTTTTTCCCCCTGAAATTATTTATATAGTCATTGTCTTTTTGTAGCTGATTTTTAAAAAAGCTGAATCACTTTAATTCCTTCTGAAACAACAAAACCTTAGGTAAATGCTATCTGTGTAATATTTTTATTGCTTTTTTTTATCTTACTGAATTAACATATTCTGTAATGTGCTAAAGGAAGGGAAACAGCGAATGCAGAAAAATTTATAGTCTGACTTGGTTTCAATGCAGATATTTCACGATACCAGTGACACTGGCCCCTGTAACACGAGTCTAGGGCCAATATTTAAGCTTTCTGTTCCAGGAGGTTTTTTAATGACAGCACTATACTAGGAAATAAAAGAGCAATGCTTCCTTCCTTTGCACCACATTTGTGTCTGCATTGCTAATATGAACTAACAAGGCTCTTGGTGAGTTCTGCTGGCCCTTGTCCTCAGATCTGTGGGATGGAACAAGGTAAGCTTTTAAGGTAAAAGGCAAGTTTTATGTGTGAAATGAAGCTTTCTGTTTCTCAAAAATCCTTTCAACCATGAAAACTTTCCAACTGGTGTCTGGAAAGCCAAAGCATGCAATTGCAGTTCCTGCAGAAGATAGTTCAGAAATGAGAAAAATCCAAACAAAAATCACTATGACTCCCCAGCACAGTCAGTGTACCTTGGTGTGGTCACTTGGATATCTGCCTGTCACTTCGTGCACCTCTGTTGAACATGGCTATCTGCAGACTCCACACTGAGCACTGCTTAACCCTGAGGATGTGTTTTGCTTGTGAGTGTTCCCAAGGCACCTGAAGAAATAAAATAAAGCAGGGAGAAACTTGCCTGTAGAGTCTGTTGCATCATATTTAGACATAGTAATGTGTAAAATGAAGCTAAAATAATCTCCAGAGTTATCAATGACTGATATTTAATCTTATTTAATGTAAGGAAAGCTATAGAAGGAAGTGCAAAAATCTCTGTATATTAAAAATCTTGAAAGAAATTTACCTACATGAATGAACAATCTCTGGGTTCTTAGAGGAGAAACCACTTGAATCCGCCCTCCTCACTTTCTGCTTTGTACATCTCCATCCTTCTGTTCATCTGTACTAACCCCTTAAAGATCATTTTCATCCCATTTAAATCAGGTCATTTAGATGCAGGTGAATTGCTGTTGTGGAGGGATATTTGGAATTTGTGTTAAGCATTGAGTCTTGATAAGAATCCTGATTTATCAATTTATGTTGTCAGTATTTTTTGTGAAGATGGGAATTTTTTAAAAGATTTCACTAAAAACAGTTCTCCCAGGATTTGAACAGCTCCAAATACCATGTTTGTACTTCACAACATACCTAGGGTTATAGGGAAATGTATTTCATGCTTGACATATTCTTTTTCACCATGTGCAGAGCCAGATACAGTCCCAGTCTGAGTGGGAAAATATGTACCCACGTCTGCATCTTATAATGTGAGCACAAGCTTCACTAGATGGGAAAGAAATGGGATGGAAAGTTTGCCTATAACACCCTCTGGTGAGGCTCTGCCTGATTGTATTGCTCAGTCATGGGCCAGGTTAGAGATACAACTTCATTTCTGACTTCCAGGCTGTATCTTATTTTCTAAATAGGCAGTTTGTATTTTATAGCTTTTTTTTTCATTTGCTTTCTCTCTGGAAACTCTTTCCAATGTCAAAATGAACAAAATTATGCTTTCAGTCCCATTCTTTAGATTCCTAGGATATCATCTTTATTAAAAAACAGAAAATATACTCTGGAAAGGTCTGCTCTGATTCTCAGGGGAAGTGATCTCTTACGCAGGCAACTGCTTAATAAGGACTATACCAATACCATCTCCAGAACATGGTCACCCCTGGAGATATGCACCAGCTGGACTGTAATTCAGGTATTGTACATAAATTGTGTTTTTCATTTTCATTCTGCTAATTCTTCCATTCTTAGTATGGAAGCAGAGGAGAAACCTTTGAGTCTGATCCAACCTGATTTGAAAAAAAATAAAAATCTTTCACTAGTCACTATCTAGAATTATTTCAGTGTTCTTTGTACTGCTGATGGTGACCAAAATTTTTTTCAAGACTTGCCTTTCATTTCCATTCTGCTTAAAACTGTATTTAAAAAAACATGTTCAATACATCAATGTGTTCTGTATTTATAGCTATTAACTATGGCATCATTCCAAGTTCTATTTTAGGACAACTTTTGTTTGGTTTCTGTGTGATGCTCTAATTTCTGCCCCCCCCTCCTGCAGTGCAATGGTGGCTTCTGTTCCTCTGCTATTGTAAGTCTTATTTTAAGCCTCCTGTCAAAACTCAGAAGATGTATCTTTATCATTTGGGTGATTATCAGCCATTGTTGAATGATTGCACCTTTTAATGTTTAGAAGCTAAAGCTGCTCATCAGGCTTTTTGGTGTAAACCTCCTGTTATTGCTCCCCTGAGAAATGATACCTTGCTTCTCCAGTTGTTTCTAGTATTTTCGTGTTTCATTGTGGGGTTGGTTTTTTTTTTTTTTCATCTCATATTTCCCAGCAGATAAAGATGGCATATTTTTATCTAAAATATATTCCAGAAACTTGCTGATGAGGTTTTGGTATGTATGTTTGTACCTTCCCCCAGGGACTATTTTGAGCTGGAGGTTTCCAGATCAGGTTACAGAATAGACTCCAGATGGTCTGAAATCCTTCTTTAGCTAATCTATAGCTAATTAAACATTCAGCACGAACGCCTCTGTTTTTAAAACTGAGCACAGTCTTTCAGAAAAGCAGCATATTGATTTTTTTGAGCTTTACTTTTCATAATTTATATCTTTTGTTTCATTACTTGGTGTTTTTCATTGCTGGTCCTTGCATCTATTTTGTTGTGTGGCTCAGGGCCTGCTGGGCGCCTTGTATCTTGTGCTTCAATCGATAAAGGAAATTAATAATATCTCTGTGGGCTACAGCTCTTTGTTTTTCGAAGTTACTGTGAAGGGGAGCAGAGTAAGGTTGTGCTGTGGCCACACTTGGCAGCAATCTTTACTTGCCAATTGACCTCATGGGGCAAGGGGAAGGCAGGTGGATGTGTGCATCATGTGGCAGAAGGTGAAGTAGATTGTGAGAACAGCATTCTTTAGTTTTCATGGGCCTGATTTTGGGTGAAATATAAATGAGCTACCAACACTGAGGGTGTTGGTTTTGTATCTGAGTGCAAACAGCACAGTACAGTTAGTACAGGTGGTATTTCTGGCTACCTGTAGTCAGAGAGACATATCAGGGAATAAACACTTCCCCTCATCTCTAAGGAGAGCAGATTCTGTTCCTTAATGAATAGGGTCGAACTGGGGCTCCCATGAGATTTTTCTGCCACAGAGTCAAATCAGGATTAAGTACTGTCCATTATTTATTAAATGGTGGAAGTTATTAAACAGTGAATGTTATTTGTTCCACTCTGGAAGCATTGTTACAGGAATGTTTCCTCACTATTCTAGAGCTGAGGGGTTGCAACATTGTGAGAATATTTTTACAGTGCAAAAATAGGCAAATAGCAATAAAAGGTTTAAACACTTTTTTTTCTGCTTCTTATGTGCCCGAAGATTGTTCATAGCGCTGTCATTATTGTAAATCCTTGAATAAAGTTTGGCTCAGATTAAGTCTAGTTTTGATTCAATAAAACATTTTCAGGCTTCTGTGCCAGAGTTAAGACTGTGCTTATTAAGTATTTTGCTGTTTAGAAGCCAGTGTATTCTTCAATTCTTAAGGTAACCTAGATACTCTTGCTACCAAGATTTCTGTTGATGTGTCTAGTACCAGTATGAACTATTTCTGCTGAACCAGTATCAGGTGTTCTGAGAGAGTCAGAAAATGGTACAGAAGGACACTGCCATGTCCAGAAAATCTTTGACACTAAGATAAGTTTGTGACACTGTCACTGATACTAATGGTGACATCAGCAGAGAGAGACAGGCTAAAATGAAAATAAAGGGGAAGTTTGTCTCTTTTAGAGTGCTGTGTGTCCAGGACATCCAGATAACTTCTAGAAATATCAACAGGACCTGCCTTTTTGGAAAAATGCTTAAATACATATTTGATTCTGAACACAGTGTTACTGCCAGCTTCCCTGCCTTTCTGAAGTGAGACCAAGAAAACCCCTGTGCAAGTCATTGAGACAGGAAGATGCTGTCTTGAAAATATTTTTCCTTTGCTGTTGATAACTGGACGTAAATTGACCACAACAGTCCAAGGCATAAAGGTTTTACATTGGTACATGTATTTTTACTCAGTACTCAAGGTCAGATCAATCACATTTTAAAAGATATTTGTTAATTATTTTTAAAATGCTTTAATATATGGGTAATTATATCCCTTATAAATGTGAAAATCAAGTTGTGGGGTTTTTTTTGTTTGTTTGATAACACTTTGGTTCTAGAGGCTATGGGCCACTCTAGGACCAATAAAAGAAGTTAGGTGCCAACACAGTCTCTTACAGGACCTGATTCCAAGTGTATTAAAGGCAGTGGGAGGCCTTCTGGCCTTGGGAGTTCAGAGGCTCCATGCTGTTCTGGGACTTCTTTCAGGTTTGAATGTGAGAATGTGTTTATTTACTGAAAGAAAAGAGAACTTTGAGAGTAACTGGAGGCAAATTCAGACATATATAGACATATGTAGTGCTCTGTTTTCAGTGTAACTGAATGCAAGCTGGACTTCATAAGGTTTCTGAACTGTTCAAGTTATGACATTGCAGTTGAGTTAGTTTTTAATTAAAAATTTAATGTACTTAGCATCTTAAAACTCATTGGGTGAGATCTGAAAATTTAGCCTGCAGCATGTTTTAGTCACTGATCTCTGGAACAAATTCTGTTGGAAATAAAAGATTGCAGTGATACATTATGAAGGCAGAAAAACTTATTGCCGTGGCACCTCACTACTGAAAGTTAAGTAATCTTTTGTTTTTACTAAAATGGGGTTTTCCCTGGTCAAAGGAAACGTGTGAAGAACCTTGTGTTGGATCACAGAGTACAGTCAGTGAATGGTTCTCTGGGATATGAAGTGCTGGAAAAGCATTCTGGGTACAAGCCCAAGCAAGGAAGGCTTCTCAGTCAACCTCTGGATGTTAGGAGCCAATGCCCAGGATTTGCTGCATCCAAGACAAGGTAAGCTTTGAGGAAGGACAGAAAGAGGAACAGTACTACAATTTGTTGGGTTAATTCTAATTGTTCAGCTGTTTTGTCTTTGGAAACCAAGAATGGGTTTTTAAGGACAGGCAGAAAGGGGAAATTTCTCTTTTGTAATCTATCTTCTTTCCATCATGGCCATACATATCTAGGAAAAACACCATATTCAGTGGATTTATTAGGGAAAAAAACTCCAGAAATTCAAGCCTTTCTGTCTCCAGGTCTCAGAAGGCCAGACATGAAGTTAGGAGAACTAGAACAGCAGCTGTTAAAATAAGATGGGGAGAGATAAAGTTCTTAAACTGCCTCTGAGAAGTCTGGTTCAATGTCCTGTATTGCTTATCCAGCCCAGACCTAATTTACTGTTCATATTGATTGTAGAAGTCAATCAGTGTCCTGTATGTCTGTGTACCTGTAATAACTAATTTCTAAATGAAGACTTGATTTTCTATGTACACCTGCAGGTGTACAAATACACTTTAGGTGTATGGTGATGACTGATGTCCTAGTTTACAAATGGGAAGTCTCCAGTATTTATTTTTAACCTCTATTATTAAAGGAGAATTACAAGAGATGGGGACAGACTTTTGAGTAGGGCCTGTTGAGGTAGGATGAGGGACAATAGTTTTACATGAAAAGAGGGTAGATTCATACTAGATACATGAAAGAATTAATTATTTTTTTTACAAGAAAGGTGATGAAACACTGAAACAGGTCTCCCAGGTATGTGGTGGGTGCCCCATCCCTGGAAACAGTCAAGATCACCTTGGGATGGGGTTCTGAGCAACCTGGTCTAGTTGAACATTTCCCTGTTCATTGCAGGGGTGTTGGACTCGATGAGGTTTAAAGGTCCCTTCCAACCCCAACCATTCTATGATTCTCAGGTAAGCCCCTTTGAAGTTATACTTCAAAGTGTGTAGCTGCTGGAAAAGTTGTTTGGCTGTTCCTGCAATGTAAATGCTCAGCAGTAAGTTAAGGACTTTAAGAATTGGGGCATAGCTAGTGTGAACCTGTAGGCCTTCCACATGGGAGAAGTTTTACTGTAGTGTGAGTTAGCAGAACATATGTCTCCAAAACACAGTACATTTGTGCACAAATACCTACAGCTGTAACTCGGGGGAGCTAGGTAAGTGCCTTCAAAAGGAAACAGAAGAAAAGCAAATTCTTGGTGCTAGTGCTTAGGTTAATTTTGCTTTCCAGAAGTCATTGCACTTCATTATCTGAAGTCATCCAGAAGTCATCTGCACTTTATTAAATAGGTGGTCCATGTTTGCTTCATGGTTGTATTTGTGCTATGTTTGTGTGCAATGAAAAAGCCTTAGTATTAGATTTGCAGTGTGTAATGCTAATAAGTCCTATGAGGAAAAAAATATTATAAGTTTACATCGTGTTGGTTAACATGAATTAGAAGGCAGAAATAGGTCTCGGGAATTACTGGTAAAAATTGCAGACGGGGATGTTTGTTAGTAGAACTTCCCTTCCTGAGGGTATTGAAATATTGGTGGATGGGCTGGGGTATTCCAGTAAATCATAGTGAGCCTGAAAGTCAGCAGCTTAGTGCTGTGTGATGTGCTCGCAATGAATCTTGTCATCTGTAAATCCAAGTTCGTTCCTCTAAAGGTCAAAACTGCCCGGACTCATTGGTGCACCTGGTATTAACTTTCATTATTTCCATTGGCATTGAAAGAGGATACAAATCATGAAGTGTTTCCAAAATTAGATACAGTTTTACAATCTCTCTGAGGTCCTTGAGTCTCTCCTATGAGTCATTTCTTTTTGTGTGCGTTTCTGTTCACATTACTACAAATAGAGCTTGTACTTATATCCCGTTCCTGATGAGATTTAGAAACTGAATTAGGCAGAAAGAGTGTATTTCAGGCTGGGCACCTTCATCATCTTAGCCCTGTTGCTGGGGGACGAGTGGTTTTTCAGAACTCTCTCTGACAGCCCAAGTGCTTCTTATCACAGTGGGGCTGAGCTGTTTTAGCTTAACTGTAACTTCAACCCAGTGATTAAAATTATGTCCTCCTCACTAAGCAGAAAAAGGCTTAATAACAGAGGGGTTTAAAACATTGTCCAGATACAATGTTCAGAAAGAACAGGAATGGTAAAGAAAATGGATGAGGAGTAATTCCTACTTGTCTTTTCTTTTTAGTTAAGTTTCTTTAATCATGGTGGGGAAGTCTCTACCCAGTACCATTCCACACTGCTGTTTGTGGGAGCAGTCCCACCCCCGTCTGTGACACTTGTACAACCAGTGTCTTCACTGAGCGTGTAGATGTGAGCACTCTAACCAAAGGCATTTGAGCCACAGTTATCACTGGGACATGTGTTGTCTGTGAGAAGTTTTTAAAAATGATGGGTTTACTGCTCTGAGCAGGAGTGATAAGAGCAAGCTGCTACCAGAGTGATGGAGTTTAAAGGCTGAAACCGAGGAGGCCCCATAATGGCTTTTCTCCTCTCCAGTTCTAATCATCAGTACATTTCACTCTTATAAATGAAGTTAGATTGCCACTGAAAATCCTAACTTTTTTTTCTACTTCAGTAGATTTCAACTTTTAATATGGTTTCTACAGTTATTAAACACCAAAAGACAAAGTTTACCTCTTCATGTAAATCCTGATGTAGTATCTGGTGTGGCACGTGCTGCTTGTAAAATCATCACTTTTGTCACTCGTGTGTGGATAGCAACTAATAGATAATAAATGTATTGGTTTAGTTGATAAGTTAATTTTAAGAATTATTAATTTAAAGCTTGGTGATTCTGTAAGAAGTAAAAGGGTCATCACCAGTGTTGTTCTGCAAATCTATGGGATATTAACCTGCAAAGAATTTTTGATAAAGAAATAATTTCCTTTGCACACCACCCACAGGATTTTGTGGTATATTCTGATTTGTTTGTGGAGTTTTGGACTATACTGGGCAAAATTAGATGTACACAATGGTCTTCATAATATTGCTGGTCTAACAAGGCAGAAGCATGCTCTGTTGTTGATGCATGCAAACATATTGCTGTTCTGTATTTTTAAGTAATACTTAGATGATCATAGAATTGTTTCATAGAATGGTTTGGGTTGGAAGGGACCTTAAATATCATCTGGCTCCAACCCTCCTGCCATGTGCAGGGATACCTTCCCTGATACCAGGTTGTTCAATGCCCCATCCAACCTGGCCTTGAACACTTCCAGGGATGGGGCATCCACAGCTTCTCTGGGTAATCTGTTCCAGTGCCTCACCACCCTCACAGCAAAGAATTTCTTCACAATATCTAATCCAGTGCTGCCCTCTTTCAGTTTAAAGCCATCCCCTCTTGTCCTATCACTACCTGCCCTTGTCAAAAGCCCTCTCCAGCACTCTAGCAGCCCCTTTAGGTACTGGAAGGTGCTACAAGGTTTCCCTGGAACCTTCTGTTCTCCAGGCTGAGCAACCCCAACTCATGGTGATGGTGTGTGGTGGGCTGCCACGCACCAAATATACATGTATTTGGGGCTTGTGGTAAACATCAGGGAAATGCTGCTGTAGAGGATGTGAATAGCAGATTGTGAGTGGGTTTTCCTGTAGCACCTATGACCATACATATCTGAAAGATGCATAAAATATTCTTGTGAAGTTTATAGGGCAGGAAGCTGATCAGTATTTGAAGTATTTGTATAACCATTAGAATTAGGTTTGTTTTCTCTGGGTTGTCTTAAATGTAGAAGCAATAGTTCTGATGTTTCTAGGAACTGTAACTCTACGTTGTGTACTTAGAACAACAGTGCAGTAAATGAACAGTAAGCCCAAAAGATTTCTCATGTAAATGGATATGGACATGCTATTACAACTAGAATATGTGCTGTGGTTGTACAGGATCTCTGAGGCAGATGTTCTCTGAGTGTACTTAGTGTGTAGTACCCTTAAATAACAGTATAGCTTCAGCTTCTCCAGAAATGGCAAAAATACAGTAATTTCACTCACTCTGTTGAAGACTGGAGAAAAAGCATGTCTACTTCTACCAGCAGTATCCCTTTTGCAGTTTTTAAGAAGAAACTCATCAAACTCAAATGCTGTCTTTTTATGGTAGTTTCATATAACTTGATATTAATAACTCTAGCAGTTCCCTATGGGCATTAACACCTATTTAGCTTTTATGAGCCAAATAATTGAACATAAAACTCAGCTCAAGTTGCTGAACTTTGCTTGCCTTAAATCTGACTTCACTGATTATCATTGAGCTGAATGTTTTCTGCTTCCAAGAATGTTAAATTGGTTCTGAGCTTGCCCAAGCGATGCTCACTGGGATGGTCACAGATACGTCAGTCAGAGTTTCTTCTCTTCTTCCTTATTAGAGTTAGGAACGTGGATCTAAAGTGATTACCCATGAGTTGGAAAAAAATCATGTCTATTTGCAAAGGTGAGGCTTTACACACAGTACTAGATTGAATCTCGAGGGTTTAGTTTCTGATTTGAGTGAAGTACTGTATGGTTTCATTCTGAATACAGGTTTTTTAAGGAAGAACTTTTCTCAAATTTGTTTCTCTCTATTTATGCATTCTAGATCTTCTTTCAGAGATCTGGAAATATTCTATTCTCTGGAGGGTATTAAACTTCTGTAAAAGCTTTGGGTCACCTGTGTAAGAAGGAAATCTTGACTTGCAGGAAAATCACGAGCAAGTTGTTTCGATAGTCAGTTAACTTTGCATTTTATCTGCAGTCTAAGTGAGCTGAGCCTTGTCCCTGAACATCTCTTGGTGCTTGGCACATCTGTTTGAACCAGGCTCTTAGGCTTAGCCCATGAACCCTGGGTATGTGTTTGTATATTAAGATCAAATGACCTCTAAAATTTCCATTGGATGAAACAAAGAGACTGAGCAACTTTAGCTGGTTGTTTTCCAGGCCTTGGGGAACTCCAAACTGACAATATGCAGAGGTGTATTTATGGAGCACTCAGATCTCCCCCTCTGTAACAGTCATACAACTAAGTTAGAGGTATTTAAAAATGTGTTCCAATACTTTATCTTAAAAATCTAAAACCTTGACCATGTAAAACTTCATAGTTCCAGCTTTGTGGGGTGGATTTTATTCAGTGTTTGCTTTGGTTTGTGTTTTCCGTTTTCTAAATCTGTATTATCTTTCTCTTCCCTGCATTTTAGAGTATAAAACAACCCCTGGTATTGGTAATAATCCCGAAGTGAAAGGGGATTTTTTTTTAAGGCAGCTCTAATCTTAAATAGCTAAACAAAGTAGAAAAAACTTGTAATGAAAAAATTTACCCTTTAGCTGAGACCTTTTTATACTGAGCTTTAGCCTGAAGCACATTTTTATAGCTGAGTTATAAACCTGTAAAACAATGTTTCTTGTAAAGCAGAGCCAATGATCTATGATAGTTGAAAGCAGACTTTATGATCTAAAACATCCTAGAAATTGTTTGAAATACTTAATGCATACTTTAAACACATAAATTCTATAGTTATATGAAGTTTTGCTGGCTGTTTGATTCTCTAGGGGACATGTTTTGGGTGACTGATGACTATTTGTTAAGGTCAGCAAAAATTAATTCAGCTCACAAGAAACATTTCTGGTGAGGGACTCTGAAATCATCTTTAAGAAGCATTATTCTTTAAAACAAAAAGGGAAATCTCTTATTTAAAATACATGCTAATCACAAACCATCATCTTACTATCTCATCACAGAAATTTTGGATGTGGAGAGGTCCTTGTCTGTCAAGTAACTCATACTCTTCCTTGTTCATCTGTCTTCTATTTCAGTGTATTAGTGCTTTGCTAATATAATAGTATTTTTTTATTTAAAAGCTTCTGATATTTTAATCACCGTTAATTAAAAGGTAGCTTGAAATAAACTGAATGCATAAAACAAGTCCTCATTCAGCTTTAGCTTAGACAGCATTCTTCACTTGGGCAGATTGTCCACCAAAATAGGTTCAGTTTTGCAGTGCTCAGCTCAAAATCAGGTTAGTTTAAGCTGTGCCCTGCCCTGGGAAAGCTGCTTTACTAATCTATAATGACATTGACTGGCAAAGATTATGAAGCCAAAATCCTTTTGTGTTTTAGATGGGGAAAAAAAAAAAAAGGACAGGGAACCTTTCCTCCTACTTGTCTTCCTGAGGCAGAAAGGGACATGGAGGACCTCTCTTTCCACTGAATTCCTTAGATTTGTGCCCCGAGCGAATGAGGGCAGGAGGAGATAGGTGAGCTCCATACCAAAATCCATCTGGGCAATTGCCAGGGGCCCAGACTGTTTGCTTGTTTGCTGCCAGCCAGCCCTGTTGGCCATCCTCATCCTGCTGACTGAGAGCAGCATTCCCTGTTCAGAGCATGGCTTGGAACACGGGGGGGTGCAAGCCTGTGCTGACCCCCACGCTATAGCCCCTCATCGGGGGTTATTCAGGATGAACAGGCCTTAAATTCTACATTTTGGCTTAATGCTGTTGTTCTTATGAAAGGTTACTCAGAGACAGCTGCGTGAGGCAGGAGAGAGAGAGGTGTGGGCAGCATTGGTACAGCTTTTTTTCCTTAGTAAATGCTATCCCAAGAGAGATGATTTCAGTGTATTCATAACAGGCAGGGATTCGGGCTAAGATGGTGACAAGGAAGGGAATGATATTGTCAGTTGCTTTTAATAAAGCTTTTCTTCAGTGCTAGATTAGAGATATGAAACCATAAATGAGATTGTCGACTGACAGGGCTTTGCCTGCAAATGCAATATTATTAAGGTGAGCTTTCAGTGACATTCTCTACCTCAGGCTACTGGCAGATTAAGCAAGTCATTTCTATTGCTATTGACACTGATGCAGTATTGTTTCTTTCTCATATCTTCTATATACCTTGTCAGTAAAAACTGTGATAATTCCTTTCACAGAGGTGGTTCTCTGAGGCACTGGAGAGTGGTGAGTCACTTTTCTTGCTCACAGCAGAGTGGGCACTCGTGGCTCAGCAAGTCCAGGACCAGGGTATTCTGATGTTCTGCACTGATGACATGAAGGGCTGTTAGAGGCTTCTGCTTGGGATGCACATAGCTGAAACAATAGAGAATAGCAGGCAAAAATCACTCTTCCCATCTACATTCTTTACATTCAGTGTATTAGTTAAACGGCCACAAGCTTGTGGATTTTGTTTTGAAAATGCTCTTTTTCCCCCTTTGTTGTATATGAAGACAAGCTTAAACAAGACTTTTAAGCATTTTTTAAAAAGTTTTAGCAAGTATTAGGGGAAAAATGGGATCTTCACCCAATCAATGCCAAGGAATATTCTCTGGAAATTAAATAGAAAGGACTTGTATGCAAAATCCCCAGCTCTAGCAATTGAAAGGGACCGTAGAGAGAGGAAACAGCTTAAGATATGTCCTTGCCCTTGGCTGTTTTATCATTATCTCATGTAATGGCTCACACCAGCCCTAATTCTAGCCCTGACATGAGGAACATATGGCTGTGTAAGAAGAGTAATAGTCTAAGACTGAGATGCGGATGTAGCTGGAGCTACTGCTGTTTCCCAGGGCCTGGAAAAGGGTTCTGAGAAGCAAAACTATGAGCTGAGGCTAACTAAGCCTGTACCAGTGTTTAGGAGGAAGCACAACCTCACCCACAGCCTGAGGAACACAAAGGGGGTTTCAGAATCACTTTTCTCCTCTTTGGTTTTGGTCCTGAGCACCTCGTTTGGAATACAAACAATTTCTTATCCAATTTTAACTGCAAAACAAATTGCTTTTATTGACGGATGAAAATTAATTTTGCAGATTTCTAGTGGCGTAAAGAGTTTTCGAGATGGATAATATGGATGCATAAATACATTACTTTTGTGCTTTTTTAGAAGACTTCTAGTTTTCTCTGTGTTCCACTCTGCTGCAGTTGCTGCAGTCTTCAGACAAAACTTGGGAGAATGAATCTGTCGTAACGTGACATGACAGGCCTGTGACATCTGTATTTGAGCATTATTCTCCAGAAATGAGAGAGTGCATTAAAGAACCTTTGTTCATGGGGTACCTATCACTCCCTGACAGTCTCCCTGTTAGTTCATAAAGAGACTGTTGGGGATGGTGATGAACCATGCTCGTCCCTTTACTAGCATAACAGCAATTATTAACTCTAATAAATGTATTATTATGTGGCCATTGGATATCAGTTATAAAACTGCTTAATGTCTCCGTGATTACTTGTAAATGGATTTGGAAAGGAGCTAAATTGGTTATTTATTGACCATACTGAACAGCATTATTTATTGACTTGGCTCAGTAAGTCTGGTTTTTCGAGCTAAAATGAGATTCCAAGTTTGTAATGATCTAACCAGGGTGTAAATCGATTCAGGAAAATTACATTTTTCTCAAAAACTTCTAAATTTAATGGTAAATAGGATTCTAGAATGATCTGAGTTTCTCTTTCCTTTTAAGTTCATTAACTAATTACTTTTAAACGTGCTCCTGAGACGAAAATCTGAGAAAGTAGAGAATTTAATATTGGTTACACTGAGATGGTGCTTCCAAGCAGCACATGGCCCTGTGAGTCAGCAGCAGACACAGACTCCAGTGCTGTAGCACTTTTGTCTGGGCTCTCTTGCTTGGCAGATCAGTTGCTGTACCAATACTTCAAAATTTGCTGCTACAATATTTTAAAAGACTGAAACAAGTAAATAAGTTTAATTTCATGGGATGTAGTCTTCTCACTGAAGTTGTTCCTATTTATCTCCGCTATGTAAAAACTAATTTTAGGCTGATTATTTTATAGAAAAGAAAGGCTGAGGGTACAGCCTGCTTATTGAATTCCAACGAAGAAAGGCAGGGCAAGAAAAATACTGAGGCAAAGTTAACAAGTGCCAGAGTTCAGTGTTTGCTCCTTCAGTAATATTTAATGCATGTTAAACATTTAATCCAATAGACAGACATTGCACGTGGATATGCTCCTAAACTATCAGTAGAAGAAAGAAAGAGGTGTTTTAGCACTGCTGAAATACATTGAATTGCTGTCAAATACAGAAGACTGCTGAGTCTCATGGACATAATAGGGACTTGGGAAGCTCTTGCATTTGGGGAATGTTGGGGTTTTGTTCAGTAGTAAAAACAAGTTCTTGTGAAGTATTATTTGACTTGTATTTCTGGTGAGTGCAGAGCTCAGACTTCTAGTTAAATCTTGTCTAAAAAATATCTACAGATGGTGGTAGGAGGGACAGAGAGTTGACACCAGTGGAAAGACCCCACTGGACACAGCTGAGCATATTAATGACCTCCAAGAGGTCAGGGGTCATGCCAAAGCTAATGAAGGTCAGTATGTAAAAGGCATTGAAGAATTTGAGCGTGCTGTTGGATGTGATGTGCTGGCAGGGTGAAGCCACTTCTCCCTCACAACTCTTCCCTGCTTTTTTTGTTTTGTCCCCTTGCTCTTGCCTTGCAGCAGGAGATGGGGCAAAGGCCCTACTGTGGTGAGTTCTTGACACTCTCAACAGACACAGCCAGAACAATCACTGCTTTTGAAACAAAAGCAACCACAAGAACAAAAGACCAATGTTAGGAGGCCAATCCCATGTGATTGGTGTCTTTTTATTTCCCCTGGGTAGCAGACAAGGTTGCAGAAGATGTGCCTGACTTGTTTCTAAAGCCACAGCTCCTGGGGAAGGATTTGAAGGCCTACAGAGATATTGCTGAATCTCTATGAGTATTTGACCTTTTGCTTGCTGAATTTGCCAGTATTTAGTGAAAGATGGAATAGAAGTCTGCTGTTCCAGTTGTGTCAGATGTAGAAATGGTTCGAGATTTTTCAACTAAATGGTTTTTCTTTTCAATTAAAGTCTAAACATTTTACACAGCAGAATTAGTTTCAACCACAGAAAAGAAATTCTTATTTTTAACAATGTTTCTGTTGAAATCCACCCCCTACCATCTTGAGTGAAAACCTACTATTATTAGCAATAAAAAACCTGTATTTGTCTCAGTGTTGAAGCAAACCTGGAGGGAAAAAAAAGGCATCAAACCCAAGATTAATGTTTTCAGGTAATTGGAACAGAATGTTTGTCTAAAATTGAACTCTCTCCACGTCAACTTCTATCTTCAAAATGCTTTCAGTTGTCCAATTTTAATAACTCTTGAAAATAGAATCTCAAATTCTTAGATCATGGCTGAAGTTTTGAGCTTTTTCTTATAAACTGGTTCTGGTGTTACAAAAATATGATTAATCATGAGTGAGAAATGGATTTATAATTAGGGAACCTTTACTGTCTTACAGATGTTTCCAGGCTTAGGGCTGTGTGCAGCTGGCAGGCTGCTGGGTGACATCTATCCTTTTCCAAGCAGCTTGCTTTCTCCATTTCACAGTAGACAAGAGTTAACTAGCAAATGTCCTGTTAAATTTGCAAGAATGGGAAGAAGGAAGGAGAAACTCTAGACAGAAATAGCATGATATGCCAGTAACAGTCTTACAAATCAAAAAAAGGCAGGTAGTATGACAGTTAGGAATTTAGAAGGAGTGAGAAAAGTACTCAATGAATCTGTTGGGAATTGTACACATTACCAGCACTTTACATTTTGTACAAACAATTATAGGCATTAGGAAATTTCTGAATTCTGTCAATAAGAAGCACTAAATGATTGCAAAGAATTTTGGTTTTGCTTCATGGCTGGAGGTTCCTTTCTTGTTTTAGTGCATTGTAGTGCTGTTTTATCTCCTTTACACTGGCTTCTTTCTGTTTTAAATTGACCAAAATGTAATAAAAAACACGTGGGTGCTCCCTCCAAATGAAAGCCACAGCATCCAACAGTGATGTTATAAGGCTCTGTCACCAGAATTCAAGGACTGTGTCACTGTAGCTAGAAATCATAGTGGTCAGATTTCCTGTGGGCTGCTACAGTGGGCTGGTGACAGGAAAATGTAACATATGCTGTATTTCACAAGTCCTTATATTTCCAATTCTGCATCAGAGCTTGTTGCCTATTATTTGCTTGTAGTTCACTGTTCAGGCTTGAGGAACATTTTTCTCAATTTATAGCTCTATTAAACTGATAAATCAATCACTTGTGTGAGGGGAGGCAGTTTGCTGACATTTGCTTTGCCAACATACTGCCACCCACAACAGTATTCGCAGCTCCTCAAGGATATGGTAAGAGAGAGGAAGCTTTCCCTGTAACTTAATTTTTAAAGCATAAAACCTGTTTCTGGTGCTCTGAGCAACTTCAATGAGAATATTTTTGAAGAGCTGTCATCTGCCAATCCAGTATTAAACCTGATTTGTTTTTACATTGCTGTTTAGCAGGATAGCTGCACTATAGTTCACGAGGTAAAAGGCATCATTTAAAAAAGGACCACATTAGGCTTTTAAAATTCTAATTACCAGAAGGGGAGCAATCAGACCAAATATTTTGGAGAGCTACACAGAGTATTTTTTGCCAGTGTTTAAATTGTCCAACCACCTCCTCTGTGATTTGTATGTCTTTCTTTGAGTGTATGCTTACTTCTGAAACAAAAATGTGAAGGCAATTCTTTTTAGAATTGGTGCATAAGTTGCTTTACTATATAACCATTGGTTTAAGTAGTGGTAGACTTTTTTTTTTCATCTTAAACCACACAGTAGTGAGGTTACCTGAATCCAATAGGTAGAGTTCACTGTACTGTGCAGGAGAGTTCCAACTTCAAGTTATGAGTTGCAGAGCAACAGTGCCAGTATCTGAGGAGTGCAGAAGAGTGTCTGTGGGAAAGCAAAGTTCTTGTTGGAGCTTGTTTTCTAGCAGTGGACAGTACAGATACAGCAAAGGAAAGGTCCCTTCTTCATATCTGAAACTGAGTAAACACAGTCAGATCCCTTCTTTAACACAAATAATTTTGCATAGTTAAGTAGAAAGAATGGTATACACTGTGCTAAGGCTTGTAGTCTTTTCTTTAGACAATATAGTCAAAATCAGCTTACTAATACATATTTCCTCTTAGATAGGATGATGAATTTATACAAGCTTTATTGAAGTTATTCTTTTGCATGGGTGTAATTGATGGGAGAACTGGCTGAGTGTCTTGAAAGAGAGAATGTAAAAACACAAAATGAAGAAGCATGTACTCCGTCAACAAGATTCCTCCTATAAATAAGTTTGTGCTAATGTTATTTTTCATCATTTATCATAATGTCAGGATGAATCCTTTCATGCCTACGTAAGATTTAAATAAAATTAGTAAGAACTTTTGCATAACTTCTGCAGTAACACTGAAGGGAACAAATGGATGTAATAATTATTTTCCTGTGATTGGAGTGAGAAACTTCATTGTTGGTCTTTTATTTGCATTTGACATATGATTGTCTTCTCTAATGTTTTCCTGTGCCATTCTCCTGGTGTTCTGCTTTGGACAAATCTGCATCTTTAGGTAAGTGCTGTTTTCAGCAGTGCAATTAGGATATTGCAGAGGGCAAGCAGGAACATTTCCTGGTCTCCTGGTAGGTTGGGTTGTGCCAGTATTGTAGGTTATAAAGCACGTGAGACTGCTTGGAGCAGTGACTGCAGTGTCCTTGTCTAGGCATCCATTCAAAACATTGGGATGGTGCCTGTTTGTTCTTTGTATTATAAAAGTAGATTCTAACAAAATTTAGCTTGTTCAAGATGTATTCTGTATGTCCACACTGATGGATGAGACAAGACTGAAGAGAAGAAAAAAACCCTCAAAAAGGAAAATTCAAGTCTGAGTGCAATAAAGCGATGTTTTGTACTCCTATGCTTGTTAACAAGCCTTGCTTGACTTTCAGATCCAATTTGGTCTTGTAGTCCTTGTTTACAGAAAAACTTTCAGATGGCAGTGAGATTCTTGGTGCTTTTGAAAATCAGGAGCATAAATAAACGTTGTCTAAGTTAGAGTAAGCCAGCTATGAGCAATCTAAGAGCTTGTACTGTGTCATAATATTCTGAAGTATTATTCTAAAGCTCAGGAAGAGCTATGGGTGTCATCTGTGTGGACTTCTGTAAGGGCTTTGGCACAGTCCCTCCATGATATCCTTTTCTCTAAATTGGAGAGATATGGATTTGATGGGTGGACTGTTATGTTGGGTGAGGAATTGGTTGGTTGAATGCATCCAGAGGGGAGTGGTCAGTGATTCAATGTCCAGATCAGTGGAGGTCAGTGACAAGAGGTGTCTGTGCTGGAACCAGTGCTGTTAAATATCTTCATCAATGACATAGTGGGATCAAGTGCACCCTCAGCAAGTTTGTAGACTACACCGAGCTGAGTGGTGCAGTTGAACTGCCTGAGGGATGGGATGCCATTTGGAGGGGCCTGGACAAGATCTTCAGCACAGGAAAGACATGGAGTAGGTCCAGAGGAAGGCCACAAGGACTGGAGCATGTCTCCTATGAGGAAAGGCTGAGAGAGCTGGGCTTGTTCAGCCTGGAGCAGAGAAGTTTCTTGGTAAACCTTTTTACAGCTTTCAGTACTTGCAGGGTGCTCATAAGAACAATAGGGACAGACTTTTCACTAGGGCCTATAGCAACATGATGAGGGAAATTTTGAACAGTGAGGGTGGGGAAACACTGGCACAGGTTGCCTAGAGAGGTGGTGGATGCCCCTTCCCTGTAAACACTCAAGGCCAAGTTGGGCAGGGCTCTGAGCAACCTGGTCTAGTTGAAGACATTCCTGCTCGTTTCAGGAGGCTTGGACTAGCTGAGCTTTAAAGGTCCCTTCCAACCCAGACTATTCTACAATTCAATGATTATGAATTCTGAATGTCTCATTTCACTACATCAAAATGCATCTTTAGAGAGAGTTGTTTTTAAACCCCCTTGTGTTCTGCCTCCTTCACTCAGCTGCTCTGTTACTGTCTGTCCTAAACTGACTCTCTGTGCACTGTGAATTATATAATTGTTCCTTTTCACTGAATATCAAACATAAGAAACCCTATTCTACTATTTTTTTAAAAATCTGCCGGGTTCTCATGTGCATTTGCAACCACATCAAGGACATCACCAGTGAAAAACTGTCAGCAGACCATGGTGTGTGAAGACCTGTATGAGCTGCATCTTTTGACATCTATTCTGCAGTTAAAAGAAAATCTTTTACTTTCCTGACATTACCAGAGATACCGTTTCCACAGGTGGGAACTTAACACTGTCCAATAACAAGTCCTCAATTTATATATTATTTGCTCTGATGAAATATCTAGGCACTGGTGACCCACCTCTTTCATGTAACCTCCAGGGCTGAAAGAATTTAGGCTCGACTACTTCATTTCTGCTGCTGTGTTTGTGCTGGCCTGAGCTTTTGTGCTTTCCATAGCAGCTGTGCAGAGTAATTAACAACTTGAAAAATAAGTTGAGAAATTTGGATGTTCATTTGGCTTGAGCTCACCTCCCAGGCTTGTGAATACTGGAGGTTACACAGAGAAGGTGATAGGATCGAGTGGCTGAGCTCAAGGCAAAAGGCCTTGATGGGATCTTGCTTGTGGAAATTGTGTCTTGGTGACAGGAAAAATATGATGTTTGTCTGGGCAAAGAAAGATACTGGAAAGAAATATGTGAAACTGCCCCGCATACTGAATATCAATGCTTCTTTGTGTCACTCAGAGTTTTGGGACAGAGAGGATGCAAACCATGCTTGGATTTTGAGGGATATGCAAGAGCTCTGAATCTGGATAGACAGACTTAATTTGGAGAGAGCAAGAGTTGCTTATTGAGGATAAAATGGATGTTGCAGAAGGACTGAAAGCTTCACCAAAACTTTCAGCTTATTAAAGTCTAAGACATTAATTTCATTCTTTGAATCAATATATATATCTCCCAGAAAATTCTTCCTTTATGATGTATGGGTGTGATGTTAAAGTCAAAGCACACATGCTGTCTGCAGGCCATACAGAGGGAAGAGATGACAGACTCACCAAGCCACTTGTTTTATTAAATGTGTGGTGCCTGAAGGGAAGGGGCCCACATTGTGGTTATTTTAATTTTTATGGATCAGTAAGTATGTTTCCCTGTTGCACAACAAGCACTTCAAAACCAGTCAGTCTTCCTGCACTGCAGGCTTCATATTCCCCATTGCTTAACACACCCAGCACTGCTGGCAGTTACCACCCTGGAAAAAGCCACTTTTCACATACTTGGTCAGATTGCAGCTCATATGTGGATTAAAGCACACATAATCCCTTAAACACCCAAAGAACTTTCTTGTAAAACTTTTTAAAACTATCCTTGGCCCACAAATGCAGACTGTGGCATTAAGACAGAGGGTTGTTTTCAAAGTTATAAATATCTTAGTTCTTATTGCTGTCACGGAATCTGTGGCATAATCCTACGAGGAGTAATGTGCTTGTCATGCCAGACAGTACAATTAATGTTTTGTTTACCCTTTCCCCATTTTGATTCTCAGTTTGTATCAATGCCAGCTCGAGGAGTGATGGAGGCTTTTTGACATTTCTCTGACATGAAGTTGAGACCGCTCTCTCTCACCTGTCTCAGAACACTTTCTGCAGCTCTGACTTACCTGTTTTCACTTATTGTGTCTGACTGCTATGGAAATCCTTTTTATGTTGCAGCACATACTCTAAACCACAGATTGTACAGATTTGGATCATGAATTTATTCATTCCTTGTCTTCATCTAGCCCATGAAAGTCACCATGTGACTGAGCAGCTCTGGGAAGTGACTGGACACTTTCAAATGGTACCTTCCTGTTGAGTAGGATGATTTTTACCACCCACCTTTCACATTGTAAATATGTAACTGTGTACAGTTTGGTGAATAACTCCACAAGTCAAAATAAAGAGACCCACCAGGTGACCCGCCTGGTCGATGAGGGGATGGCTGTGGATGTGTCTACCTGGACTTCAGCAAGGCCTTTGATACTGTCTCCCACACTTTCTCCTGAAAAAGCTGCAGCCCACGGCTTGGACAGGGGCACTCTGTGCTGGGTTAGGAACTGGCTGGAGGGCCGGGCCCAGAGAGTGGTGGTGAACGGGGCTGCATCCAGTTGGCAGCTGGTCACTAGTGGTGTCCCCCAGGGGTCAGTGTTGGGCCCAGTTCTGTTTAATATCTTTATTGATGATTTAGATGAGGGGATTGAGTCCACCATCAGCAAATTTGCAGATGACACCAAGTTGGGGGGAGTGTCCATCAGCTGGAAGGCAGGAGGGCTTTGCAGAGGGACCTGGATAGGTTGGAGAGTCGGGCTGATTCCAACGGGATGAGGTTCAACGGGGCCAAGTGCCGGGTCCTGCACTTTGGCCACAACAACCCCATGCAGCACTACAGGCTGGGCACAGAGTGGCTGGAGAGCAGCCAGGCAGAGATGGACCTGGGAGTTTGGATTGACAGGAAGCTGAACATGAGCCAGTAGTGTGCCCAGGTGGCCAAGAAGGCCAATGGCATCCTGGCCTGGATCAGGAACATTGTGGCCAGCAGGAGCAGGGAAGTGATTCTTCCCCTGTACTCAGGGCTGGTGAGGCCACACCTGGAGTGCTGTGTCCAGTTCTGGGCCCCTCAGTTCAGGAAGGACATGGAGGTGCTGGAGCAGATCCAGAGGAGGGCAACTAGGCTGGTGAAGGGACTCAAGCACAAGTCCTATGAGGAGAGGCTGAGGGAGCTGGGGCTGTTCAGCCTGGAGAATAGGAGGCTCAGGGGAGACCTCATCACTCTCTACAACTCCCTGAAAGGAGGTTTGTAGCCAGGTGGGGGTTGGTCTCTTTTCCCAGGCAACTATCAGCAAGGCAAGAGGGCATGGTCTCAAGTTGTGCCAGGGGAGGTTTAGGTTAGATATTAGAAAGAATTTCTTTACAGAGAGGGTGGTCAGACATTGAAATAGGCTGCCCAGGGAAGCGGTGGATTCTCCGTCCCTGGAGATTTTTAAAAAGAGATTGGATGTGGCACTTAGTGCCAGGTCTAGTAATCACAGCGGTAGTGGATCAAGGGTTGGACTTGATGATCTCAGAGGTCCCTTCCAACCCAGCTGATTCTATGATTCTAGGAAAATGAAGCGAAGCAAAATAACTTGGCTATTCCAGTCATGAGAGTGGTAATTCTTTCAAGAGGTACCGAGATGGGACTTTGTTTTCAAGTTGAACTGCTGTTGGCTGCAAGTCATTACTGCTTATGGTATGCCTTTGTATGGATGCTGTACCTCTAACAGTCCTCCCTCTGCTGAAAGTGCTGTGATCTCAACATTTAGGGTCCAAATGAAAATGCAGATGTGCAGTAGGTTAAAATGTATCTGCTCTGCTCTTAAGGAACCATTTCTGCCATGGGGTAATATTTTTTTCTTTCCCTCCCTCTTCTTTCTTTTTCTTCCTTTTCTTTCTTTTTTCTTTTGTAATTTTTTTTAAATATTAGCCAACTAACCTGAACTTATCCTTCTACACACATACTGGAGTGTGGTTGGCACCCTGTAAGGTGAAGCTGAAGTACCAGTGGATATATTTTTTGCTTGCTATTTATCTGAACTTTGCAAACAGGCACTAGTGTTTAACACCCTATTATTCCCCAGCTTCTGGATGCTGACCCATATCCTTTTCTCCCTCTCTGAATCATTATCTGTAACAGCTTGGCATGAATGAGGCTTCATGAAACTCATTACAATCCCTTTTCCCTGTTGGAATTTCTCCTGGGCATGATGGAAATAAATTAATAGAGTTGTATGGCAGAATCTTGCACTACAGTGTTGATACTGTTATTGTCTGGATAAATAGGATGCTTGAGCTGCCTGCTAATAATCTGGCAGCTGCCTGGTAATAACCTTTCATAAAATTAAAATGTTTTAGAAATTCTCTGCTCTAGTAGCAGACTAGTCTGTAATAGATGGGAAGTTTTAAAAATGATGATGATCCGTTGTTCATGAATAGAAATTAACATAATATTCAGATAGAAATTATTTTGATTAGATACCGGGATAAGAGATTTACATACATTCGGAACCTGGGAACATTTCAGAAGGCAAGGAACAGGAAGGAAGGGTTGAAACCCCGGTTAGAAAAAAGCCAGGCTGATGGCCCTGAAAGCATAAAAAAGTGCTATAAAATGTGAGGAAGCTGACTGATGTAGAGGAGCACAGATGTCAGATGGCTGTGATCCCCCAAAATGCCCACTGAACTAATGTTCAGTGCATGTCAGAAAAGGCTGCAAAGAAAGCAGCACAAGTGCAATGAGTAGGGAGAGCAAATCAGGCTCCTTCCTATGTCAGTTGACAATGTGTCCAAAACAGTTGGCAGCAGACCAAAGGCAAAACTTGCCAGTGCTAGAAGCCTGGAAAATGAGGTGGGAGAACTGGGATGCTTGGTTTCGTATGATGGGCCTGGCAGAGAGGCAGCTCAGAGACCTTGCAGAAAGAGAGGAATCACTGGATGTCGTGTTCCCAGCCTATCAACTTCACAAAAATTGACAGAATAGAATGTGCGTGCAGAGAGCATTGGTTTTGGAGTCTAAAATGAAGTGTAACAAAATGAAACTATTGTTGAAAAAGAAAAAAACAGTATGAAATCCCTGTGGTTGGAAGTACTACACTGTAATAATAAAATTATAATGTTAGCATTGTATGATTATCTCCACCCTCAGTCAGGATACAGAAAAAGGAAAGAGTTAGAGAACCTGAAAATTCAGGACAGGTAGTTTATACTGGGATGTTTCAGCCACCAACAGAATTAATGCCTCATCATATATGACAGGATATAGAAATATATTTTTTTGGAGCTGCTTTCCAGAACAACTAGTCTGCAGTCCCAGAAAAGATCTGTCCCTGCTTGCTTTGGTCCTGAATAGTGAGCAGGACCAGTTCAAGAAGTATGTGGGAGAGCTGATCTGTAATAGCAGTTGCAACATGATTTGGTTTAACACTGCAGCAGGAGAGACTAAGCAAAATAAATCCAGGACACAAATGTTCAATTTAAAGAAAGGGAACTGCATACTAATAAGGGAAGTGTTTAAAGGGAAGAGAAAGGATCAAGGGAGGAGCAGGCTAAAAAGCAAGAAGCCTAGAGGTAGCCTAGCCACTTTTCAGAAATACTGTATTAGCATTCAAGACAAACTCTGCTGAAACTTGAATAGAAATCGGAGTGTCCAGCAAAAAACCTACAGGACTAAATAGAAAATTAGGGTGATTTTCATGTAGGAAGGACTGGCATTTGTAACAGAAATTCTGTCCTCCAGAATAGAGCTGGAAATTCCTTATGGCAGATCAAATGTAACCAGGAAATTAAGAAGGTTAAGAGAGAGTTTTAGGAGCACCTTGGATAGGATGAGGGAAAAAACAATTAAAAAAAAAAGAAGTTATTTTGGTATGAGAAAAGCAAAAGTTTGTCCTGTCCACAGAAATGGCTCTAGAAAGGATGCTTGAAATGATAAACCATGAGTCTGACTGCCATCCTTCAAAAGATGATAAACTTGGTAATGAAGATTAAGGTTACTGAACAGGTAGAGAAACTGTTGGGAAAAAAAGATCTCCACCATAACTGGTGAAACATGAGAAATAAGAGAAATCTGGGTTTTGCAGCCACCCTTTCAGTTATCTGAGTTGGCCCAAGGTTCCTGTGGTCACTATACCAGGTACTTGCACCTGCTGTACCGTCTCACCCATGACGACTTTTGTCCGTCTTGTTTTCATTAATCTAAAGCAAGAAGAAAAATCTGTGTTTTCAGGAGTCCGTAGGGAATCAAATTACAATGTTTCTCTAGGGAGAAGGTCAAATAAGAAGGGAATAAATAGCAGGGCATCTGTAAAGACATAGGGCGTGTGTGGTGTTGGCGAGGAAGGACTGGGTGGTCGAAGACACAGAGGGTAAAGGAATTTTAGTGAATGTATCCCATACATAGGAGGCAGCAGAGCAGCTGGAAGGGTGGATGGAGACAGAACCATGAGTGTGTGAAATATCTGTGGCAAGTGCAGGAGCAAGGAGCGTGTGTAATATATGAAGGAAAACAATTCCTTGAGTGGGTATTTTCAGTGTAGGGTTGTTGTGACTGTCCTGCCAACACACAGTTGACCTCCTTGGCTCTCAGGTGCAGACCCATGCCTGCTTCCTTCCCAGATGTTTTAACTCTAGATTTTTGTCTGTTGCTATTGAATCCATGCAGGAAGCACAGATGATGGGCAAAAGGGATGGTGAACATAAAGCAGAGAGGGAAGGTGGCTTCTAATGTATGAACAGTAAGAACTCTGTCTTCTTAGATCTTGGGTTTTGCCTGCTTTGGACTTGGAAATAACCTTTCTCAACACTGAGATGCTCTTTAAGAGAGAACATTTTTACATTTGTAGCTGCAGAGGCTGCTGTGGTAACTAAATATACAGCAAGGTCATAAGGTCTAAATGGAGCTCAGAATCTCAGTAAAGAAGATAAATTTAAAGGAAGCATAATTGCACAGTGTTTGGACAAATAAACCAAATATTACACTGCAGTTATTAGGGAATCATCAAAGCTAGTATCTCTGGTATTCTAAAATGGGCTCTTCAAATAGCACAGTTATCCCTCGGGGGAGGGTTAAACAGCAAATTCACTTGTGACTAAGACCACAGACCCACCAAGGAAGCATGTATGTTTTTCAATTGTCTGAATTATCATTCTTATCTAAATGGATCTATTGATCATTAATGATCTAGAAACCCCTAAGGCATGACAGGCAACTGAGGGTAAATCCAATAAGCTTTCTACCACTGCTGAATACCAAGAAGTGAAAATACTGCTGTTGTGTCCTTATAGCACATCTGAGAAACACTGCATGAATTAATAAACAGGATTTTCTGGATGCTACAGGCTGACCTTCGGTTCTCTTAGCTTATACAGAGATCTAATCAGTACAACCTTCTGTTCAAACAGTACCTATTTTCAAACAATATACTATAAATTAGAATTACCTTTATTAAGATAATGGAGTGCATAACACCTACAAAAATACTAAATTTTATTTAGGGCCTTACAGATATCTTTACCATGAACACAGCATTCCAAACACTACTCTTTTTATTATTACTTAAAGCAAACTCAAATGTTTTTTAGAAATTGGTATGTTCACTTATGTGAAATAAAGACATTTGCCAATGCAGACGTGGTTGAATGTCTTAGTTATTTTCCATGTCTTACTGAGTTAAAAATCCTGGTTTGTAACCAGGGATACATGTGACAATGAATGGGATAAGAAAAGCCTAATTCGATTCTTCCATCAGAAGTCACCAAAGATTGTCATTTTCTATTGGCTTTCAGACATTTAAGCACGTTTGTTTATTTAGAAGTAAAAAGTTCCTGGTTTAGGAAACTGCATGAATGAGAGGATCTCTTAGATTTACCAGTAGAACTGGTATTATGTCACAGGCTGTGATATCAGTAAGGTTGGTTAAGGGCACCTGGGGCTAGTCACTCAAGACCTGATTCAGACAGGGCCTTATCTACTGTCTGGTGTCTATCCAGTAACTTTTAAAGTGATTTAGACCAATAAAACAGTCTAGTTCTAGAGTTTCTCTTCTGGATAGTCTCACCACTTTCACCAGAAATGCTCCTGCATGAAACCACTTTAATTTAAGCATGCTAATTTTGATCTCCTCCTTAAATAATGCTCAGTGTCAACAGCATCAAAGTTGATGCATGGTCCCAGAGTTCAAGGGATAAAACTTCCAGAAGATTTCGTACTCCTTGTAATAACCAGGCCTGGGGCCAAGAGCCCGTCAGCCCCGTCCGTGTCAGTGCAGCCCAGAAGACGTTTCTCAGCCTCGTCCGGCGCTGCAGGCAGGACAGCGTGTCAGCTCTGATTAGCTGTGCTGGGAGTCAAGTGCTT
This sequence comes from Pipra filicauda, assembly GCF_003945595.2. Taxonomy (NCBI): domain Eukaryota; kingdom Metazoa; phylum Chordata; class Aves; order Passeriformes; family Pipridae; genus Pipra; species Pipra filicauda. Next base: position 5,514,323 of record NW_024104387.1, on the reverse strand, counting down.
TAGCGTGGACATGGTGCTGATCTAACCTGCTTTTGGTACCCAAATTACTCCCTCCTCTGATGTGGACAGCACGAGCTGTCTTTGCTGCAGATTACTGGAATTAACTCTGCTCCGTTGCGTGGTACAGACGTGCGCTCTCTGCTGTGAAATCATTTGTATGGGAGAGGGGAAGGAGGAAGATTCATACCCACTAAAGTCCAATATTGCTCCTTCAAAGCATTAATGAAAGAGTGTGTGCTGAGTACAGCACTGCCTTTTGCCCAGTGAACAAATAAGAACAATGTCAAATAGTGGATAGCAGTTCAATAAGAGAGCAATAAATCTGTCTTAATTCTGAACAAGGCAGGGCTCATGTAGAGGAAACAGTGCATCTGCACTTAGTAAAGATTTATATCATAAAGAATATGTACAGTTTTAATCCTGGTATTTCTTAATTCATTAATTCTTGGCTATACTTTTCGTGTCCTTGGAAGTTATTTTTATAAGCAATATATAAACATATTTAAGAAATTCTACCTTAATGATACTGTGTTTTTAATAAGGTTTTAACTTTTTTTCCATTTTTGAATGGTAATTTGCATGTTTTTTCTTGTACTCAGGTGCATATGTATGTTTATAATGTATGGAATAACAAATCAAATAAAGCTTCCAGTGGAGTTTTTGCATAAAGCTGTGTTTGGCTTGGGTTGCTTATTATTTTGCCCAATTAAACAGTGCTTTTCAGGATCTTATGCCCCAAATAAACTTACCAGATACCTTTTAAACAACAGACTAGAAAGAAGACCTAATCCTGTGACTACAAAGCAACCATGTTTTATTAAGCTAACCTGCTATTGAGTGTAATAGAAGAGTTTAAAAATCTGTCAGGAATGAAACAAAGCAGAGAAAGGGAACAGGTAATATGGCACAAGGAGCAAGTAAGACTTGATGCCATGGGGGATATGAGAGGATTCTTGTCTGGAGAGAGGAAACATATTCTGCATTGTAATTGGCAACCTTGCAGGAGTAAATAATTGTGAGAGAATGAAGGAGAAAGTGGAGGAGATGATCCTTATCTAACAGCATCAGAAAGCAACACAAGATCTCAGTCTCCCTGCTTACTTGCAGTAGCTGTTAAATAAGGTTGGTGTATCTTATCCTTTTGATAATTGTCACGCAGTAAGTGTTGTGATACCTTGCTCATTTTAGGGGCTCCAGGTAAGCCAGATCAGTAATTCACTCTTGCTACGAGAAATCCTTGGCACACCTCCAAGAACCAGTTGGTGACTGGACCAAAAAGGTTCCCTCCATTGGTTTATCTGGCTGGTGACTATTCCCTTCTTCACCTGGCCAAATTGATGGGTGGCTGTGCTAACCACTTGACATGCAACACAGGTCTAAAGAGGCTTTTTGTTTTATTTTGGACAATAATAAAACTTTCTCTTTTATTAATGCAGATTACTAGTTAATTAATCCACATCCACTCTTGTGTTTTAATGAGTGTGTGATACTTCTTGAAAAAATCCAAGCATTTTCTTTCTTTATGATTTCCTGATAAATTGATAAATTAATAACAAGTATTTTGCTACCTCTTTGATGTTGCTGGAATCAGATTCTACATGTGGCTTCTGCTCAGGTCACTATATTTCTGGTCAGTTCATATTGTTTTGTCTCATTCTGATACAATACAAATGTTCTTCCTTTTAGCCCTCTAGTAAATTGTTACTGTCCTAGGCTTTTTCCTGCTTGCATTAGGATAGACATGCTGCATTTTAAAAAATCTACACCTTTCTGCAAGTGTGGCTCACTATAGCATTACAATGCATTATTAATTCAGTCCTTAGCAGATTAAGATAACTCACACACTGGGTATTATAAGAAAGCTTTGGGATTTAAGGATGCAAGGTGAGGCTGGCACCTCCTTAGGAGGAGTTAGGAGACTAGAGGGGGGTTGCTACTAGAGATCTTCAAGGAATTTGCCTGGGGCCAAACATGTGATGCTTTCATTAATGACCTCTGTGCAATAAGGAAGAGTTTGCTAATGAAACCTGCTGTTGGCGTACAGCTGGGAAACATTGTTACTGTGCAAAAGAATCGCAGTGTGATAAAGAGGAACTGAATAACCTTGAGGACAAGCAAGAGATAAAAGGAAGAAATTCAGCAGCTGAGAGAACAGGTTCATGCACTTAGAGGCTGTTCATGAGAGTTTTCTCCTATGAGACCGTAGCTGCCACCTAACCCAGTCAAGGTCAGGATCCACTAAAGTTTCAGTCATTGTTCATGTGAAAAACTGCTTGTAGCTTAAACATCATGGCATTTTTATCAACTCAAAGCTGATGCAAATTTTACAAGTTATATATTTTTCTGTCTTTCCTGCTTGCACAGCCCTCCTGGAAACACATAGGAGGTGGCCACACCAAATACACACTGAGCAGCACAAGCTTCTTTCTCAAACTTAGCAGAAGAAAAATTCTCTTGTCCATCCCATTTGAAGACAGAATCTGAGTCTCTCAGGAAAGTGTGTTAGCAAGTAGGATCAAGAATAATCTGCTTCAAGTTATCTGTGTTCTCCAGTTGAAATACATTTACTATACATAAAATAACTTAATACTGATTGCAACAGGAACCGCACTTGATCTTACAAACAACACATCCAACTCTCAAGATGTGGGGTCATTTTCACTTTCTGGCCCAAGGACTTAACAAACTTTATGTTTGGTTGGTTTTGACAGGTAATTGCCTTTCTCAGTGTTAAACTGACCGGCAAATCCATTCCTCATCAGATGCGTTTCTTGAAGACAGGCTTGAGTGTTTGAAACTTCTAATTTATTTTTTTTTTCCCAGCTGCATTGGGCCATCTAATAAAAGGTGTCACCTGCCTTGACAAATGTTGCTTGCTATTTTCTAGCCATGAGAAAATGCAATTTCACAATTGGCTTCTGTGCTGCTGCTGAGAGCTGGGGCCTAGTTTGTCCTCTCCTCCTGTAAGCTACTTCTACTATTTGTATTGCACTGTGGTGAAACTTGACCAAATAAAAAGTTACTGCCAGGCCAGTTGACAAATGTTGATACTAGAACCAAGGAGGGATGGAAATGTCTAGTAGGCAGAGTGGTATTGCCCCTCAGGCCAGCACTGGCCTCATGGATGTGATGGAATTGTGCTTCATGGATCCCTGTTGTGTTGGAAATGTGAAATACTGTGCTGCTTACATTCCTGTTGAATTTGGACCACAGTCCTTGCACATCAATTTTAGTTTAGAAGGAAAGACTGATGAAAATGCCTTTGAGATGTCCATGTAACAGCAACAGTGGTAACTCATAATCACTGCTGACAATAAGTACTGTATTGATCCACAAGGATGGGACCCTGGGAACAAAATGTTGCTTAAAAGTGAAGTACTTACTCTTCTGATTCTTTCTTAAATGTCTTCCAGCAGTGGTCCTGCAGTGACATCTCTCATTATTTGTCACGGCTGAAAGGCTGCTTCTGCTCCTCATGAGATGCTTTGTGCTGTACAATAGGTCTCAGGTTTACTGTTATTTGAAGTTCCCTCGTGGATTTTTTCCTTTTCAAAGAGTTTCAAAGCAGTCTTTCCTCACTGATCTTTCACAATCACTAAAACATTGGAAGAGTATACAGGCTGTGACAGAAAACAATAAAGTTAAGGCAATTCCCAGCTGAGGGTGATATGGCACCGTATATCCATCACATAGGCTTAGGCATTAGAGAGAAAATGAAGCAGCTTGTTGAAGTTGTGGCATTGTGCCTGGATGTTGGAAGGACACACAACACTTCCCATCATTAAATGAGGATTTAATGTTCAGGGTGCTCAAATGTTTCTCATTTTTTCTAAAACAAACCTTCATTAGCGTGTTTGTTTAAGCAGTACAAACTGTCCTGTCCCCGCTGCACAACAGCGGCCATGAGACTTTGGTTGCAGCTGCCAGTCCATTCTGACAGGTGCTTGGATGTCATCTGCACATGTGTGCTTTGCTTTGCTTTGCACAGAGAAAATATGATTTTTAAAGGGTCAGATTACCAGATTACTGATTGGTGAAATGTGGAAATATGTTCATAAAACCAGTGATGGTAGGTGCAGTACTGTCCTTCTGTTTTACTTCTTTAATTTTCTTCTGGTTCTTTTGATTTTTTTTTTCCATGGAGTTTTATTTCTGCTTGCAGGACATCTTTATTCAAGGGTAATAAGATTCTAGAAATCAGTGTTTGTTATGGAAATTGTGACCTGACTTTAATGTTAGCCTTGATGACTGCTGAAAAAGCTATTAAGAAATACCGACTATTACAAATCTGTCTCTACAGTGAAACACAAAAAAAGAAAACAGATTGTTGTGGTCAGTAAGGACAAACCACTAACCTCCATTAAGGCTGATACAGTCCATGCTTTCCTCTCGGTAAGTCACCCCAGCTGCCTCTTGGAGTCATTGCCCACGGGTCATGTCCAGGACTCCTTGTGCTGTATGTTACTGGACAGGGTCTCTGACCCTTCAGGTGCAGCCTCCGTGGGTTTAATGTACATAACCCATCAATTCAGGCCTCTGCTGGACTGTGTGTGAATTACTGAGTGTGGATAATGCTCTCTAAGGTGAGAAGAGATTTCAGCCTTCTTGGCAAGGTCTCCAGGTTGCCAGTGTTTGGAATAACACTGCAGTTAGAGCACATTGCTGGCGTGGTATCAAGACAGCTATTTGCTCCTTTGTCAAACTAACCTTGCAGTTACCGGTCTGGGCAGCAGATTGGGTCTTCCCTTGCTGGGTAAGCCCTCCACCACTTCAGTCAGACAAAAATCCTGTCTTACATCTGCATTTGTTACTTTAAATCTCCACTTCAGTGCTGTGTGGCAGAAAGAAGGGTTGTTTCCTCTGGTGACCGGAGTATCAGATATTGCAAATGCAGTTTACATACAATCTAAGAAAGCAGAGGGAAATTATCATTTTTTCCTATAGAAGATCCTTACTATCATTGTCAAGAAGTACCAGTGAAGAAAAAGCACAGCAAAGTTAAATTAAGAGATTTTTCAATTCAAGGTAGTCAACAACATAATTAGACTTTTTTTAGTAGCATTAAGAGAAGGAGGCTTAATTTCCTATATAGTTTGTTGAATTGATTTTTTTCCATAAAATACTGAATTCCATTTTAGTCTCTGTGATCATAGAATCATAGAATCAGCTGGGTTGGAAAGGACCTTTGAGATCATCAAGTCCAACGCTTCATTTTTTTTTTTTTAATTTTTTTTTAAATCCTGTCTCTGGAAAAATCCACTCTGTGTTTTCCCCCCATTCCATACTGTGGAAAAATCCAGTCTGGGTTTTCCTCTCCATTCCGTACTCTGGAAAAAAATCCAGTCCGGGTTTTCCCACTCAATTCTGTACTCTGGGAAAATCCAGTCTGGGTTTTCCTCTCCATTCCGTACTTTGCAAAAATCCAGTCCGGGTTTTCCACTCCATTCCGTGATCTGGAAAATCCAGTCCAGGTTTTTCACTCCATTCCATACTTTGCCAAAATCCAGTCTGGGTTTTACCCTCCATTCCATACTCCGGAGAAATCCAGTCCGGGTTCCCCCCCCCAAACAGCCCCGGCACTCCCCGACAGAGGCACCTCAAGGTGCGAACCCCCCAAGGTGACACCAGAACAGTGTCTTATTTATTGTAACAACCACGGAGGATCACGATGCAATGAATTTCTTCTGCTCTCTCTTGTGTAGGAATGCTACACGTATACAATGCAGACAACCTCAGGCCGCTGTGGGAGAACGGAGCCCCTCAAATGATGGGAGGTGTCCCGGGAGGCGACTGAGCTGAGTGGGGGGCGGAACCCCGCCCATCCACCAGGGATTTAAGCGGCTGCCGGGAGCACCTGCGGCCCTGCCTGCGGGAACAGGAGCGGGGGAACAGGGACGTGGCACGGCAGTGACCGCGGCAGTTCGCCCAGGCTGAGCAAGCAGGAGGGGCACAGCCACCTCCCAGCTCTCTCAGGTGAGCTTCCCCCCCCCACTCCCAGCAACTCAACTAAAGCCAGCAATGGTTTCCAAAAAAGTGAAAGCTGTTGCTGCTGTTGTCACGAGGCGTGTGTTAGCACAGACGGAACCCCCCAAGAAGGACACCAAGTTACACCCAGTTCTTTGAAGCCAGGTGACTTCTGTCCCTGTTTTACAGATCACCAACTCTTAGTGTAACTTAAGTCTATCATAATATTGTCTGTGCTTCACCGGAGAGATAGCTTCATGAAATGCTGCATGAAGGACATGCTTTTATACTTTTACGGGCAGAACACCTAATCCTGTTTCCATTCACACAGTTAATGTACTTTGGGCTGCCTGGGAACTGAATCATGGCCGTGAGAGGGCCAGAGAGGGATCTGTGTTTTAGCTGCTGTACTATTAAATGCTGGGTGCTATTAATAGTTAGAAAGCAATTTAAGAGTAAACTTTGTTGTACAATGAAGCAAAACTAACATGTTTTCTTCCTCCCCTCCACAGAACCAAAGCTGGATACCTGGAGACTTCTGAAATGAGTTGGTATTGGGGAGCTTCTCGAAGAAAAATTAAATGTGGGGTAACTAATAGAATTTATTGAAACTTGGGAAATTATATTGCCTGTTTCCAAGCACAGTAAGCTGTAATACTCCATAAGAGAGCACTAAAATCACTTGACTGTTACAGGCTTATGTGATGAATGTACATTATGAGCGCACTTCTTGTCTTGCTGTAAACCCATAGCTGACTCCCTATCTGCAAAAACAGACCTTTTCACACCCGAAAAGGTCAACCATCAGCTTGATTTGTAAGGTAGTGCCTGGGATTGCCATCTCAGTGATTTATACCCACCCACTGGTGTGGGGAGCTTGTTTTCCTCATGCCTATTATATGAAGAAAGTGGGTTACAGAGCAGCCACGTCTGCACAGTTCCACAGAAGCTGAGCTTTCTACTGTTGGGGCTTTTGTTGGTGCTCATCACCACCTCCACAGTCTCACCCTCTCTCGTGCAATGGCTCCAGTGCATGGCCAACCCAGAGGGCTGAACTGTCTGCCAGAAATCCCCCTGAGCTCACACCTTGTTGGGTTAGACAGGTGCCAGTTCTAGAAAAAGAGCTGACATGCGTAGCCTGGGGTAGTTCCTGCATTCAGATGTGCATCCACCGTAAGCCTTCCCTCTGAACAAGGGTTAATCAGACTAAAATGGAAGAGGGGTGACTGAGGTGGTTGATCAAGGACGCTTGCTGACTGTCCTCTAATACAGACAGAGGCATCAGGTGATGGAAGGTTGGCAGAAAGAAGCAGAACTAAGGAGGAAAGCTACTCTGTACATGTTCACTGGTTTATTTGTCAAGGTCTGGGTCTTCGCTGCGTTCCGGGTTACTTCAGTAGTTCCCTGCATTTCTGGGAGATTCAGTTAGGGCTGTAGGACACCAGAGCACCACTTTTGACTCAGGTGCTCTGCCTACAGTAAGTTTCTGGAGGCTGGAAAAATATTTTGGAGAAAAAAACCCCCTCTGTTGTGCACTATGTATGTTCTCTCTTCGGGTGATTTGTTGTTGGCTGCTGCAGAGGACATGTACTAAGTTAAACAAAGACTTGTTCAGACCTCTGTTGTTCAGATACAGTGTGTTTAACACCTGTTGGGCTAAGGAAAGGAGTCAGACTCCCAGGAATTCTACTGCCCTGCTTGGAGACAATGTCCTGTGGAAGGCTGGCTATGGGCAGGTATAATGCAAGGGACTCCTTTTGTACCTTGCTGGGTTAACACCTGCTGGGTTTTAACCCTCTGAAGTGCTGAGTGTGCTTTATCTAGAGATAGGTAACCTCTGCATTTCAGACATCTAAAATATAGTAGGTGGCTGTGAGTTCTGCAAAGGAAACAAACCTTGGCTATGGGAAGAAAAGGATTCAGTCTTTTTTCAGTGCTTTTTTCCCCTCAATACTACATTCCTAACTTTTGTGAGGTTCATATGTGACACAGTGCCTGTTCTTTATATATGGATGTGCACACCGGCACCTGGGTGACCTCTGTGGGTCACATAAAACGTAATTTTGAAGTGTATATATCTATACTACTCAGTACTCAAAAGGAATGGTGCAAAACCTGAAAAATTTGAGAGATCAGTGAAGAGCGGAAGATGAAATGAGGAGAGCAGCCTGTCAAATGCTGCTCGATTGTGCTCTTTGGCAAGGTGATTTCTGTAGATGTTGACCTTTCAGCAGCTATTTTGAAAGAAGCCAGCATTTTGGTTAGCAAATGCAAGGATACTTGCAGTCAGCAGAAGATTTTCAGTGTCAGGCTACTACACAGAGGAGCAAAGCATTCACTGCTATTTATATTCCTTTTCAGTTATGAATTTTCAAGTGCTTTGCATCATTTAAGTCCAAGTATTGACAGATGTTGAGTATTTTCAACTATCAGTGAAGTCACAAGGATGTGAGGTCAATTCCAACACAATGAGACCTTGAGCTTGTAAGGTCAGCCCTATCCTGACTCTTTGAAGAAGTTTTACTGAAACACAATCAAGTTCTTAATCCTCATCTTCCTCAATATTTGGTATTACTTAGGCAGAAAAAATCTGTACTGGAGAGTATTAGGCAAAGAAGAATGGTTATTAAAGAGTGATTATTGTTGGCATTGTCTTGGACACCCGTATGGTGTGGATTAGCATAGTCATGTTGTGATTAATGGCCTTATCAAAACTCAGAAAAATTACAAAACTTACACAAAGGAATGCAATATCTGCTACCACCACAGAACTCAATAACAAGGCAAAGCATGAAACAGTGTTTGATGTCATTAATAAAATCTATCATGGGATGTAGAAAAGTATTTGCAATTGCATCAGTCCTTGAGAAAAAGGCAGATAAGGCAGCTGCGGTGATAGGAAAGATAATACATTAAAGAAAAATTATCATATCTTTGGGGATCTTTTTACTGGGAGATGAAGGGAAGCTTTTCTTCATTAAGGGAAACTGCAGTTGTCTGAAAGCATGGAGAACATCATGGCTAGAAATCTTCACTCTTAAAGCAAGAATTCTTAAAATAGACACACCCCCCCACAGGTGCCTACGTGTTTTATGTAACCAGTGCTGTCTCTTCAAATGACAGTTTCAGCTGCAGTTGTGTTTCTACCTTCGTGTCAGCTAATGACTCCTTATAAAGAGTGCACCCACTGGTTTTTCTCATCTGTTTCAGCTAATAATATCCTATAACAATGAAAATGCAGCAAGTGTCCAGGCCCTTAGTTCTTAGTTTTAGCTAAGCCATACCATAAAACTTTGTAAACTTGGAGTCACTTTATTCTTGCCTAAATTGTTGTCTGGTTTTGCCTTTCCTTGGGCACTGAAATCTGCAAGTTTTGTGACCTGTTTTTTCTGTGTTGGCTTCATCCCCTTAGAAAATGTGGATGCTTTTATGATTACATGATTGCACATTCCTGTGAAATAGAAGACAATAGGCACATGGATCAAGTCATAGGCACGTGTGACAAACACTGCATTTAGGAGTGGCCTGAGATCCTCTCTGGAAGGAGGCTAATTTTGGTATCCTGCTGCTACAATTCAGAGCAACAGTGGAGTGAGATGGGGTTGTCTAGCCTGGAGAAAAGTAAGCTCAGGGGAGACCTTATCACCCTCTACAGGAGGATATAGCTAGGGGGTCATTTTCTCCTCCCAGATAACAAGTGACAGGATACAAGGAAATGGCCTCAAATTGTGCCAGATAAAGTTTAGATTGAATACTAGGAAAAATTTCTTCAATGAAAGGGTTGTCAGGCATTGGAACAGACTGCCTAGGGAAGTGGTGGAATCACCATCCTTGAAAGTGTTAAAAAACATATGATATGCAGCTGGGCATGTGGTTTACTGGTGAACATGGCAGTTCTGGGTTAACAGTTGGACCTGATGATCTCTGAGCTCTTTTTCAACCTTAACTATTCCACGATGCTACACAATCAGTTACCAAATAAGTTGTGCCCAAACTTGGAGAGAAGGAATTCCATGTTGCCACTGGCATTAAATAGATATATGGGGCACTGGGATAGAAGCACACATTTCAGTCGCTTGAAATCTGGCACAAGATAGAGAGGCACAGATTACAGAAAAGTGCAAATTTGAGGGAAGTGGGAAGGTCTACAGTACTGCAGAATCACAAAATATTCTGAGTTTGAAAGGACCCACACGGATCATCAAGTCCAGCTCTTAAGTTTATGGCCCATATGGGGATCAAACCCTCCACCTTGGCATTATTAGCACCATGCTCTAACCAACTGAGCTGTGTGCAAGTTATCAGCAGATTTTTAACCACCCAACGCCAGTACAAAATGCCAGTCATGAACAAAATTGCAGGATTCCCTGAGAGAGGTTCCTGCTTTTGCCCAAGCTCTTAGTAAACTGACCACCACCTGTGTTAGTGCTGCTGACAGTGAGTGTCCATGTCTTGAAGGAAGTATCACTCTCATGGTTTTGGGTATTGATGAGATCATCTTGATCATGCTCAGAGAAGGAACAGAGGTCAATCTCCAGTTTTTCTTCTGTCAGCAAATTGGAGCTATTCTGTCCTTCCTAACACTCTAAACTGGCACTTAAACATCTAGTTCTTATCTTATTAATGAGGAGATATTTTCATTGCTGTAGCTGAATGACTTAAAATAATTGAGAGCTCACTGGGCACATGGCCAAAGATCTGAGCTAGAAAAATCAAATCATTTATGGATTTTTCTACTTATTCAGCCTGCTTGAACCGCCTACTGATGCAAGGCCTGGAGGTCACAGGGGGTCCTAAAGCTTAATGTGATAATATTTTAAATGAATCTTATCAAGTTGGCCTAGATTCATATAAGACGGTGGAATATTCACTTACCCAGCTAAGCTCATCTTTCTACAGGGCTTTCTTTCTCTTTTCTACTTTCAGTTTTTGTCAGTCTGAACCATCCAGTGGTAGAAGACATGCAGAAGGACTACTCAGTGAGTTGAATTTTGAACAAGAAGCCTCATAAGGATGTGGTAACAGTCAAGCCTGCTCCGTCAGGGTAGGGGCTAAATCTGTGGCTTGTTTCTTGAAATGTTTCTTCAGCTGCAACCTGTTCACTGGCTGCTGAGATGTTTGCCAGAAAAAACTGCCAGATGCTTTTAAGATCCTGGAGAATGCACATTAACTGTATGTGAAAGGGTTTATTTCACTGCATGTCTGAAGGAGGAACATCTGTCTGATGATAACTGTACTCCTCCAAGCAGTGATGTCTTGCACCTGCGTTACTCAGGCTTAAAAAGATCTCTGCAGCCAGGAGCTGGGTTCTAGCTGGAGTGGTGGATGACACCAAGGTGCCTTCAACTCTTGGACTTTTACCATTAGCCCAAGCAGGAGCAGAGTGTGGGAGCTGTGTGCTGACCTGAAAATGAAATGCGTGGATGTTCTTACTTGATTTGCTTACTCTGCCATAAGTGTGGGTTTAATGCTTTTTTTAGTGTGGCACCGTTCTTGGGCGCTGTTAAACATAGCCCATATGCCTGTCAGCATAATTCTGGTGCATTCGCTTTCAATTCTCCTGATTATTTTTCAGGAGGGTATTAAAAAAAATTCTGAAAGGAAAACACACCTGCTAGGTGAAGACAGATTATTTAAGTGTCAGGAGAAAACCTCCTCCATATGCACTGCAATAAAAGCAAAGAATCTTAAAATAGACTTCAGTGACTTGCATAATAATTGAAACACAGTTTACTATGGAGGCAGCATCAATGTAACTAAAGAAACTTCCTTCTCTGATGGCCCTGGATGAGAAAATGGCATATCAAAGTGCTTCAATCACTGCTTGGAGACTACAATCTGTGTCACTGAGATTGAGAACACATTATGCACCTTCTTTCTCACCATCTGCCCAACAATCAGTTGAACTTAATCTAAAAGTGATGGAAAAGCAGCCCTCAGTAACTTGAGAACATGACATTTATCACATTTAATATCTGCTGAAGAAAATGTCTGTTAATAAGAGGGTGCTGAATCTTGCACTAAAATAATAGTGGAGAAGTTCTTTGGGTTTCTGTCTTCATTTTTATATAAAACTGTCAATGAAATGCTATCATCTTGCTTGTCAATGTGTAATTGTCTTTTAATTATTGGCTGCTAAGTAGTAATTTTTTCCCATTTACTGGTTTCAAAGGCAAAAATCTTTTCACAAAACCTTCCCAGACTGGAGGAAGTGAAGCTGTTTCACTGTCTTCAACCACAGATGTACATGCTATGCTTAGGTGAACCTATCCTGTCTACCTTCAACCTACCCTATGCATAGGAAATCTTTGCATAGATTCACCACAGTGAATTAATTGTGTGTTGCCTGGTGATGAATTAAGGTACATGCATAGACCTCAGTCATTGCCATATCATAATGTCAGAACCTAGGTATTCCAGCTGATTAATTTGGAGTGTGAGGGAAGGATGAGGGAGCAGCCCATGCTGATTTTCTAATTGTCAGCTATGGCTTTCTTGCAAAGGATTCAACTTGCCTGGAACCTCCTTTGTGAAACAACAGCTCAACATGGCAGAGATAGTTCTTGGGGATGGAAGCCTTTGAGAAAGCAGGGGCATGTCCTATCTCTTCCTTTTCTAAGTGTGGTGACGTCCTTTTAATGACAAAAGGCAGGTATATGCATTGATCTGGACTCTGAACGTGGGTTGGGAACAACTGGAGGTGTTGATGTGAGGGATGTATTGATGGGGCAACATTTGAGTGTTGAATCCCACTGTGCTGCCATGGTTGCCCTGGGATTGAACAGGTCTGCACTTGACTTAACGTGGTAACAGAAGCAGACAGGAACTGATGATAACAAGACTCCTCAGCCTCTAAGTGGTGGGCACATGCTCCTGCTTTACAAGCCTGCTATGCTACCCATAGTATAATTACATGGTCAGTGCCATCCTGGGGTTAACTGCCTGTTTGGTTTGGGTTGATTGGTTGTTTGGGATTTTTTTAAAAATTTTATTTCAGAGGATAAATTTGATATATTTTCTTTGGCAACTTCAGAAATGAAAACTAAGTCTTGATGGGTAGGATCAGATCACCTTAGATATATAAATACAAAATCAGATTCCAGAAGGCAGAGAAGTCATGCTGTTCTATTCCATTACTGTGTGCAAGGAAGGTATTTCAAAGACTTTTCCTATTAAAATGTACGGAAGTAATTTTTTTCTAAAATCCTAATAAGATGACAGCACTCACCAGTCAAATCCTGAAATTATTTTAATGAGACCATGAACAAATATTCCACATGGTGATCAGTGTCTTTACAAGTCATTCACAAGACTAGTAGAATGCTTCTACTGATGCTGGATCCAACTGCAAACATGGCTATAAGCTTCAAGCTGTTAGGAGGCCCAGAACACAAGACTTTCAGGCCACCTTTTTTCCTGGAAAGCACTTGGACTTTCCTGATGAGGGAGTTTTTTTTTAAAACCTAATACTGAGGACAGGCTTAGATACATTAAAAGCAGATGAGTCCGCTGGGAAAACTTTGAAACGTAGTATATGCCATTGACTATTAAGTTTTATTTGAAAAAATATTATTAGATAATATAAACAGTTCTTGCCAACTGTTTGGAACTTTGATATTGGCTCATGCTTCATCAGCTCCTCAGTATTGAAGTGAACTTTGTGGCTGGTTTTGGTTTGTTCTTTTTCTGTCTAGAACTGCGTACGCAACGGTGAAAAGACAACATCTGCAAAGTCAATAAAAATCCTGGAAGAAAGGGTGGCTTTCAGCAACTTACATTAAAATGTGCCAAGTTTAGCACAGTTTAGCTTGGTACCTGAAAATACTTACTTTGTTGTAGACTGAAAACATAAAGCAACCCGTCTCTGTCCAAGACAGGACCAGCACCCAGCAGTGGGTCAGCTCTGGCTGCAGAACACTGAACAACTAAAATGTGTGGGAATCCGTGTGTGTGCACACACAGGTCACAGGAGCCCCTGCTGGGGGTCTGTGATGAGCACACGTGTGTTAACTGGAGCTACTGAAGTGTTCCCCTGTGCTGTGGGAAATTTTCTCTCAGAGAAAAGTCCTTTTGCAGTTTTTGCTTGTGTTGTTACAGGTCATCTCTGTATCGTGGTGGTTTCACAATACAGAAAAAAAAGACAGTCTCGTATTTTTCTTTTCTGTGAACCTGAGATCCTTATTAACATTCCTCTAGGTTGTTTTGCCTGTGATGCCTGTCAAAAATGAACTGTAGAGGGAAGGGGAGTGAGGAATCTTAAAATCAATATTGAGAGAAATGTAATTTCAGTGAAATCTAATCTGAGTGACATGCTCATCTTCCTATTTCTTTTAAATAAGAAAGGTAAAGATTCTATTGCAAGTAAAGAAAACTAAGTTGAGCTATGCAGGTTTGTCAGCTCGGGTCAGTCCTTACTGTGTGCATAAAACTAGTTCAAGGAATGAAGAGCTGGATGCTCTGTATCCTTTGGACCTGTTCTACAGTGTACTTGGATGCCCAAAGCACAAGTATTCTTTGTGGCAAACAAAAGTAAAAATGAGTGCATTGCTGCCTGAACCTGTAGAATGCCAAATACAATAATAGACAGGAGAAGCTCCTTTTCATTTTGTAAGTAACTTTAGTGTTAAAGTTTTAAAGTTTTGTAAATTCTTTTTTTTTTCATTGGAGGGGGAGTAATAACTGTGGAAGAGGTGCACTAGTGTCACAAAAGAAAGATAGTACCTAAAAAGGTAAGAGAGTCACAGTTTCAATCTATGATGTTACAGGCTTGATCTGAAAGGGCGTTTCATTACAAAAAACGGGTTCTTGGCGTTTCTGAGCAATCTCAGGTTTAACAATATTGCAGTTCTCTAACTGTCAGACAATCCAATTAGTCTGAAATAAGGACACTTTCTATTTCCAGCTTGCAACTAGGAGAGAAAACCAGCAATGTTTACAGCCAGTGTCCATGGATTTCATGTTTACATGTGTTAGAGGAGACTGCCCTCTGGGAAACATACTGCCAAAAGATGAAGACTTTTCCTGTAACCAGTGGAGGACAGACATGTACCCTTAAATTCCCGAATAGTACTTTTGCAGCTTAATGATTGAAGAATCGTCGTCTTCATACTTGAGCTGTCAGCTATGTCTGAATTTTTTTTAATTTAATAGGTGCATTAAAATTTACTGCCCATTATGTTTCTTTATGAATGAACT
Source organism: Pipra filicauda (assembly GCF_003945595.2). NCBI lineage: Eukaryota > Metazoa > Chordata > Aves > Passeriformes > Pipridae > Pipra > Pipra filicauda. The sequence continues at coordinate 5,499,164 of NW_024104387.1, read as the reverse complement.
CCGCTTCACTTGGAGAAAAATGTGTATATGTACACCCTCTAATCTTCAGTTTTGCCAAATCTTTCATGTTCCAACCCAACCAGCTTTGACCAGTTAATGAAATGGTTGGTCTGAATGCAGATTCATTGTGTTAGCTTGCTGGAAAGAAAGCAGTCTAGTGAAATGCTCAGCAAAGCCCAGCAGCAGTGATGCATGAATTAGTGGTGTTAAGTCTCCTTTATCCTCCATCTGCATTCTCTTTCAGCTCTGCTTGATATTTAACTAGCAGAAAGAAAAAAAAAAAAGCTTTTTGCAGTGGCATCTAGCAAGATTTCAGTAGAGGTTCTAGATTTCTCCTGCCAGTGACACAAGATAGAAGGTGGCATTCATAGCAACTTCAGTGGTTCTCACATTTAATGAATGAAAACAGAGATAATTGCAGTTGCAGAGTTAGAGAGGTTTTCCTGGTTTTTATATTATTTGTCTTCACTTGGCATAGTATTTGCTGTAGTTAGGTTTTACCTGGTTTGACTGCCCAACTGGAACTCATTAAAACTTCCAAAGCACTGGGGGAATTCATAATGGTGGTGGTGGAGAAAGTGGACAAAGGGAACAAGAGAGGGTTCGATCAAGGATTTTAAGGGAAATCCTCTTCTTGAAGGGAAACTGAAAGCAGAAACTCTAAGCACCATTTTTTCCCCCCAAGTCTAAAACTTCAGATAACATTTTAGGTGCCAGACCTCTCTGCTCTATAATTATCCAATATTTAACAATAATACTGTACCATATATTAATCTTGTTTGGAGTATCGTTACTATAATAAGTGGATTAAAGTCAGGTTTATTTATGTAATAGGAAACAGTCAAGTTCATGGTGTCTTATATACATGAGGCTATAAAGCCTTCTATGATAGGTGATAGAAACCTTCATTGTTAACAATAGAACTAAAAAAAGGCATAAAATAAAATATATTCTAACACCACCTCCCCCTCCCTTCCCCAAAGTTGTGCCCCTTTTGGTAACACAGTGTTTCTGTGTAAGTGATGGCTGAGGCTGGATCAGGAGCTGGGGCCACTGATCCCTGTTCTTCATGACTGCTCTCAGAGTGGGGAGCAGAATGTGGCAGAACACTGGGTGGTGTAACTGGTCTGAAATACTTTCTATGATCTCTACAATTTGGGATGTTTGAGCTGGTGTTCCTTCCCACCCTCCATGGAAGCTCACAGAGAGGGAACATGTCTACTGGCTTAAATATGGTCCATCCGGGTTAACACGGCTGTGTCAGCCCTAAGAGCTGTTGCTTAAGAGTTTTACCCTCTCTCTCTGCTGTTCCACAATGTTTTGCAAACTATCCACCTGGTGACATTGATGGACAACAGTAAATAACACATAAAAGATTCCATTCGTGGCAATCTGATGGATTTGCCAGGAGCAATAGCAGTTGAGTTAGTAGGGTTTTTCCAATATGCCACGGTTGCTGTCATAACACAGTGTGCTCTCTACCTCCCCCTCAAAGAACCAAAACCCTAAACAACCTCTGCCCTTCTCTTCCCCCGCCCAATATAGTCGAAGGCAAAATCCTTCTGGCTCTGTTCAAATAGTTATACTCACTGGAGGGTTCAAGCATATTTTAAGCAACCTTCAGTGCTTTGTTTCTCTGAATATTCCAGTCTGGATTGAATCTTGGCACAATGTGCACCTGCACGGTCCATAAAAGGATCTTTTCTTTCCTCTGATCTTGATGGCACATCTCTCTCCCTATTGTTGTAGTTGGTGCTTCTTAAGTGCTCTCCTGTTTATTAAAAAAAAGTGACTTAAGAAAAAATGTTTTCCTTCCTTTCTTTAATGAGATCTTGCTAGAGGAATTGCTGATCTCTTCCCATGAGCACTCTTTATACCTCTATAAATATTTTGGGTGGTTTTGCTGTTGCCTGGAGACCTCAGTAAACTCTGTTTTCTCTGTTGTAGGGAACATCCCTTTTCCTGAGCACTTCTTGATAGTACTGTTTAACAAGGGTTTTGTGTATTTTCCTACTGTGCCATCAAACCTCAGTGTTCCCTATATTCTTGACTAAAACCTGGAGAAGCTTTGCCCTGTTTTCTTTCCTTCTTCTTACCTTATGGAGGAACACCTGCTGTCTCAGGTGCCCCTTCTGTGGATTGAGAGTGGCTTATTGCTATGAGAGCATTCATAATTCAGCTCCTTGGCCAATAAAAAAATCAAGGAAATAAAAGATGTGTTCAATTTTGTCACATCCTCCAAGAGTGCAAGAACTTTTTATTCTGTCTAATATGAAAGACACTCTATTTTTAGTTCATGAATCATGATATGGATATATTCATGGATATGAATCATGTGACATCTTATGTCTTGATTTAGGACATCTGTTAAAGATAACTGAAACATTTATTTTCAACCTTTAAGCTATTTCATAAAAGGTTAGGTTTTGAGCAACAGGAAAGGAGTGGGATTTTTTTCCCCCTTTCTGGTAGTGTTGTTTGGATTTTGTTTTTAAAAGCATGATAGACTTACTACAGTTTCAGAAACACTTATTAATGGCCTACAGGGTTGAGAACCTACTCTTGGATTAATTTTTTTCTACACTAGTCCACAGATTCTTTCCTCTTTATTGCAAACAAGTATATCTTGACTGGTTTCTTTTTATTTCATCATAACAATATTAAGCAGTTTAGAAGTAATACAGCATTAAAAGTACCACTTAATTGGAAAGAATCGTAAATTAGCATGGCAATCAAATAATACATTGATTTTTTTTTTCTTTAAATCAAAATGCCTTTTCCAAAAAAAAAAAAAAAACTTTCTGTGGAAAATTTTGGGAGGGTGGGGGTGTGGAGGAGGGAAACACACCTAGTTTATAGGCAAAGGCTTTAAAGTCAAATTTGTGACTAATGCTTTTCATCTTTATTGAAAAGGAAGAAATTATTATTTATCAATTAGTTATTAATTGTATTTGTGCTATTGTTGCCTAAAGGTAAGGGATTTTAAGGAAATAATGTAGTTATTTTAATCGTATTTAGGTCTCTACGGTTTTTTTAAACACTTTGTATAAATTAGTATCTTCTTTTTGGTAGACATGAATTAGTTTGAAATATTTTTCTGCTCCCTATTGTACAAAGTAATAATGTTCTCTAGCCTTTGATCAGCAAAGGCTGATGTTTTGTCTCACTATGACAGTGCTAGTGATAAAATTTGGATCAGTTAGCCAAAATGTGTTTCATTGCATATACCCAGACGTCAGAGGAGAAAGAGGATTCTTTCTTTCTTGCTTCTGGATTGATGTATGTTGTCTCATTTAAACAAAGGAAAGGTAATGAAGCAACCTTGGCATTGTAGAGAGATTCCTGTGCTCTTTTACCAGGCACAGTGAAGTGGAAAACATACTTCAATGAAGGAAGCTTGTGGCACTTTACTTTTACCCCTCCTTTTGTGTTTGTCACGGTCATTATGGTATCCTGTGGAAGGAAATAACAAAACAACAACAACAAAGCAACAAAAAAAAGAGGAAAGTTATTTCCTACAACTCTTAATAAGAAAAAATAAAAAAAAAAACTATAAAAGTGAGTCCAGGAGGACTGGCTCACTTTTTCCAAAAATTTTCAGAGGGAGTTGGCATTTATATTACCCTTGAAGATTTAAGGGCATTTAACCTCTCTGTTCAGACCTTATAAAAAGGACCTTGCAATTGAACTTTCAAGATGGTAGATAATATCAGTTTGACTTTTCTGGAAAATACAGCAAATGTAAGTTGCTAGCACTGTAGAAGAAGTATTGCCTAATTCACAAGATCTTCTCTTCACCGCAAACTGCCCTTAAAACGTGTTCCCAAACAGGTGTCCTATTACAAAACACCAAAGTCACCTTATTTTTATATGCTCAGTGTTTTAAATGCAATTTTATTATCAGAATGGGTCAGAATGCAGTTACAAGCATAAAAACTTCTCCTGAGAGAAATGTGGAATGATGAGCTTGTGTTCAGAGTCTGTGTAGCAAACGGAAGGTCCTGTTTAACAAAAACCCCAATGATAATAACTCCCACAAATTATGCCTACCTGTTTTTCCTATAATCAAAAATGACAACCAGAATTACTACTGCTCTTAACAGCTAGCAGTGTGTTCTGCAGCCTGGCATTGCTGAGTTCTGCAGATATTTCACAGAAATATTATTTGGCTGATGAGTCATCCTCAGAACACAGCATTGTAATGGAATAATGCTTGGCATGCCATAGGTAAATCTAAGTTAAAACTGGTGCAAGTTGCTTGAGCTGGGGGAAAAATTAGATCGAGACATGGTTTTGGTTTGTTGTTTGTTTTCCCTGAGTCTTTTAGAGCAATAAGTAAAATAATATCACCAGAAAACAAAGAGCAAATTAGATAATAATTCTCTGTAGTCCTTCCAGGGGTCCTTACCTTGAGACAAAAAAACAAAGCATAGAGTTGTATCTTGTGTCACAGGTGAACGCTTAATACTAAATGTGTAGTTTTTATTGCACCTTGTTTTTCCTCTTTGCTTATAGGTCGAGTTGTTTTTCTTTCTTTTCCCATAATCCTCCACCCTCAGTCTACCCTTTGCTCTTTAATTGCCACTGCAAGAAGTTAAAATGTTGTTTGCTTACCGTGCAAATCAGTGTGTGAATCTTGTTTCTGTACAGTCTTGTTCCTAAGAGGCTTTTGTTGAGAAGTCCAGATTCAGGAGGAGGGAGTGCTGTTGTCAGGAAGTTAGAGATAGTGACACTTTACACTTCCTTTCCATGGCAATTATGACCCACCAGGACCCACCAGAAACTGCCATTAGTTCTCAGAGTTAAAAACTTTATTTCTGAAGCATTTGCAGTGGAACCTTAGTAACACTTAGTAACCTTAGTTCCACCTTAGTGGAACCTTAGTAACAGAAGCTTGCTGAGGCAGATCCTGTGGGGGAAAGTGTGAGGTTGTTGTAAATAACAAGTGAGCCTTGGGCAGACTTTGTTGCTAAAATAACTGTATTGTTTCCAATCTACAGACGTGCAGAGTATGCTGTGATTTTCACATTTTACAGGGGGTCTATATTGCCCTTTTTTATCGACTAGATGAAAACACTATCCAAGCTGTTTAACTTCAGCGAATTGTCCTCATCAGGTTTTCTAGTCTGTTCAGTAGTTACCACTACCTAAAAGGCTGACAGCAGGATTCAGTTTTGCCCTGTTTTCTTCAGTAGTGGATGGAACACTTTTGGCTCTAAACTGGGAATTGTTTTCTTCGATTGCCGTACAACTGGGTTTGGAGTATCTCAGAGCTGCCTTGCCAGCTGGAAACTCAGCCAGCTTGGCCACCTTGCACTCACTAGGGACTTGTCTAAATTATAAAGCAACAAATTGCATCCTATAACAATATCTACAACAAATTAGATCTTTTAATGAACAGTACATTAAATAAACTCAGACTTATTAGCTGATGGAGACTCACGTGCTTTTATAGTTTCAACAAACCTATGCTGTTTTATTTCCACTGAAGTTCTTTGCCCTTCTGCCCATTTTGGGGAAAAAGCTGTTGTGGTTAGCACTGTTTTATGGTTGAGGTTAACCTGAGATCCTGCTGTGCAGATGGCATTAAACACAATGGTGCTGGCCTGTGTTCATTGCTGATATGATACCTAAGTCTCCACGTGAAGTGATGTTCAGTGAAATTTTTGTTTAGCACAGTGCTGTCCATAGATGTAAAGCTGCAGTTGCCTGAAGATATATGTCAGCTATACTGTTCTGGCTGATGGTTGAAGATTTCATCTCTTCCAGTCTGAATGTTTTTGGCAAGAAGCCAGTGGAATGTAATCTTAGACAGGAAATTGTCTAACAAAACCAGTGCCATAAAACCGGGTAGTTGAAAACACACAACTAAGATGTTCTGAGGAGGAAGAGACGTGATGTGATTTAAGGGGATTACACCTTACTCTTAAACCCATATTATTGTGTAACTTTTTTGAACTGTATAGGTTTGCAAACACAAGCAACATCAGGATTCATAGAGTCTGGATGCCATGTTAGTGGCTGAAAAATAATTACTTACATATCCTCCAAGACTTCATAATAAATAGTTGGCCAGGTTGGAGGATTTCAAAACCTGCTATTTTATTCATTAAAGCTGTAGCAACCTAAAGAACTGAACCAATGTCTCTTATGGAGATTGTTTTGAGGTAACTAAAAAAAAAAAGTTTTAAATTAGTATTTTTTTTTAAAGTGTTTTGAAAAAATCTCTGAAACTCGTACCCCTTTCTGGTGTGGACTGATGTTTTCTGATCCCATCTTCTAGTACTACAAATCTACTGCATGAAATAGGACTTCTGGATATCTTTTACTCATGCAATTTCCATAGTAAAGACCTTATTCCATTGATTTTATTATTTAAACATGTGGTGTTTAGTGTTTCAATAACAGGAAGGATTCCAATAGTTGCTTGACCTCACAGTTTCTGTTCTCGACCCCAGGAGCCACTGATTTTTTTAGGGAAGTTCTCTGTAGGGCAGAAGGGACTATTCCAGCATGTATGAAGTAAAAACTATAATGAACAGGAAGGTAAACTGGGATGTCTGCACAGGGAAATTCATCTGCTTGTTTCTTTAAGTCTTGTAGTATTGCTGGCTGGTGGTAACTCATTCTGTGACTGGACATTAGCAGAGGCAAACAGCAATTCCTGCCCTTTCCTGTCTTGAGCTTTATGAAACAAGGTGATTTTATAAAAAATAATCATATTTCTTAGTGTGCAGGATATTTAAGGCCAACAAAGGAATAAATACTTTGGTATTTTTCTGACATCCGATATGAATTTGGCAGCGAACAAACCGGTAGAGCCATAATGACCATGTGGGTCCTGTTTAGTTCTGGACTGACTAGAAAAGACAATACAAGGAAGGGTGAAACCACTTGAGCACGTTAAACAAACAAACAAACAAAAAAACCGTTCTCACTTGCAGTCCTCCTGTCAAAAAAAAGCCTGGGCATTTTTGTAATCCTGTCGTGTGATCATTAGAGCAAAAGCTGTGGGTAGTGAACTGCTGAGTGCCTGTTACAAAATGCATTTTGTAGCTTTTATTTGGCCTAAAGAGGCTGGGGGTTTGTGTGCGTGTGTGCGTTGTGCTGATAAAAATTCAAGCTGTAAATTAAGCTGTAAATAATGTTGCAACTGTAGCCTAGAATTGCCTGGATGTAAAGCCAGCTTCTAGACTGGAAATCTTCCAAATTATGTAACAGCACTTTGTTCCTACCTGTTGTGCCATCAACCCGCAGGAGTACAAGGAAGCAATGTTCTTCCTTGCTTCAAATCACTCACATTCACCTTAAGCTGGCATCCAGATTTTTTGCACAATTATGACAACGTTTCCAGCTGCTTGATAACTTTTCCCTCTAAAATCCCTGTGTTGTTTCTTTTCACTCCAGCTTTTCATACTAATGTCTTGAGTGGCCCAGTCCTTCCAATCTAAGCAAAATCTCAGTGAAACTGGTGTTCCATTTCCTCGTTACAAGAACCAAATTATTTTCCTTAGCTTTTTTTATTTTGACCAACTTATAATTCTTCAGGCTTAGGGACATGGTAGGTCTCTAGAATTAATGCTACTTTATGCTTTGAGGTTGCTTTGATTTGTTAAATCCCTTTCCTGGTCCCCAATTGGTTTTGATTATCTCTGTAACTGAGAATTTGTTGATTTTGATCATTCAGAGATTCTGTTAAGCCTTTCATAAGGTGTTCATGATTGGTTTTCATGTTTTAAATGTGAACTTCCTTGTGTTTCATCTCAACATGTTGAAAGATGTTCATAACCTGTTGAACTTCTTAATGCCTGTCTGTGTCAAACATTGAGATATTTTGATTTGTGGCTTCATGAAGGTGAGACAGAAGAAATACTTGCTATTTGTCCCTGGAGGAATGCAAGTTTTAATTAAATGATATTTTAAGTGCTTTTTAGAGCCACAAATTCTAAAAAAAAGTTAACTGGGAACTTTTGTCTCTAACTGATGGAATCATATGGAAGCCAGTGGTTATGTGGAAGCCTATTGTGCCTGTAATCTGATCGTAAATCCCTTTTTCATCTTCTTTTGGAAGATCCAACTGATACAAGCCCACCCCAGGATGATGGGTTGAGATAAGGGGCTGCATTCACAATGAACTTCACTGCTGTGCTGCAACTCAACACTTTGAACTGTTCTATGATGGAGGGGATGAGCTTGATTTATTGTGCTGAAAACCGTAGAGCAGGTGCAGCCCACTGAATGAAATGCAAGCACTGTGATTGTTGCACATCAGAAGAATATGTGCATGTGACAAATATACACTACCTGGAATATTGTTATTTAGTAAGGACAGAGTCTGGTTGGAACTGCATGTGAGATTCTTAAATTTTTTGTTTTTGAAAGTACACCTTTATTTTAAAAAAAGAGTTATAAGTTGTCTGAAGCTTATTCTTTGAAATGTTCTTTTCAGCAATTCTAAAATCAGAAGTGCTAAATGAAGGACTAAAGACATACATATAAATTTCTGAATCCTACACTGGGTGATCTGAACTTGCTGGTACTGCACTGGCTGTTGAAATAACTCTTGGCTCTAATCCACTGCTTCCTCTGCAGGCTTCCTTTTTTATTACTTAGATAACTTCTGTGAGTGTCTCTTTTTTTTAAAAAAAAAGAAAAGTCTTTTGGAAGTGTTAATATGTTGCTTACTTTTGTTAGACATTCTTGGAGCACAGACCAGTGTGATATTCCAGGCCTAACCAAATAAAAACTTCAGTTCCCTCTCATACAGTGAGAGCTGTTATAATTCCAAACTGGACTGAAAGCTTTCATGTTGCAGAGTCAGTTTTGTTTAAAAATGGCACAAGGGCTTTATTTGTTTGTTTTGGGCTGGTTGTTGTTTTTTATGCAGTGAATGGATCAGAGAAAAGTTAACTCCTGGGCATCACCAGATCCTTTAAAAACCAAACAAACCAAAACGCACCCAAAGCTGAAAACATTTTTCATCTACCTCAAAAAGAAAATTATTGCTAACATACTGTAAGTATTTTAATGTAAATTTTTGGTTAGTTTGAGCTGTGGCTGCAAGACCCAATGAAAGAAGGTGTCATCTAGAAAATTGTTTCATCATTCTCAAGTTGTAGAATCCATGTTTCAGCTGAATTACATACTAGAATGTGAATTTGGCAAGAGGGCATCAGCAGAGGCTTTTGTGCATTTACTCTAACCAGTGGCTGAAGGACAGACAACTGGCCAAATCTCACCTTTAAAAAGACTGGGATTATGTTGTTTGGGAGATGTAAGAACTTTAAACCAACTGATTTCACCTGCACTGTCCTTCAGGAGTGTCCATCCTACCTGAAATTAAACCAGCAAAGCAGAATTATGCAAATTCTTTATAATTTCTGATTGGACAATAAGCCAAACATACAAAAATAATTCATTTTTTTTCTAACCATCAGTTCAGATTAAAAAGGACAGTTATTTTAATATTCCATTTTCTTTGATCTCTGTTTTAAGTTTACAGTCACTTCTTAGGTTCTATCCCTCAGTAGTGGTTTTATTACCCATCTTTACTCTGAAATAATGCTCTTGAATTCTTCAGTGTCATTTTCTCTGAAATAATATGAAGATCCAGGCCTACAGAAAGGAAAAAACTCCTCACAGGAAGCCTAAACTTCTGCAATATTCCTTTTCCTCCTATTCCTGTGAGAGAGAGGGTGATTATTTCTTCCAAATCCTATCTAGGTAAATAGTTCTCTTCTGAACAATTGAAGGAAGTCACTTTCCACCTATTTGTTGTTGAGGTTTTTTTTGTTGTCTGGGAATTTTTTGTTTTGGTTTGGTTTTTGTTTTGTTTTGGTTTTTTGTTGGGTTTTTTGTTTTGTTTTGGGTTTGGTGTTTTTGTTTTGGTTTGGTTTTTTTGTTGGTTTTTTTGTTTTGTTTTGGGTTTGGTTTTTTTGTTTTGTTTTGGGTTTGGTTTTTTTGTTTTGTTTTGGGTTTGGTTTTTTTGTTTTGGTTTGGTTTTTTTGAGACATTAGAGAATGTGGATAATGGAGATAGTTGATGCTGGACTTGGTACTTAGGCTGCAAAGCCTTCCTAGGAGTTTGTTCTCCAAAGGCTTCTGATACCCATTATGCATAAGGAGAAGCTCCATTCATGCATTAAAAACTGATTAAGGCAGTGAGAACAAAGAATAGGAAGAAAGGATCAGTTTTCAAAAAGAAGACAGTCATAAGTAGGGGAGGTTGGGATCTGTGTTTTTCAGCATATGTAGATGTGATCAGACAAGCATGTAAATAGTGAGGATACCAAAGTCTCAGTAATTTCTAAAGGTTGGAGAAGCCATGACCCCAAATGACAAGTTGATGAAATAGCAAAACATGAGGTAGCCTATACCTAGAGAGACCTACAAAACTACATCTGGTTCATTACTGGGAATTATATTTATATAATTATATAACTGAGGAGGAAAATTTTGTGGCTAGTTTGCTGAAGTTAACTTGAGGCTTGGTGGCAGTTGAGAAAGCTAACAGTGGTAGGATTTATAAAGGAAGGATCTGAGAGCAAGATGATGTGTGGAATGAGACATCATCCGGGCTGCCATGTCATTCCATCTCACAAAGAAAAGAAAAAAAAGGTGAAAATAGGAAAGGACCAGAAGAAATTGGAATATGGAGTTCCTGTCTTGTGAGAAGGGGCTCGTATGTGAGGCTCACATTGGCCAATCTAAGCCCTCTAAGAAGGAGGTGTGTGGTAGGTCTATACAATCTGTTCATGTTTCTTTGCAGTATGAGAAAGTACAAGTTTAAAACTTTGTTAATTTGTAATTGCTTACATAGCCAGTGCAAGCAATCACTTGGTCACGACCTCTGACACAGCCTATAAGTCATTAAATGTGTTGAAGCTTTTCCAGGCAAATTCTGGCAAAAGGACTATTCTTGTTCCTCAGTGTTCAGAGCCTGACAGTATTTGGAAGTAGGATATTTGGCTGCCTCAGTTTTTGTCTGATGTACAACAATGATTTCTATTACAGTTAAGGATGGAAAAAACAGCACTAAAGGATGGGTTGAGAAAGCCAAGATTTCTAAATGTCACAAAAGATTTTGCATTTACTGCTTTTTTTGCATCTGAATATAAAAAGATTTAGGGATTGAGTGGGCCACAGTCCCTGGAAGTCTGTTTCAAATGTATCCAAGGTTTAACACCCAAAAATTAAGACACTTGAAGTTGCTTAGGGACAAGGTTGTCACTGGAGGTGTGGGGTGCAGACACATGACAGCTTTTAAAAGAACAGAACATAATGCTTTTCTGAGTAACCGTAGACATGCCACTTGCAAAGGACCATATGTTGCATCTTGTACTCATCCTGGTGAATTGCTGGTCATGCATGATTCACTTGAGATGGATTAACTGAGAGTTTTGTGGCAAAAAAATGGTGCAGTGTAATGCTGCCAGAAAAAAAATAAATCAGGCAAGTGCATAAAAGTAACTAATAAAACCTCATCCTGGAGATCAATTAAAGTATAAAGTGATTTTTGATGTTTCGGATAGAAAAACATTTTGGAAAGACAAATGGACAAGATAAGCCTGGCAATAGAATAGATAAGCCTGAGAATAGAAAATGCAATCTGGAAATGGAAAATACAGACATAAATTTTGTAGCAACTGTGTAAGGGCGGTAGCAAATGTCGTCTAAGGCATGAATCTGGTGATGAAGGAGAGGACAAGATGCACCAGTGTGCCCCTAGCTCTTGCAAGTTGCTTTTGTGTATAAGTTTCCATTAGGTGTTTTAATGTTCTTGCTGGCTCTGTTGTGTTCCCTTTGCATGAGGTGTTTGCTCATTGCTTCATTCCTCAGTCCAGAAGACAAGATACAGTTCAGTTTTCACCTTGAAACAGTGCCTGCACTCTCTTGTTTTTGTATTTCCTATGTTGGCTGATTTCTTCCTTTCAGTGCCAGGTGAATGGTTTTGAAATGATGCAGCCCATGGCTTGGACAGGTTAAAAACTGGCTGGACAGCTGGGCTCACAGTGTGATGGTGGAATGGAATTATATCCAGCTGGGGCCAGACAGCAGTGATGTTCCCCAGGGCTCAGTGCTAGGGCCAATCCTGTTCAATATCTTTATTGATCAACTGGATGAGGGGATTGAGGACATCCTCAGTGAGTTTGTGGATGACACTTGGTTGGGTGGGAATGTTGATCTGCTGGAGGGTAGGAAGCTCTGCAGAGGGATCTGGACAGGCTGGATCAATGGGCTGAGGCCAATGGTATGAGGTTCCACAAGGCCAGGTGCTGGGTCCTGCATCTCCAGGCATGCTACAGGCTGGGGAAAGAGTGGCTGGAAAGTGGCCCAAAGGAAAAGGCAGGCCCTGGGGGTGCAGGTTGACAGCAGCTGAACATGATGCAGTGTGTGCCCAGGTGGCCAAGAAGACCAGTGACATCTTGGCTTGGATAAGGAATAGAGTGGTCAACAGCACCAGGGCAGGGATTGCCATCCCCAGCTCTGAACTGGTGAGGCCACAACTCGAATCCTGTGTCCAGCTCTGGGCCCCTCATTACAAGAAGGACATTGAGGTGCTGGAGTGAGTCCAGAGAAGGACAACAAAGCTGGTGGAGGGTCTGGAGCACAAGTCCTGTGAGGAGAGGCTGAGGGAGCTGGGGGTGTTTGGCCTGGAGAAGAGGAGGCTCAGCAGTGACCTTATCACTCTCTACAACTCCCTGAAAGGAGACTGTAGGCAGGTGGGGCTCAGCCTCTTCTCCCAAGTAACAGCAACAGTACGAGAGGACACAGCCTCATGCTGCAGCAGGGGAGGTTCAGGCTGGACATTGGGAGAAATTTCTTCATGGAAAGGGTTGTTAAGTGTTGGAATAGGCTGCCCACCATCGCTGGAGGTGGCCCTTAGTGTTTGGTCTAGTTGACACGGTGATGATCAAAGGTTGGACCCAATGGTCTTAGAGATCTTTTCCAACCTAAAGGCTTCTGTGACTCACAGATGTTAGTCATACAAATGCCACTGCATGTCTGAGTGTTAGACACCACATTGTCTTTCCTCCCTGGGAGGCTGCTGTGTGACAATATGGGGCTGACTTTGCCTGTAGTCGGTGCTTTGCTGAGCAGTCTCTGCCAAGCAGTGAAAAATGAGGAGTCCTAAGTGACCTGAATGAACTGGTGATTCATAAAAATGTCACAAAGGGAGATGTGTTACAGAACGTGTGTAAACTTAAGAGTGGTGATTTTTAAATGAGTGATGGAAAAGATGACAGGGAATAATAGCTAAGGAACAGAGCAGACCCAAAGAAGGCAAGAGAGAAAGAGTAGCATGGAAGAGAGAAAATGGCAGAGGAATAAAGATGATGATAATGTGTCCCAGCACAACAGGAAAAAGCAGTTTTTTATTTTCCTCTTTTCTTCTTTTACCCACTTTTCATCCATTCAGCTTTTCTCCTATTTTCCTTCCTATTTTTTTTACATTGAGTTCATGTTCATTATCTTACAACATCCACTTAACAAATCCCTTTCTCCAAAGCCCAGCTCAAAAATATGCAAAGGCATCTCTACAATACCCACATATGTCTTTTTATGATTTAATAAAAGTGTTAAGACTGTTTGAAGTTTAGTGAGAGTGGTGACTAGGGACAATAGATGCCAAAGACAATCAGATAACTTCCCTGGGGACTGGACTCATGACTTTTATCTTCAAAATACAGAAAGCTGCCTCTTTTGGGGAGCTAAACCACTAATTTTATAACTGGAACTGTTTGGAAGAGCTCATCTGCAGAAGGGGTAATCTCTGCTTGAGATGGACAGGTCTTGATTTGTGTGTGCAGGCTCAGACATCTGAGCCTCAAAAGAATTACCTACTCAGAGTAATTCAGGCTTTGCTAAATTTATGTGGTCATCTCTCTCCACAATGTAAAATGCTGTGTTGCTTAGTGAGTGCCTTTGGAATTTTTTATCATCTTTCCAAACAAAAGACATGATAACCATGTGTGGGAGAGAAGGAATAATAGAAGAAAATCTCCTCAGACTAGATAATAATGAAGATATCTCCACAAACTAATAGGATTTCAGCTAAGAATCTGAATAGAAGGTGATAAAAATAAAGAGTTAAGCTTTTCCATTGATTTTGAACAAGGTGTAAGAAACCTGTAAAATGGGATGTAAGTATTGTTGATTCTGATGTTTCACTATAGTTTTCTTTAAGGACCCTCTTACAGGTTTTAACCTGCATCAAAATTCACCAATAAAAATATAGTTCTTAAATGTTTATCTTCCCTGAACTGTAATGATAGGTAAGAAATATTAATTGAATTGCTTATAGAACACTTTACAGCCACCACTTATCTTGCATTATTTACTAAGTTATGAGGTTAATATTTACCCAGCACTGTTTGAAATGATGTCTTCAGTGTAGTTGTGGGCATATTTAACCCTGTTATACATACACACTTTAAGTAATGTGAAATAACTCTGTGAAACAGAAGTGAAATAATTTGCATAGCATGACAGCAGAGCAGTATCAGGACAAGGATAAAATCAAGACACCCAGTTTAATGACCTGCACAGTAGATTGTACTGCCTCAAGCTTAAACACCTGAAGTAGAACTCTCAAAACCACCACTGTGATTTAAGAGAACAAATTTCATAGACCTTGTGCTCCCCTATAATTTAAATGTTCAAAAGAGAACCAGTTAGGGGTTTTATCACCCAATTTTCTCCCTGACTATAACGTGAGGCTGGTAGCATTTCTATTTTCCTATTGTTCCTTCTCCTGTTTTTGTTCCCTTTAAATTATAAAACTGGACTGCTTATGTTTGTATAATACCTTGCACAGAGGGGTCTCATCTGCATTGTAGTACTATACAATAAATCAAAATGACAAGACCAACCAATTTCTGAAAGGCACACACTTGGATACCTCCAACTTTCTATAAACTCATAAAAGAAGACTTCTAAAGAGACCTGTCCAGAATATTACGAGAGACATGAAAGCAAGCGTATTTTTTTGTGTATCAAAGGATGTGGAGGTTTTGCTATGAAGTCAAACAGAGTTTTAGCACTTACTTCAGTAAAATCAAGGCTCAAGTGAGGAGACAGGGAATTGCTGTTCTGCCTTTGAGGAGTGCAGATTTGGTGGTATATTTTAAACATGATCAGAAAATGGGAAGAAAGGGCTAATGAACTATTAATAGTTACTGTAATGTTACTGTAATAAAAGGTTAATCAATTATGTGCTGTTATAAGCAAGCCATTAGGCCTATGAGACACATTATCCATCTTTTTCCAAACCCTTATGTCACTTATGGATGTGCTGACAATCATTAGTTACTAGTACTATTCATATTTGTTTGTAAAAGCAGTTAGTTGTCTGTTAGTATTTTATAAACTTCCATGCAAAATATGACTTAATGCTTTTACTCATCCCTTACCTGGATTGATTTCAGGTAAGTTTTCCTTTAAATTGAGAAATCCAAGGCTAAGTACTGGGTTCTGCCTTAATTGCCAGGGCTGAAGAATTTTTATTTTGTGACTGCAGGCAGAGTCTACAAAGATTAAAGCAAGTCTAGGTCTCACTGTTATTAAAGGCACCAGCAATAGCACTTCCTGCTGTTGGTTGCTATCAGATGCAAAGCTGTAACACTGAAGCACAAAGATAGGAAATAGGGAAATAAATGATGCTGTAGACAAACATTCATTGCAGGCCAAGTGGGATAACTGACTTATGTGATGGAGCTGTACTAGTATATTCTGTCACTGTTTTGTCTTAAACAAAGCTTGTACTTGTTCATTGACTGGTTTTTCTAGCAAACTTCCTTGCATTACTAAAAGTATTTTTTCTTAAAATGTAAATATGTTTCCCATTCAAATACCTTGTGTTATATAGTTGAATTTCCAGGAGAGTTCTCTTGGGCTCACCTTCTTCAGTGTTGCCACTGGAGGAGTACTTTTAAATTGGCCAAAATTTCTGCTAGTTTTCAGAGAGGCTCAGAAGACTGAGAAGGCAGTTTGTTTTTTCAGCTTTGTTGGCAGAGTTTACTGCAGCTTCTATTGCTGCTGGTTTGTATGTGTCTGAGTGTTCATAGTTTTTACTGTTTCTATGAAGTACCAACTGATGGAAAGGAAGAAGCCATCCTGCTTTTGGCAGGATAGTTGCCTGCCTTCTCTCTTGAATATGGGGTTTTACTTGTAATTAATTTAAAAATAGCAACCCCAAACACTAAGACAAACCGTCTACTTTCACTTCTCTGAAGATATTTAATGTACGTTGTACCCTGCAATGTATTGCAGGGTTTGAATGCTCACATTTATGCTTCAGAGTAGTAATTCCTGGTACCTGCTGTGCTTTCTGCACACAGGGTAACCCTGGCAGTGTGATCAGTTGTGGGAGAGTGGCTGCGCAGTATGATCCACAGCATTTGATACTCGTGCTTTCAGTGGGTAAGTATTTAAAATCATGTTAGTATGTTAATTAGCAGGTGCCTCGTTGTTTCTAATACTGGTCATGCTGTTTACATTTCTGTCTTGGGACTATTGAAAGAAAACGATGTCATTTAGTGCAAAAGTCCCCCCTCCTTTTTTTTTTTTTTTTTTAGGAATGGAAGAGATTCATCTATGCCTCTCTCAAATCAGTGGGATTTCGTACTGAGAGTAACTTGCCTTTTTAGCGTGTTTCCAAAAGTAATGTAAAAGGTGAAGAGAAGAAAGCAGCGTGGATATGCTGAACTAAAATGTGAGTTAGTGATACTGCCCCTGATACTGAAGCTAATTCTGGATGTACTCTGATAGTGTATCCCCGTGGGTACAGGGCGGGGGCGGCGGTGGATGGGTGTACGCTGGGGCTCGCTGGTGTGGGTGAGAGCAACAATTAGGTGTTACCGATACAACCTCCCCGGGGAGCGGGCTCGCAAAGGGGCTGAACGACGAACACATCGCGGTGGTGGGTGGTCGCTGGGAACCGCGAGCTCCGGTGAGCCCGAGGCGCGTCTCCGGTTTCACCCCCGAGGCAAATGGACGACTCTCGGCGTGACCGTGCATCCATTCCATCCCAGCCATTCCATCCCAGCACCGCCGCGGCTCTCCCGGCCGAGCCGCACAGCGTCCGCCTCGCAGCGAGCGGCGGCTGCTGCTTCTGCCTCTCTACGCCGGGAATTCTTCGCAGGAACGGCAGGGAGGGAAGGAGGGGCCCCGCCGCCCCTCCGTGTGTGTGCGAGGAGCAGGTGGGTCCCGCCGCATCCCCGCCCCGCGCCCGCCCCGCATCCCCCGCGCCAGAGCCGCTCCCCATTGGAGCGGGGAGCTGTCAGTCGGCGGCCGAGCGAGCCCCGCTCCCCCGGCTGCTCCCGAGGGCTGAGTCTGGAGCCGCGGCCGGTTGCGATGGGAAGCGGCGTCGGAGGGAACAAAGTTTTCCACGCTCGGGCACTGGGCTGCCGGCGTCCGTGATGCCCGGGGCGGGAGGCGGTGCCTGAAGGCAGCGGGCAGCCGGGCGGCTGGCACGCCTCGCTGTCTGCTGTCGGCACTGCCATCGCAAAGTTTCAGCTATTCTAATGTACTCAAACCCGGGATTCTAATTGTCAGCCCTCCCCGCCCCCACCTCTCCTTCTCGGTAGGCGACAAGTATTTTTTATTCTGTGGATTGGAGAACTTTTCTTGCATGGAAATTTACTGACTTTTGAGTGGTCTCCGTTTCGGGGAGAGGGGGGGAAAGGATTTATTTTCATCGCAGTTTATTTTTCTTTTCTGGATCACAGGATTTTTTGGAGCTATATGGAGGGATCTCAGGATGGTGTGCACCAGGAAAACCAAAACTTTAGTGTCCACTTGCGTGATTTTGAGTGGAATGACTAACATCGTCTGCCTGCTGTACGTGGGCTGGGTCACCAACTACATTGCCAGTGTTTATGTGAAAGTGCAGGAGCCGATCTCAGAAAAAAAGTTAGAGGAAGACAAAGGGGACACTTTAAGGATTATAGAAAGGCTGGACCATTTGGAAAATGTCATCAAGCAGCACATCCAAGGTACCACCTTACCCCCGCTTGCTCTCCCTCCCTCCCCTCGCTTGCCGAGTGCAGCCTCCATCCCCTCCCGCCGCGTTCGCTGTGTGTGCGTGTGACATCCCTGTCGCGATCGGCAGAGCCGTCCCCAGCCCGGAAGAGCCGGAGCCTGCGGAGCGGGTGGGATCCCCGGCGGAGCCCGGCCGGAGGAGCGGCGGGGGCGGGGGGGGGGACCTGCCCCACTCCCCTCCCTCCTGCCGGGGCGAGAGGGGCTGCGGGGGCTCGGCCCCGGGCGCTGGGCTCGGCCTGGCGCTGGAATAAACCTCGGCTCCCTGCCTGCCTGTGTCCTGCTAAAGTAGGGGGTCCAAGCGTCCAAGACCCACTTCCCATCTTGCTGTTATCGTAATTTTAATTTATTTTTTTTTATTTGTTATTTTGCTTTTTTAAAATGGGTTGCTGCTACTGGAATTCTTGTTCTCCTCCCCCTTTAAGCCTGACTCTGCTAATCCGTGTTGAGTCTCTGTGCGTCTGGGTGTGATGAAGGTTTTCCCTCAGCGCTGGTGTAGTACTGGGAGCCTCTTGGGATTATAACTGGGGCAATCTCTCATTGTGTAATGCCTTTTAATTTGATCTCCTTTTAATGGGTGCTCTGGGAGAAGGGCTGAGTGGGCAAGGAGAGGGGGAGAATATGACTGTTTCCTAGGAGTTTGGGATTTTATATGACTTTTGCTTTACTGGGTTATCCTTAGTGCCTTCCTTTATATTTTCATCATCTGCATGGAATCATTCTCTCAGCCTGCTAAGTGGGTTGGATAGGAAGGAGGCTGAAGGTGTGGATAGGTGAGGGCCCTTGCAAAATCTAGAGGGACCATCTTTCTCTGCTTCTGCATAACCTCCAGTGAATGTTCAAATCCCAATTGTAGTCTCTCCTAAATCTGAAAAGGGAGAGCAGACCATGTGGTGAAGGATATCTATCACCAGTGCAAAGAATCTCGCTCGCTTCCAGCAGCTTTGGCCAACTGGTCTTCTGGGAATAAGGTGGAGCAAGCAGAGTGGCAATTCCCATAAGAATTGGGACTTCCCCACTTGTCAATATACATAACTTTGTAGCACCATTAAAGCCCAGCTACTTTTCTGTGACTTGTAGTAATGTATTTTTAAATATGACATATCACCATTACTTTTGTATATGCCTTCATTCCTCAGATAGTCTTGTCATGTTGCTTAAATGAGTAAATTTCTTCTGGAGAATGGGTTATAGCAGCTCCTGCAAGTTTAAAGCTCTCTCATGCAGACCTTAAGTCTTTCTCGATTCCTGAAATGGATTTTTAAAAGGAAATGTATTCTTGTCTGTGTGCCAGTGGAGTGCACTGTGGAAGCATGTATGAAGGCAGGGATTTTTCAAAAGGCTCTGGTTAGATATACAGCATTAGTTGACTTTCATTATGAGGCTGGAGCATAACTAACTCCTTCAGGTTTGTTGACGTGAAACTCAAATATCCTTATTTATTTTCAGGGAAACTAGCAATGTCCATATTGGCCTTTGGTCAATAGTTCTTCTCAGAGTAATAGGGAAAAGGTATACTTAAATCAGGGGAGAATATAGCATGAATTAAGCCAGAAGGTATTTTCCTTAAATAATGTTTCTTTGAAACTTGAAGAGGGTCTTTTAAAATTAATTAAGTGAACAGTTTGGTAATAGATACTAAAATATTAGGGGTAAAAATAAACTTTACAAACTTCTCCTAACTTATTGAAATCACTCTTTAAGATAAATAAATAAAATAAAAAACACGGATCAGTATCCCGGACTGGATTTTCTCTACTTTATTTGAGAAATCATGACAACTGGAGTTCTCAAGGAATTCCTGCGGCAGATACTGCAGAACAGGATGTTATTTCAATCAGATTTTGCTTAGCAGTATGAGATGCTGTGAATTCTGGATCATTGTGCAAAACTCACTGAAATTATTGGAAGAAATATCCTAAGTTTAACCGGTTTTAGGATGAGCTTGAAGGTCATCTTTAAGAAGTTATAAGTTCGAGATTTGGTGCCATAAATTGGGTGAACAAACTGCTGTAATGGTTCTCAGCAAGGTTATAAGGGTTATCTGTAGTTTGCTATTAAACTTTTCCTTGGACTACTTCTTTTTTTTCTGTTGGAGAGAGGTCTCAATAGCTCAGATGTTCTGCAATGCTGAACAGGCATGAAATTAGCACGGGTAATGGAATTACATTCCATAGGATATCCTGAAAATACCAGAGAGATTTAACTGCTGCATTTTACACATGGGGTTACGCTAATATTTCATTTTAATTTGTTTTCTGATTGAATTGTTTGATTAGATGCCATCTGGGAATTCCTTTAGCATATAAATTGCAGTCTTTAAATGTTTCATCAAGTGTCCTGAGAGGAGAAGGAGTAAGACATGCCTTCGTTTAAAACGCTTTCTAAAACTAAGTATTTTTTACAGAAAACCATTTTCATGGCAAGAAAAGTGTCAGACTGAAAAGAAATTTCCAGGGTCATGCACCCATATACTGACTCCTGGGGTAGGCAGCTTGGGGAGGGATTGGCAGCACTGCAGTCTAGCTGAGCAGGATGGACCACAGAAAGAAGTATCTTGTGGAGCTGGAGCGTGATACTGGACCTTCAGCTGAAGCCTGGGAATCATGAATTTTTGGCTCTTGGCAGGACACGGCTCACAAGATGGTTTTGGTCAAGTGACTTTACCTTTTTACAGTGATGATGACCTGCATGCTTTTCTGTGGCAGTGTGTTGTGGTGATTGTGGTGTTAATTACATCTGAGTGCTCCCCAGAGAATGTGAAGAAGATTCTCCTCCCTCTCGCCCCAAATCTTTAGTGGGAAGCATATGCTTTATGCTAGCAGGCAGCCCACTGACAGAAACTTTTGGGTTCCACTTGCTTTTGAGTTTGCAAACAAGATGGTGTATTTTTTGAGATTAATTGTGTGTGTGTTTTTGTGTGTGAAAGAAACTGAGTGAAAGACCAGATGGATAGCTTTATGCAAAATGCAGTCCTTTTCAGGCCTAACAAAGGTGTGTGGCACAAGAATTATCTAGTACCATTGAGCTTTGTTTCCAGAAAGTATACTTTAGGGCTAATGAGTGTTAAATTAAATATCTGCGGTTCACACCTAGGATTTGAAATCAGTTTTTCTCAATTTTGTTTGAAAAAACTACATTCTATTGAGTTCACAGGGAACATACTGGTTCAAAAAAACCCAAACACCCTCATGTTTTTAAAATCAGTACAAGAGTGCTTCAAACAGATCACAACACATTGTTCATCTTCATAATGCATCGTGCATTGGCTCTGTCACCAAAAACTTGCCCTAAGTCGTAGGGGCAGTTGGAACTCAGATGAGGGAGCAGGCTGCCCTTAATCTGATACTTAGTTTGTAACAGCAAGGAAGTGACAAACAGTTGCAAGAAGGCAGAAACTTGCTGTTTTCTGCAGCCTCGCTTTAGGCCATCATAGGTGGCGAGTTGAGCTTTTTCCTTGAGAAGCTAAGCTGCAGTTAAGCTGTTATCACTTAAAACACCTCATTCACGCCCTCCTGTCTGTCTTGTTATGCAATGTCATTGCGGTGTTTTTCAGCCTCCCTAGTTTTAATCAGATGATGTTTCGATTCCGACATTATTTTGAAAGATTGTGGACTGGGAAGTCTGTGAAGTGAATTTGCTTCTTCGCCCTCCCCATTCTTATTCACCCCCCTCACCCCCACCTTCTTTGGACCTAACAGAATTATTAAATTACATGCAGTTAAGACATGGAGTAGATCTAAGTTAAAGTTGTAACACACAGTTCATTTCTGGACCAGCTGAATTCTTATTTAAGATCAATGGATGGTTACAAAGACATCTGTGTTGTACTAGGACTTTGGTCCTTCATCTTTGCGAGCTGCTGCAGCTGTTTTCATCAATGAAATATCAGGCACTGTGTGGACTTATTTGGGAAAATTTGTGAGAAAGCAGTGGTATGTGTTATTTCTCAACCTGCTGCTTAGAATGATTTACTCTGTGGATTTACTTGAGCTAATATTAGGTATCCCACAGTTGGATATCTGATCACCCTCTGGTCAATTGGGGGAGGGAGAGACCTCCAATGTATGATTCATTCATTCCCTACATCTTGGACAGGTGTTAGGGTGAAATGATTTCTTTTCAACAATTGCATATTTTGGGTTTGGGAACTAAGTCAATCCACATTCTTAATTTTAGCCATGGAAAGATTTTAAAAATATAGCAATGTAAATTCTAGGTTTAAAAATTTAACCATGTAAAGGTTTGGGTGAGTAATTCTGTATTTGTTACTTACCTTTTAGTTCTTGATCTCAAACACAAAGAAGAATGTCTTTTGTTGTGCCTCGCTTGTGCTGGGTTCCATAAAGTCAGCTCACCAGGACTGAAATGGCCACTCCACAATGACTCTTGCTCTTGTGGTACTTTCCTTTTGGGAATAATTAATTGTTAAATCCCCCCAGTTTATTTCCCTCAAGCTCAAAAGCAATTAGGAATGTTTATCACTTGCTGCAGTGTATTTATTCTGCTGAGAAACGAAGGAGCACAAGACAGCAGCCCTGAGAACACACAGCTCTTGCTCCAGTACAGAGGGTTCTATATTCCCCATCTCTGTACAAGCAGAGAGACCTGCTGTCCCAATGTAACTAATTGCAAGAGAAGCAACTACTTGCGTATGTAAGACATTCAGGATTAATCCCATTATTTTTTCTCTTTAGGCTGTGACTTCTCAAGTCATTCTAGACTGCTGCATGTCGGTGCAGATTAATTTGAATTTAACTTTCATGTTTTTCCATGCTTAGGAATGGATGCACAAAAAAACCCCCTTAATATAGTTATTTCTGCTGTAAATTTTCAAGCAGTGCTGGAGGTACAGGTATTTCAAGGACCATCTACTGAAAACTTAATGTTGTTGATTATGTCGACTACAACTTGATAATGTATTATTACCATTATGAAAGTTAACTTTTATGTGTTTTTAATATCTTTAGTTCTCTTCTAATTACCTTTTTGATGGTTCTTCCACTGAGGATTTATGTTACTAGGGTTAGGATGCAGTGGCCAAAACTGAGGAGTGGTAGTTTGGCCATATTATGGTAACTGTATATTGTTACTGGATATTGAATGATTCTTTTAGTGATTAAAGTTGGGTTTTTTTCAGAATGAGTTGTTGTTGTTGTTTTTCCTGATTGTCAGCTAGATTGCTCTATTAATTCCTCAGGTGTATACAATGGGAATGGCATGACAGGTTTATTTGACATCTTTTCTTTTGACAGGAACAGGAAAAGTTTTATTTGGCTA
Organism: Pipra filicauda; assembly: GCF_003945595.2. Taxonomy (NCBI): domain Eukaryota; kingdom Metazoa; phylum Chordata; class Aves; order Passeriformes; family Pipridae; genus Pipra; species Pipra filicauda. The sequence goes on along the minus strand of NW_024104387.1, from coordinate 5,475,846 downwards.
AAAAGTCACAGTGAATAGTAGCTTTATAGTTAGGAAGGGGATTGACCTGTGTTCTGTTTCCTTCAATCAAGACATTTTTTGTAGTTCACATGAAAGTCTTCAACCCAAATTTAAAAAATTAATCAGGAGCAGCAGCTGGAAGCTCAGACTTCCATGCCCTCCACAAGTTCTCTTATTGCTAAGCTAGAAAATTTTGCCTTTTCTCTGGAAAAGTTCATTTCTATTGACGTTTGTTATCTCTGCATAATGGCACAGCTTCAGTGGAAAGGGTGTGTACTGCAGTCTGTGAGCAGGTGAAGTAGAGCCTGTGCAGGGATGGGCAGTGCTGCTCTGCTTAAGGTTCTGGACTCAGCTCAGTAATTCATTTCTGCTGGCCTGGGTGTCACTTTGGAGAACGTTGCTCAGGTTGGCACAAGGAGCCTGAAGCCGTGCAGAGATTCCAGCTGAGCTCTTGTGACTTTCTGCTGCCTTGTTATGCCCATTTTAGTACTAACAAGTGATTTTATCTACATGACCAAAATATAGATAAATACATGTGAAAAATAACACAAAGCAAGCCCTGTGCATAGCTGGTGGGAATTGTGTATAATGTGTGAGATCAGCTTGGTCCTGGTGTCATGCTCTCTGATGGCAAAATCAGCCTCAGGAGTCAAATCTTTGACTTGGGCGTAGCATGGCCTGGGGTTGATTGTGGTCTGACAATTAACTGTTGTGCATGCAAGGGCAGGCAGGGAGAGCAGCAGGTGTGACTTCTCTCAGGGCCTAAAATGCAAAACTGGACCTGCAAGTTCAGACTTTCTGCTATATTGTAGAAAGAGACTGCAGCCACTTGTTTACCACTGAACCTGGCATGGGCTCTGTCCTTTCTCCATTGTCTCCAGAGCTGAAAGGTTGAAGGTGTCTCCTGTCTCTACCAAACATTGCTCCCTTGCCTGTGACAAGCTCCTGAAGCAGTTTACTCTAATTCTGTGTTCAATAGAAAGGTCTCATCAGCATTATGCTGTGGATGCATGCATAAGCTGAGGTATGATGGGATAAGATGATATTATCCACCTGAATGTTAGAGGTGTTATGTGTAAAGAAAATCTACAGTGATTTAACAAAGCAAATATTTGGCAGTGGCAGTTGTGAAAATGGCTTAGCTGCCTCCTGAGGATGATGGGGAATCCTTGGTTGTCATTAGAACAACCCAGGAACCTGATCATGAGCTGTTAATGTATGGAATGTGGCAAGGGACACAATGGGACATGAATCCTCTTTGGCTGGTTAATGGCTGTCCCCATTTTTACAGCCATAAGACTGTCATTAGCCATGCCTGGCCTGGAGATCGGAGACTGGGCTCAGTACAGTGTGCTGTGGAGTCTTGGAATTGTTCCTGAGTCCAGAGCAGATACTGTGTGACTGACAATTACTGAAGGAATTTACTGGTCCACAGTTAATGATATGAAATGTCTGTCTAATGTGAAAGTGAAATCTAACCATATATTGTGTTGTACTTCCTCTGAGATGAATCCTTTTTCATTTGTCTGCCGTGTTATTTTCCTTTTAATTCTTCTTTTTTTTTTCTTTTTTTTTTTTAATTTAAAAATGTCTTCTAATCTTCCTTATTTTGTTCCACAAGCCATATGATGGTCAAAGTCCAATGGCACTCCCATCATCTGTGGAGGTACCTTTCTGTGCAGCCCCTGGCCTTCCAGTCTAGCCTCTTTAGAAAGTTCTGGGCTCCTTAATTTTAGGAACTTAATGAATAGCTCAGTAAGAGGCTGTTTGGTGGGACATTGTGGACAGATACGCTAAATAGACACTGAAATTCTCAGGTACCTGAACCTTAATGCTCTGACTTCATGCTGCTGTTACCTCTACCTAAATCTATCCTTACCACAGTTGTGCAGTGCACGTGTTCTCTGTGCAACAACATCGTTTCTGTTTTCTCAGCAAATTTTCTCTGCTCAACAGGTGTTTTGTAACCAAGGTGCTATTTTAACATGTTATCCTGAGTTTCCTGAGGGAAAGGCAGAGAAGTTTAGGAGCTGAAGCCCTGATGGTAATTATCACAGCTCTCCAGCATCTCCTTTACTTGGCTTTGAAAATTAGCAAATGAGGATATTCTAATTTCTTTTTTAAGAACATGAAGATGGAGGGTCCAAGTTGCTACCTTGAGGTGCTCTGCCTTTAAAATGCCAGAATGTGTCTTCTCAAGTCTGTGATGGATTCTTACTTATATTCACTACTTAAACTGGATGATTTTTAAAATTCAGTATTTCCCTGACAACACCACTGTGGCAGGTAGCTGAAATCCCAGCTGTCTTGTGACCAGTGCCATACAAATGTGTAGTGGAACCCTTGACTCGGAGCTCTTTTGTGAATAAGGTCTGCAGGAGCTGGGCAGAGGAGAGGGAAACAGAGAATTGATATGACCAAATTTATACAGACTGTTGGTGGCAGGTTTGACTCACTGCTGGAGCTGCTCAGATGAATCAGACAGAAGGTCTTTCCTCCTGTTAGTAACAGCCCAGAGAGCGTGTGAATCCCGCAGCAGCCAAATGTTGCAGAGTGGTGCAGTAGCCACATCTGCTCTCCTACCGTAGATCTTGTCAGACCCCACTGACGCAAATCTGAGACTGACACGAGCCCTGAAGTAACAGATCAGATACCTCTCCCAACATGCATGTTGTAACTGGCACATCTTAAATACCACATAATTGCCCAATTCTCTGCTTGTGCCTTGAAAATTCGTGAGCTCAGTGACCTTGTGTCAGGAGAATCGAGTCAGTGGTGGTATGGAAATCCTATAGTAGTTTTGGTTTTGACGTTTCCTATCTCCTAAATCAATTTTAAATGTATTTTAAATGTGAATGTTTGAATTTTCCTTTTATTAGAGCTGTTAGAGGTGATCTCTGAGAAAATAGGATTTCTATAAGCAGCTTTCTGAAGAGTATAAGAAAAAGTTAGTATTTCTGTTTTGTTTTTTTTTTCTTCATAGATAAATGATCATTCCAGTCTTCATTTTAGGGAGATAATATAGATTTTTAGACTGTGTTACTTGCCCATATGTAATCTGGATCTAGCTAAAGATATCTTTCATGAATCATCCAACTAATGCAGAGAATTACCTGTCCCTGCTTTCATGGTAGATTCAAATTCCTTTGAAGCTTTCCTTTCTGCATCAAGCTATGACTTGCCAGAGGCTTTGCAAGAAGGTTTGGCATGCTGTAGGTAAAAGAAAAACTCACATAAACTTTTCAAGCTCAGCAGACTCAGTGAGTCTGTACTCATCCATTACAGGATTATCATTACGATGAAGTTATGGTTGGAGAAAATGCCTTTTGGGATTTCTCTGTGCACAGAATAAATAGGGCTTGCAGAGCAGAGCACAGAATAGATTTTAAAATAACTTTGTTCTATATATTTGCCTTTCTCTGAGGTATTTGTAATTTTACCAGCTGTATGTTGAATGATTACGTGATGCCAGCCTTTGCCTCTGCTCCTCGTGCTAACAGGAATATTTTAAGTTGCTCAAGCAAAGGGTGTGGGAGTAGTATGTCGTAATTTCTATGGAATTTCTGATTAGAAGACATGCTCACTTCATGTGTAACAGTTTGGAGGACGAGGAGGGTCAGGAAGGAGAAAAGTATAGGAAAAGCTACAGGCTGCCCAAGAATACCTGAATGTTTTATCCTTTCTTAGTTAATATGAAACTGCAGTTATTGAGTGGAAACTATGGAGTTTCCACTAGTGTAATTGAAACTGGTGCTATTGAATTTCCATGGAGTGGAAAAAAGCTATGCACCATTTTTGATTCTCTTCTGAAAGCCTTTTTTGCTTTCTTGTCACTCCCAAATCCAGTTTAACATCTAGTAAATTACTACAAATATTTGCTTGCTAATTAAAACCAACTCAAGTATTAGGAAATTGAAGACTTAAATCTATTTGACTTAGTTTATATGGATCTTCTAAAACATGTGTGGTGTTTTAATGAAGTAAAAAATATTTTGCTTGCATACAATCAGAATATCACAAGCAAGATACTGGTCCTGGAACCAAAATTGTATTGGCATTGGTCTCCAATATTATTGTGTGTTCTTCTTTTGATCCTGTTTTTCCAGAGGCAGTAGAATTAGTACTGTGTGACTTTACAGCATGATGTCAGCCATAAAGGATTATGACATCATTAAACTTAGATGTAACTGAATTAGATATTTCAAGCGTGTGTTTAGCTAATATTTTCACATGGTTGTAAAGCTGTGTGAATTTAAAATTAATTTGAAACTGTTAGATATAAAACAAACAAACCAACAATAAAAGAAATCTCCCTCAAGTTCCAAAGAGATGTATAAAGCTGTACATGACACCAAGAAGACTGGTGAATTTAGATACTGAAAGTAGCAAGACCAGGAAAAGAAGTAGCAAAGTGACAACAAAAGACTTATGTTTGAATCCATTGTTCCCACTTGAAGCTTTCATTTCTCCAAACCCAGGCGTTGTAACAGGAATGCTTTTGGTACAGAAACTTTTTAATCTCATTGATTTATTGCTGAACTTAATATAAATGCAATTCTATAAACACACGTGAGTTTTCCACATAGCTTATGTCTTTCTTACATAAAAATACATAAAAATAATTTAAAAGCATCTTCTGCTACTCTCATTTAAGTGCTGAGAAAAATTTTGCAAGAAAAAGAATATGTAAATATATATACACATATTTAATATATAAAAAATATCCTCTCTGTATCACTATATAAATGTATGTACATGCTTTTAATGGTTAAACTAAGTATCTCTATGTCTTGTCTTGAAGGTGGGAAGGGGCTTCCCCATTCCCTGATGTGGACTGACACGGAAGAATTTGTAAATGATAATGCAAGTGCTGAAGCAAGAGTTTGATTAGAGCAAGTGTGAGTGTGTTTGCATAACATCTCAGTGTGGTGGCACCAGGAACAGGCTCCTGCAGCCTGGAAATGCAAAGGACAGAAGTATTGCCTGAAGTGTGTTAGAATCAGGCTTTCAGACAGTTGTTAGTGCTCTCTGTGGTAATTGAGTAATAGCTGGTGGCCAGAGTGAGCCCTGCACATTTTGTCACTTATTAGTGGAGACTGTTTTCCAGATGATTGACTGCTGCAGGAGCAGGTGGAATGCTGGGCCACGGGAAGGGTTGGGAGCCACACTATTGATTTCTCATTTGAAGAAGTAAGCAAAAGGTAAAGCTTTTTATGTTGTACCTCCTGATTCTTCAGGGTAGATTTTTAACCTCTCAGCCCTGGTTTCTCTTTCTTCATAATTTAGCTACTGTTGGAGAATTTCTAAATTTTTGATAGAGTAAAATTCCTTGTTATGGGGAAACCTGGAGACAAACACATAAAAGGAAATTCAGTGTTGTAATGTGGGAAACATTCCTAATCTCCTTGCAGTAACAACATGTCAATATGTTTTTGTCTGCTTGACAATGTGTAGGAAATGCCTTTGATTTTGTGAAATTGTTCGTAATTTCTCAACATTGCTTTTGATGCTATTGATTAAAGCTTTTCTGCCTTGCCTAGAGATATTAAATAGCAAACCGTCTGCTAAAAATGGATTGGCAACATTCCTGAAAATTAACATTAAAAAAAAAAAGTTTAGTCTAAATATATTTCAAAGACTGTTTCTATTTCAAAGACTGTGTTCTATTTCTATATTTCAAAGACTGTGTTCTGAGACAAAGAGGAAAAGAAAAGCTTCTCTTATAGTGTGGCAAAAGGTTGCAATATTTGGTGAAATACCAATATTATTTTCACACTATGGAGAGAGAAAGATGTTGACTGTGGCAAAACAGCAGAGGTACCAGATGATGTAGTGTAAAAGTATCACTACACACACAGTCCCACGTGGCTGTGAGTTTACCACCTGTATCCGTTTTACAGGGATTGATGGATAATCAGCCATTCAGCCCAAAGTCCCCTCTGTGTGGCTGTCAGCAGTGAATTACACTGACCACAGTCACTGACTGAGTGGATTTAAGTGCAGGTTACAGAGTAATCCCCAAGCCCCAAGTTTTGCCAATATCATGAGGTGGTAAATGTGAAACTGGTGTGAGCGTGAAGAGTGATATTTTTTTAATTATGCCTTCTTATACTCACCAGTGACTTTCTGACTACACTTTAACACAAAGACCTTTGTGTGAGCAGCTTTTGGGGTGTCAGTGGCTGTGCTGAAGTTGATAACAGGAATAAGAACTCAGTATGTTTGCAAGTGTTGGGTCAACCACAGGGAATAAGTTTCTTGACGGGTTAAGACAAAAACTTTTACATTTAGCCTGGCTTTTGTGGCTGGTTTTGCCAGGTGAGAATGCCATGTCACTTCCTTAAAAAAGTCAATTAGCTGCCCTAGGGAAAGATGGAACAGAAAAGGGTTGCTTGATACTATGTGTGTTGATACAGATTCAGTGGAAGGTAATTCTGGATATTTGCTTCTCCAGCAACTGGATTATCATTTTAACTGTCCAGTTAAGACAAACCTTAAGTAGTAAAGTCATCTATGCAGGCACTGTGCATTTACACTCTGTCTGCTACTAAAATAAAAGTGTGAGGTCTCTGTTTGAAAGCGAGAACATGGAAGTCCTGGTAGTGGCTGTTCTGTCTTGAGATTTTTCCTTACATTAAAAACCTTAAGATATTGAGAGGTATTAAATTATTATTATTTTTTTTTTTTTTAGACTACGTTCTTCCCACAGAAAAAATGTAATAGAAGGGCCTTGGATGGAGTTCTCAGTCAGCATGAACGTACTCAAAGTTCTTGCTCTAAAATCTTCTCTCTGCTGGACTCCCATAAATTGCTGTCATTGCCATGCTGCAGTTATTCGTACATCTGAGGTATTGTGGAGCTTGGAAGGGAGAGGAATGCTCTGTGCAGAACAGTATAAAAAGCAGTAATGCTTTTTCTCTGTCCCCTCTGCTGCCCCAGAATTCTGCCCTGGATACCCACAGGCCAGGTCGGGGTTGGGAAGGGTGGCTCTTCCTCACCTCACATCGGTGGAGATACTTTTTTCCCCTTCCCCGTGTCAGCAACCGGGTCTGAAGCATAAAGATGGGGAAGGAAAGGAAGAATTAAAGTATTCACAAGTATAAAAGATAATGTAATTATTACAGGAGTTATGTAAAATACCATGACAAATTACAGGCAATGGCAAATACTTAACAGTGTGTTCTCTGCTGCCTGTCTATTTTTAAAACTTGTGCTGAGCTAGCACCCAGCCAGCCAGGCTGTTCTTGCATGTCAGTGTGCACCACGTAATTGTCTGGCTGTTTATACAGTGAATGTGGTGCAGAGAATGTGAGTGTTTTAGCCACAGTGACAAATTGTGACAGTGCAAGGTATGATAGAAAAAAAAAGATAAAACAACAATGTCGGATGTAGCAGTTTAGCTTTGCTACATTCAGCTAATAAAAAAGTATAATTTTACTTTAAAAAATTAATTTTTAACGTATCTCTTTTGCTCTCTGTTTAATATTCACGCTATAAATTTATTAAGAGTGACTTTGAATTTGCCTTTCTGCTACTTGATGAGAACAGATGTTGTTTTCTCCCAACTTCTCGACACCTGGAACTGTCAAAATTCCCCAAGCTCATTCAATTATCATCCAACAAGCAGGGTTTATTTGAGCAATTTACCTAGAAGGGCCAATTCATCACAAAGTGGGGAAAAGATACCCTCTTCACTGATATTAAAACAAACTCAAGAAGCCCTGTTTATTTCATCAGAATGAGTAGCTGTGTCTTTTAGATAAAAAAAAAAAAAAAATGAAAAGGCAACTTTCTGAAGTCATACTCATGCCCTTCTTTTCCATACATGAAGTGTAGGGAGCTCAATAATTTTCTCAAGACTAAAATTTGAATATGATAAACTGTAATTTTTAGGTTTTTCTTAGGGAGGAAGATAAAAGAAGCCCAAATGCTTCTTCTCTGTAGGGAGTTTCTTCTGGCTGGACTGCACACCCTTATGGGGAAGCCTTACATACCTCTTAAGTGGATAAAATAAGTATCAGTTGCAATAGTTACCTGTAGGATAATTGGCAGCTGTGTTTTGGCCACATTCCTTTTCCCAGCACTGAGCAGGATGTGTGTTTTTAAGATGTCTCATATCGAACAGTGTTTTTGTTTTAACTTGCCTTAGTAGCTCCAAACCCAAAACATAAACTAAAATGGGTAGTGATACAGACAAGTTTGCCGTCAAACAATTAGAGTTTGGTTGAAAATTTAATAGTTTAAAATACTGCAGCAGTGCCATGTGGCAGGATGTGCTTATGGCCCAGTGAAGAGCATGACTTCCTTTTCCTTTTTTTCTTCTTTTTTTTTTCCATTTTGCCAAACTCAGCTAATATCTTACTTTGTTTTCTAAGAGTGTTTTTTTTTTTACCCCTATATTAACCTTACTATATAAACACGTGAACCTGTCTCATAATAAGTTAGAAGTTTTCAGCTAGTGGACTTTGGGAACTTACAGATAAAAGTGGTTAGGAAAAGATAAGTTCAGTCATGGGGTGTCTGTTACAAATGTGTAGGAATTCCCATGCTGCCTGCCTCTTTGAAAGAGATTTTTGAAAATCGACTAAATGACTGCTAAAAGAGTATGCTAAACTAGGTAATTAGCCAAATTTCAATGAGTGCTTATAATGCAAAATAGCGTAAGTGGGAATGAAATTTCATTTTTCTCCATCAACTTGATCCACTTTACTAAAAAATCCCCAGAAGGTGAGGTTAGTCTCCTTATGTTCTTGTTATAACTCATTTTCCAAAAGTCTGGAAGCATCCTGTTTGTCCTACATGCTTCCTTTCTACTTCTTGAAGAATGCCATTCTTTGAATGCCTTGGTCTTGAAGCCCCGTGTAGACCTCTTGTAACCAAGGCTCCAAGGTCTGAATGCAGGCTGTTTTCCCAGCTGATCAGTGGATGCAACTTCTTGAATGAATTTGTTTGTTTATATGTACATTTTCAATTGGCTCTTGATTGTCTTGACATGTTTTAGGCACTGCCTTTTACCTGACACAAAAAGTGCAGTCAAATCAGTAGACAGTGGGAGTAAAAACCTACCAATTAGAAATGATGACAAAATGCATGGCTGTCAGAGAAACAGGCTTTCAGTATGATTTAAAAAAAACCCTTGTAATTCCCATTTCTGTAGGTCTCTTCGATATGTTTTGAAATTTTTTTTGTCAAGGGAGGGACTGTGAAGCCTCAACCACTTAACATCTTTTAATGTGTGTTACCTTTCTGAGGGCAAAAAGAAGTTCTCTTAAATTGCTTAAGGCAATACCTCAGAGTTTTCCCACCTGTTTTACTGGTGGTACAATTCAGATGAGTGAGACACTGATAGTTACACCATTTGCAGTGCTATTCTTCCCTATCCTAGGTATGTGTATGTGAATATACTGATAGATAGTCCATAATATATTTTAAAATGAAAAAGAAAAATTAAAACTTACTTGAAGGATGTTGACGCTTCCTTGGGCAACTGTGATGTCATGAAATGCTAGATTGAAGTGCTTTTCTACTATTTAGAAATGCAATGAGGAACTTTCTGTTTACAGGCAGATATTTGGTTTGTCTTAGACTAAATCATTCAGGATCAGAGGTGTCACTCCAGAAGGAGAGGAGTGGTTTCCTTGTCGCAGAAGATGGGCATGTAGTTTATGAAGTTGGTGGCTATCAGTAGATGGCACACAGTTAGCCCAACTCTGTACTTGTCCTTCTGCCTCAGCCACTGCTTGAACTGTGTCTCAGTAGTGATTGAATCTACATAATTGTGGTTTTTCTCCAGAGCGCAAGGGCTGACATTTGCAGTAAATATTGTTGCTTTCTAGGACAAATTCAGAGCTTGTGTCAACAGTGTGTTAAAATTCCATTGTTAGTGGAGGTGTGTCTTCCCATGGCCAGTTCACATTCAATGTTTCCTTATTCATTGACTTCAAATATACTAATTTTATCTTGAATTTGAAAGTTGTATGTATTGCCATGCTATGAAATGTACTGTATTGCCATGCTATGTAGCTATTCCTATTAAGAGAATTGGAGGTGAAAGACCAGCTAATACAAATTCTGAGGAATTCACACAATAGATTTTTGGTTAGTATGTAATAGCTTAAAATTATTACCAGTAACGTTGGCATTAAAAGGAGGAATCGAATACATACTGGGTTATGACATGAACTTTCCATTTTTTTACTTCTGGATCTGAATTAGTAAGAAAGCACTCAGTCTACCTTTCTTGTAACTTTGAAATCTAGTAGTCAAATTGATGTAATCAGAGGTTTAAAATCTTGGAAATAACTATATCCATATGAGTCTCCCACAGGTAATAGAGGGAGACACTCTAGGTACTCTCCTTGTGCAAATTGAAAACCTGCATTTATTAATATTTGCCATCAGAGAATGTACATGGAAAAGAACACTCACCTGCTCCCAATAATTTCCTAAACATTGCAAAATCTTCAAAAGAGCTCATGTAATCCCAGAAATAAGTCCAGAGGAAAACTGGCATTATCTGCTCTTGTGCTCAGCGATCTCATTTATTTAATCATGTCCTAGGCACTTCCTAAGCTCTTGGGAAGAATTCCTGGGCAGAAATGGGACTATTCATTCTCCTGATATGACTGCAGTGTCCTACTCTGTAGTGCAACATCTTTGCTTTTTTCATCAGCTGAGCTGAATTCTGATTGCAGATGGCCAAAAAACTGGGACACAGCAAAATTAGCAGCAGTATTAATAAATGAGACAGGCAGTGTCCTGTGTTATTTTCATATATTGTGCAGAACATTGTCACGGGTGACAGCGGGTCTGTCGGCACCTTGGCACATACTGATGAAGCAATAGATGTTGACCAGATCAAAGTATACCCCTGAGATGGACTGAAAAGAGAGGACTGAAAATGGAGGCCCTGATCCTGACAACATACTGATGCACCCTGAAGAAGCTGTCCTGTGGGAACAGAGAACACTGTCTCATGAGAACAGGAGCACTGTCTCATGAGAACAAGGACCTGTTTTGAACGAGAGTGGTTGGGAAGAACATCAACATGAGAGAAAAATAAGAGCAGGTGCTCGGGACTGTTGTGGGAAAGAACTCGGCTGTTTTGAGAAAGAGCAAAGTTGTTGTGAGAAAGTAGAGTTTAGAAAATGCACCTATTAGCTGTAAGAATTCTGGTGTGAAAGTTTGAACTGTCCTATCCATGTGCATTACGTGTGTTCAAAAACTGTACTTAAGGGGCTGCGCAGCAGCCCCGGCGGTCCCTGCTTTTTTCTTGGAATAAACTTTACTGGAACCTTTTTTTTTGTGTCGCTTTGGCCGTTCCGACACTTATCAGCGACAGAACATCCTCGGAGCTGACTGTCCATTTTGCTCAGCTTGAAGGGATCATATGATCTTTCAAAAGTTGTGACTGGGAAGTGCAGTGGAGGTTAGAATTGAGCACCTCTGGGAGTGAGACAGCGAAATATTAGCCTGGTAGAATGAATAATTTTATGCAGAAGCTGCTGTGAAGCCCTCGTGAATGTTTATATGTGTGAGTATATGTCTATATGTAATAGCTGTGTAAAAACATACATCTAACAGATAGCAAACTTCAAAAGACTTTGGAAAAAATCTTTGTTCAGTGCAAAATTCTTTATAAAGCATATGATTTGCTGTAGGAATGTGTAGATGTATCACTTTAGAAGGTAGAACAGCTACCATAATAATTAGGTACCTTATTTTTTTTGTGTCTTGCAAAGCTTCACGTTGTGGTCCTAGGTGGGCATGATAGATAAAATTTTCAATGTTTGAATTCACAGAGGATAATTTCTTTCACCATCTGAAGATTTTTCCTATTTGCTCAGCGTGTATGATACCCTCCTATGAGAAGTTAGCATTTGATAGCTCAGGATGCCATTTTGGCATCCTTCAGAGCACTAAATTCACCACTTAAGTTAGCCATTTGATTTTTACATAATCATTTGCTGTTCTACAGAAACCTCAACTTGAAAACAAATCTTCATTAATGTTCTTTGCCACTGAGCAGAGGAAAGTAAGAATGTCAGTAAGATTAACTTAAGGTCAAGCTGCAGTTAAGGATTTTGGTGTACAATTCTCTGCCATCTATGTTTTCTAATTCTTCTTAATTCAAGGTCAGCTTTACAGGACATAAAAATATTCTCAGTGTAGTCAACATTGTCTTTATATTGAGGAGCATATGCAGGCTCCTGAGCCAGTCTGGAGGGCAACTATAACATCTGCCTGGATTTGCAGTTCTCAGTTTGCAGAAAGCTCTTCCAGATTTCCGTTTGGGCCTCCACAGCCATCAGAGCAGGATCATTATTGCAGGATCATGAGCTAACTGCTAATGGAGTGATAAGTTACAGGAAAGATGGGCTTCTGGTGAAAGCCTGCCACTTTGAATAACTGGGATCTAGAGTAATTCTTTCAATTAATGGTCCTGCCTCCTTTTGATATGACTGGTGGCTGTTCTACCAGCACGTGGGGATGATTTTTCTTCCATTCTGGCACAGGTGACACGTTGAGCTCACCGAACTAATTAATATCCCTAAACAAAGGCTTCAGTGTTTACTGTTCTAGAAGGAGGCTTGTCAAATTCAATCAGTCATTATATTTACATGGCAAATTGTGTTTGGGATCTATTGTAATCAGCTTGTGTATGAATATTTTTTTCTGAAAAAGAACAGAAACTTGACACTCTTTGGGACCTTCTGCAATGAAGAGAATTGCTGAAAGAATGTTTGCAGAAGGAAGATAAGTGCTGTTACATTTTTAATAAGTGCATTTTTTTGCTTCCATAATGGAAATTCTTTTGCTATTTTTGTTAGAAACCTTGTTTGTCAGAGGACATACTTATCTCCTCTTGTTTGTGCTCAAATTATCTGTTAATTGCTTTGGTAAAATGCCAGTTGACCTTGTGACACGTGGGCACGTTTGGACTGGGGCCTTTGTGGTGTTCATTTCTGTCACCAGTTTGGATGAAGTTCCTTTTCTTGCTTTACGTTTCACAAGGAATACCACCTTATACCTTTAAATTAGTAAATAAGAAATAAAGATGTGCAAGGAAGGTGCTGTGTTTCTTCTGCAGAACAACTTTTTATGGTACAGAGGTAGTTTCAGTCGACCTGTTTGAAATTGTGTGCTATTTCAAGGTGGCAAAGCAGACACATTTGCAGGGTTACCATGTCCTGTTCAGGAAAAAAAGAAAAAATTGTGCAGTTTGGCCTAGCAAGAGAAGCTCTTGATAGTCTATCAGTTTCTGGTACTGTCAACTCTGCTACTTTGTATTACCTTGGCAAAATTTCAGCTAGCAGGCTTTTGTAGAGTTATCAATTGTCTTGACAGTGCCTGAAACTTCTAAAAAAATCTTATTTCATTTGCTCAGTACAGTCTGGTTGCTTTGTAAAGCATATATTTTCTATGTTTTTCTGTAATTTGATTTAATGCTGTAACAAATGTTTTCTACCTTGTTAGGAGAACTTTCTCAAATGAAATCTGAAAAATCATTGTAAAAGCAACAAAGCTATTAAGAATTGTAGCAGTACTATAAGTGAACAAGAATTCGTGTTTATTATGGTGAGCTGATACTTCCACAGTAAAATCCATTTTAATTCATGCCTTAGGAAGAACTACCTAGCAACTTAATGACAGAAGGCAATTGTTTTTCTTTTAAAATTTCATTTTCATTAAATTCTTTACACATAGATCACAAAAAAAAAAACCAAACACAAAACTAAACACCAAAAAACCCAAACAAACCCGAACCAATACAAACACTTAAATCTTTTGTTAGAAGAACAGAAAGAAGTTTCTGGTAAGTTACAGGGAATATTTTGTAAATGACTACAAGCTTTAAACATAACACTGTGAGGAACTGCAGTTTAAAAATTCTTGAGTATAGCATTTATTTGCTATAGTAATGACAGATATGAGGGATGTAAATAGAAAGTTCTTTGCGTGAATACATAACCTCTGAAACCCACGTCTGCCAATTTTTTTAGGGATGTCTGATTTTAATGCATATTATCGATTGGTTTTTCAACCCGGAATCCCTGTTTAATTATTAATACATCTCTCTCCAGGAATCACCAGTTTCTCAAGTGTGCTTAAAACCAAAAACTCTTTCCTTCCTCTCACTGCCTCTGAAAGCCCTGAAACAGTGGCCCTTATGCCTTTGCCTGAGTAAGATGCTCTTTACTCAGAACTGCAGTACAAGTTTTAGAAGAGCTGGGTTGTCATTTGCTCTGTTAATATCTTAATTTCATTAAGCTTGTGCTAACGGCCTCAGTGCCTTGAACGCTTTCCTTCTAATGGAATGTTTCAAGCTATTGATTCTTCAGCTGAGCTTATTGTATGCCTTAAGGTACAAAGTCAGGGGTGTCAGCTCTTTGTTCTGCAGATTTACTCCGTGGGTGCTTCCGTGCAGTTCAGAAAAAGTATTCCAAGTTAAGTTGCCTACCCTCAAGTTTCGCTGAATTATAGATTCTCAGTTTAATAAATGGGCTTTACTGAGAAGGAAATGTAATTAATGGAAATGCTCGCTCTGCGAATGCGTTTCTTCTTCCACACATAGATTTTCCCATAATGACTCTCCAGAACAGAAGCATCCGAGATTTGCATGTTTGATTTTTCTGATCCTGAGAATGCATGCTGCATTAGATTAACCTCCCACCACACACAATTCCCTGCTAAAAGTTACTTTTTTTTTTTTCCTTCTATTAGACCTGGAAGTTTTCCAGACAAAATATTTTATTTTCTGAATTACATGGTACTGTACTCTTTCTTTAATCCTAATAACTCCTGCAATCCTACTGACTGGGTCAGTAAAGCAGTAGTCAGCCTGAGTGACATTAGTATAATCTGCTTCACTATGCATTTTAATAGAAATTAATTCCACTCTGACCCTGTTGTTTATCCAGACCAATCTGTAGCCTGTTCTTTGAGTCATTTTTGAAAGCTATGGCTGGAGCAGTTACTGTTGAGTTTTTATAAATCCAGAAAAGCCCGGCTGGTTTATTCTGTATATTCTAGATTGTTATGAATGTGTAGCATTTTCCTTGTTCTTACAAATTTGTGGGGTTTTTTTCCCTCAGTCATGTAAGAATAACAAAATGTGTGTGCAGAACATTAAAATTTATTATGGCAGTCAAATTGATGAGTTCTGCTTTTCTCTGTGGGCCAGTTAAGATGAAGAGGGCAAATGTTAGTTATTCACCTCGGGGAAAAATGCATTTATTCCCTTGCAAAAACTCTAAGGCAATCTTTGAAAAACATTTTTATGAAATAACCATCTTGAGAGAGAGTTCCAGTGCAGCTTTTCTGTATCTTTATTTTCTTTTGCAGCTGAGAGGAAGAAGGGGGAAACAAAACCCACATGCAAATGTATTTCTACAACAGAATGGAGAGAAACAAGTACTAGGAGCTGGCTTTCTTCCTAGTACATTTACTGACTCAAACCAATAGTTTTACTGTGATAACTTTTAGAATTTTGCCTGAGGTTTTTTAGTTGATCACAGCTTAAGGGAAAAAGTAAACCCTCTCCAAATCCACAAACTTGGTCAAGAGTCTGTCCCTTTCTTTGACTCAATGAAGGACCAGGATTTATTTTGAAAGGTATGCTTAGCCTGGAGTTGACTTGAATTTTTTCTGTCTTGAATACATGTGGTAGAGCCATTGTTTGTAGCTTAGGAACAGTATATTGAGTAGTTTTTCGGGCATGATGTGCATTTAACATTTCTCCCTTTATTGCTTGTATGTGTCAGGTTCATCATGATTTGCTGTTCTAGGCAAGTGTTGAATTAAGATCATCAGTAGGCAGACTGAGTATTTCTCTCCATTTCCATTTCACGTGGTGTTGTCCAGTAAGAGGAAAGAGGAAGACAAGGAAGTCCCAGTGTTGCAGGGGGTCTTCTGTTCCTCTGTAGTCTCTTGCATTTCTTTCTGAAAGTTTCTGTGAGACTGTAACCTGCCTTAGTGCAAATTTTTGTAGTAAAATGCCAGTGACAATTAAATGTACTTGGGTCTTCTGTTAATTCCTTGCCCAAGTCTCCTGAATGCTACCCTAAGTGGTTGGGTTTTGCATGGAAGCATAGAAGATGGGGAAAAAATAATGGAAATGATGAAAATCATTTATTGTTTTCAAATTAAAAAAAAAAAACAAACCAAACCAAAACAAACAAAAAAGAAAATCCAAGAGGTTTTTGTTTTTTTTTAAGGAAGTGTATTCTTAAACTTAAGTACTTCAAATTAATTCTAGTATCATTTTGGTTTGCAGTTTGGGTGACTTTGTGACTCACTAACACTTAAGTATTTTGTTTCATTTGGTTAACTGATTATCTTGCATGATAATTTTAAAATTGTTCATTTAAAATCAGTGCTTCATGGGACCTTTTCTGAAGCAGCAACAGTCTTTTTTGCTGCAGAATAGGAAGGAGCAGAACCATGCCCAAGGTGGATACTTTTAAAAAACACATTCACAGGTCTAGTGTGAGCTCAGCTTATCTTTCTTCCTACTCAGAGTTGTCTTTGTTCATAACAGAAAAGAGAAAAGACTCTGCACTGTATTAATTGTTTTGCCTTAAGCCCTGAACAGCAGGGCTCTGTTTTTTACTTCCTTTCCCTTATATGAGCATTCTAGAGAGTGGGAGAAGGATTTAGCTGATGGAAACTATCAAGACTCCCTGTAAGGGAAGGGGCTCAACTCAACCCAACGTGGAAGCCTCTGGAATTCTCCATAAAAGCACCTGCTTCTCTCCACAGACAGTAAGGCAGACTGAAGTTTAATAACCCACATGTGGGTGCCTGCTGTAAAAGGAGCTTAAGCTGCCTAACCCACATGTAGATATCCACTTTGTGTTTACAGTTAGATGAGATCAACCCCATTTTAAAGGTTTGTCAGTCTAAATCTCCTGAAATCAATAGAGCTAATTACATGAGTGAGGTTGGCCAGTTTTAAGCTGTGTCTTCTAGCAAGCAAATGAAGCTTGTTTTTCCTTCACTGTGTGTGCTAACAGATGTTTTATGTGTCATGTTAGACATTAGCTCTTCTTATGAGGTGGTTGTAGCCCTTTTAGGTTGGCTGGATCAGCAAAAAATAAGATGTACTGCTAAAATAAATACAGTCATAGTTTATCTCGGTGTTTTACCATGAATATCGTTGTCTTTTGTATTTGTGAATGTATATATAAATGCATTGACATACTGGCTCTTTGTTCTAGTTGCATCTATAATAATAATCCCCTATTTCACTGGTAGTTAAGTCTTCCTTGTACTGAGCCTTTTACTTGGGATACTAAGGCTCATTAAATAAAACCCTCTTACAAAGTAGACTTAGGCTATATTATGAACAGTTGTAGCAACGCTGCAGAAGCTGAACTAGAAAATAATACATAAGACAGGAGGCAAACAAAATATTTCTGTGCAGATTGGAGATATTAATTTATGTTATATACGATTGCAGGAAATTAGTTCTGTTGCCAACTGGGAATTTTGAGTGACAACCCATTATGAACACTAAAAACCAATAGTAATGCTTCAGTTCTAGCTTTTCCTTTAGGCTGCTGGTTCCACTGGGTAGTGGGAATATCAGAATGGGTTCTTTTTTTCTGTTCAGATTTCAGTGCAGCATCACAGAGATGGCATATTATGCACAAGGCACAAGTTTTCTTTTTTTTTCTTCTTTACACTAAAGCTGTTTTTATGCTATTGGCATGCTACAGACATACGTATGTATGTATGCATATCTATATGCATAGAGCTTTAGAGCTTTGTTGTGGGTATTATCCTTTGGAATCTGAAGAGTTTTTAGGTAAAATAGCAGCAGTTTGATGGCTCCCAACTTGATGCAAGAGGTGAGATGGAAAGGAACCCAGAGGTGGGTTAGCAGTATTAGGAGTATCACAGTAGTGTCAGGGTCACCTCAGCATCTTCTGTTACAAACTTGCAGTTGGGTTACAGCTTAGCTTAAAAAAAGATTCCCAGTATTATAAAGAAATAGTAATGAACAGGAGGGATTTGGGTTTTTGTTCTTTATTGTGGAAGCTACAAGCATAGGAGGGTTTTTCCCTGTGGGACACCAGGGACAGAGGTTGTTTGTGGCTTAGAGCTGAAGGGCACTTCCCTTACCGAGGTTATAATTCCTGCTGGTGAAGGTGTCTGTATGAAGGTGCCTTCTCTGATAACATGGGAAAAGTGAGAATGGAAAGCATGAGGCACGGAGACCCCTGACTTCAGTGGCAGGTAGATGTTGGCTGTTGTGGGTACCCTCAGTGTAATTTGGGTGGTTGCCATCCTCTGTTTATATAATGGAAAAAAGAAGTCACACACTGAGAACAACTTAATTAGACATGAGTCTCTGGGGCTACTGATCTGATGCCTTTCACAAACACAACATGATTTATTCATTCCATTAAAAAATGAAAGTAGGGGAAAATAATAAAAATGGAAGGGAAAAGAATGCTTTCAGATACTTCCATGTAGAAGAATGCTTTCAGATACTTCCATGTAATGTAAAGATTATGGAATTTTTTTAATTTTTAAAGGCTTTATCTAAAGTAGAAAATGTGTCAAAAAATGTTGAAGAATGAAGTGTTTCATAGGTAACCTGAACCTCTCTTAAGGTTGCTTTAATATGTAGTGTGTCATCCTTTACCCATTGGAGATCCAAGGGCATCTGTTCTTCAAACCAATACCATATGCTGGCATTTGAATGTGTATATTGGTTTTTACCCACAAAACTAAGATGGACCAGAAGCAGCTGCTATGCTCTGATAATATGTTTTAAAATTCTTTAAGTAGTCTCCAGCTCTCTTGAGATCAAGTGAAAAATAAATTGTAGTCTTCGAAGCTAACACATTATGTTCAGCGTGTATCAGTCTGCCTCTTTTAATTATCAGCATTTTATCCTACAGTCATCTCAGTGATGGTGAATGGAAGCCTTCACTGGGTCAAGCCTCATTGTTCTATGCATTCAGAAATCATACTGTAAGTACTTGATCCCAGAGAATTTTGGCGTGGAATGCAGCAGTGATGGGATCCTTGGGCTGACACCAAAGGACAGTGGCTGTGTTGTGCTGCTGTGTGCCTCTGGACACCCAGCCTTGCCCTGTGCTGTACCAGCAGAACAGCCTGTTCACAGCCAGTTCAGGCTTCTCTGTGGGGGGGTTTAAATACTCCTTTAGAATCAATGCAATCCAAGAAGAGTGGTCCCAGTCGTGACAATGCTACTCTGCAATTTAGAAAGCCTGGATTTAATGAAATTCCACGGGCATATGTGTTTTCCATCTGCAGACAAAACAATGTAAGGAGCTGGACTGGGGAATGACAAGGTGAATATAAATAGCCCAGTGCTTCAGAATAGCATAACATTATGCATAGTTGCCAGCTGGTTGTCACAAGTTGTTACCTGCCTTGGTGATGTCAGATTACAGGGTTTGATGTGTTTATGGCAGGAGAGAGTCTGCAGGTCATGCAGGTCTCACCTCAGAGCCTTTTTATTTAATATTTATCTTTCGTATTTTTAAAATTTCCCTAAAGACACCTTTTAAAGTTTTTCCATGTCAAATTAATTTTAT
The DNA here is from genome assembly GCF_003945595.2 of Pipra filicauda. Classification (NCBI taxonomy): domain Eukaryota; kingdom Metazoa; phylum Chordata; class Aves; order Passeriformes; family Pipridae; genus Pipra; species Pipra filicauda. The sequence continues at coordinate 5,456,272 of NW_024104387.1, read as the reverse complement.
TCAATATATTTACTTCTAGAGTGGTTCCACATAAAATGGAAAGATTCAAGGGAAAAAAAAAAGAAAGCAAACAGACAGACAGAAATAAGATTCTTGCATGTTGGGTACCTTGAAGTCAAATGGACACATAATTTGAGGCATCAGGCAGATTAAAGCTGGTTGGTTCCATTCACTTGACTGTGGTTTGATACAAAGAGTTAAACAGTTGGTGCTTGTTATATATATGATAATAATTAGTGTGCTTAAACTGTGGGGGAAACAACACATGGTATGTTAACTCATAAAGGATTTTTTTCTGGTCATAGGGTTCATTCATTATTTAGTAAGAATATTTAATTTATGGAAATCACAGAATGAATTAATTCAAATTAAGTTTAAGACTCTTCTGTGAGCTTTTTATTATGTGACCACAGCACAGGTGATTGTCCAGCAATTGCCATCCAAACTTTAATCTAAAATTTTTGTGAGTGTGCAGATTTTGATTTTTTTTTTCCTCAGGACTTCTTCAGTACAGAATTAGTTCAGTTCATAGTGTTCCAAACTCTTAATGCCATTAGATGCATCAGTGGAGAAAAAGTATGTGATGATGTTTGCTGGTGTGAAATTAAGACCAAGGAATTTGTAACCAGTTTCACAGAAAACAAATAGCCTGTTTTTCAGGGGCAAATGTCATACCATGGCTTCATTTAGTTTCAAAAGTTTTGTTGATTAGGTCAGATTATTATTAAATATTAAATTATGTCCTTTTATGTGTTTCCTAAATGAGGCTTCCTGCCCCACTAGTTGGAAATATGAGGGGGAGAAAAGTTTGTCTGAGCACTAAATGTGCATTTGGACTTTAGGTCACCCTTGGATGCCTGTTCCTAGAACACAGAGCAAGATACTCTTTTAGCAATCACAATGATTAGGAATGAACTATATTTTTAAAATTCTGCTTCTGATAAGGAACATTGTTTGAATTTCTTGGTTTGATGGGGCTGAAGTAGCATAGGCTCTTTCTGAGCTCTGTGTAGAAGGAAGTGGTAGTAAAAGGTGTTACTACCAGGAAAAGATTATGCCCTTTTCATATGACCTTAAGGAAGAATAACTCCACCTATATAGCCATAGATGTCAGAATAAAATTGTCCCCAGATGTGATGGGGACTCCTGAGAGTATCGTGACACAAATAAAGAGTTTGTTTTAAGAAATTAATTCCACACAGTTGGGGCTTTCCTATGAAAATCTTGTGAAGTTTTCAGTTTTTGGTAGACATTTCAAGGCAGTGAGCTATCTCTGGTTAGTTTGAGGCTGGCAACTGCAGTTGTCTCAGGCTTTCCAAGAGCTGCTTATCACAAAGTGTTTTACCTTGTGCCAGCCATAGGAGTTGTTATTGAAATGAAAGATGTTACCAAGATCCATCAGGAGATTTACTGGGCTCTGCTTTATTGAATTTCTCACCTCAGACAGACAGTGACCGATGTACTGACCTTGTCTCATGGGATTTTCTGTAAATTAATGCCTTCTGCACTTTTTCTCCTGCTTTTGTTCTCCATCCTTCCGGTGAGTCCTGCTGGCTCACTGTCAGTGCCTGGAGATATTCATGGATGAGAAGCCCTTGAGGTTTTTGTCCCAGCAGCACCTGAAAACTAAGTATAAATTCTGATTGTCAAATTGATGTTCAATATAACAGATGCCCCTATAGACAAAAAAAAACAAAGTGCTGTGGTTGATGTAGGGTTTTCTTGTGTTTCCTCCTGACTGCTGATGGTCCCCTCACTTCTGCAGCTTTAGGTTGGGTAATTGGGCAGTGATATATTCAAGTACCTGCCATTTCCAGACCCTTGGCTTAACTGAACAAGCAACATGCTTGCACCTGCTAGAAAGTATGAATTCTTTAAGAAAATTCATTTTATTTTGATGCTGCAATTTTGGCAGAATGAAAAATCAAATCCTTCCCATTGGCAGAATGGGCTCAGGAAGGAAGTGGCTTCTCTAAGGAAATAATTCAAAGCCTGAGATGTGAGTATTTTTGTGGTGTCTATTATTAATAAAGTCAAGGGGAAAAAAAAGTATGACTGTATATTTTGGGTTTTTTAAAGGAAGTTTAGGTTGTTTGCAAAATGTCACCGTTATTCTTAATAACAGAACTGGCACTGTCCTCCTGGCAGCTAAGACTGTCTGCACAAAAATAAAACCTGGGTTCTAATCTTGCTTGTAATAAAACAAATGTCCCCAGTTAATGTCTGCCAATTTTAGGTATTTCTAGAGTGCAAATCAGTTAAATCTCTACATGCTGCAACCTCTAAATTACTGCCTAAGACCCCAGGCTCTTAGTTTAATTACAGTGAGGGCTTCACAAAGATAGTTTTCTTTGAAGCCTGCATTTTCCTGTCTTTGTACATGATCTTCTTAGAGATTGGTCTTGCAATTAAGGTATCACTGTCCCCAAAGACTGATCTTACAGTTAGTAGTTTTAAAGCAGTCTCTTTTCATAAAGTAAAAGAAAATTGCATATAAATATGAAGACCTTCTTGCATAGCTGGCACATGGTACAACACTAAATCTGACAAATGCTTCCTGTTGTATAGAATATAGGAATATTTTATTTATGAACATTCAAACCAGAATGATCTTGATTTTATTAAACAGCGAACAATTAAAAAAATAATTTCAGATTAAATGTAGGGAAAGTGATTTGAATTGTAAAATAAAAGAAGAAAGAAATTCAAACCAGTATAAAATTTGAAGATGTTAGTATCTTCTGATTATAATGTCAAAAGATTTAGCAAGCTTCTTGAGATTATCAGGGAAACAAAAATTTGAAGATGTTAGTATCTTCTTATCATAATGTCAAAAGTTTTAACAAGCTTCTTGAGATTATCAGGGAAACTGTTCTGCCCACTAGCCACTGATGACAGAGTGGTTCTCTTGGAAGGCAGTGCCAATAAGAGATAACTGGAGAATTAGTTATGAGCCCATTAAAATTTAGGTAGAATGTTTTTTGTAACATCTGTTTCCATCAGTCAGAATTTCCCTTTAGAAATTGTTTGAATTTGACATTAGATTTCCTAAACTCTTTGTGTGGGCCTACCACAATATTATGGATAGAAACACAAGGGACGGTAACACCTTTTGCTGAAGGTGTAACAAAAGTGAAATTGTTTGCATTGTGCTTAACAGCTATGAAAGGGGGGTGGTATTCTAGAGCTGGTCAACATAAGTATTTCAGTGGTGTATTGGTAGATTTGGGTTAGAATGATGTGTCTGTCTGTTCCTTTGTACTGTTTTGAGTTAAGGATCCGTTCCTATCATGTGCATACGTTGACTTTGGGACCATAAGTCCATATTCAGTCACATGGAAATTAATGCTGACATTATACTGTCCTGTCTGGCATCTCTGAATAATTAATGGAGAGAAAAAGAGAACTGTACAATAGATCTTCTGTTTGGAATTCCCTAAATTTAAATCTATACTTCTGAATGTATCACTACATTCAGCTTCCTCTCAGTCTCCTTGTATATCCTCTTATTTTTGGTTATCACCACATAAAATTAGTATTTTCACATAACCCTACTCTACAGCCAATAGAGTGAAATTCTCTTAAATTTAAATGCTTGGGAAATAATTTTGTTTCATCTGGGAAATGCAGAGTAAATTGAAGGGGGGAAATGAAAAAACTAAGTTGTCTCTGTTGTACAACATTAGTCCATGGAATTGTTCTAAATTTTACTGTGTGGTGCTGCAACTTCTTATTCAAACCACGTTGACATGTAGGCATCCACATATTTTAATTATTAATTTGATATCCAGATTGGCAGGTATATGAGTGAGGGCTGCACTCTGGGCTGACCAGCATTGCGAGGCAGGAGGTTAGGATGGAGGAGTGGGAAGTGGCTCCTTCCACACTGCTCTGATGGTATCAGATGGGACCTTTCTGGAAGCAGCCCATCCTGGTGGGAAAATGGGTCTGTGATGTGCCAGTCTGTCCCCAGTGCAGTTCTGGAGTGGAGAGTGTGAAGGCTGTGCCTCCTGCTCAGGGCTTCGGGTGGTCGTGATTCCAACCTGCAAGACTAATCCAGCTCCTGGTGGGAGACTTTTCTCAGCTGCAGTCCAGCTTCAAATCTTACTATATCAAAAGTAAACTCTGAATCTCAGCAAAAGATACTGGAAAGTGGAGCATCCTCCTGATGGTAGAGGACAGAACTGGAAGGGTAATTTGTAAAAAAACCTACAGCGAACAGAAGCATAGCACATTGCTCTTACTGCATGGGCACTCTAGATTTTGTTATATGAAACAGTATTTTGTTTTGAAAGTTCCCTTAATTTGGCCAAAATAATATTTTCTTAATAAGGACTAGACAAACTTCTGTAGTGGTTCTTCATTCAAATTTATTTGAATTTTTTAGTCAGTGAAAAATACCATTTCAGCCTTTCAATGGGGTGAAAACAAATTTCATAAATCAGTTATTTCTTGCATAACAGGAAGATACCAGGAGACTAGTATCTGTAGTTTTATCAAATGCATTGTATAGTACCAAGGTCTTCAGTTAATTTTCTAAATATGAACACTGTTTACAGTATAAACAGTTAGTCTATGAACCATATATAGTTATTGGTACCAACCCCATTATATGAAAGGTAAAAAAAAGATAGCTTAGATGAGAGAGCTGATGAATGTTTGGAAGAAATCTAACCTGCAAGATTCTGGAATTTGGGATTTGGTTTCTTCTGGTTGGTCATACGAACAAACTTCAGGTTTTGTCTGTGAGAGCTATGGAAAGCTTCATGAAAAAATCTTCTGTAGGAATTAGCACGGAAGCCTGGAACAAAATTTTAAAACAATCTTGGCTTGGATGAAAGGTGATCCCTTTATCTGGTCTTGGTTAGTTACAGAGAGTGTGTATTGAAGTTTGCTAGGAAGATGTATTTAGTTTGTAATCAACCAGCAACCAATTTCACAGCTTCATATGGCTAAAGAACATGTTAATTCAGTGTTATTTGTCAAAAATGTGTACTGTACCATTTTTTCAGGCCTGTCTTTGAATTGACTGAGATATTAGGCAGACATCATAAGGGAAAATGAAAAATAAGGTTGAGAAGACCTAGTGGTTCATTTTATGTAATTGGAATTCATTTAAGGCTTTTCATTTTTTCAGCCAGCTCTGGTAGAGATGTACCTTCTTTGGAGGGCATAGTGCCCATTAAATCACCAAGGTCTCTACTCCTTGCAAATGAACACATTTGAGCTTTAAAAAGAGAACTGATCTTTGAAACCACTGCATAGTCTCAATATGCAGGTTTTTCTGCTGCATGATCTCTGTACTGTGCTCAAATTTCCTTTTAAAAGTTTTTCACTTACATTTTCACTTACACCAAGATTTTTTATTCCACACTGTCAAAGTGTCCTATTTCCTGGGCGTGGCTTGGAGGAACCAAAACAAAATCTGTAGTATTGAAAATACAAATATATACAGTTTAAATGAAACATTAAATGCTATAATAAACAAAATAATATTGGAAGTGGAAACTTGATCAAGGCTAAAGGAAGAACACTAAGAAACAGCACAGCTACAACATTTGTGGAGGAGTCAAATAGTTAATAGCAAAGAAAAACTACCTCAGATGGTGGTAGCAATATTAATAAAACAGTGTATTAAAAGCCCTTGGTTTTAACTAGTTTATCAGTAGTTTGCACAGAGGTGACTCGATGAAATGTACGTAAACGTGGAATTTGAGGGATAGAAGAGGCTTATTGGAAGATTATGTTGTGTACAGTGTGCTCTGCACTTTTCTGCTGTCAGTCAGAGTGGATAGAGGTAAGATTAGTAGCTATTGCCACTTAGACTTTTCTTGCAATCTGTGTCAATCTCTAGTGGGAAAATCACTTCAGCGCTATTCATTGCTGTGTTGTGCCTGAAAAAGCAGAGAGGGGTTATTCTGCCTTTGGTTTCGTCATCACGAGACAGCTGGGTGATTTGGTGGATTTGATGATTTTGGACCCTTTTGAAAATACTGGTTTAGGGCTCTGAAATAAGACTGGTAACCTGATTATGTATCTCCAATTTTATTTCCCTAGGAGGTCTATCTAAAAGCATGTTCCTTGTATTACCAGTAGCATGTTCAGTTCTAGTGGTTGTCTTGTTATCTCACACCCATTGGTAAATTCAAAGTGTACTGACAGAATGAAAAAATTTCTTCTATATAGTTCGGCAAGTGCTGAACCACATATTAGACATGTCACTTCTACTGTTGACTTCTGGGTTTGCTAGTTATTAGCAAAAAAATTTGTAAGTACTTTGGAGAAAAGTGATAATTTAAAAAAAAAGAAAGTGGAACAATACCGGTTATAAATGAAAATCTGTAAAGCTATCTGCAGTTATTCCTGTGGTGAAGCAGATGTTCTAGGTTCTTGTGGTTTAGTTATAGAGTACTTTGAGTCAAATTGAGTTTCTGACTTTTGGAGATGCTTGATTGCAGCACTGACATTCATGCTGATGGGCAACTCCTCTGATAGTCACATTCAAACTTTTGCAAGCACTTGCCTGAATTAAATGCTCACAGGAGGGTAAGAACTGGGGCAGAGCAACCCTGTTGGTAGGGGTGTTGTGATGCACTACATGAGCACTATTTGAGCTAAAACTGCTGTTTGATCTCCCTTCTGCCCTCCTGCACCTATTTGCACTTTCATTTGCCAATGTCCTTAGGGTTCAGTGGTTAATGGTGTGACTGCTCTGTGTCATTAGAACACCAAGTATGTATTTTTCTAGTGTTTTGATTTGAAATGTGCTAATATTAGGCAATCATCAATATATTGCCTTTATATCTATTGAAATGCCTCTTTAAATCTTGTACTTGTCTGCAGTAATTTGAAAAATAAAGTGAATATTTGCCTTTTCCAAAAGTATTACTTGTCTTAATCTCTGTTCAAATTTGATGCAGTGGTTCTCTTAGCATAGATTTTCAATTTCTAATTAAAAAAGGCAGGTGAAAAAGGTGTTTAATGTAATAGACTTCATGGGAGCTATATCATCAGATATCTGTGAGTCTGGCTTCTGAAAATGTCCATAAGTTCCATAAATATATCAGTAGAGTTTTTTTCTGTTTGTTTTTTTTTCCCCTTTAAATCTTTATATATCATTTCACACCCCCAGTGAAAGTAAATTTGGGGTGGAAAGGAATCATCAAAGCAAAACATCTTTCCCTAGCAGGTAGGACAGGATCCTTACGAAGGTATTTGCCCTTGTTCCTCTTGGGTAACTCCTAGAAGGTTTTAATAGGTATTAAATATGCACTCCCACAAGCTTGCAGATTGACTGAAGGGACAATACAGGAAGATCCATATCACTTCTGGGTGACAAGTTTTCTTGGCATCTGTCAGCAGTAAGGGCAGCTGTGCTTGCTGTATCATGTTCAGGTTAGCCCAAGGAAGACAGGGCTGGATTTTTGAAGGACAGATTTGGATGTGATAACTGAAGCAATAATGGTCCTTGATTGTTGTGGAAGTCACTATGCTTTCAACAGGGATGGTGGAAGAGAAGATGGATCCAGTCCTGAGAAACCACAGGCTCTGTGTGAGTAGCAAATGCTGTCAGAGGAATGTGGAAAGCAGCTGGTTGGTTCCCTGACTGCTTCAACTGCCTCGGCAGTCATTGTCTGGGTTTGGGTTTATATCCCTCTAGTGAAACTGCCCAGATGAATTCAGGTGGTGTTGGAAACTTGGGCAGTGTGGAATTGTGCCCTATTTTTCGGGAGACAGTGTCTCTCTGAAACATGCCTGTCTGCCTGAAGATATCAGAAGGCAAGGGTGCTGTGTGTGTACAAGCACAGCACTAAGTCTTCTCCCTGCATCAGAGTTGTCTTTACTCCCACCATTATGGTGTCTGAATGCCTCATGTGTGTCATCTATTTATCCCCACACCCTTCCTCCTGCAATAGGAAGGTGCTGTTCATTGCCACTTTTCTCACAGGGAGCAGAGAATGGGTGTAGATGTTCTGTGCCCGAGGGTGTCTATAAAAGTGGTGCAAATTGAATCCCAGTCTCTGGACTCTGGGGTTGATACATTTAATTGCTGTCACATCTCCTCACCTTTGAGCTATCTTGTGTTGTTGTGAAATGTAATAGTGCTGAAGTAGGTTTGTTTTTCAATTGCTTTCAAAATCTTCTGCGTGTACCAGAGCACTGCTGAAGTACTCATAGGCAAAGAAATTATTCATCCCAACGTGTGTTATCTGATATCCCATTTTTCCTTGAAATGCACGTTTTGCACTGAGCTGAGAAATTCTCTTTGTGAACTTCATAGATTTCTACCAAACTGCAGAACTTGTCTGACTGATGAAATTCCATTTTTCTGGGATGTAACATGTATTTACATGCTTTATCTTCTGAGGTGTCAATTTAGGTTTTTTTATTTGTTTATACTGACTTATAACAGGGGATTTGGGGGATTTTTTTAAAAATAAGGGGTTTATCTTGTTACCATCTGTAAATGGAAAAAGCCTCTCAAATTAAGGTCTGAGCAACCAATCTTCTGCTTGGGTATGTGAAGCTGCTTTGATATTATAAAAGGAAAAATATTTCCATAGCAACCTATTAAAAACACAGAATGTTTTTGCTATAAAGAGTTTTTGTTGTTGATGTTGTTGCATCCTTACAGTGGAGATTTTTGACTCCTGTAACTGAGCCATAAAAAATAGCTAGTGATAGCACAGAAACATTAGTTTGTTTATTTAGGACTTTGTTTTGCATATATACTTTTATAAATAAATGTAAATAGTTATTAATGAAATTACCTCAAGTTTCCCAAACATTAAATTGTAAAATAGTTACATATGTTTCTCACATTATTCAGCATTTCTTTTGAATCCTGATATACCAGAAGGATCAAACTTGCAGAGCAGAAGATGATAAAGCAAAAGGAAGTTAACCATCACATAGGTGCATTCAAATAGCTGGATGAGCTCCTCTCTGGTCTCCCACAGAAAAAAAACATGCTTCAGCATTCATTTTCATTAGGGGGTGGTTGTGCACCACTGTACCTGTGCTAAAGTACCTCAAGATATCGGAGTGAGCCTAAATATTCAGCTTCTGATTTGGTTACATGAGGTAATTGTCCATTCCCTCCCAAGGCAGCCCTGTTCAGTGTTATTTAGCGTGGTGTTCCAGGTCATTTGCTGCAGCAGTCATTATGGGTGGGCAGCAATAACAAGTAAGGCTCTGGACTTTTCCACTCCTGTGGAATGCTTTGCTGTGTTGCCAGATTAAATAAAAGTGAGCAACAAGATTGGACTTGGCTACATAAGCAGAGTAACAAAAAACTGCTGCTCCTGAGTAGCTTCTTGTTCACAAATGAACGGGTTGGGTGTGCTGTTGTTTTGATGAAGAAAGTTCTTTGGCCTGCCTGGTGAGCCTTCAGTGTCAGGCTGCTCAGCCTCTATTTTTAACTTTTTCTCCCAAATTATATTAACATTCATTTTTCTGTATTTAAATGTCTGCATCATGCAGGAACCCGCGAAAACTATTTTGTTTTTTAAACATATTTCCTGAGAAATTCTGTATCTACTCTGCATTGTCTCTTGCTTGTTTCCAGACTATGAAATCCTTTGTTTCCTGTCTTACACCACTTTATATTATCCCATGTGCAGTATCACTGCTCTGACTGGATTTACATCTCCTTGTATCGATACAGACATGGTTTAGTGGTGGACTTGGCAGTGTTAGGTTGGACTCAATGATCTTAAAGATCTTTTCCAACCTAAATGATTCTATGATATGAGGGAATAATAAAGAAACAGAAAAGGCAATATGTAATTTAAAGGCTCTATATGCTTTAAAAGATACACCAAAGGGTATCTGTTTGACTTAAAGAAATTATTTTTTCCTGTGTTCATCTTATTTGGCTAGTAATAACAGAAATATCAGAATGTTGCTCCAAAGAGTCTTGCAGTCCTCTTCTGTACTGCACTCTCACCCTTTTAGCATTGTAAAACGTAATAGCCTTGCAAAAATATTTGAGTAGAGAGTAGTCTTTCAGAAAAGAGCTGATTGAAGAAGTGAGGCCTCATTTTACAAGTGGCGAAGTAACTGATTAGCAAAGAGGATGAGCAGATAGGGAGTGCTGCCCTAAGCCTGTCACTTCCCTGTTTTGGTTATGTGGAGGACTTGCTAATTTAGCTCAAATTGATTTTTTTTTTTTAGTTTAATTTAATGTCATTATTATAGGAAGAAATTATATTAAGAAGGAATATTTTACAGAGAGAGTAATCAAGCACTGGAATGGGCTGCCCAGGGAGGTGGTGGTTTCACCTGTCCCTGGAGGTTTTTAAGATGACACTGGATGTGGCACTTAGTGCCATGGTCTGGGAACCACAGCACTGTTGGATCAAAGGTTGGACTTGATGATCTCGGAGGTCTTTTCCAACTTGGTTGACTCTGTGATTATTTATTTAGTTAAAAATGCTAATGAAAAGTTCAGAACAGCTGGATTCACTGCATGGGAGTGTGACTGTTTAGCACGAAGTTCCTGAGAATAACTGGAAGGTACTATTTGTTTTGGTTATGCACTTTTTCTTCAGATTCATAATCTGATATATTTTGAGATCAATACAGGAAATGCATACTTGTCATTGCTCAGCTTGGCTGTAATGTTACACCACTGGTATCAACCAAGTGATACCACATTACATTTGTGTCTCAGCTTAGCTTAGGAAAGCCATGGTGATTTTTGAGGCTGCTCATGTAGCAATAATATTGTGTTGCATGTAGGCTTGACTGGTGTTTGTATATTGGTATGACTGACAAGATGCATGCATTAGTTAAATTTAGAATATGATTTGTAAATTCTTACTGAGTTATTATAAAAAATTATTTTTAAACGGCAGGAATTTGATCATATATAATTTACTTTCCTGAACTTTGTTGACAGTGAAACTTTAGACTGAGAGAGGTAGCTCTTCATGTGGTCTATTTGTGAACCTCCAGCTTAACTCAGCTGCTATTAGCTCTTTTGGGATTGGTGTCCAGAGGCATCTTTGAAGCGCTGTCAGTTTAGCTGGCAGGTGTTTCTGCTGCAGTGGTGTTATCTCTGTGCAGTGCTGATCCCCATTTCAAAAGAGCTGTGACACCAGTAAGCACTCAGGCTAAAATTTCTGAGAGTAAATTGAAATAGCTTGATCCCAAAGGCTGCAGTACATCAAAGGAAAACTTGACTTCTGGAGATCTGTTAGCTTCCTAAATGGCTGACATGCCCCAGTTTGACATCTGCTTTAGCTGAGGTTCCATCCACAGTTCAATGATCGTCTCACACTTATTTGTAAGGCTTCTTCCACAGGAATCCTGGTACCCTGCGACTTCCATTCACATTATGGGGTTCTAGGAAACATCTTTTCTCATTTCTGAAAGAAAAGTTTACTTTTTTATCTTTTTAATCTGAAGATTTGGGTTTTTTCCTACCAGTTCTTCTCTCATGGTTACTTACTGTTAACGGATCTCCTTTATTTTCCTTTTTAGTGGGGTAATTTGCTACTAATTAGCTGCATCTAATAGCTGGAACATGTCTATGTGGGTGAAACTACAGGTCATAGCAAGTCACACTATAGAAAAATAACTGGATTTGTGAAAACTAATAGAAGCATATTGAAATTAAAATGCAGTAAAAGCTTTGTTCATCTCAGAATATAATTTTACTCATAGTGTTTTGAGCACGTGAGTTTTTCAAGGTGATGCTCTTCTTTCCTGCTAGCTTTCAAGGTGGTGAAAATGTGTTAAAATTAAGGAGAAATATACATACATACTGGCAAAAAATGGCATTGCTTTGTAGATTAAGCAGCTGAACTTCATCTTGTGGTGAAATGCAGGTTTAGTGTGATTTGATGGGACAGAAACCAAGTTTTATGGTTTCATAGTTCAGTAAATGTAGCATTTCATTAGAGTGATTGGGAACCCTCAGCCTTCTTCCCTTTGACTTAAATCCAGACTTTTCTAAGGTTTAAAGTAATGTGTACTTTTTCTTGTTTTATCTTTACTCTCAGGATTTGCTAATGCTCCCACAGCTGCCTTACGTGTCATTCTGTTTTTCCAAGGTATCCAGACAATTTCCTTTTTTTTTTCTTTTCTCTAAAGAATTTCAAAGATCCAAAACCAGAACACCAAAGATTGGTTCAAGAGATGACAGAAAAGCTGTGTTCAGGTTTGCATCTGTGTTCTGCCACAGACTTTTAAAGCCTGCCATAAACTTTTAAAGTCCTTGATCTCTCTGCCTGAAATCCCCACCTGTAAAATTCTCGCTTGTTTTCGTGAGAGATTGCTAAATTCTCATATGATATCCTAATGGACTGACTGGTGTGCCCTTACTGTGCTTAGCTGCTGGCTCATCTCTCAGTTCTGTGTATTTACTCTGCTACTCACACCCCTCAAATCCTCTGACTTTTCAGAAGTCTGTTAAATATGGTTCTACTTGGAAAAGATTAGCAACAATGTAATGAGTAAACAGGATTTTGCTGCATGCTACAGGTGAATCTCTTTGTGGTCACCAAGAGCTGTGCTATGACCAGTACTGGAGAGAGTGTTAATGTATAATTATAAGAGTCTCATATGTGAATATTGATTCCCATATGACAAAAAAATAAGTGTCTTTTACATTCTCAGGATGAATAGGCAAGAGACCCATAATGAATGTGCCAATGCATTTTGTAAGAGTGAGTGTGTCCCTGCAGCACATCCTTGGCCCCAAACGAAAGTCATGCCAGGCCATTTTGCATGCCTGTCAATTATTTGAATGTAACAGACAGGAAACCTGAAGGCAAACTGCTGTGGAGCAGTTTCTCTGTCCTGACTAACACTCTGTGTTAGTTAATAATAGTTTTCCACAGAAGTGTGAAAATGTGTAGATCATCAGTAGCACTTGGAAGTATCACTTGCAATAGCAAGGCTGTGTGTTTCAGATATGCCAAAGACTGGAGATATTTGAATTCTGATTCAGGCCCTGGAGTTGGGATTGATGGACACGATTTTTTTACAGGTAGAGGTTTGTTTTTTTTTTCCACAGGTGGTGCTCCACAATTCTCTTACATCAAGCAGACCTTGAATATGTAAGTCAATTGTATGTTTCCGTAAAATAGTACCAAATCAAAATAGCTCTTAAAAAATATGTGTGAGAGAACAGCATTATGGATTTGAATATTAATATACATTGAATAACAAAGTCATTTGGCTTGGTATTATATCTTATGTAATTCCAAAAGGTTTATCCAAATCTCTTGCTGTTTTTTTTTTGTCTGTGTAACCCAAGACAGGCAGAGTCCAGCTTCTGGAATAAACAGCACTTTGAACAAGTGAAAGATGGAGAACTTAAGAGATATTTAGATTAGGCATATTAAGTCCAGTAACATGTGCTGCAGTTGAGATTGATCCTTTCCTTACTCAGTAGGGTTTAGAGGGGTCTTCTGTGGGGCAGTAGATACCTGTGTGTTAAAGAAGGTGTGCTGGCTAGCAGATCATAACCTCAAAGAGAGCCTAGAGCTTTTCCTTTGATGCCTTTTGCTTAGTTGCACACCTCCTGAGGCATTCAAACCAATGCAAGGTGACAATAGCTTTTTTTTGGTCTTCATGCTTTTTTAATCAGTCAGTTAGTTTGCCTAAAACACTTCTGTGGTTTGAGGTGAATGGCCAGTTATTCTAGAATTTTATAGCAGTTTTAACTAAAAACTTTAAAAAGTTGTATTTAATAACCCTTCTGTTTCGCTCAGCAGAGTAATTGCTGACAGCTCTTGGGGAAGCAGCATGTGTTTTTTCTTTTCCCCCTCGTAACCTAGGAGGGTTCCCTTCCTTGTCATTCGCTGTGTGTCAGCACGAGCCCAAACTCTTTCGCGTTGGAAACTTTGCCTACACAGTGGGCATCGTTTGTCTCTGTCCCAGTTTGCTTCTGACTGTAAATGCAACAGGAACATTTGCAAAGAATAAATCTTTTCAGTGTATTGACAAAGCTTCTTCTGTAATTGTGTGAGCTGAACCAGACGATGAGCTGAAATCCTTTCTGAATTAGGGTTTATGTAACTCCAACCCAATTCCTGGCTAAGCCTTGCAGCCCGATCCAGAACAGTGAGCACTGATGGCTCCTGTTTTGCTGCACTCCGAAATGTGTGGCCTAATGCCCTAAGTTTGGGATTGTTCAGTCTGCTTTTTCAGCTTAGTTTTGCCCTGCTTTACGGTAATTTCCCTGTGGCAATGTTACCTGGAAAAGAAGGAGAAAAGGCTCAGTTGTGCTCGAATGCACAGTCATTTCCAAGTGTAACAGTTTAGGATGTGGCAAGGAGGCCAAAGGAGCGTGGTTCACTGCTGAAACAACTTGGTTGTTACTCTGTTTTTGGAAACTCTGCTTGGATAGAGCTAAGCTGACATGGAAAAGCACAGTCCGCTCTGATATGATTCTATCTGAAAGCATTCTCTCAACACAGGGGGGCTGCTCACAGGGTGGCACCCTGTGAGAAAGGATGGAGGAGTCTCACCTTTCACTGAGTGGCAGATCATTGACAGACTTAGGAGTCCTTTGCTCTCTTTAGCTTCCTACAATTACATTCTTTCACTGTTGTGGTGTTTGAAAAATGGTGGTGAAAAATAATAGAGCGGTGGCATAGGCACAGTGCTGGAAATTTATGTGCTCTCTGTAACTTTATCAAAGGTGTATTAAGGAGTGAACGTGCAACCAGGCTGTCTGGAAGCCATAATTACACCTGTGCTTCTAAACAAAACACACTTTCAGAGATGACAATCTTTCCAGGTACAGTGAGTTTAAATTTTTACCTGTGTTCAAATTGATTCTTGAGATCTACATGCATAAAAGATTTTCTCAGAAGTTATTAAGAGGTCTGTGGAGTTAAATGAGATGCTCATGAGAGTTAAACTGGCTGTGCTAGACAGCACCTACTGTCATGATACTGCTTATGAACAAAATGGAACAGAAAACTCCATCTGGAGTCTTGAATAGGTTTATCATGTTGTAACTGAATCTGTACTTTGAGGTTGAGGCTGATGATGTTTTTAGAAAAATTATTTGTCAGTTCACATTACAGCCTTATAGGAGGGATGTGTGATTTTATTTTTTATTTTTTTTTTTACATGGTATTTATTAAATATTCTGATGAATTGTTCTGTGATCCTTTTGGCTTGCTGAAAAGCTGACTGTCACAGATTTTGAGTTACTAAAAGAAGGGCTGTAAGCATATTTCTCAAACGTTTACAGTGGTGTTAGGTAAAATACAGCCAGTCTTTGACAGTGCTGAGGAAAGCAAGTCAACCCTTGTTTTAAGTGTTGCTGGACACTGACAGCAGAAATCTGTTAATATACAAAGCTGCAGCTGTATTCCATAAGCCTGATAGTCTCTCCATATTGTTTCGAAGAAGATTATTGATTTCCATATTCAACCTTTTCTCTACTTGCAGTTGTTCACACTGTTAATCTAATGTGATGGTGTGAAAAAATATACTGGAGCTTTTCTTTAAGACTTCTTGGGGCTTAATGTCTTCTACCTGCTGGGCTTTTTACCTAGAAAATGACTGCTTGTTGCAATGCAATTTTGTATCAAATTTCTTCATGTTACACACAGATTTTATTTATATTTAATATACAATACACATATATATTGTGTATCTATAAACATTCATATAAATATATGCATATATTCATAATACATATACTGTATTGCATATATATTGTATTATATGGATAATAACAGTATATTATAATATTCATATAGACATATAATGTATTTTTCAATATTATATAAGTTTTGTCATGTGTTTTCTCACGTATCTTTTCATCTATGGATATATATACATGATTTCTATGAATAAAGACGTCTTTTATGTATCTTGACACTTTAGTTGTTCTGTAGAGAGTATTCAGCAAAATTATCATCTATATGGAGTATTTCCCTATAGTAATTTACTCTGTAGTGTGTAGCCTGCTGGGACTTATTATGCAACTGCTATATTTGTTGGCTCAACCCCCTATTTCTCTGAAAAAATGTTTCCTTCATTGCTTTGGGGGGAAAAAACCCAGTTCTGACAAGATCAGTATTCACTTCTTTCCTCACCTCTTACTCCCCTCCTTCTATTACAAAAAATTACCTCCATTGGTTGGATGAATATGTCCTAATTGCTTCATCTCAGTAAGGACTTTGAATGCCCGCATGCAGATAATACAAAACACTTGCTGTGGGGATGAAAAAACCTTGCAGAGGTAGCTCTGAGTTTGAAAATATCTTTTGAGTTCTCATTGTAAGGTCTGATGTTTCATTCCTTAGCATCAGTCAGCTGGGGACAGAAACATTGGTAGCTGAGGTATAGTTAAATCCATGTACTTTGGCCATAGGCACTGTTTTGCCTTTTAGAGAAGCTGCAACACAAATATCTGAACTACAGTAGGAGATGCTGATGATGAAATGGGAGGCTAAGGAAAGTTACTATCTTCCAATATGTCCAAATTACAAAATATGTCAAATCATATTGCTTAAAAAGATGCTGAAAGCGACAGACGAGTCTTAAAATTACCCTAATAACATAAAGTTACCTTAAACCATAAAAATTTTCCTTCCTGAGTTTTAGAATAATTTTTATTTTTAAGCTGAGGAGCCTGGCAGCAGCTGGAACAAGCAAGTGCAGCTAGTGTGATCTTTGAATTTTTTTTTGTGGCTTTGTTATGTTCTGTCTTCATTCTTGACTTCTGTACTATAATAAGGGGTAAGTAAAATACACTTTTCCTGATGTATCCGCACATAAGGCAAATGGATTCTGCTTGTAAGTCTGCAGCTCCATTGAATGGGCACAATTCCTGCTTATAAAAGTGCTTTGTGTTACTTAAATGATGTTTAAATGCCAGAAGGTTTTCTGTTTCTCTGTATATATTTTTTTGTCGAGACTATGACCTTTGATCACTGGATTCCTGTGACTGGTGACAGAGCAGCCATATGGTGTTTGACAAGCAGTGCTTTATAATTCTGAGCTTTGTCATTATACATCAGTGGTGTGAGGACAGCAGAATCCACAGGGCTGAAATAGAGACTCTCTCTCGGCTCAGGCCCAGAGTAAGTACCTGACTGAGTTGAACCATGATGGATTCAGCTCCCTGCTGCAGTCTCTTGCTGGTGCTCTGGCTGGATCCTTCATTTCAGCTGCTTGTGCTGCTGAGTGAGACGGGACAGATGGTGCCTTATTGTTCCCACTGCCGGCAGACGAGGCCAGCTCTGTTGCCAGCTCAGCTGCACCGCGACACAGAGGTGCAAATTCCACGGCTGTTCACCGGGCTGGCACTCTGTGCTCACTCAGGGCATCCAGCCCAAGGTTCTGCCACCATAAGGAAACAAATCCACGTGGGTGTTTTGCCTGAGGCTTCAGAAATCAACTTCAGTTACCACTTGGGCGAGCCTGGGGAAGGAGCCAGAGCTCTGCATTTGTAAGAGGGGAAGATGAGGGAGGAAGGATGAAAGCTTGGTGCAGTTTGGCTTATTTATTTGCTGCTTTTGGTCATGGGTGGCACTAAACGAAGCGAGATGAGGCATTTTCTTTTGGAAATACTGATAGCCTTCAAGTTGTCAGTGTTATCTATAATCCACACATCTCTTTTGTTTTTAAACTTCTCCATTTACCGTCTGATTGTATGAGGTATTCGTTCTACAGCTTTAAAAAAACTGACTTGAAAGCTTTATTTTTGTCATTTTCTTCATGTGGAAACCAAGTGTTCTGGTTTTATTAGCCAGTTAGTTGCTCATAAACTAATATTGCTTAGTTTGACTGTGTGGTTTCCTCTTGCTTTCCAAAGGTAGACAATATCTCCTTTTATTTTTCTAAATATTTTTTTTCCTTTAAGGTGTCACAAAAAGACTGTATAGCAGAGAGTAGACTTGAGAACTGAAGTGGAACCAACTTTTTTCCTTCTGTGGTTGCTTGCACTTAGGTAACTGGATGATCTTCGAAATAGGAAGAGAGTTAAAAACTGGTAATAACGAGAAGGCCATGTAATATTCCCCTTTCTGCTCACTTAATTATTTAAAAGTATGCTAAAAATGCCACATATGACAGAAGAAATTGCACTTTTGTGCCACTGCAAAGAAAAACTTCAGTATGAAACTAGCGTGGGACTGAAGAAAAACAACAGCACATTGCGCTTGAGAGACAAATCAGACAAGTTCTCTTTAGCCACATTATTTTCAGACCCTGGATGCTAGAGGTTTTGAGAATAATTTTGTGAGGGACCTGTTCCAAAAGATTACTTGTACACACATCTCAAGATTTAGAAAGGCAGGGGGGAATATGATTTATTTTGTGTTGAATGGGGATTGAGAGCTTAATTCCCCTCTGCCTTGCAACTCCTGTTTGATTTTACCTAGAGAGTAGGGTCAGTAACACCAATTTCAGGAACATTTGGTGGTGTTACATTAATATAAAGCTGTTGGAATGTAATTTTATTTGATAATATGCAAGCGATATGGCACAGATGGGATTTGAAGAATCATAAGGCCCAGAAACGTCATAAAATTTTGAAAATATTAATAAGAAAATCTGTCCAGAAATCTGAGAGCTATATGAGAGAGCAGTGTTGAGCTGTAAGTCAAAGTTAGAGCTGATGTGAATTGGTGTAACTTCACAAAGACAGATGAGATTAAATGAGTCCTTAATTTTTACCCTGGTAGATAAGAATTTAGGGAAGTTGGAACATCTCTAAGAATATCACCAGAACAAGTAGAGATGTGGCATCAACAGTGTCATCAAAGTAGCTAAATTTAGAATTGTGTTATTTTGAATTTTTAGTATATTATGATGGAAACCAAGACATGAAGAAGGAAGAATTTTTTTCCTTAACCACTGAAAATAGAGTTTTTTTCTGTGACATGCTTTTAGGAGAGATGATTTTCTTCTGTAAATTGTCTTTTAACATTCTGATCAGAGACAAAACAGTGCTGCTCCCTAGCTAATTTTTGTACCTGTTTCTTGAGATCTAAGGACGCTAAACCAAAGTGAGATCTGAGGAAACACTAAACCTGGACTTTTCTGTGAGCAGTGAAGAAAACTGTAGAATATCCAAGTTAGAAATGCTGTGAACACAAGGCTACCAAAAGAAAATGAATCTTCATTTGAAATCAGTGGCAGCAAAGCTCCCCCTGTGTTGCAGTGATGGCCCATAATTGTGCCAATCCCATTGCCTTCTGTGCATTAACATGATTTAAGGTGAATCAGCAGTGGCTCAGGTGTTAAGTTTTCCTTACAAACAGAAATAGTAGAGCTCTTTTGATGGATTTACTGTATTTAGTTAGGCTGCAGGCAAAATGGAGCAACAAGAGACATGGAAGAGAGAAGCTGGAGAAGGAGAAAAATTGGGATGTTGCTGGAGATGATGAGCATTTGGTTAACATGAAAAACTAAACTTGGACTTTATTGTGCAGCTGATTTTTGTTAATATGGAATAAGTGAAGCTGTGGTGCATGAAGAAATTACCTTTTAGAAAAAGTGAGTTTTAAGAAAGGGCTAAAACGTGAGTCATGTAGCCACGTGTCAGAGGTAAAATTCCTTGTGCATTGCTGGTCTTTCTGCTGCTCACTTTAGGTCTAGTGCTGCTTTTAGAGAATTAAGATTACTAACATGCCATTACCCTCAGCTGCTCTACTGCCTGATTTCCTACCATTTCCACGGAATGGTACTTGCTGTGTGGAGCCCTCTGCAAATGTCGGTGACAGTTCCTGCCCTGAACAATTTACACTGCAATAAGCCAGTCACAAATGAAATGAGCAAGTGGAGGGGCAAGAGGACAGAAAAGAATGCAGACAAGATCACAGGGTACTTTATTATTGATCTGGCTGTGTGCAGAATTCCTTTCAACACTCACGTTATCCCACAGAATCCTACCTTATCTGCCTCTTCAGGTGGTGACAGACTGAGGCTGGTTGAGGTTTGTCCTGTTGCCACCAACTTTCATTAGATGTGAAAGTGAATTTGAATCAAATGTTGTTTGGTAACAGATTCTGTGAAATTTTTTACTTCCACCTGGATTGTATCTGTTGTAGGCAGTGATCTAGTGCTCTTTGTAGTCTTTCTATCCAGTCTGTTTTTCTGTTTCACCAGTTTTTATTCCTAATAGTACTGGATCAGACAAAAGATGTCCTGCCTTGAGCAGCATCCATAAACAGCAAGAAAAGGGAAAGCCTGCATGACAATGCCTTCCATTTCCTTCTAAGGCTTCAACCATTTTCAACCCATAGATCTACTGAGAAAACTGTGGTTTCTGTGTTTAATAGCTACCTGTGGTTTTCCATGCCTTGAACTTGGTCAACATCCCTTTCCATGTGTTTTAATCTTCTGCTCCTTAACCACACTGGACAATCACCTCCAAAACTAAGCAGTAGCCTAACATTCCTTTTGCCAGGTCTTTTTTTTTTTTTTTTTTGGAATTGTTGACATTTTCCACAGATTGGGTAGCCTGGCTAACAGACAATAAAAATGCACATCTCTGATCTTGTTCACATTAACTTGTGAAAATATCTAAGGTAGTAACAATTTTATTTGGGCGTTTTTGGTCACTGTTCCATCCCTGTGTCATGTAACTCTGACCTATACCTATTCACATTTCGCTCAAAGAGACACTAATTTAATTGAATTTTTTAATATTACATCTCTTTTTATATAACTAATGCTAGCATTGGCAGCTAAGAATGGCATGCAAAAGAGTGACTCACTCTTCAGTGTGGCTCTCTTGACGACGCTTTATTTTACATAAAAATTATATTCTTATCTCAGTGACTCTTGAGTACACACTAGGTACTCTGAATCTCTGTCAGAACTATGTGTCTCAGATGTTTCTAAAGCTTAGGAGTGAGGAGTAAATGAAGTTAAGTTACAGTCTCTCTTTGGTGTTTTTAGACTTTTATTTCAAATGGCTTTTTTATGGTTTTGGTTTTTATTATTCTTTGTTTCTCAAAATTGCATTTCTGCACATACTGTTTTCAAATAACCTGCACTGTACCACAAAGGATGAAAATATAATTGCTAAAAAGAAGCTCAGCCAGCAAACTAACAGAAGTATTTGATTTCTTTTTTTTTTTTTTGTGAAATTTCTCTACAGATGAGGAGATAAGGCTCCATGCACCTAAAAGGTTTCCTGTAGGGAAGATGAATGCTTGCACAGGAGGCACAGCCTGCTTGAGATTTTGCTGTGTAATGCTCTCGTACATATTTCATCTAAATGTCCATTAAATTTTACAAGAGAGAGCAAAAAAAAAAAAAGTGTGAGTAACAAGTAGCGTGATTGAGAAGTCAGGGATGTGTGTGGGAGAATGCTGGTGATGTCATCCCATTTGCCTTAGGCTGTTATTAATAACGTGCTGCCCTTCATTCCTGGAAAAAACGTGGAAGCCTGGCAGCACTGAATGTATAATTCTGGAGCTCACAGGCTGCAGTGCAGGCTTTGCATTCAGAGATGGTGTCTCACTGCTTGTGTTGCAATGCCATTTTTGCTCTGATCCTGTGTATTGGGGATCTGTTGTCATTAAGCAGGAAACCCATGAAGGGAGACATTGCTGGCTGTTGGTCTGTAGATTTGTTAGCCTGAGAGGAAAGGATGTCACAGCTCTTTGAAAAAACCAAACTTTACTGTGGCACCCCGATGCCTGTCATAGGATATCTCGGATGAGATAAATGAAATGTAACATCAAAAACATGTTACATTAGAAAATGTACAAACCCTTATACTGAACACCTTCAAACAAGCTTCTCAACTCTTATTCTGGGATGGTCTGTGTAACCTACAGCAGCAATGCTGCAGAAAGTAACTTGTTATAGATGATTGAAATAAGAGAATTTGAATAATTACCTTTGATCTAGGCCTGCATTAATCTAGTAAAATATTTAATGATTTCCATTTTGAGATAGAGCCGAGTGCTTTTGCTGAGTGTTTGAGTAGCTATGGAATGAGGCTGCTACTGAAGAGATTTTTTTGACTTAAGCTTGGAAGACAATTAAAAAATGGCATCTAGCTGGGTTACTGCTACTCTTTGGTCTTGCTAATTAGCCTTATGCCTTTCCCCTGCATTTTAAAGAGGAACAAACTTTCCAAACAATACTAATTGTATCACTGTGCACAATATCATCTGTTACTTTAATATTGGCTTGATTTAATAATGCAGAATTATTAGAACAACTTTGTGTTGTTTAAATCTTTCTTCAGTCTGTAAAGTCAAAAGAAATAACATAAGATCTGATATGATTTCAACATATGTCTTTCTTTTTCTGTGTTTAGTTATCCTTTCCTGCGATTTCTTGTCAGTGATTTGGGAGCAATGTTAGAAGTGGAAAAAACAGCTTAGAGTAATTGTCACTAAGCAAAAGCAGCTTGTAACATGAAATGCCAGTCAAATACCTATTTTTATTATTTTTTTTAATATATATTCAAAATTTTTGTTACTGTTCTAGTTTAATGTATTACATGAAATGCAAACAGAAAAACAGAGTGGACAGATCACAAGGCAGTGATCTGAGGTATGTGAGAAGGATGTCCTGGGGAGGATGACCTCTGTAACCTGCTCATAAACTATAGAAGGTGGAATACTCAAGTGTTGTTATTCACAGTGGAGGCTGATGGACTAGAATGTTTCTTATTAAGGTACTAGAAAATGTACTTGAGTGGGGGATTAAGAGGGTCTTCAGGATTTATTTATGAAGCCTTTTACAGTATAACTCATTTTTAGCTTATAAAAGCAGAGTGCATCTTTTCTCTGTTAGTGCTTAACTGTTTCTGTCTAGAGTAAAATAAGGATTAAACTAATCTGAAGGACCAAGAAAAAGTTAGCTGAAGTGTTATGAGGAAGTGAACTTTTTGTAGCTTGAATGTACACTTTTTCTCCTTGTTTTTCTGAAATGTCAAGCATTTACAATTAACAGAATGCTCTGTTGGAGCAGTCTGGTTTTGAGCTCCTATGCCTTTTGTTAGGTGACTTAGTGTTGATTGCCATTCACTGGGAGTGTTAATAGGTATGTTCCTGCAGAAGTTTACATGAGATGTATTGGAAGAAATGAAGAAAGCATAAAAAGGACCCCAATCCTTACTGCAGTCTCTTAGTGTTGCTGTAAGATAGGATAAGGCCAACAAAGATAGGAACAATATGTTGGGCAGGCTGAGACCAGACCAGATGAGTACTGGATGTCAGCACCCTGAGAAGGATTTATGAAAAAATGGTGCTAGGGAGATACAGGGGAGAAGGGTAATTTTTGGACAAGTACTAAGTGCCTGCTCTGAATGTAGAAGAAAACACGAGAAAAGGCAAAAGAAGAGATTTATGGAAGTACAACAAGGTTTGGAGATGTTTAGGGAGCAAAAGCATCAAAGCTGAAAAGCATCTGTTAACCAAGTTTCCTACTGTTTTCTGCGCTTTCAGCATCTCTTATAAATATAGAAAATGCATTCACTCCTAAGGATGGCACTCAGGTAACCTCAGGTGACCAGTTAGTAATGATTTAAAAGCTAATAAGATGATTGTAGCCACCTGTATCCTTTAAAGCATCACTGATTGCTGGGAGGTGACTCCAATAAATTGAAGGGGGTGTGAGCTGTGGGGAATCTCTTCTTCCACTTATAACAGCAGCACAGTGTGGTCTTAAGCAGGAAAACTTTTAAAGTAAGTGCTCAGTAATGAGACATCTTCGAGGTAGGAATTCACTTGCAGTTCCCTGGATATGTTGCAGGTTTGGGAGGTGCTCTGCTGTGATTAGCAGTTACTGCTGTACCCCTGCATGAAGGTACCCTTCTTAACAAAATTGGCCAGTTAGACCTACAATTTTGGAATGATATCTCATGGTGGTCTGTGGCACAGAGACCAAAGATAAATAGGTGAAATTCAGAATCAAGCGATGATTTTACAGTGGCACGGTAAGTCAGACTACTAATGCAATTGCAGCAGTATGTGGGAATATTTAAATTAATGCATTGATAATATAAAAAAAGGAGTTTGGGGGTTCTGTGTAGGTTTCTTTTATGGTTTCCCCAGAGCAGCTCTGGTAGTAGAAACAATACCCTTCTGAATTTAATCAGGCAGCCATACCAGACTTGCTTGGATTGAGATATTTGCAGAGGCAATTAGTCAACCTCCTAGAGTCTGAGGATAAAACTAATATTTTAACCAATCCTCCAACTGATTGAGGTTTCTTGCTGCTTATTACTCTTACTCATAAGTTGATTTTTAAAAATCCCACTTGTGTAATACTTGAGAATAATTTTCATAAACACAGTTGTAAGGGCCTTCTGGTAAAGCAGCTTCTGAAGGTTGCCTTGGGAACTTGCACTGAACTCGATATGGACCTGATAGAGTGGGGGTCATTAAACCATCTGCAATGAAAACTATGTTTGAATAAATACATGTTAGTGAAAGCAAAGGCTGAGTAATGGTGGGTTAAATCTTGCTTTTCCTCTCTTTGTCTGTGCTTAAGTGCTCTCTGAGAAGGGTTAGTATCTTATTTATGTTAGATCTATCTGAGGATTGATCTTTCTTTGGCTTCTAAATGTTGCCATGTGCCAAACTCTATGAGGGGTTTGATGCAATAGAAATTGTTTCTGGGCTAAAAAGTCTTTCTCTTGCTACATTAAACTTTGGCTTCAAAGCTCTTAAGGATTCACCTTTTCAGTGGAGGAACTGGTTGTCTCTGAGGCACTGCAGTGATTCCAGGGGCAGCTTTTACAGATATGTGGTATGGAGTCCTGCTCCTTTCTGTGTGACTTGCAGGCTCTTAGAGGCAGAGAGGTATCAGGCAGTGATACAGCTGTTAGGGTAATACTGTGCCTTCTGATGTGGACACACACCAGTCCATGTCCTTGATACTTTTTAAAGAGCTTTTGCCCTTCTTGCCATACTTTTGTTGCTAATTTGGAAGATCAAAAGGCATTTCCTATCACTCCCATGTACAGAATGGGTTGCTGAACACTAGAAATACTAAAAAACATAGTATGAGACTGTAAACTCTCTGAGGTATTTCTTGAAGTCCATTATCGTTGCAACTGAACACACTGTGTGTCCTCAGTTACAGAAACTATATCTTTATGCTTTTAGCATTTGTTTTCCTTTGTTTTTTTTTTTTTCTTTGCAGAAAGCTGATTTGATCTGTTTCTCTGACTGCAGATATTCTTTTCTGTTTGCTTGACAGAATGTAGTCTGAGGCGTGATGAAATATGTGGGCTACATACTCTGTGACTGGAAGGCTAAATGTTCTGGAGCTTGTAGTGTTTTGCAGTGTCTGCTACATTTGCAGTTGACAGTCTTGCATTTCCAGCAGTTGTTTTTGCAGTGTTCACTGGGTGCGTTGCCAGTGGTGAGAAGCCTGGAAATGAGAGCCAGCAAAACCCAGACAGTGTGCTGCAACTTTTAAGATGTCTGACTCTGAATAGGATCTCTCTGCAGAAGGGCTCATTATTTTCTGCAGGTTTAACTCTAAATGACAAGCTTGTGAGCTGTTTTTTTCGACTCGTTCTCACCTTCATCTCAACACCTTTTTATCCCTTTGTTAACCAATTCTATGCACTAGGGAAATGGCAAATGTTAGTGATGTAGCTGGTAGGCGATGTGGGAGAGAAGACAAGACATCTACTTAGCCTTTAGCTTTTTTTGCATGTCTTCAAATTCAGTTACTAAGTGCATTAAGGTTTCCCATTTCAAGAATAGCTGCTTACTATGTAAGCAGAGGACAGAGATATAGTTTTGCCCTTTATTTGATTCATTTTCTGAATTACTGAGACCAAGTTGAATTTTGTTAAATGTGCCCAGTTTTTCAGTGAAGAGAGGGAACTGATGCCTTAGATTTGACATATGGATTAAACCTGTTCTGTCTCATATGTGTGTGTTTTATTTTTGGCTCTTAGCATGAAACAAGGAGGCCTTTCTCTTAACTGCCCTTCACTAGCAGCACCACAGCAGTCTAGAGAGAGAATAGAGCTGGAGAGTAAAATGCAGGTAGGAGTTTATAGAGGGCAAAGAGCTTGAGATTGTATTACTAAAGATTTTAATAAACTGTTCTTCAGAAAGTCTCCTCAGTTTTGTTTTGTTTTGGTTTTTTCTATTTAATTTTTCTATTTGGTTTTTAGTCTATTTAATAAATTATAAAGAGTTTTAGATCTAAGTTGAGCTGAACAAGAGTTACCACTGTACAAGCAGGGCTGGTGAATTTAGTGTGCATAGCTAGGTTTAATCATTTAATATTGAAGCCTCAGTTTCCCTTCCATAAACGCTCTTAAACATAGACTGTGATCACATCTCACAGGTCAAGCCATCTGCATTTATTTCCCCTATTTTACACAGTCTCACATAAATGCACACACTCTCTTTTGCTTTCTGTGTATTACAGAATTCATACAGGGACTGCAAATGGCTTTGTTTTGCTTTCTCTGTAAACTGTTGTCAGCTCAGGGGCTGAGACATCTGATTTGGTACTTGGGGTTACAGGTACAGTCCCATCAGTGCTCTAAGAGTGAGGGCTCTAATAGAAAACCAACTTCGCTGTAAGACAACTGGGTATGTGTAGGGGAAGGTGCACCATAATTTTTGTGATATGCAGTCTAACTATGAGGAGTGTAATGACCCTTAAAGTGATGCTCATATTTATTTCTGAACTTATGCCAAATTGTCAGAGCTTTTCTTTAACTGGTATCCCTCTTCTCAACTCGCTTTCCAAAAGGTGTGTTGATAATGAGCCCTCCTCTCAGCAGCTTAGTCCTGTGCTTGTCTTGGGGGTTTCTGATGCCAGTGGGGTTGCTCACATGATGAGCTTTTTATCCACACTCACAAGCAGCCTACAGTCTGGAAAGATTTCTGGCAGGGTTGGAATGCAAAAAAAAAGAAAAAAAAAGGCTAGAATCATATCCTTATTGCCATTAAAAGCATGTCATCAAAAGAGTTCTTTACAATTAGTTTCCCTTGACAGCTCTTCAGAGGAAAAAAAATAAATCTCGAGATTCCTCTGCACTGAACCAAATCGCAGTGTAATTATTCCCATGTGATACCACTGAAGGGAATATGAATGTACAGATAAAACTTAAAAGCGAAATCTGTCTCCATGTTTTCGGTCCAGAACTGAGGAAAGTGAGGGCAATTTAGTTGAATTGAAGAGGGTTTAAACAAAGTCTTAATCTGGTTTTTTATGCTCTTCTTCTTTCCTATTGCAAAACAGTTCTGAAACCTGATTCATTTACAGCCACAACTATTGAGCAGGCTGGAATTCTTAAGGTGTGCTCAAGAGAGCCCTGAGGGCTGTTCTTTGCCCCTGCACCCCCATGCTCAGTAGCTAAAAGCCGAAGATGAAGGCAGTGAGGTGGGCAGCCTTCCAAATTGCATCCCACTGTAAGCATTAATAACTTTGACTCCTTTTGATGGTGTGACAGTTCACAAAGAACATCTTCCTCCTTCCAGGAGAGACAGACACGCGTAGATCTAGCACAGACCTGAGCTGTGCCGGGGTCGTTTCCAGCTGTTTGGATTGGTGCGTGCTTTGCAGGGCTATACACGGCCTGTAGAGAAGGTACACATTAAAAATTTAGGTCTTTCTATATTAAAAGAATGTTTGACAACAAATGTGAAACAAACATCCCCGAGTTGTTCCCACTGAGAACAATTAGTAAGATTTCCACTTTGTGGTTGGTTTTTTTGTTGTTGTTGTTTTTGTTTCTTTGTTCCTGAGATCTGGCTGGGAGCAGGGGCATTGCTGAGTTGCTTTTGAACATATGCTTTCAGTAGGCCAATATAGTACAAGCCTGGGCTCCTGCCAACAGTCAGACAGCAGGGAAGTAAATGTAATGCCCTTCTACATTTCTATAATTGTTTGTATTTTGAATATGGGAGAGAAATGTCACTCCTCAATTAGTCTGCATGCTAGCTCACCTTGTATGCAGCTGCTACCAAGAATTTTTCTCTGTTTTTAAGATGCACAAATTGGTAAAAGGTTATGGCTCTTACTACATATGAATGATCTTTACAGAGGTTCCCCAGACACTTTCTATAGAAAAGAAGTGCTGCAGAAAGGAAGATATTTATGAAGCAGTTTCAGGAGGCTCATTAACTTCCAGAACATGGATGAACTTCAGGTAAAATAAACATTTAAAGGGCAGCCTTGCATTTTAAGGGACAGGTGGCAAGAATAGTTTGTATCTGCAGTTATATTTATAAACATGGCACTTGGAAAACATCAGATGCTGTAGAGAAGCTTGTCACTATTTGGTTGCTCCCTAAACAGGAGGAAAAAATGTTAGTAGGGAAACTATGGTAAAATAAGAGGTATGCATGTCAAACCTCAGGAGCAGAAACAGATTGTTTCCAACAATTCCAACTGCAAATGAACATTTTTTACCCTTCTTCCCTGGGTTTTGATTTTAATTTTCTCATACTTAGAATGGGAAATGCTACAAGAAAAGTGGAATATTTCTAAATTGTTAGGAAGAGATTTTGGTGTGTCTCATTGCCAGTGTTAGCTGTGCAGTGGGAATATCCATATTCGTGCCAACTGAAGAGCAAACTAGTGGTATTGGGTTGCTTTTTTAAAATTTTTTTGCTCAGGCTAGTTCTGCATCATTGCATTTGTCACTTTAAAACAGGTACTGAGTTAATATCTTTGCATGTCATGCAAATTGTCTCTTGTAGGAAGAGAAATCATCAGTTGTTAACACTGATGTCTTAGACTAAAATTTACAAGTGGCTATTGGCAAAGGCCAACACTGATTTGCCAAGAGAGGTGGTTCTTTATTTCTGGCTTGCGTGTACCCCAGCGTAAGTGCTCAGTGATCAAAATCTAGTTAACAGTTTTATTGAAGAAATATTGGTCAGTAGAGAATTCAGTTTATTTTCTCTTTCCAACACTGGCACTGGCTTTGGAATGCTAGCAGGGAAAAATAAATCAAAGTCAGACTTTTCATCTAATCTTGTTTTCTCTTAATACACGCTGTCAGGCCTGTGGCATACAAACAGCCACATATTTGCTATGCAAGGTATTGTTTGTGAAGCTTTTTCCTTCAGGGTGAAGCTATGATATCAAGGTTGATTTTTGTCAAGTGCTTTTGTTTGCTGTGTCGATGCCACAGATTACCAAGGGCCTAGACACCATGACTAGCAATGTCTCTTGAAGTCAGAGACTTGAAGTCTAATTTTTAATTGAAAAAAAAAAAGGTTAACGGCTAATCTTAGCATCCTTTGCCAGAGTATTTAAATGAGTGAGAAGTAATTGTATGTTCATTAGATATAAAGCATAGCAAGATGCAATGGTTTGAATCTTAGACTAAGTGAATTCAGATTGGAGATTGATTTTTAATGATCAAAGTAAATGATAGAAGAATTTTTTTTAATTTAAATTTAGTCCTTAGTGCTTATTGTCCTTAAGTAAAGACTGACACAGTTGAAACGTTGAGTTTGGTGCAGAATTTACAGGAAAAACCTGATCTGGATTAAACTTAGGAAAAACTTGTGTAAGCTCCAAGTTACTGGGGTCAGTGCAAACCTGGGTGAGGTTAGAGAGCTCCTGTGTGGGAGCTGGAATGTCATGAGCAGTGAGGCTTCCTGGCCTTAACCTGTAAATATGAGCAACTCCTGAAAAACTCCTTTGTGCATGCAATTGAAGGATAATGTATCACAGCTATAGGGGTTTTTTGGGTCAGTATAAGGTCATCAGTTATATTGTACTGAATGAGCTAAATGTTAAAACAATATCATAAATTAAAGGCACTGCTTTCATTGTCTTTCCTTGAACAAGCTGAAAGATTAAATTCACTTGTGGTGAATTTAATGTCTGCCTAGCCATTACCGATGGCTCCAGTGCAGTTACTTTTGTTGATCATAATAGCCTGGAAAAGTAAATAGTTTATAAAAGCAAAAGCCTTAAAGGAAATTACAGAAGACATAATGGCTTTTTGAGAGGCATACCTTTGCATTCAGGTATACCTTTTTTTTTTTTTTCCAACAAAATTAAAATAGTCTGTTAGTTATTTCTGCAATATTTTTTCCTCCTGCAATACAGCAAATTGTTATGGAGTGTTTGTCCAGTCAGAGCAGCAGCAGCTCTTGATAACACATCTGATGCACTATTTTCTGGTTCCAGATCGTTTTGCCTGAGAAGAATTGAATGAGTCTTTTTGGTGGTGTATATATATATAAAAAAATAATTCTAAAGCATAAAAGACAACTGAGGAAATAGAAGCAGATTTTTCAGGCTTTTGGAGTGGAGAAATGGGAACCAGCCATTATTTGTGTGACTGTGCATAGGTCACTGCCTCTTTCTGTCCCACTGTCTTCCCCAGTTTCCCAGTCTGTAAGTGAAGTTACATCTCTTAATTTGTGATCTCTCTTAATTTGTGAAATGCTGGAAGCCCCAGTGTTATACAAGGGTGAAAGAGCTGCGGGTAAACATCCATTAACCCAAACTCTTTTGTGAGGAGACAAGGAAGGGCTGACTGTGCAACAAGAGCTTCCTTATCGTGGACAGTGGAAGTTCAGATTTTTAGACTGGAAATTCCTTGATGCAATCCCCAGACCCTCACCCCCCGGAGCACTGCTGGGAATGTGGTGGTGGTGATGGTGTTCATAGTGCTACTGTTGGCAGAATGTTTGGAGGAGGGGACGAGGGTGTCCTCACAGACTCTTTCCTTCTCTTCTTCATCTTTTTTTAAAAAAAGAAGGTTAAAAAAAGCTATTCTCTGCTTGTAGTTGCATTAGCTGAAGGGCCCCACTCTTGTCATTCTTGAAGGCACCAGAATTGTTACTGGCTTTGTCCTCACTGCAGGTGGTGACTTAGGGTGACAAAGGTAGCACGTCCTATTTTACAGAATTGGGTGCAGTGAACTAAAGTTGCAAAAGATGGTCCTCAGGTCAGTACCTGAGGTCTCCACAATCTTTTTCTCCTGTGTGCCCTCACTTTCCCCTTCTGCAATATGATTTATGTCTCATTTCTCTTAGCCACCTTCTTGTGTTTTCCCATTGTTGTTCCATGCCACTTTTCCTCTTCCCCATGCACTCAGGGTTCTCTCAGCTCTCTTCCTGTGAGTCTTACTTGCTCAAGTAAAATCATATATTTCCTCTCTTTTTGGTAGAGGATTATCCAGACAACTGACAGGTTAAGTGTCTCTGGAAGACGGGGTGCCAAGAATGAACATTGACCGGCTGAAGTATTCCAAAGTTGTCCTGTCACCTCAGCTGGCACTGAGAATCTTTTTTGATCATGGGTCCTAATTTCTCTGGGCTGACAGCATAAGTGAGCCAGATCTATCTGGGTGCTGCTTCTGCGCTTATCTGTCAGTCTCAAACAGCTTAATGATGTCCAGAGTCATGGCTACCCTTGGTTTTTCACAGAGCTGTTATTTAATCTAAGTTGAGGGTGGCGAGGGGGAGCAAATAAATTAGTTGTGCTTAAGTGTCTCTAAGCAAACAGATGTGTTGCTCTTAGAAGACTTTCAGGACACAACTTTTAGGGTTTAATTGTTCCCTACTGTGGTAGGGATGCTCCAGGGGAATTGCATGATGTAGATAGCAATATCTCATACCCTGCACTCCCAGAAATGACTGATTATGGAACATAAGTCCAAAAAGAGCTTGTACATTCTGACTTTATTCCAGTTTTTGCTTTCTCGTGACCTGCATCTTACCTTGCTTTGTGTGCTATTAGCATATGCTTTATGTTCCTTACAGCAGCAAATTCAGTTTGCTACAGAGAGCCATGGATATTATAATAAGAAACAGAAATGGCTGATAGACTTTAGAGGTTAGTGTAGAGGATTGGCCTCACTCCACAAACCACTCACCCATTTATGTGTTGACTGCTGTAATATTTACATGAATGTTCTATAAGAATATTTCTGTGTATATGCATCTCCCTAGACCATTCCTTAGTCCATGAGAGAAAGGTCTTCAGACTTGGAGGTGAAACCCAAGGAAGAAGTTAGTGTATTAATTAGCTTCATGCACACATATAAATTGGATTAGAAGGATTACTAACTTTAAACTTTTAATTTTAAGGCATTTCCATTCTCTGTGAAGCTGGAAAATTAAATGTAGAAAGGCGTGTGCAAATCCATTACTGAAATAACATGGGTACAGGACAGCCATTGGGTGCCTCATGAGACACCAGCTTCCTGTGAGAGGCACAAGGAGATACAAATGGTCACCGAGGAGCAATCTGTGTACTAAAGCTCTTCAGCCAATTCTCTGTTTCTAGGCCTGTTCTGTTTTTCAGGATAATAACAGGCTTGCAGTGGGCTTTCTTGCCTGAGCTATTGGTGTTGGGAAGCAAAATAAAAGGAATTAGAACCTTGACATAGTCCTTTTGTTCATTATTGCATTTTTTATAATATGTCATCACTCCCTCATATCTCATGGGCAAACTTAAGTTTTGCTATGCTGACTTTTCTGCAGGCTGAGTCCAGCTTTTTGTCCTGGGGAGATGTGCACAGGGCTGATGTACCACCTTTCTTTTAAGTCTGCACTTCATACCTCTGAATAGTGTGGTGTGTCCAGCAGCGCTGTGCTGAGGCCGTGTGCTGATCCACTGATGAGAGATGCAAGACTTTCCAATTACTGCAGCTAGTTCTCATCTGTTCTTGCTCTTGTTTCAACATTATTAAGTGCTTAATGAGTTTAATGGTTTTTGACAAAAAGAAGTGGAAAGCCACATAAGAGCATAGTGTGAATTAAGAGGGGAGTAGGAAAAAGAAAAGTAGTAAGATTTCAAGGGTATTTGCTGACTGTATGGCAGTTGGCCTTGGGGGATTTACTCTGTCTTCTCATCAAGACACAGACTGTGAAGCAGTCTCTTGTATCTGCAGGGAGAGAACCATAAGTGTTTGTCGTCTTACACAAGGGTTGATGAGAAGCAAAGATTAAAAGAAAAATCTTTAAATTAGCAGCCTTTTTTGATCAGATTTGGTCAGTCATAATATTACATACAGAGTCATTAACTATCACTGTAACCATTTTTCAGATGGCATTTAGAATCATGTATGGACATAAAATTTTAAGTTCTACTTACTCCTGAAAAAGGACAACTCCTATTCTTTTCATGCCAAAAATAGATTTTATGTAAACAAATAGAAAACTATAAACATAAAGCCTGTGAACCGCTTAACATGTGTTTTCTCTTCAGTCAGGAGTCACATTTAAAGCCACATTACTTGAAAACTTAGGACAATCTATTTTGCTGGTATGGATTAAACAAAGTAAATGCTTATTAATTTGGTGTGCAGACAATACAGCAATGTGGAGTTTTTTTGGCCTGATGTAGCATGCTGAGAATCTGTGTCTACACTTGTCTGTGTATCTACCCCCAGCTTCTCACACTGACTGACTTCCTTTGAGAAAGTGTGGTAGTCAATCAGAATCCTCTGATAACATTGATTATTTCCCCACACATCACCAAAGCTTTAGTAGCTTCTGCAGCTGTGCAAAAACCTTAGTTTAATGGTTCTGTTTGTTCCACAGTCCAGCTGTCTTCTCAGTGGACAGAATAAGGAGATTTGCCTGCTGGCTTCCTATCTGATGTTCTATAAAAATAATGCATCACATTCAGCCTTGATCTGGCTGAAGATGGCCTTTAAGCAAGGTTGGGGCTTTTTTTTTCTTTCTTTTTTTTTTTTTTCCCCCTTGGGTTTTGCTTATTTTCATTTTCAAAAGCTGATATTTGCATAGCTTCCAGGTTGTTCCAGGAGTTGTCTGTGGCTTCACAATCACAACAAAACTCAACCTGTTCACAGTCTGTGAACCACTTAATAACAGGGTGATATTTGCAATGCTAAATAATACTTACCATGAAAAGAGCAGACCTAATAATTTCTGAAAATGTACTGATACAGTTTTGCCTCCCTTATATACCAAGAAAAGCTTACATTTTTTTCTGTTATGCTAGTAAATTGCTTTTAGCCTTTTCCTTTTTAATTGTATTTTACCAGTTTTGTCCAGGTGTATCTCATACACCTAACAGCATCATTGTCATTTTATAGGCAAAAGCATGCAGAAATTTCCATGTATGTCATTGGAATAGGTGACTTGGGAGAGTCTTCTCCTCTGTCTAAATAGGCTGCCTGTTTTGTTCCTACAAAGTGCTGTACATGGGGTAGTATGGCGTTGCTGATAAATGTGTCTTCCGTGGAGCACAAACTGGATTTTGGTGCTCGCGTGCAGAAGGTTCTTTGTCATGTAGTCAAAGCATCAGAGCCTGTTTAACCCTGCCAGCAGAGAGACTTGTGTCAACACTGGCTGTTCTGCCTGGAAGGTGGATCAGGAGGT
Source organism: Pipra filicauda (assembly GCF_003945595.2). Classification (NCBI taxonomy): domain Eukaryota; kingdom Metazoa; phylum Chordata; class Aves; order Passeriformes; family Pipridae; genus Pipra; species Pipra filicauda. Next base: position 5,422,019 of record NW_024104387.1, on the reverse strand, counting down.
AGGACTGGTTGTGAGGGATGTAGCTGGCAGAGCACATTGGACACCACTGAGATGGCCACTGTAGTGACCAGGCGGACCCTTTGTAGAGCAGACCAGCAGCAGAACACTGTTTTGAGCAGTGATTAAGAAAGTTCTTCATAGGTATTGTGCTAATAGAACGGGAGAACAAGGATCCCATCCTATACTAGCAGTGACATCGTGGTTTTCTCTGTGCCATCTCTATTGCTAGAAAAATACAGCAGTGCTAGATGGCTTAGGGCTTCTAGTCCACAAACTCAGAAAGTGTCCTGAACACTCTGACTCCTCCAGCTGTTCATGTGAGAGCCTTCTCAGTCCAGGGGACACCTGCCACTTGGCAGATTTATCAGGGATGTACAACAGAGAGGAAAAGGCACTCCAGTCCCCACCCTGCTACCCAGTTGCCTTTTCATTCCTTTGGATTCTGGTGTTTTCATATCTGAGACAGTGGATCCCATTAGCAGAGGCAGTAATTCATTTAGTGTAGGAGTTACTTACAGTGCAGCTGTGCTACTTTGATGATGCCATCTGCCATCCATGGGTAAGGAGCCAGCTTCCTGCAGGCAGCACGATGCAAGAGAAACTTTCCTTAAGACACCAAACATCCGTGCACGAACTGTGCACGCCTCATAAAACATAAGAGCAAAGGAAACTGGTGAGTTGTTGGGAATTGCTTGGTGGAGATCTGTGTCTTCAAACTATGGTGCTAGGACCTGAAATAATTATGTCTAATTGAGGTGGAATCATCAGAAGCTACCCTGCTGGCCAAGTTTAATTTCCTCTCTTTTAGATGAACCGCCTAATTCAGCTCTGTGAGGTACAGCCAGCCACGTCTGTCAGGGGCATAGCTAGAAAAGCGAAATCACAAATTGCTGCCTTAATAGATCACCCTCTTAATTGCAGCAGGCCTTAATTCATGTTTGAGGGGTGTATTTTTGCATTATTGCTTAATCAAAAAGCTACTGGAACAAAATATTTTTGGGGGTATATCTGTGCCCTAGATCTCTCCGGGTGTTTGCTGTATTGCCCGTGTCAAGGAAGGCTTTCCAGCTCTGTTAAATGGACGAGTTGCTGCCAGGGCCGGGTGTTGGAGCTTGCTGTGGGCGGTGCAGGCAGAGCTGTCGTGGTGTTTGCCATTTCCTGGGCCAGCTGAAGCTGGTGAAGTGAAATCATCTGCTGATTAGTTCAGCCACTCAGCTTATGCTGCCCTGTGCACTGGGTAGTGAGAATCTTGTTAGAATCAAAGGGCAATGCTGGTCACAATCCCACATTACATCAGCCTCAGAGTAAAGCTGTGGATTGTTACGTGCTTATCTTACAGTAGTATAGAAAACTGTGTTCCAGAGGGTAGATCTGCAAGACATCCTGAGCCATGCAAATCAAAAGAGGTGTTTAGACATAATCTAATGCACCTAACAAGTAAAAACTTGGTTGGTTTAATAAATGGGAAAATAATGGGAAAATAGTTCTGCCCAAGTCTGTGTTTCAGAGAAAGCTAGTGAATGGTTTTAATAAAACTGTTTGTCAAGTTAAAATAAAACTGTTTGTTGTTTAATTGCTTCCTTATTCAAAAAGAAAATAAATTATTTTACGAAAGTCATACCTCCTTTTCCATAGTTAGTGAGGGCACTGAGAGTTTTCCTCATTATTTGGCAATGCTTCCTTTGCTTCATGTGTCAGCCAGTATTTGCTGAGCTGAATTGAACTATGAAAGTTTTCTCTGAAAACAGCTGATTGATGATCCTTGCTCTAAATACTGTTTATTTGAATGCACTTTAGCTTCTTAGCAATAACATTTTCATTGGCCACATTCCTTTTACTTTGGAGTTAGTCTCCCCCATCCACAGTCTGCAGAAGGACCACAGTCTCTGGTCTGAAGAACTACTGTATGTTCCTGCACTGTAGTCCTTTTCCAAAATATTGCAATTGCAGAGTTTTCCAAGTGGACTGAGAGTCTGTTTGTGGAAAGAAGTTAGCACAGAAAGTAGTGGCAATTCAACTGGAGGCCATTTAGTGACACTGCAGGCAGAGGTTGGTTTTCTTCCTAAGCGTAAGTGTCTCTGCTGTTGCTGGAGGCAGCACGCTGGAGCTGATAGAGAAAATTCTTGTCTGATATGGTAACTCCTATAGACTTTATTTATAAAATTGAATAATAATCTTGACACTTGTGTGACAGCAGTGTCAGCTTACTGTGATGATTTAGGTCATTAACAAATGGCAGCTATTTGCCATCTGTCATTTATATCAGCCCAGAACCCTTATGTAACTTAGTGTTGGTGGAGCAGACTAACTTTCTCTTAATATTTTTGCAATAACAGGCTTCTATTTTAGTTTCTGAATTTTTTTCCTCTGGATGAGGTTCTTGTCACTTTTGTGAGAAAAAAGGAAAAAAAAAATGCTACAAAAGAGGTAGACACTGAGTATGTGAGCTGTGACTTCTGTGGACTGTTCATCTTCCAGAACAAATGCCTATGCTTCTCCAAGAGGGTGCAGAATGGGACAGATGAGACTCCTGTTTCCAGCAGCTGGTCAGATGCAGAACCTCACTTGTCCTTACTTGTTTGACAGTAAGATTCAAGTACCTACTAAATTTTTGTGGGATGGGGACTACTGAGATCACTTGCAACCAAGGAATTCCAGGATGGTAATTCAGCTGTTATGGAGCAGCTATTGCAAATCTGAAAACAGCTTAAGAGTGTCAGACCACAGACTGTTTTGAACCCCTTAGTTCAGTGAGCTGGCTTATACACAGAGAATAGTTATTTCTGATGAACTCTGTCTTGGATGTTACAAGCCAAGATACTCTTCCTGGAGTTCTTTACCATTTCCAGAACTAATTAGGCACTGCCATCTCAGTAATGCAATTACTGTGACTCAGGATTAAGGAAAGAAGTGTAGCTGAATCCCGATCAAAAAGTCAACCATGACACACAACCCTGGGATAACTGGGAGATAGGCTCAGCTGACTTTGAAGCTGTGGCTCATATGCCTTACCCCAGTGACCATTTCAAAGAAAACTGAGCTCAGATGCCTACCCAGTAACACTCTTCAAATGTGAACAGCAGTCCAGCTCGTTCGAAGTATAGCTTGATGTCACTGTGGATATACTGGGTACTTGAAGGTTGTGGGGATTTCAGCAAGCAGAAATGAATAGAAGAAACAGTTATGATAATAGAGATAATTGGAGTTATATTTTAACAGAGTGGACATAATTAAGGTGTGGCATGTAAGGTTTTTAGAAAGCAATATATTAATCAATTTACAAGGGATTGAGCCTGCACTGCCAGTGTTAGCTGCCCGAAGGCTGGCATTGCTTAGCCTGGTGGCCTCTGAGTAGCATCAACTAAAACAGAATTGCTGTGCTGGGTAACTTTTATAGTAGATTTCTGTGAGAAACAGGAAGGAACAAACATTCTGCTTAACAGAAAAACTTGCTTAGTTGCATGAACACAAGGGATAAGGCACCTGTTTTTCATGCAAAAAAGCATTGTGGTATGTCAGCATGTTGGCACTGCTAGTGAATAAGCTATTTTAAACATACATCCCAGAAATAGAAAAAAAGCTATGATATTTAAGTCCACAAACCTATCTTAAATGGATGAAAAAGGACACAAAATGATACCATGTAGTTAGAATTTTGGACTCCAATGAGAAGTGAATAAAGAGTAAACACGGACTCTTTCTATAGGCAGCTGTTAAGCAACTAAGTTTTTAAACACTTCTAAAAATTTTGACTAGCAAAGCAGCACACTATGGTAATAAGGGTTGCAAGGCCAACCTTATGCACGAATAAACGTATTGATATGTTTTAATGGTATTTCTGAGGGTTGATGTTGCAATAACTGCCTTCATTAATGATCTTTCGAAGCCAAGTGAAGGCATTATTACAGAGGTTAAATCATTCTCTTACAGCACAAAGATAATATATTGATGGTGTATTTGGAAGGCTCCTTTGTAGACAGAGCACCAAACAGTAGAAGTTCTTGGATATGATTGTAAAAATTTTGTAGACTCAAAAGCCCATTTTTACTGTGTCTGACTGCTTTCCAAGCAAGCAAAAATGTCTTTTTGGAATCAACCTCGCTGGAAGCAGGAAGCTTAAAGTTATGGGTGGAATTTGTATACTGTATTAGTGCTCCTAAGAATGAAAATAGCAACTAGAGAAAGTGGTCCTGATCTTTGTCCTGTGAAAACTTCTTATTTTTCCAAAGGAAAGCTATGAGTAGCTTGTAGCTTTTCATTTGTTTTTTTTCTTTTTTTCCTTGTTTGTTTGTTTTTGGTTCCTGATTTGAATCACTGTCTCTCTTCCCCTAACAGTACACAGAGATTCTGAAATATGAATCACACTACTGAATCTGTAGTAGCTACCATGCCACTAACAGCATCAAGATATTTAAACAGGGAGAGGACTTTTTTCCTTGGGTCTTAGCTATTGTATTTAATTCTGATTTAGAGGATAGATCGGGTTGATGTCTGGCATGCCACAGATGCATGCGCATGAATTCAGTCAGGGAATGTGCTTCTCGGAAAATCAAATTAACTGCCCTGCAGATAACAACATCTCTGATTTTGCAAACTCATCTAGCACTCCTCTATGACTGAGATTTATCAATGAGATGTAACCCACAACTTGCACGTTCCTGATTTTTCAACAAGCACATTCTTCAGATTGTGTTTGAGAAATACTGAGAAAAAGTTAAATTTGAGAGTATGATTATGTAGGTTACTATTTATTTAAACTACTTTAAAGTTTATATTGAAATTAGTAAAAACAAAGTCATTGTTTTTAAGAGCTTACTCCATTTTTGTGAGAATAGGTACTCCATTACTCTTGTTTTAGATGGTGTAGAAATGTATTGCTGTTTAATAGGAAATGCAAAACTGTTGGAATATTTATACTATGACTCAAATCCCCTGTGTTTTCGGTCAATGAAACCTGGGCAAATTTCCTGAATGACTTCAAGAGGGACATTAAGCTTCGTTGAAAGAAATGATATTTGAAAATGTTGAAACTGTGAAATTCCCTAGGAGTGGTTGTCTGCAAATTGTGTTGTGTTCTCTCAAGTTAAAAAAATGCCATTGAGATACATTAGTTGCATGTTTTTAATTACAGAGGTTTTCCTGTGTTTTAGCTAATATTGCAAATACTTTCTAATGGGTGTAGTGCATATAATTCAGTCTCCTCAGGCAGATTTAAATTCCAACACACGGTGCTGAGGACTTAGAGGAAGGTGTGAAAACTGTTGAGATGAGCCTTTGTTATTTGGGTATCCGAGGCACTTAAAGCTGATCATAAGAGCTGAATTTTTGATATTGTATCTACATATTGTTAATGACATTGTATTACTGAGGCCTTAATTTGTCAATGTAGTGACTTCCATACCACGAGAATGAGTTTTTGGAACATATTAATTAATTTGAGGCTTGTAACTCCTTTAATTTTGAGCATTTAAATTGGGGTCTAGGTAAAACTCAAAGGGATTTTATGCTGCTGGAGAGAGAGTCTCTGCATAGTGTCACAGAGTATTTTACTGCATTATGGTGCCTTCAGTATTTTAGAGAGGTTTAGTTATGAGGTGTGTGTATCTTCAAGAGATCATGGACTAGTACTGTAATAAGAAAATATGTGTTTTTATACATGTCTATTGTCAGAGAAGTTGTAGTTTTAATGTGGTCTGTGAAGTGTGGATCCCTTTGGATTCTCCTATGTGGGTTTCAAAATGAGGAACTGCAGTGAGATGCTGCAGTGTGAATTGGATTGTCAGGCCTGCTGTTGGTAGGAGAGTTTTTTGGTTTGTTTTGTTTTCCTTTTCTGAAGCAAAGTTGTCTCAAGCCCTGTATTTTGTGCTGATTTTCATTCCTGGTGGATCTCATTATAAACCATCAAAGCAGTCTTTGATTGGGAAAGAATTCTACCTGTCTGATGCATCTGAGAATAAATAAAAATAAAATTGTGCTTTGTCTCTCCACTCCCTCCAACAGTTGGTGTTTCATTGGGAAGGTAATTGATAAATTCAAGAGTAGCAGAAATGAAAGTTATTGTGGAAGGAAAGACAGAAGTTTTCAAAGGAGCACATTCAGAGATGTAGTGTTTTTACAAATACTGCTATAAAAAGAATATGAGCAAATACCATATAGATTTTTCCTATATCATAGTGAATTCTCAGTAAATACCAGGAAGGATACCATTATCAGATGAAATGAATATGCTAAAGTTCACACTAGGCATTTACTTAGGTTCTGCTCTGATTATGGAGAGATTTTCAGTTTTAAAGTTGATTTTTAATTCTTACTAGATATATTCATGTAGATAGAATAATCCTCCCTTCATGAAATAGAATTATTAAAAAATGACTAGGTTAATAATGCAAATTTAACAATCTTGACATGCAAATGTTCCTAATAAAAAGAGTAGCAAACTCTAAGCAGAGCACTTAGTTTGCAAAGAATTCAGCATCAGGATTTGGTATTGCTGAGTGCAGTTATCTGAAAGTAATATATATGAAAACAATAAAATACAAATACAATGCAGGTTGGGGTTTTTTTGGAGAAGTCAGACAACTTAAGAAAGCTGGAAATCTTTTAATTAATTTTTTGCAAAACTGCTCATTTAAATTTGTAAGTGCTTAACTAAACAAAACCTTAATTGAAAGTGTCAGAAGTGATCCATAGCTGCATTACAATTTTCTTCTTTATGCATCATTTCCTTTGCCATTTAGTTGGAGACCAACCACTATTCTGACCTATCAGTTAAGACAGAAAATGTTCACGCTGGTTTCTTAGTGCTCTTTAAGGGGAAGAATGAAAAGAGGCTTGGGTTGAAAAAGATATGAGTTTATTGGCTATTTTTTTTCTAAACTAGTGTTCTGAACAGATGGCCACAGGACAATTTTATGGATGCAAAAGGCTTTATTCCACATGTACTCTTTCTATCCACGAGTGTGATTTCTGTTAAAGGTATTTCTAACAATGACTTTGTTAAATCCAGATGTCTGTAGTAAAATGGATGATATAAAAATCCTTAACTGGCACAGATGAAGATAGAAAACTAGTCAACTGATATTGTGTCTAATTCATTTAAGCCAGTGTATCTTGCTATTATCACGTAGATTTTTGTGTACAGGATAAATATTTCTCAAAAATATGCGAATGGGTACGTATTTTTGATGGGCGTGCCACTCACTTTGTGAATTTATGAAAAGCCAGTTATAAAGCTTATTTTGAATAAATACATATAAAACCTTTTACTACACTGTAAATTATTTGCTACTTACTTAGACAGAGTAGGTTCTCACTAGGCTCTCTGTGTTGTTCTGCAGAATGAGGTGGAATCATTCTGCTTTAAGAATCTAGACACATACTGGTGTGGCACTCACACCATCCCAAGAGAAGGGTTTTCTCCCAAGGAATCCCAGCCTCTGAGAGCACTGAGGGAAGTTGATCTGGTCTCCCACTATGCTTTTGGAGAAACATTGTCTCAGAAAGTGTACAAGGGATATAAGAAGCTGTTAAGTAATCCAGTTTATTGAATACATTCTTGGGGTGTTCCAGACCTTGATGCTTTCCTCTGAATTATGGGTATGTCTTACAAATGTCTCACAGCCTATGTGGCAACGCCGGGGCAAAGGTGGTTTTGGCAATTTTCAGTGCAATTTTTTGTGCCTTAGAGGCAGTCAGGCAGGCTTGCCCTGGGCTCACCTGAGCTACTTTGCTCTGTAATGGTTCAAATTAGGTCTGAAAAGTTCTTTCTTTGAGATGTCAGCAGGCAAGACAACACCTCATAACCCAGGAGAGGAAATCTATCTGTTGTACTCTCACCCTGCTCTGCTTATCAAAATGTTTTCAAAGACTCTTTCAGATATAAGAGTATTTTAAAGGGAAATCACCTGAGTTTTGGCCCCAAATAGTCTTTCTTGGGGCAATATAGGATTCATCTGTCTTTTGAAGTTGGCAGTTCTATCAGTTTACATCTTCTGTTTTACAGACCCTTTATATTTTGAAGAGGAAAATTCATGGTCATCTTTCACAGAAAAAAAACCCTTTCTGGTTGTCTCTGCAGCGAGAGATAAAGAATAAGTTTTGAAAAATATAATAACAGGAAACTAGGCTAGCAGGAAAGATTGCACTATTCTATTTTGCTGGGAATTGTGGAAATTGATGGTTCGAACCTGAATGGAATAAGCATGAATTCCAGCCCTTTTAGCCCCAGTAGTTCATCATGTGTCTCATCAATTAATATAATTGCTGTATTATCAATATGTAGTTTCCTGAAAATACTGGAAAGGCTGAATACAATGAAGAGGCCCAGATTTGTTGTTGGCTGATAAATGCCATGCCTCTGTTTCTTAAGCAATCCTACATTGTCCACAGAAATGCTCCTGTACCAAGTTGTATTTCTGAACTGTAAACTCTACTGAGAAATGAATGCTAACCATAGTAAACATGAGATCCAGGTCTCTTTGCATATTGTGACTCTTAGAACAAATGTCATCTGGACTAAAAATAAATCCCAGCTGGAACATGGGATCCAAGGAACTTGGATCCTAGAGAAAACTGAATATAGAAAAGCATTGTGTAGCTGGATTTATTTCAGATGGAGGCTGGTGAGTGCAGAAAAAACGAAAGCTCAGATCCGTAATTTCACATTCTGGCATGGGGAAGTGTGTAATAAAGTCCCTGGGTCATAAAGAGTTCGGCATGTGGAGTTCCATGAAGGAACCAATAGTCATCTTTGTTTGCCTAAGAGCAAAAATACCTTTTATGTACAAACCAAGTCTAAACTGGAAATTGAAGCATGTTGCAGGAATATAAACTGGGGTTTATGACTCTGTTTAATGGCACTTAATGGAAAGCTATTTATACAAATCAAACAGCACATTTGTGTGTGTGACTGCCCTTCCTTGCAGCTTGTTGACTGTGTGCAGTTCTTATTTCATGGAGGGAAGGAAGGGTTCACTGACGTGCCACCTCTGAAAGGTGCTTGCTGTTCATTCAGCAATGGGCTTGGGGCTTCCACAATGAGATTTATTCATGGAAGTCCTTCAGTGGGCTTGGAAGGACTGGAAGGAGGTGAAAGTTCCCTTGGAAAACAAGTGGTATTTTACATTTGCATTCTTAAGAGGTTGTTACTAAACTTATCTTTGGAACCACGGAATGTTGTACACAGAAAGGCATAAAAGCAAGTCGCTGTTGGCTTGTGTTGAATGCAAACATACCAAAGTGACATATAAAGTCAGTAAGATGTACTTGGCTTGGAAATCCATCTTATTTGTGCTGTCAGTTCCACTCCTGATGAGGTGGTGAGTTGTGCTGAGTGCTTCTCCCCCTGCCTCCTGTGAAAGCATTAGTCTGCAGGAACATGACGATGTCTTCTTGTGACTCCCGTGCTGTGACTGTTTTCGGTGTCACGTGCTGGGACTCACTGCAGGCAGGTCACACAGATTAATGTAATCTGGGTTGATCTGAAACACCACAGCACACACTGCAGATTAGTTCCTCACTCACTGATTACAGCTGACCTAGTTTCCTGACATGCCCTTACATTTTACCTTATAAAGAATGTAAGGCAAAACCAACCTTTGTATTAATTAACCCTCTTTAATACCTGTCATGCTTTCACCTTTTGGCAGAGGCTCACTAAGAAAGAGATTCAAAAGGATATCTTGTGCAAAACTGGAAAGAGGTCATGTAGTACTCTGCTGATTTTGCTTTGTTACTAAGGCTTTCATCAATAAATATCTCACTATTATGAATAGTTAATCCTTTCCTCTCAATGAAGTGCAAAGTAACAGATACTACTACGTTGTAACTCAGTGTAATAACTGATTACTATAACAAACCACACTAATAGCTCTCCCACTTAAGATAAAGTGATGAAAGCATATGCATTTTTATTTAGCCTCTTTCAGGCCAGTGCACAAAACTGGAATGTTACTTTTCTGAATTAAGTCCTATAAATACGTACAACTGAGGCATTCTATGCATTTAGTTTGTGCATGACCACCATTGCACGAGAAACAAAGAGGCTTGTGTTTCTCTGGCCAGACCTTCTCCTGATGAAAATATAGATCTGGGACTTCGACTGCAGCTTTTGCATATCTGACTCTTGAAGTCAAAAAGGTGTTGATTACTGAGCACAAGCAGATCAGGCTTCTATTCCTGATTTTCTTATTTTTTAAGAATGTTGTTTGTTTGTTTGTTTTAAAAAAAGTTTTTTAATTGCATGTATTTCACAGGATCAGAATTTGCAGCGTGGATTTGGGTTAATAAGTTACATTGCGTAGTTACCTGCTTCTGCAGTTGTCAGTGTGTTATCTAAAATATGTGTTGTGTAATGAGCACTGCACTGTATAGTGCATAATGCATGGTGGAATGTATGTATTACATAAGGAATATAAAGCTAGTCCTAGGAAGGTTTTTCTAGCCTGTTGGCCCGTTGCTGGCAGCAGCCAATGCACATGGAGGAAAGAAAAAAATGTGCGAAACAGCAGTTTCCCTGAAGTATCCTTCTGGCTTTCAGCAATTAGTACTTCAGGGAATTCTGGAGCTGGTTACCACACACAGTGAAAATAACCGCTCAGTGAACCTGGGAGTCTCTTCTGCTTGTGAATTCATGGATACTGTTTGTCTAAACCAGCCTATGATGATGAGCTCTAGGACGTAGGTTACGCTCTCCTGGTACTGACACATTTCAGTGGACACTAAAGTGGCAATAAATAGGTAAAGCAGAGACACCTGTTTCTTTATAGAATGACCCCACAGGGCACTGTTATCATAGCATAATTTCGTTGTGTGCTTTATATCACATGGAATATTTTAATCAGCATCCCGAAGAATCTTGGACTTGTGCCGGTTAATTTCTTCAAAATTACAGAGAAAAAAAGGAAAAAAGCTTAAAAGATTTCTCATTTTTACTTGAATTTTGAGTTTTAGTTTTAAAATACAAATAAATAAGCTTTACTGTGGCTCCACCAAGTACTGATAAGTGTATTTTTATGTGACATGGAGAAATATACTTATGTGAAAAGGAATATCACATAGAAGAGAAAAAAGTATAGATTTCACCATTAAGTTTGATGAATAAGTATTGTGAAATCAGTTTTTCTTCTGTTTATAAGAATCATAGGATGTCTTAAGTTGGATGGGACCCATCAATTCTCTTGCAGGGCTATGTAAAACAGAATCACATGACTAAGGGCATTGTCCAAATGCTCCTTGAACTCTGGCAGGCTTGGTGCCATGAACACTTCTCTGGAGAACCTGTTGTGGTGACCAAACGACCTCTCAGCGAAGAACCTTTTTGTAACACCCAATTTGAAGTACCCCTGATGCAGCTTCCATTTCCTCATGTCCTATTGCAGCTCACCAGGGAGAGATCAGCACCTCTCTGTCCACTTCCCCCCTTGAGAAAGCTGTAGACTGCAATGAAGTCTCCCCTCAGCCTTCTCTGAGCTGAGCTGAATGAACCAAGTCACCTCAGCTGCTCCTCTTAAGTCTTACCCTCGAGGCCCTTCACCATCTTGGTTGCCCTTCTCTGGACACTCTCTAGTAGCTTTATATCCTTCTTATAATGAGGCACCCAAAACTGCCACAATATTCCAGGTGAGGCCGCCCCAGTGCAGAGCAGAGCAGGACAATCCCCTCCCTTGACCGGCTGACGATGCTTTGCCTGATGCCCCCCAGGACAGGGTTGGCCCTCCTGGCTGCCAGGGCACTGCTGACTCAGATTCAGCTTGCATCGACCAGGACCCCCAGGTCCCTTTCTGTGGGGGTGCTCTCCAGCCTCTTGTTCCCCAATTTGTACATATAACCCCTTTTTGTATGAATTACCCCCTCCTAGGTGCAGAATCCAGCACTTGCTCTTGTTAAATTTCATATGGTTGGTGATTGCCCAGCTCTCTGGTCTATCCAGGTCTCTGTGCAAGGCCTCTCTACCCTTGAGGGAGTCTGCAGTTCTTTCTAGTTTAGTATCATCGTCCAACTTACTTAATGTACCTCTGATTCCTGCGTTCAGATCATTTATAAAAACATTGAAGAGCATTGGCTTTAAAATTAAGCTCTAACTTTGGTAGTCATGACCTCAAATGGCAGTTTCTGACCTGTAATCTCAACACTACTGATGTCTCACTAGCCTGTCATTCCAGGTGAGTGGACAGAGTCACAAAGAAAGAGCTTTACAGACACCTTAGGCTACTTAAATAGATATTCTCAATTCCTTGCAGAAAAAAAGCCAAGGCAAGACTTCGTGTGTTTCATTTAAAATTAGGCAGACTCCTTCAATGGGATTACTGCAGTAATAAGCAAAGGAAAATGTACAAGTTTAAGCTTTTAAATTGCTAATATCAATTATCTGCTGAGATTATGGGAAACGAAAATGAAGTAGTCACGTTTTCATTTTATTTTAGTTCTAGTGTTTTCCCTTTCATTTCAACCCAGAGATACTTTTCTTGTACCTTTTATCGTTTTATCTGGAAATGTGTCAAAGAAAATCTATAAGTTTAATTCATGTTGTTAGAGGTTTATTCCAGTATTGTCTTCTTTCTCAGATGGTAGAGAATGGTCTCTCTTTTTGCTTTGAAAGCTCTGGCCTAGGCATTTTGGTAGAAGAAGAAGAAAGAGAAAAGATTCTATATGATAAAAGAAAAAAATGCTAATGAAAGAAATATGTGTTTTTACTGAGAAATAAAAGCTACAGAAAAGAAAGTAACTTGTGAAAATACCTGTCTCCAGAAATAGCTACTTCATCGCAGGAGCAGTGTTTTGTGAATCTGTTCCCCTCTTCTTGTTCTATAGGTACCTTCAGGTTAATTCATATGAATGTATCTGTACTGTTCATATTGACTGAAAGAAAATCAGATTTTTTATTTCTGTCTGAAAGATTTTAAGAACTACTTTCTACTCTGATTTCCTGGGATTACCAATTCCTTTGAAGCAAAACTGTCAAATATCAGAAGAACAATGCAGGCACTTGATTAATTTCAATAATCACTATAAATTTCTTCCTTTTATCCCATCTTTCTAGCTGGGATTTAAGATCCAACTAGTTCCTGTGATACAGCACAGTCTGTATAAGTTTCTGCAATGAGAGTGAAATTCCATCAGTTCTTTCCCAGCTGCTGTTCTCTGGGAGTTTAATTTTGGCTCTGTCTGGAGATGTTCTATCAGACTGCACATGATGGGTTTGGTTTATAACCCGGTGCAATCGAGTTTTGCTTTGGCAAAACAGTGTATGAGGTGGGAGGGGATCTCTTGTGATCATGGTTACAGCTGCAAGATTGAAAAACATTTCATTTGCCCTATTGTGAGAAAGACTGTGTTAGTTGTGCCTCTGAATAATGGCAGCATGGTCTAGATTAATTTCTTTGATCATACAACTGTGAAGCTGATGGAAGAAAAAGACTGTGTATGTTCATAGAGCAGAAGAAGAGCTGCTATATTAAGCTGCAAAGGCAGCAGTCAGGCTGCCTGAATAGCAATGTATTTCTCAAGCTGAAATAAAGCCAACATTGAATGGAATTTTAATTTCAGGGTGCTGGTTCCCAGTTGGACTGCAAGGTGCAACTCAAAATTTGCCTGGGGAGCCGAGCTTTGTAGGGCATGACTGTGATGATAAATTCTGCCTTGAAGTGTCAGCAAGGCGTTAGCTGGTAATTCAGAGCATCCAAAGATGCTACCTGGTGGTGTTTTATTTTCAGAGAGCTCATGCATTCACACCTCACGTTGCTCTCAGAACTCAACACCTCCTAGGAATTTTTCTGTAACTGTCAGTGGGATTTGGATCCAGTCATTCTCTATGATTCAATGATGTTCAGATCAGGGACTTTTTGACCTTTGAAAACTTTTAGTAACACAAAGGACTAAAGCAGTACAAATCCAGTACAAATTATGAACAGTCATCCATGGAAATACATAATCTCTAGAGCTGTATTACACAGAAAATTAACCTTAGTGGTATCCTTAGATGAACGTTTGTGTACCATTCAAGCAGCATATCTCACATTATGTAATTAATACATTTTGTATAGAGTACACAGAGTCTGATGCTAACACCAATTGGCAGGTGCTGGCCTGCCACCCAGTAATAAGCTGAAAATTTGCAAATTGCTTTTCCATTACTGGTCTTATGTGTGAAAGTTCGTGATTTAATTTGAACTAGAGGATGTGGCATAGTGCTGTCTTGGTAACAGAGAAATATATAACGTCCTAATCTCAAGAATCATATCCATTTTCCATATCTTGTTCCATTTATTTCTTTAGCAGTTGGTTGCATTTATGAAAAGCTGATGTGTTGAGTTAATAAAAAGGATGATTTTTCTTTGAGCTTCATTACCTTGAAAATTCTGTAAAACAGGTAAATTGGATCTTTGAAATAATGTACATTAAAGTACAGAACCTTGCTGCTTCTCCTGGATAAAAGGAAAGATGCTGCTATTTAACAGACTTACTAAATTGATTTATGCTATTCATGAGTACTCCGCAACAGTGTTTTCAATGCTTTTAAAAGTAGGCAGTCATTTCAAACTTTAGAAATTCTATCAAATCTGATCTTGGGGGGATCAGGTTTTATGTGTTGTCCTGAAATTTACAGAAATTCTGCTTTGAGTCCTCAGAAAACTTGAGATTAGAAGAAAAGCAGGCTCCGAACAAGTTCTGTGAAACTGCTGTGATTTGCCTTTTGTAACTATCTCGTAAAGTTAGATAGTTCCCTCTCCTCAAGCAATTATAACTTAATTTCTTTATATTAATTTTGATTTTTATTCTGAGAGTTTATCTCTTCATTACATACTCTAGCTGTAATTTAGCTTTTAAAGCATTGCTGATTAAAAAGAGATTTATTTCACTGAGTTAAACATTATTTTAAATGGATATAGAGGCATCTGCTAACACATGTCCCTCTTAATATGGTTAACTGTGCGAGCAGAGCTATGCAGAAGTTAATTTTGTCATTATCAGAAGCATTATCAGTTTTCATTTCATGACTTCCAAAGAGTTTTTGCCATTTATCATTAAAAAGGGACTTGAGAATAGGTTGATTCTTCCACTAGCAACCAATCAATAGTCATGGTGCTCATACAGGATGTGACTTTGAATCTCTCATCTTTCTTTTTTAGTTCTTTCAGTTGAGGGTTTAAATATCTTTTTTTGGCACTGTTGAAAATTTAACTTCCAGAGCTCGGGACTCATTCTTGATGGAGTGTCATGACTGAATATATTTCAGCAAAAGTTTTAGTTCTTTCTGGTGACTCATTATTGTCTTACAATAATTGAAAATTTTCTGATAGGCTGTAGATACAGGTAGAATAGCAGCTTATGTATTTGTTAGACTGTTTAAATATTTCATGAAAAAAGAAACTCCACAGATGTGGCTTTCACTTCAGGAATATTAATGGATTACTTTTTTTTTTAATTTTTATTTTTTTAGTGGATTTAACAGTCTTTGTGTTTCATGTTCACATTTTGGATAAAATCAAATTAATCAGAGACTTGGCATCTAGAAAAGGAAAATGGTAGCAACATGTATGTAGCCTTAAGGTTTATTTCATTTATGTAGTCCTTGGGGATAGTCAAATGAGAAAAATCAATCCAAACTGTATAGTCTGCAACAATTTATAAAATTAAGGGAGAGAGGAATTCTGCGTTTCCCCATGGAGTCTGCCTCAGAAAACTCTGTGTGCAATATGAAATTCAGCACTAGACTATGATCCTGTAAGAACATCAAAACTGAATTAAACTGAAATCTGAACTGCCTAGGTATGTAGTTGAAACTCTAGTGCTAGACTTTTATAGGGAAACTTTTTGATTAGTTGAATATACCCAGTATCTTACTCTTTTGATAAAATGTTGGGGTTCAACATTAAAAAAATCTGCTTGAATGACAGCAAGATGAATCAGTAAAATAAGTAATGTTACTGTCCATGAGGAGTATGTGTCAATAAGCATCCATTTGTACATTTTATCTCTATGATTAGCATGCTTCAAAGTATAAATCTAGCACAAATGACTTGTTATGTGTACTGGGAAAAAAGTAATCCATGGAAGATTTTTTAATTAAAAATCGTTTTGTGTTGCTGGAAGATACATCTGCTTATTATTTCTTTTATAAGGTGAAATGAAAGGTAATTAAAATGAATACTTCACTTTATTAATAGTATGTGATCATAGTGGTTTAGTATCTTCTCTTGTGTTTTAGGGTCAGTTCTGTCTTTGAAAATGAACAAAGTGCAGGCATTTTATTGTATCTTGTGCTGTGTGTTTGAAGTTGTGTAATGGTAGATGATTCTGAATGAATTATGCAATGGCCACTCTTTTTTTTCCCGATGTATCTATTCCACAAAAAAAAAAGCATAATGTGTAGAACTCTAGAGAAAAATCTTAAGCAGCTGAGTACATACATGGATATGAATAACAAAAAGTGCAAGGTGAAATGTTGTGTTGTCTACAGACTCTGTGTCCCTAGTGGAATATCTTGTATGCAAAAATCCATTATTAAGGGCTTAGGTAGCCTTTAATGCTGCATTCTACATCTTGGGCCGGGTGCTTACTTGCTCAAATTGTTCAGATTGGAATGCTGTGACACAGCCTGCTATTTTGTTGGCGCCATTTGAATTTGTGAGTCATAGAATCATTAAGGTTGGAACAGACCTCCAAGATCACCAAGTCCAACCTTTGACAGAATACCACCACGCCCACTAGATCGTATCGCCGGCTGCCAGTTCTGCTCCTTTCTTGAACACTTCTGGGGGCGGTGACTCAACCACTACTCTGGGGACCCTGTTCCAGTGCTTAACCACTCTTTTAGTGAAGAAACTTTTCCTAAATCCAGCCTGAATCTCCTGTGGTACACCTTGAGATCAATTTTGCTATCTATAGCACTGGAAAGGAGGGGTACAGAGCCAGGCAGGTACCTCATTTACGCTCTGTTGTGTGCTACAGATGACGGTTACAAATAGTGTAAGAGAACGTAATTATAAGTACAGGACATAAATACTACAAATAGAGGCCCTGCAACTTTCTCAGCATTTGTTTTATAAAGTGCTTTTTATGGCTGAAAATTTGAAAAGGGTTTATCTCATGAATTTGCTGGTGCTTGTGGCTTGACAACGAGTTTGCTTATAATAGCATTTTTTCCCTTTTACAGAGTTGTGTAAATCATAATGATATTCCTTATATATTAGTCAGGTGATCTCTATATTTTAGCTATTGCTAAATGCAGTGATAACAAAATTGTGTTTGTAAGAAGGTTACAAAATTGAATAGAATGAAATGGAAGAACTTGTTTGAAGAAGCCACACAAAGAACTGCCTCTGGACCTGTTCAGGAAAATATAATTTTGAATGTAAACAGTGCTGAGTGCTTGCTGTGGAGGAGGGTAAGCTGAGACAGGTGGAAGGCTTGTCATATGAGTAAATAATCAGGTCCCTGGGACACCTTCCCACAATTCCTGGGCTGGGCTTAGGTTATGAGCCCTCTTCTGGGGACGTTTTGACCTGGCTCTAGCTATGTGTGAAGAACTGCTTTTTCTACTGCACCATAAATGACAAAGAACCAGGCAGAAAATCAGTGTGTTCTTGTCAAATGTTTTGTGAACAGCATACACAGGTATTGACAAAAATGAGATGGGGACTGGCAGAGAGAATAAAAAGACAGCAATAGTCTTGATCTTGGCACAGGATGCCCTCGGTGCTTATCCTGAGGTGAGAGATATGGCCAAAGGGAGGCTGGGTGAGAGCAGAGACAGCGAGGCCCTGCTGCAGTGGGAGCAGGGAAGAATGATGGAGACATAATAAAATTGGCAACCTTTACGTGATGGAAATCTGGCATGGGCAAATGGATAAACAGTCAAAAAGACAACATATCACTATGCAAAATTTCTTTGTTACATTCATGCTCTTATTTCAGAAGATTACTTATGGGGTCTCTCAGGGGAAGAAAGGTACTGCTTCACATCCCAGTAATGTCACATTAATGTTGATTGTGTACTGTACTAAAAGCTCAAAATGGCTTCTGGAAGGAACATAGTTAAATTTATTTTCTTTACAACCTAGAGCCAAATTTGGTCTTAAAGTGTAAGCCTGTTCTATGCCAAAATGAAATATTGTGATTACTAGGTACAGCATTATGAAGGTTGAACTTGATTTCTAGGTAAAATATCTGAATCACAAGATTGACCAAAAAAGTTATGATTTTAAAATATTGAGTTTTCATGATGCATTTCAATTTGTGACCCCTCTCTGTTACTCATTTTAGGACTTGCAGATTTACTCTGCGGTCAGAGTCATAAAAATTTCATTTTCTTAAGAAAAGCTGGAGTTGTCATTAATGTAAGTGTTCGTGGCTAAAAGGAACATTACTAAGAAACAGAATGGTCGCAATAAAACAACAGGAATGGGTTTTCCTATGTATGTAGCATACATTGCGTGCACGTGAAGCCCTACATATGCTTCATTTCCATCTTGGAATGGAAGCTGACCCCAAGGAATACATCAGCTGTCACATTTCACTCTTCATTCACTGTCATCTGCTGTATGAAGGGGGTCACGTCATCTGTAGATTTATCAGGAATTAGGCTGTTTCTGGTGCTGGAGCAGGGCCAGTTTCCAACAGCTGAGAATCTGGAAGTGTGGTTGTCCACTTTGTGACTTTGGTATGCCCTTGTTAACAAAGGGTCATCTGTTGAGATGGGGTGGTTTGACAGCCCTTTGAATGGGCCTGACCCTCTGTTTCAGACACCTATTCTCTCTAGCTTCTCTGGAAATCTGCTGTAGATCAACTTAACTGGTTGTAATTAATTTTTGACATCTAGAAGAAAAGAAAAAAGACGAACATTGAAGTGAATAGCCTCTGTGGCTTAATTCTGTTGACAGTTACCAATATCATAATTAGATGTTAAATAAAAAGTCTTCTGGAATAATTTTTGTACTTCCACTTCAAGTGAGTCAAGTAAATTCTCCTTTGTTATACTTCAGTGAATTCAAAGTGCTTTGCACTGAACCCTTCTACAAACCCCTGTGAAGTGCTCTACTTGAGGGAGTTCTGCTGCCAGTTGAAAATAATCTGAACATTTCCCCTGGAGTAAAAGGATTCTGAGCTGGAGTGTAGAAGTCCTCTCTCTCAAAACCCTCCTATCCATTATGTGGGCATAAAGGTGCTTTGCCTTCCCTACCTCACGGGGTTGCTTCTGTGAGCAATTCTCCCCTGAGAAGTTATTACGTCACCTGATTTTGAGAGAGCCATCAATCAGCAGCGTCCCCTGACCCTTCCCCATCGAGTCTCATGATGAGCTTCTGCCAGAAGATTTAGCTGGGAGAGCTGTCAGTCTTCACTCACTTTGCAGTGGCTGTTGTTGGGGAGGTTACGAGCTTACAGCTGAATGGAATGACACAGTTTGATTTTGTGTGTTGAGAGAAAAGCAGCTGTGAAATTTCGTGAAAGACGCTTAGGAAATTTTTTTTCTACCCTTTCTTTTTGATTCATCTTGCCAGTGACAATTAAATGCAAGATATGGAACCAACTCCTGGTCCCTGGAAAATCTCAAATATCAAAGGAAAAGTAGAAATGTGGGTTTAACTGTAAGGCTGAGCTTCACTGAAGGACTGCAGATTTATTGAGCGTTAAATGTCAGCACCAATGTAATAAAGGTGCTACACAGTGCATGATGAGAACCTACCTGAAGAAAAACCCTTTTCAATAAGTTGTCAACCTGTCTTGAGTTGTGAATTGTTATTAAAAACCAAAAAGACAAAACCCAAAAGATAGGTGAGCAGAGAATGGAAGCACCTTCTGAGCTGCTCAGCTTTCAGAGGTGTTTCTGCAAGCTTAGTCCTATCTCAGTTACTGTGGAGTGTTGATCTGTTTTGGCAATGTACTGGTTTGGGATGGGACATATCTTAAATCTGTCGTGTTTCACAGGTGTTTCTGCACAGCTGGAGCAGAATACAAGGCTATTTATATTATGTGGCCTTTATTAAGCAAAACTGTCTTGTTTGAAGTGCACTCAAAACCCTACTCCCATGATATAGTCTGAAAAGAGCATGGCAGAAAATCCTGCCTGTTCTCCTGGGGATGGACAGTTATTTAAACATTACACTTTAGGTACTGAGAAGCTTGAAAAAGTGCAGATGTAGTAACTAGGAAGGTATTTTAAGAAGTGAGGGTGGGAGTACACAGTTGTGCTGTGAGTGGAACCGGAGTCCCACTTTGGTCTGTTGAACCACCACTGTGTTGTCTCTATGAGGCTGAACAAGTATGGATTTGCTGGTTGAGGTGGGGGAATTTGGGACAGGATGGAGCTGACAGATGCCATGGCTGGGTTATGGTCAATATTGGAGGAATGCATTTGTAGAAAGGCTTGCTGGGAGGAGGCTGCCCATCACAATCTGTGGCTGTCAAGAAGCAGAGACAGAGATTCTGTTCCTTGCAGGTAAGGAATCTGATTGAGGTTATTCTCCAGTGTGTGAAATCAAAAAACACTGTAAAATTTATGCTCTCCTCTCCTCACAACTCGCTTTTCATTTTGTAAACTCTCTGGGACAATGGTAATCTTTCTTGAGGTTTTTTTGTTATTCTATTTGATCTTCTGAAAGCTGCAGCTGACAGTGCTTTAAACAAACCTAGCATTTACAAAACATGTATAAATACACATTGTCTCAGCTAAAAATTTGATTATCAAGTATGGTGGGTACTCTTGGATTTTTCTTAAGAGATGTTAAGTTTTGCTTTGACAGCCTTGCAGAGTCCAACAGGTTGAGAAGAGAACTGGTTAGGTAGGTACCACTGCATTATGCTCGAGGGTCTTTCATTTCAATTGCTGTATCTCATTTACTCTCTTTCAGCATTTCTTCTCTGTTTCTGGTCCCGGGCTAGTTTTTCAACACAAATAACAGAAGCAGGAAAAAGCTAAATTTGAAAAATATGTATTCTACACCATATGAAAGACATTATCTATTTAAAGGGTTTAAAATTATTGTCTTAATGCCAATGCCATGTGCTAATTATTAACCAGTTCAGCAGCAACTGCAGGCTTCATTTTTGGAAGGCTTTGTCTGCTGCTTGAGGCTGATGACATTTCTGTGTTTTGATCACTTACAATGTGGGACTCACATGCCAAACTTACTTGTAGTTTTACAAAACAGATCTTGAACAGAAAAAAAGAGCTTTTTTCTTAGCTGAGTGCCTAATAGATGATATTTTTACCACCAAAGAATCACAAGCTAAATATTAGAGAATGACAGAGCTTTCTATTAAAATTGAAAAATAGAATAGTGTTTAATACCATGGAGCGATGAGGTTAATAACTGTAAAGATGCAAATGTTTTGCTGAAGATGAAACTGGGTAAGAAAGTGAGGCGACCTGCTGCTATTGCTTGAACTAGAAAATCAATGTCTTTGTTTTGCTGTAGGGAATACTGGATGAGGCTGTGTGTTTCCAGCTCCCAGTGGGTGTCATTAGGAGCACAAGTACAGCTGAGCTGTACAGAGGTAGCTAGCATGTATGTTTGATGAAGAGAAGCTAAGAACATCTGTCCTGATACTTGAGACTGTAAGGGAGCAGTGGAATCTGCTGTTCCTTAGAGCAGTTGCCAAAATGCATTCCTAACCAAGTCACTGAACAGTGAGGATTTAATAATGCTACAGCTAATGAGTGAATTCAGCTTGGTGTGTGGAAGTGGAAATGTTTTGTTAGAGCGCTCAACTTGTATTTATTATTATGGTTGAAATGTGGTTGAAAGGATTAAAACTGAATACAACTCAGCAAATTTGACTTAAACAAGTTGCATTTGTGTCAATTAGTGTTTTCCTCTGAAAACAAGGCTGCTTGTTAAATGCTTGTGTCAGGACATCATGCTGCTGTGCTCGCTGCTGTTGCTCCCTGTATGAGGATTACCTAGCTATCAAAACACCTCAAAATCACCGTGGGTATTTGGTTGACCTTCAAGATGCTTTGAAAGAGATAAAAGGTTATCTGTCTGCATCAGCTGCTTCTTCCCCCCATCTGCCAAATTGACATGTATTTGTGGCACAGCTTCACAAGCCAGGTGTATCTTGTGACAGATAACTTCATTCTGCTGTCACTATTTCTCAGGTTGTCAGTTGGCCAGTACCTTCTTGAAAGCTATTTGTTGCAGGTTTTGTTTGCTAGCCATAGTGATGGCTTTGCAAAAATGTAAGCAGATAATAAAATATGGATCATTTCTCATCTTCTGAATCAGTACAAGTAATACATTTAAAAAAATTTTTGCAAGTAAGCACAATCGATATCTAGTCCTATAAAATCCATCCCAGTGCTCCTAACACTACTTTTTACTCAATACTAGGTCTTGTTCAGTGTGTCTTGTGGGATTTGGCAGAGTATTTTAACAAGCTGTACTGTTTTCAGAATGGTACCCTGAAAGTTCTGTCCATGTGTGAAGACGAGATGTTCTGGCAAATTGGACAGAACTGGTATCCTGGCATCACATTGCACCTGTCCTTGTCCACATGGTACACTGGAAATTAAGGCACTCTCGTTCCTGGAAAGAGGAAGTGAAGGTGGCAGGAGTCTGCACAGGGGCTGAAAAAAACCCTCCAGAGCTGTTTTCTCTGGTGGTTCCGCTGGGGGATAAAACAGTTGCAGGAGATAGAGCCTGAAGGGAAAAAGAAGCCAGTGTGTCTCTCTCCCTTAATTTACACACTGAGTCTTGTCTTCTCTTTGACCTAAAATGGTCTCTTAAGATGGAGTAGTCTGAGGGTCCCTTTGTGCTGGGAGCAAAGGATTTATCATCTTCCTGCATTGGTTTTGTGAAATCTCCTCTGACCCTTTCTGGATAAGTTACAGCCACTATGTTTTTGAATGGTGTACAAAGCAAGTACAGGTACCAAAAAAAGGTCCTGAGCTTTTCAGGGAAGAACAGGCATCATTCCAAAGGAAATCTGATGAGAGAATCAAAGAAAAGCACCATGAGACAGCCAGCCTAAATGGTGGTGTGTGCCCCAGAGAGGACTATTGCAGAGCAGTATTTGTGAAGAGATGAGCTTCAGGTGGAGGACAGAAGTTCAGGTGGGAGGATAAGGAAATTTGTAAACAAATATTGTGACTGTAAATCATATCTACAAACTGAAGAGTAGCTGGAGAAACAGTGGGATGATGTTTTTATAGTACATGCAGAAGTGTAGGCATCCTAGTAACACATTCAGAGCTGTGGACAAAGAGGGGGAACTTTTCGAAGGACAATAAAGGCAACTTTTCTGCTCTTGAGAAGGAAATTTTTTTTCAAATTCTGCAAGAAAGTAGCAATGTACTTTGTTGTTTAAGGGAGCTTAGCTTACTTGTTACTATGTCAAGCCTTTAAAACTGTATGAAACCTTTCCACAGTAGGTATCAACTTTCCAAAATTAATGTCCATCAAGTAAAATTTTCAAGTCAGAGTTGGGCTTGAGTAATATAAATTAACAGCAATACTCTTTGGAAAGACTGTTGCCATGAATTGTCTTCAGGATAGGTAATAAATATGATAAAAGTTTTAATGGCACATCAGGAACATCACAGAGCTGTAGAGAGATTTCTATTGACAAAGACTTTAGAAAGCAGCAAAGCATAATTGCAAGTGGAGAGTATGTGCTAATTAGTAAGCTGATGTGTCAGCATCATCACCAAGTTTCTCAGTATGGGGGACTGTAGTTTCCCAGGCTGCTTTATGGGCTCTTAAAGGGAAGCATAAATAGAATAATCAAACTCATGGAAAATGCTTTTAATAGTTTTTTTTTTTTTTAGTGGATCACTTTAATTTTTGCAAGGTACAGAATATGTAATTGCACTCAGTAACTACTAAAATCAGGTAATGTTTTCCTTTGTATTCTGGGGAGTACTATGTACATGTGATAGTCCGACCTTGCAGATAAAATCTCTGGCTTTTGCATGTTTTGCATCTCTCATAGCCATTGACATAAGAATCATTATCAGTAGTGTGTCACCAGAGAGCATTCTTGACTTAAAAGCTGTTTCTTCTGAGTTGCCAGTTGGTTTTACAGGCTGGATTGCCCTCATTAAGTAATGAGCTTGATAGTGCTGGTGGCTGATAGGAATGCAAACGGCTTTCCTAACTTGAAGACGGAATTCTCAAAGCTAATTCTCATTCAATAGTTTCTCCTTGGCTTTTCATGAAGACTTCCATTTATTAAGAGAACAGTTTGGTATTTAATTTCACAGAAAGAGTAATGATCTTTCTAAAAGTTTTTGAATTTTCATCCAAGTAATTAATCCCATCTAAAATTAAGCTAAACGCTTGCATGAATATATTTGCTTCAGTGAATTTTAACTGATTAAAAAAATGTTTTCATTGCAGAAATTGTAGGAATGTTCCACTTACTCCTACCCTTAACTATTCCAAAACATGTTTTTAAAATGTAAATACCAAAACATTCTTAAATATTTGAATACCATAATAGATTATGATATACCTAATCAGTCAAGCATAAATTAATATGTATTTAAATTGGTATATATAATAGGGCTGCAATACATGTACCCTTAAAAATTGAGATTTTTTTTTTTAGTAATAAACACCAGGATTTTCTTGTGGATCTCATCCAAAGGTTTGTTTTTTTCTGCAGTGTCCTTGGTTACAGTAGGTTTTTTTGCTTAGAACAAGCTCTCTGGTACATTTCTGCCTGATGTTCCCTTTTTTTTTTCTTACACGTTCAGAATTAGCTGTTGTTCAATGTTGAGGGAGACATAAGTCACCAAGAAAATAAGACTCATCAGGCCATGGCAGTCTGTAGCATGTAGCAAAGACAACCAGATAGTCACGTTTTTCTACATATTACAGACCCAGACAGATGCAGAATTGCAAGTTGCATTTTTTCAAAGTCACTTCCTGTAAGGTAAATATAGGTATGGATGGGCACTCCAACAAGCTTCCCAGGGAAGTGCCAATGGCACCAAGCCTGGCAGAGTTCAAGGAGCATCTGGATGATGCTCTTAGTCATATATGATTTAGTTTTAGGTAGTCTTGCTAGGAGCAGGGAGTTGGACTTCATGATCCTTATGGATCTCTTCCAACTTGAGACAAGATACTCTATGATTCTGTGAAACATATTGTACCAAAAAAAAAATATTGTAGGAAAGCAATAGGAAAACATATCCCAGTCAATTCTGCATTAAATACTGAATCTAAAATAAGCTGAGAAAAGGATAAGTTTGGGTATCAAACTTATTTGTTTGAATGGAAGCTAGAGATCCACGTGGCCCTGCTGATTTTGCTTTTGCTGTTAAGCTGAAGATTGAGGGTCAGGTTGTTCTTTGGGTTAACAGAGAAATTACACACAGATTTGGGGTTTTTTTTTAATCAGCTACAGAATTATTAGCTTTCTTAATCTGAGGGAATAAATTCTGAGATATAACTTTATGTAAATAGGCATTAGTCTTAATAATAATGCAGAGTGGCCTCTCTGACCTTGGAAACAGTCCTGACTTTGCCTGGATTTATCATGGAGAGGAGAATCAACAGCAATTAGGATGAAATTGCAAATGCCCTTGTGGGGCCTTCATTCCTCCAGAGCTAGTTTTTCACAAAGTCTCATAGGATAAATATTACAGCTTATTGCACTGACTCGTTTGGAAGCTGCTCTGAGGAAGAAGAGGGGGGGGGAAATGAGATGGGGGCAGAAAATCCAGCTTGGTTGTCTGGCTGAGGAATCTATATGCGTTTTCATGCTCAATTAACTGCACTTATACTCTTGACTTTGTCTAAAGACTGTTTTTATTTAATAGTTAGAGTATGATTTGGCCAGCATCTGACATAAAAGAAATACTAATGATTTTAGGTCCAAATATAGAACTATTTCCCTTACAGGGAAAGGCATTGTTTTAAGTATTTGAAAAGACAAGAAGAAGAAGATCCAACAACTTAACTTATATGGTTGGTTTTTAAATAATGCACATAGAGTCTAATATAAAGTATTATTAAAAGCTACACAGAAACCTATTTATGATGGTTGAAGACATGTACTGGAACATTTAGGATGTTGGCTGTTACAGTGCAAGTTTTCTACCCTGCTATTTTAATTCTAATAACACTTTTCCTCCTATTGACCAGCTGAAAGTGGCTCAGAAGGAAGGTGGGAAGAACAAGATCATAGCAAGTGGATGCTAACAGGTTCTGAAATATGATCATTAGCAGCTGCTCGAGATTCAGTGGCTGTAATATGATAATGAACTATTAAATTATGCAGATAGAAATCACTGGAAGAGGAATGACATCAAATGGAATTATGTGACAAATATGACAAAATCTCGTTCCTCTTTCTCCCGTTCTTTTCTAATGGGAAATATTTAATTAAAAAATTAAATTCTATGTTTATAAATGGAAATTCTGTGAAGAAGCTTGCATAATCCAAGCTACCTAATTTTGTCAAGTATGGGTAGAAGACAAACAGCTGATCATGTTAAAAGGTAGACCTCAGAAATCCAGTAAAGAATCAGGAAGGTGCAATCATCCAACAAGTGAAACAAAGTTTTGGGTCCTACCTTAGTTTCCAGCACTATTTTCTTCTGTCAGTATGTCTTGTTACCACTTGGGAAGATATGTTATATCATTTGGTAAGGCTTGTAGTTTGAATATATCTTATATAAAGCTGTTCGTTCAACTGATACTCAGGAGAGAATTATTCCTTTCCCTTAAATGTTAAAATAATGTTTGAATTACTGTTTCAATATCCCTTTATGTTTTATCTGCTCCATTAAGGACTGTTTGCTTCAAAGGTGTGGTTTAGAATTTAGCACTTTTTAAAATTAAAAATTAGCAAGGGCTGAGTTAGTCCCCAGTGGGAAGATCTGGGTAGTCATTGCTGAAAACACAAGGAGGAACAACACTGGCATGTAGAAGGTCCTTTTACTCCAAAAGAAAACAGATTTATATTGACTTTTTTCCCCCCTGCAGAATTTACTAATTTCCACGCAGTAGCTCTGCTTTGCTTTTTGGTGTCTTGGAGGGAATGAAAGTGCTTCCTTTTCTTGCTCTTAACTGTTCTCTGCTTTTACCATTCCCTACATTGGCAGTAATATATTTTAAGAAATATATCAAGAAATATGCTAATACTTAGGGTTGTGCTAAGAATAATGTTATTTATAGGAAATGCAAGTTTAATAGAAGTTACCCTAATGGTTTATAGAACATGGCTTTTCTTAAGGGTTGGAAGCTGTTGAGCATCAATGTGTGAGTGCTACCAGAGAAAAATACCTTTAATAAGAAGCTCCTCTGAGTCTGTTGAGTGTATTTAAATTAGATTTTTTTTTTTTGCAGAGATGGAAAAAAGGGCTCTTTTGAGAGAGGTTTTAGCTTTGGTTGAAAGTATGTCTTTGCTCAAGTTGCAACACTTTTTGTTGAAAAGCTGTGTCTCTTCTTTACACCAGTAGTATTCAGAGTAAGATTATGTCAGTGTTTATCCTGTAACATAAACAGTGATGTTTACTAAAGAGTAAGTGCTGGCTGGTGATATGATTGTATGAGTAGCATCTCACTTTAGGTCTATAATTTTCACATTTACTAAATTAGTTGAAAAAAAATAACATAAAGCATTTCATGTAGATCTCTAAACCAGATTTTCAAAATATAATCTAAGAGAAAGATATTTCAAAATTTAAAGGCAGATGCTTTCAGAGGCTGTATAAATATGCTTTGGTTTTTTGTGGACCAGGTATGTATCTTTTAACCCTGAAATCTTCCTCTTCAGATGTGGGGCATGAAACTCCATTCCCAGGGGTTTCTTTACTTATCCCAAACATTTAAATCTTACAAAAAAAATGTGATAAAAATAAGCATATGTTTCTACATTATGCGAATGCTATGAGAATAAAATTTGAGTATCTTTTCAGTAGCACTTCAGAATAGTTTTTAGTGGTCTAGCTTTTTAAGAACAAATCATAACACTTACTAGCCTTTCTGTGATGAAGGTTTTTCCCTTTGTCAATAGACATAAATAGTAAAAAAAAAAATCTAATATTCTTTAGTGGTGGACTTGGCACTGCTGGTTTAAGGTTTGGACTTGATGATCTTAAAGGCCTTTTTCAACTCAAGCTATTCTGTGGGTAACAAAGTTCTGTATATATAGAAAATATATGTATTGGACAGTATGTTGAGAATAAATGTCAGTATTTCTATTTAAAATAGATTTTATTCAAGTAATTGGGGAAAACTTTTGCTCAGAAGTTCTCTCAGTATGGCTCTGATGTCTGCTGGACATTGTCTCTCAAAGAAACAACAGATACGAAACTCGGCTCTTTGAAATACTGCCATTAAAATTCAAGCACTGCATTCTGGTATTATAAAATCAAACAATGTGCAGGTACGTTTGACCCCAACAGAAATATGAGACCCTTGGAATCTTCAGGTATTTTCATGTATTGTCCACAGAAAAGGACTGGGAGTGAGCAAGTCAAAGAGCCCTCGTGCAAACCTGGGCTCCTGCAAGCAGCTGGTACTGTTTGGCCTCACAGCTTTGGTACTGTCACTTGCAGGGAACAGATTTGCAGATAGTTATTAGACCATGTTCTCTGCACAGATGGTTTGCATACCTCTGAGCAAGGAAAAACAAAAAAGGGGAATGGGAAAAGAGAGGGGTAAAGCCGGCTGTGTAATTAAGCAAAGTGCACATGTTGTTAGAGCTAAAAGGGATAATTTAAAGAAAGGATTTTGCCTGAGCAAAATTATTTGAGTGCAGTATATTCTAACTTGAAAATTAGCATTTTTACTTCTTTTCATACTGTATGATTAGGTCGGTTGGGAATGGATACCCTCTTGATAAAAATTGTTCACAGAATCAAATTTTTACCAGGTTGTAAAACAACGAATATCTGAGTTTGGGTGACTATTTGTGGGGAAGACAGTACTTCTGGAATATCAAATATTCCTCACAAACCAAACCCCGAAGAGGTTGGAAAAATCTAGTTATGCACAAAACAAATCCTCTGTTACTAGTTAAGGAGATGGAATAGTGGTAGACATCTGCTCCTTGTGATACAGAAGATATTGGAGGCTGGTGACTTGGAAACTTTGACACCAAAATCATCAGTATTGGTTTCTTGGGGGACAGGGCAATGAGTAATTGAAGATAGCTGGTGATGCAGACTGGCTGCTGATGCAGAGGAATCTGTGAAAAATGGATGATCTCAACATCTTTGCTAATGAGAGGAAAGAGGGTTTTTATTGGTTTTATAGGCATTTCAGTGATGGCTGGTACTGAGCAGCTCTGAATTGTAGCTTTGTTTTAATACTCCTCCAAGGCAGGGGAAGAAGTGCTGTTCCTGTTTTACAATGGCAAAATGAGATCCATGGGGAAAACATTCTGGCTTTTCTGCGAGTGCTCAGTTGCGCAAAGATAATCAAGGAATTATTTTAGGTGGAAAACTAAATCCTCTTTTTCCTTTACCACTTCTGAAGGATACTACGAGCAGCAGCAGGAGAAAAATACCCTTAGTCTAAGTTCCCAGTGCAACCATCATCTTCCACAGGAGGCCAAAGGATGTGCATGTGGTTGTGTAGAGTTTGGCTCCTAAATTTCAGCTTTTTCTCCTTTTTCTCCTTATCTGAGGCAACAGGCTATCTTGGGAATAGCTCTTTGCATTGAAGGCTAGGCACTTTTTTAGGGTGGAGATGTTTTGGTGTCTAAGTAACTTGCCCAGTGTTACAGAACTGTAACTTTGCACATCCCGTGTGCCCCATAGGTTGTTATGAAAGCAGGCCAAAGTCAGGAATTAGAGATGTCAGGAGGAACAGACAAAAAAAAATACTGAGAATGTATCATGAACAGGCATAGAAAGTTCTGGTTATGAAGATTGTGGTAAGTTAGACTGGGGAGTTTACAGGAAAATACCAATGGCAAATCTACTGACTGTAGGTGAAGCTGAGGACCTAAATAAATGGAAATCTGGTATGTCTGGTTGCATTTCTTAAAGCACTGCAGAAGTGGAAAACCTGGTGGCAAACGAGCCAGAAAACTCATCATGGAAAAACAGATGTCTGTTCTTCCACAGCTTGCTAGGTCTTTGGCAGGAAAGTACATAAACAAAGAGGAGTTATCAGAGCAAATGTCTGAAGGGACAGAACCTTCTGTAACAACATTCATTGGAGAAGAAACCATACAAGATTCTGCTCAGTTCTCTGATTCTGATTAACCTACTCTCATGTAAATTATATGAGATGAGCAAGGTCTCATCAGCATTTCCATGCATGTATTTTTAAACTCCTGCACTGGCATAGGTGCAGCTGCAGAGAGACTCTAATTACAGTCAGAAACACTCCTCTGCTGAACCTTTTAACAGGATGCTATTCCAAAATTAGGATGGAGTCAAACTAACATAGGAGTTTTCTTGCTGTTGGTCTCTATTTCTTTCAGCAGTGTTTGGGTAAGCATTGGCAAGCTTACCAGCATGGGTAGCACACCAAAAACTTGCTATCTGGGAGCAGTAAACTCTTAAAAAGACGATGTATTTTTCTGGTAAATGACCTTGACATGCAAAAGTGAACTTGGAGTTAAATTTTCAACACTGTTATGAACCTGCTGATCTCTTTCACACAATGACCATTGA
Source organism: Pipra filicauda (assembly GCF_003945595.2). NCBI lineage: Eukaryota > Metazoa > Chordata > Aves > Passeriformes > Pipridae > Pipra > Pipra filicauda. The sequence goes on along the minus strand of NW_024104387.1, from coordinate 5,391,439 downwards.
CTAAATGTGGAGAGAAAGCTCATGTGTGCATTTTAGTCAGAGGGACAGAGAAGCAGATTCATTACAATGTTGCAGCCAAATTGTGGCTCTGCTCATGGAGGAAGCCATGCCTTCTCAGCAGGCTTGCCAAATCCTCTTCCCTAGTGACACAAAGAAATACTCTGTGGGGCTTCATTAGGAAATTTTTCCAGCTGAGGTTTGGAGCTGTTGATTAGGACTAAGGCAATGAGCTTTAGTTCTCCTGCCAGGGAAATTACCTTCTGCTTTCTAATTTGCTTCAATTTATCTTATAATTATTTATTTTTGTTGGATGAAAATATCCCAGATTCCATTTTCTGAGTAAGAAATTTAGTTCTCTGGCATTGCCTTGAGTTAGGATTGTAAAATCCTGGAAATCTTTACTGATTTTTGTCAATCTATGCCAACTGTGTTTAAGTTTGTAGTATTAAAGGGCAGCTTTTCTCCAGGAGTAAAGATTAATTGGAAACAAACTGTTAAGAAACTTCATTTGCTGTTAGAGAAAAATTACTTCCACAGCAAATGTAGAAAATCCTTGGATTCATTGATGAACAGTTATTCCAAAGGGACATCAGCTCCTCTCAAGTCTTCTATTCAGAGCTGGCTGTGTCTAGAACTTCTTCCTTCACTACTACTCTGCAGCTAATATCCTAACTCTTTTGGTAAAATGATTTCTTCATTCTTTTCTTTTTCAAATAGAGTTTAATTAGCCCATCCCACCCTAGTGACTCATCGGTAATTAATTCACAAGCCCTGTGGATTTTAAACACCTGCTGGGCAGGTGGAGCAAATGAAAAAAGCACTGTTCGTTTTGGACATAACCTCAGGATTAATGAAATCTGTTGTTATGCTCAGCAATTCCTAAAAGCATTATGGAAATTCAGAACTGAATGCTTCACAATTCTCCGGTGTTTTATCAGAGTATGTTCTTCTGGTGTCTAGCCTAAATAGTCTCTACTGAAATAATGATAATAAATAATAAAGTCCTTTATTGTCTATTATTAAAGGTATTCTACAAAGTTGGTGAAAGTCAGTTTTAATTATTCATTTTTTTAAGGCATTTTGTTGCAGTTTGCTAACACTCCTGGATAATTCTGTTTCTACTTCAAACAACCAGGATTAGTAACCACCTGTCTGGGATTATGTGTAGATGAGATATCTACTAAATGCACTCTTCATAATGCACAGACTGTAGGATCCAGGTCTGGTTCTGCTCTCTTTCCCAGTGGAACAGAAGAATTGGTAGAAAGTACTTCTGTGCAGCTACATGAAATGTAACTGTGGTATCTTTTGGCAGCTTTTTGAACTTTTGTCCATTTTGATATAGCTGAGATGAGAATTTATCCTATAACAGACTATTCAAAATGCTCTTCTAGGTCTTTATCTGGTAGAAATCAGTAGCAGTACTTGTGATCCCATTCATCTAAGCAGCTTTGTCACGGATCCCACAGTGCAGCCTTGAGGTAAGCTCATACCACTCTACACAGGAGAGAGAAGGAAATTGGAATGGTTTGTATCCTGCTCTTACTGCCTAACACTGGGTAAAAAGAAAGACCTTTTTCCAAACAGCTTAGAGAGGAGGGTCAGGCCTAGAGGACCATTTTAAAGAGAACATGTGGACACATAAATCCAAGGAAGCGTTCGGAGCTGTGACTCACAAGTGAAAGGAGGTGCTTCCTAGCAGGAATAGTGAATCATGGAGGGAGACAGAATTCAAGACAAGGCTCTATGCCCTTTGCATTTTCTCTTGCCTGCCTGAGTGGCTCCATAATGGGCATGCTGACATCTGACTGTCAGCATCTCAGCTGAAGGGTGTGAGTGTGGTAAGATCATTGTCTGCCCAGTTGTTAAACTATTTCACAGTCACTTCCAGACTCTTTTCTTTTGTATGGGATTTTTTTGCTGGAAAACACAAGAGGATGTGAAATGTAATGATGTTTATTAAAACTTTCAAAAGACTTCCCAGAGAAGCAACAACATGAAGTTAAAAATGCCTTTGCTGCTAGGTTCAGTCTTCTCCCGTATAAAGCATGCTGCGAGTATAGTATATATAATTTATTATTTTGAATATATATATAATTTATGTTACAGCAATCATAAAATGGAGCATTTCTTCAATTACACATCCAGCTGTCATTTTTTCCTGTGTTTCTACAGTGAGTAGGTTTGGACCATACTGGTGATAAGCATAATTTGAAGAACACGCTTTCTGCAGAAGTACTGTGGCTAACTCAATAAATAAGAGTATTTCTTGGTAACTCAGTGACATGATGATGTTTTTGAAGGTGCAGTGTAGCAGATACAATAGTCCTTTGCCCTGGATTAAATTGGGGTGCAGTGCTGGTGAGCACTGTTGAAAGGACTGAAACTGCTCTTAAGAAGGAGTCTTGATTTTATCTTACACAAAGAGAACAACTGTTAATCTTTAATTAACAATTGTATTTCCCTTCAGGATGTGTGATACACAGTGTTATTAGGAAAAAAGTAGAAAAGTAGAGAATTTGTGTACAGTCTCAAAATACACGCCCACTCAAGGGATGGGGCTTTTTCCCCTCATCCTCTTTAATTTGTGGGTTTACTAGAAGCTGATAATCAGATGTGGCCTGAGGACAGGAAGAAAACAGACATGGCTGAATTTTAGCAGAGTATAACTTTGTTTTATGTTGCAAGAAACGTAATAAATTAAAAACTGTAGAAGATGTTTCTATTTCTGTTCTTCTGTGTTGATTTAGCACATTTACAAGAGGTTGATTTGTGGATTTCAGACCTTTTCAAATAGTGCTTCCCAAACTAAAGTCACACAGATCTGCAGGGAAATCTGTAGTCCTATGATGAGAAATTACTAACTAAATTGCCCTCTGTATCTTGCATAATAAATTGAATTTTCCTTTATTTTCCTTTTTTTTCCTATTTTGGCAGCAATTCCAGTTTTTCTTGGCTTCCTCATCTTTTCCTTCTTACTTTCTGTTTCTGTTTAAAACTGAATTTCCGTCTGTAAGTTTGATTCATTCTCCAGTCTAGCAGTACTTTCATGTGGATTTTGTTTGTTTGTTTGTTTGTTTGTTTTGTTGGTTTTTCTTTGTTTGTTTGTTTTTGTTAAAATTCCGGCAGGGCTGTGATGACTTTAAAAAAACAAGACCCAAAAAAACCCAAAGCAGAAATAACCAGCTGCCTCTGTATGTCTTTACTTTCTAATGTGAATGATAGTGGAATGTGTCTATCCTTTGTAGCCACCAGCACCTGTTTTGGAAGCTCCTCAGATGTTCTAAGCTTTTAGATCTCTCTTAGCAGTAATAATCGTGCCACTGCACCTTTTCCAGCCCCATGATGATAATTTATGGCTTCATAACTCTTCTGTCCATAGAACTGACAAAAATGTCTTCTGAGGAGTCAAGCTGGTGTGTTGTAAAGAGCAGTATAAACCAAATATGATTTTATATCTTCAGGCTGCTTAATAAATATTAAATAATTATTCTTTGCAGTGAGTGACCCTCGATGTCCAGTTCTTGCCTCATGTAACTGTCATCAAAGTCCATGGGCAATCATGTGTTTTGGTGAGAACTGAGTCCATCTTTTTTCTTTTGTCTTGAGGAATAACAATGCTTATAGAGTTTTCTATTCTTGTTCTTTGTCCATGATACTCTCCCCTGTAGTGGACTTCTTTTAATATATTTATCGAATTATTGAAATATTTGTGTAAACTCAGCAAAAATTCGTTTTTCTAGTGGAGCAGAACCCCACAGAGCTGATGTTGTTCATATGCCTCCATTCGTCACACAACTGAAGCAGAGGAACAGTAAAATTAATGCAGATTAAAAAAAAAATTAAATTATACTGCTTTTTAAAGGTGCAAAGGAATTGCAGAATGTTGTAAGTTTAAAGACGTTTTATCTGCAGTTTCTAAGTTAAGCTAGAAGAGGAAAATTTTCAGGTAATAGATATTTCTCAAAGTTCCTAGTTGTAGGAGAGAGAGTGCATACAGCTGAGAACAGTAACAAACCAAAGTGTTTGCTGGGTGTTATCTAGAATTTCCTCTTTGCCTTCTGTTTATGCAGGCTGCTGGTTGTCTTTATCATTTGTTTTCTTCTTTCAGCATGTTTTTGACTATCCTATTTCCAAAATTGTTAAAAGTATTGTCTTACAGCACTTACCCAAATACGTATTAAACACTCAAACTTAATTTGATTGCATTTTCTTTAATTTTTTTTCTCACTCATTCAAGGAGAATTCTTGATATCTTGATAGGCTCAGTTTATTATTGAAATTAACATTAGCACAAATCTTCTACTCGGTATCAAAGATGGGACAGTGCTTTTATTTTGTCATTTGTGTTTTTCTGCAAAGAGGAGAAGTTATGTTATGCTTAGTTTTCTTTTTTTAGTGCAGTGTAGTTTGCAAACCTTTGAAATGTACTTACTCCCTGCTGCTGCATGTGTCTGTGTCCTGAGCTTTAAGCATGAAAAGAGCAGTGGTAAATGGGGATGGAAGATGCTTTTGCAGAAGCGCACACCAGCTCTTCTTCCAAACAGCTCTGCTTCTCTTCGCATTTCTTCAGGTTTCGTTTAAAACTGAAGCTCATCTCTGTCTCTTGGGGTAACTTAGGAAAATTCTTGGAAGTGTGAACAAGCTCCAAGCATGTACAATTGCATCTGCAAGTGTTTGAAAAGTACTCTTTAAATAGGAGCACTGTCAATCACAGGCCCACTTATCAAAGTGTCTGCACACTGCGGTGCCGGTGACACAGATTGGTGGAAGGGGTGAAAGAGCTCACAGTGTTTATTGTGATGTTGGAAGCACTCATGAAAAGTAGAAAGGCTGCCTTGAGTGAGGGAGCTGCTACTCTCTAAAATTTTTGTGTTTGTAAAGAAGTGGCCCAAACACAATTCCTCAGAGGACTGAATGGAAATTTCTGAAGTAGAACTAATCTGAAGGAACTCAGTACAGCCAGGTAAGCAGAGGAAAATCTCATTTTATATGATTACTGAAATAGGAAGCCTATTTTTGGTGCTTTGAGTTGGGTGACTGTAGAAGAGAGCTTGTTTCTGTTTCTTCATGTGAACCTCACTTTTGGTGTGACTACTCAGTTTGGTATAAAAGGAAAAGCTGTATGTACATGACTAATTAGCATGACAGCCTGACAACTCCTGGCAAAATTGTTTTCAAAATAGTTAAGTGCTTTTTGTGTTTACTTCAGGTGACATAGATTTGGGTTTATGATATAAAACACACTGAGCTTTTAAATCCTCTCAGCTGCACAGATGCAGACTCTATTAATCCCAAACGAAAATGTGGTCTGACATTCATTAAATGCAGATGAGTTTCCTTTTTTAGTAAGCCCATTAACAGATGCCTAAATTTAGGAACACGTGCAATTACAGTAAGTGCAACATTCTGAATCTTTATATCTTCTTTCTTGCATGGTAACTCACTGTGCTGTGTCGTGGACAGGTCTCTGACCCTAAGCCCAGATGTGGAGCTTGATTTATTCTGTTCTCTTTACAGAGTGCTCTTTATATGCAGATTTTATCGACTGTACATCTGTACCCTTCAAGCTTGCCTTGCAAACCTTTCCATACTTGTTAGGAACTGAGGAATTCTAGTGCCTTGTATATTCCAGTATTCATTCAACTCTGATGACAGGAGAATGTAATGAACAAGTATTTTCATTATTTAGTAACTCTGCTGGGAGGAATTAGTTGAGTGCCAGCTGGGAAGAGGAGACAGGAGGAGGCTGGAAGTCAGCCTAGAATGGCTTCTTCTTTCCCCGTCTCCCTGCTGGTCTGGTCTTGGGAGTCCAGCTGGAGGATCCATGGGCTTGCTACTGCTGCTTCTCGTCTTCAAAATCCACTCTTCTCCTGTCTCTTGAAGAACCTCTGCTCACCCTTTCAGCTCTCTGGGAAGGGATGGGGAGAAGAAAGGGGCAGTATGGGATCTGGTCAGGAAGCTGGAGAAGAGTCTCAGGCAGGAACAATTATTATTTAAGCTGAGCCTAAACCATGGTAATTAAAAACATAGGGGGGAAAAAATCACCCCAAACCAAACAGAGCCAAAAAAAAAAAAGAAACAAACCCAACCAAACCCAACCAAAACCAACCGAAACAAATGAAAAATACACACCACAGCCCTCCTGCCCCCAAAACAAAAGCCCAAAAAACTAACAAAGTCTCCACGCAGTTTATTGCTTTATTGCCTGTGTGAGAGGTCCTCTTCCATCCAGAGGCAAAAATGGTGTGAATTTCAAGCAGAAATCTCTATACCTGTAATCCAGTGATCAGTATTTAATTGTGGCCTTACCCAAGAAGGTTTGATTCATCATATCTGACTCCAGTTTAAACCAAGGTATCTCACTCTAGTTAAAACTGAAGCAAATCTCTGAATTAAAAAAACAACACCCACCCCCCCCACCCCCACCCCCCCCCCAGTTTCAGATTTTCATTTTACATCCTTTTACAAATAAAAAATGGTTGTAAATGCAATAATGTGGTTGCATAATACCAGGCCTTCTGTAAGTGGTCTCTCATGTTTCCACTTATTTCTTTCACGGTAATAAGGAAGTGAGGAAAATCACTGTTAGAAATTCAGCTTTGTTACTGAGCATCAAGTAGAAGGAGTCTCAATTTCTGGCACCTGTCTTTGCTGAATGCAAACTGGTCTCTCATCTGTGAATTTCTGTTGCCTTCCTTTCTTACCTGGAATAAATACTCAGTGTAACCAACTTACCTAATGGCCAAGCAGGAGGTTATACACATGTAAGTCAATTGTTCAAGATCTTATGAAGTCACCAAAAGTCAGTGGAGTTTCTGTGTGAAGTTACTGAACACTTGGCTGTTCTGCAAAATGGGGGTTTAATTTGTGCATTCTTCTTTTTGTTTGTACAGTGCTCACTGTAATGAAATTTCACGGGAATTTTGAAAATATTGTCACAAATAATTTAAAAGGTGGCTGTTACATGTGATAACATGCTGTCTTTTTCATCCAAGACAGGAAACATGTCAGTGCCATAATTCTCAGAAAACTGCAGAGATCAGAAATGATGAGTTTAAATTGGTTTAGCATTTTCCTTGACTGTTTGATCTAATCAGCACTGCGGGGGGGGGGTGGGGGGTGGGGGGGTGGTATTTCTACTAACCAGAACCATGACCTGGGACCAGGCTGTCATGCTGCTTATCTGAAAAATTAGAGAGGTAATTGTGTCCACCTCCTTCCTCTCTTTCCATTGTGGGTACCACTACTATTTCATGGCACTTACACTGCAGTTTGTTATGTGTCACAACAGAAATAAAGTCACCAAATTAATTTTCAGGCAGTTTTTGGCAGATTATTACTGTGTTATTAGACTGTTATTCCAAAATTTTTTTCATGTTTGCCTGCAGGCGAAGTTTAAGTTAGTGCCTTAAGTACAGAATTATTTGAAATGAGAAAATAATTTTGCAGTTTAAAATGTATTTCCTGTGATGAAGACTACCTTAATCCTTTAGGTTATAGTCAATAAATAATCATTCCGACCACCCTTTATCTTGAAGGTCTGCAGTTAAGCAATTTAGTGTTGCTTCAAATGAATCTATGCTTTCTTCAAATCTGATTTCTAAGAGGAATGCAGAAGGGTATTGCTTTGGACAAGCTTAAAAGCGTGTTTTAGAAAGTCTGAAGATTTGGAATTTGTTACTCCTTAGTCTTCAATATCCTTATAGTGTGTTTTTTGAAAGCCAGCCTTTTACCCCTTTGAGAAGACAAGATTGGTCTCTGTCAAAATAGTGATGACAATGAATACAGAAAGCCTTAAAAGTGTGATAGTGGTACCTGTCGGAGAGCTCTATGTCTTCATCTGAGAGGGAATTGATTCTACTGGGAAATATATATTTCCTTAGATAGTCTCATTCCACTAAGTTAGAAGCTTTTACCCCAATTTTGGGTTATCCAGTCTTGTAGTAACTTTGTGTTAACTTTACCAGAATGATGCAGGGACCTGTCTAGCCTGATTCATATCCATGACACAGTTATGGCTAGAGGAGAATTTAATAGGCTGGTAGTGAGAACGTATCTAGTAGAAACAACAATGGCCAGGATTTATAGTGTTTTCAGATCAGAATAGGCTAGTTTGAGTGTGTACAGAAGAAATGTAGAGCCCTTACTAAGACCTTCTTCCTGTAAAGTGTTGTTTGCCTGCACCCACATAATATGATTTAGTGTTGGCTTGATGACATAATAAGAATTTCATTTTTCTCCTATACATTTTCTTACCCCTAGGAAATAACCACTGTAATAGAATTTGCTGGTTAATTAGCAGTTTGTAAATTTGGTGCTTGTAGTTCTGAGAGCCCTTTAACAAAGTTCTTAAGCAGTCTCAAACCCCTGAGGTTTCTCTTAAGAACCAAATTTTCCTGTTTCTTATGCTGCCCTCTAGTGCTGAGCACAGTTTGAGAGTCACCTTCAAAACTCTTTCTTCAGTGTAAAGTAACTTCTGTGCCACGACTTTCTGGGAACTGTTAGGTTATCAAAGTCTGCCAGGGCAGGAAACATCCATCTTCTCTACATGAATGTCTGTCCTTGTTGGGTGTCCATAATCACATATATAATATGTAGAACAGTCAGAATTTTGTCTAAGACAAACATCCAGTTGTCAAAACCCCAAAGCTGCCTTTGTTTGCAGACTGACATCTTCCCCAATCAACAGTCAAATGAAGTGAGGTTCAGGACACATGGCCCAGGTAAGTAGAAGGTCTTGCAGTATTCTGTACCAGTGACCTGCAGCCTTCTGGGACCAGTGGCTTCCCCTCCGTACCCTCCTTGGGAGGAGCATCTGGATCTCTTCCAATTGCAAGTGCCCTGATCCTGAGCAAAGTGCAGCCAAGTCTTAGATGACTCTTGAGCACAAATGAGCTGCCCTCTGACTTTTTCATGAGTTGGATTGTCACTGCAAGTCTCACATTCTATTGCTGCTCTGCCTGCATTACTTGAAATCCAAGTAGCCATAGCCAGGCTGTCCATGTGCTGTGCAAGAACCTGAGTTGTGGTCATTGGCTTTCAGTACGTACATGTTAGCATCCCCTTTTCAGTCTCTTGCAATATATTAACTCATTCCATTATTTCAGATCTGAGAAGACTTGATAATAAGAACTTCTTAATTCGAAATCAAAGATCTCATGGATCTTTCTATCACCAAACATCTGATATTTCTGATCAGAAGTCCTGGAAAGGAAACGACAAATCAGCGCATTAAGGAGAATGCGTGACGCAATGGACTTGATTCCTTCATGAGTGTGTATTTGACAAATAATTGACTCCCCATGGTCTTGTCTAGTGGAGAGTTAATAGGAAAATCTAGGTAATATGAGTGTAGGCAAGAATTCCGTGGAGACATGTAGCACCTCTACCCTGGGGAGCTGTTTTGGCTCCCTGTGTAGCGTTTGCGTGTGCTTGGTGTGAGTGTCGCCAAGGGAATACCCAGACAGATTTGTCTCAGGCTTCCTGAGGGCACAGGGTGCTGGGACGGCCCATTTGGCCAAAAATATAGGAGAAAAAAAATCCCACAGAGCACTTTAGTGTGGGAGTAAATCTGGGTAAAGATTCCAAATGCCTCTCTCTGGCTATTGGTTTATATCTACTTGTGTCATTCATACAGGGAAAATACAGTCTGATGTTTCTGTTTCTACAGCTTGCATGAGACTTCAGGGAGAGAAAGGGCTTCTGCTAAGCAGCAGAACCAGACTGAGTTTCCACCCTATTATGCAAAATAAGCATGGGATTATTTATCAGAAAAACAACAACAAAAAAATCAGATTTTTCCAAGAGACTCTGGTGGTTTTTTTTAATAAACAAAAGAAAATAAATGTTAATAGCATGCTAGTAGCTTACCAATGTTCATGTGTATTGGCTGCTTTAAAAGACCATAGAGATAACATATCAATTCATATTATACAAATTGTTTTTCAAGTTCTAAAAGATGTCAAAAATTTGTTGAGAGAGTTTTTGGCATTTCCTTCTGTATGTGGTGTCATATGCAGTTTAATCTTTAAAGTTTCATCTGACTGTTTGCTATTCATAGTGTTATCATGAATTCCTGACAGCTTGTCAGGAGAGGATCACCTTTTTTTGTTGTTGTTTTTCCCCATTCCCTGTCTGTCTGATGTGTCCAGTGTTTACACTAACTACAGAGCGTGATGGGATATGCAAAGTCTGGATATTAAGTTTAATCTTCTCAGGGTAGCTGCATGTTTTGTATGTAGTTTGATCAGATTTATTGTTTTTTTGCTAGTCTTTGTCATCTGTACAGACAGAGTCTGACAGGCTCTTTCAAGTCTCCCTGAGGAACCCTGGCAACTTCAGTATGACTTACTGAGCTGTAAGTAAGCAGTACTAGGAGAATTTAACCCACTTAGATATTTCATTTTTTTCTTAGGTGTACGTCTGCTAAAGTCATTTTTTCAGGAACAAAACTAGACTGACATGGGGAATTAACTTGAATATTCAGAACAGTAAAGTTCCCTTTACAGCACAGAACAATATTAATGTTGATACCTCATCAGCAGTGTTGTGATTTTTTGGGAGGTGAGAGAATATGTAAAATCACTTTTCTGAGAGAAGGTCTTCCACTGTTACTGTAACTTTCAATTTTTGCCTTCTGAGTATACTTTTCTCTATGGCTGATGCAGTGGTGCAACTTGGTGAACTGTTTCTCCCGTTGCTTGTCGGTGTTTCATCACACTGTACGTAATAGGAGGTGATGTTTTCATTTCAGAGGTTGATTCATCTGATACAGGATTTGTAACAGTGTCCTGGATGGGAGCAGCCTTCCAAGACAGGAACCATCAAACTACAATTTTTAAGGACTCTGATAAGGTCTTTGCATGATTTACAATAGATTTTGAAAGTGGGATCTTCTTGTGTGTATTTTGTTGTGAGACAAAGTTTAGGTAAATTTTCACACTTCTAAAAACTGTGACCCAATGCAAGTCTGGGATTTTTACCTGTCACACAGAATAGCCTCTGGCAAGAGGGTATAGGGGGTATGGATTGCCTAACAGATGAAGGGCACCTATAGAGGAAAAGGATAAAAGGATCCTTCCTTCCATGGAAAGCTGAAAGGTTATTGCCTGCAGGAAACAGAATATAGATTTTTTGAGTGCTGGGAGCCAGTCTCCCTCAGAGAGCTGAGGTTTGTTTTGTCTTTAATGATAGTCTACTTAGGTGCACATCATTAGTCCACCTTGTAGGGTAAGGCAGGGTTACTGCATCACCTCTAATCATGGTGTGCTCCTTCCTTTCTGGGCTGAGAAAAGCACTGGAGAACTCAGAAGGGCAAAGATCAAAGCCTTTCTGCCTACATCCTGGCATCATTTCCAACTCATTTCTCTTTTTGTGAGCAACCTATTACAGCTGAGTGTGTATAGTTTAGCACAGTTATTGATGCCTTCTGCATGTCTTTAGCTGACATAGGGGCATTTTTGCAGATAGGATATCTTTGCTGACTTTCTGTCCATGCCTTCTTGTTAGTGGCACGTAATGAAATCAGCAGATAAGGTTACACTGCAGATTTTGTAAAGCAGTTCTGTTTCCATGGAAGGCGTTTTCACAGTGGTAAAGCTTTGATATGAAACACTGCTGCTTTTGTGAATAGAGCTGCAGTCAAATGGGGCTAGAACCAAAATTAAACTTGCAGACCAGTAAAAACAAACAGCATATCTGATTCTGTCTCTACAACTATTTTTGCAGCCCTTTTCTGACTTGATCCTTTCTTTTAATGGCAAACCTGTTCATGGTAACCTTCCTTAGGAAGAATAGTCAAAATCTGAATGAAGCTAAAAAAAATATATTTCTTAATGAACTTCAGAGGCTTTTTTGGAGATTAAACCCAAATTCTTAATTAAATTATTGTGTTAGTTGGTAGTAAATCAAATACTTTCTTCAGTTGTACAACCAAGCAATAATCAAACAGACAACAAAATGCCCATCTCTTATTATTTTAGTAGCGTCTTGCGATTTAGTGTCTTTGACTAATTTTGTATAATGAAGGATAGAAAGAGAATTTCTGCCTTGGAGACTGGTCAGTGAGATCAGATGAAGCAATGGATTTATATTAAGATTAATTGCATAACTAGAAAACATGATCTAGAAAGTATGAACCAATGACACCCAGATGCTTTTGGAATACAAATTATGAGGTCTTTTGACTCAGGTAAATGTATGGCCACCTCTATGCTGATGCCATGAACAGACAGGCTTCTGAAAGGAGACTTCTTCAACCCAGGTGTACAGCCAGCTGACTCCTGTGTAATGTATTTCTGGCACTAATCAATTTAATGGCAAGATGTCAGTCTGCCAAGAGTTAACACCAAGCTCGTGTCTGTGTACAGTGCTTCACCTGGTGGGTAAAGTTAATGTGGGGAAAACCTCATGATAACATTTGCAGTAATGTGCTGCAGATAGCAAGATTCCTTCCCACAGGAAAAATGGAACTGATCTTTCCTTTTTAGAGCATATAAATGTGCCTACCTTTGTATTGCTTCAGGCAGTACTACTCATGGGTCACCTTTGAGCCTTTGCCTCCCCTGATCATTCAGCAATTGTAGAAGCAAGTGGTAAGAACTGGCTGTGAGACTTCAGGCCAAGATCTTCTTACAGAGACTAAGGCATCAAGTACACTTGTTGACCAGTCAAAAGGCAGCTGATGGTCTGATAATAATTATTTTTATTTCCTCTGAGAGACTGGCTGAATAAAGTTGCTTCACCCAAGGGTTTTCAGCCAAATAGAGGGAAGAAAGACTTTGTCATCAGAGATGTGTGCTTAATTCCATTGATTGGAATTGTAATTGAAAATTCTTGCTAATGCTTTTTTCCTGTAGAATAATGTATTGAAATAACATGTCTGCTTAGCATACAAAAAAGGACTGCATTTGGCAAGTGGTTGAGTAGAGCTTGTAAACTAACTTCACAGATATCTGTTGCTGGAAAATCTTACCCTTGCAGATACAAACTGGATTACCAACCACTTTTTCAATCAGAAAACAAGAAGAGACTCATAGATCACTTTAGGAAACACTCTTGCCCACAAAATCATTAGATAAAATTCAATAGAAGCCTGTGTGAGTGTGATTCTGTGAAGGTGGTTGTTTCTGAGATGGTTCTTCATACATGGAAAATTATCTTTGGCACTGCCTGTAGTTTAAAATGCATATGCATGCACTATTCTTATCGTGAGTCTTATTTTTACTCACGTGTCTTAATGCATTGGTGTGCTGTCTGCGTGTGAGGGGAACCTATAGCCTTGTGCCATAAGAGTAATAATAAATATAGAAGTTAAAACCATCAGGTAAAGTGTACTTGATTTAAAGAAATGCAGATTACTGTAACACACAACAGGTTGACCAAATACTTGCATAGTTTTCTTGATTAGCACAAATGTACATATTCTTGAAAAGTACTGAGCTACATTAACTTCTACTGGCCAGGGTCAGGAACACACCTGATCTGAATATCTCTTACAATGTGAAAAGAGTTTGTGAAATTCTTCATGCAAATTCAAGTTGGATTTGTGGAGATCACATAGTTACCGAACAACTACAACTAAGAGACACCTGAGACTTCCCATGTTGCTGTGATTTTTGGACTGATATTTAAAGGCTGTTCTGCCTTTCTCGAGTTATGACCCTCTAAAACAATCTGAATTTATCAAACTTCATAATTTCCATTGCAGAGTTGTATGTGAACACACAAACTCCACTCCCCCATTTATCTGTGTGGTAGCAGGGCCTGTCAGAATAGTTTCCTTCTTTGGCTGAGGGTTTAGCATGTCTTTCATCTTTGAAGAACTGTAGCCAGTTCCTGGATTCAGGCTGGGAGACGGTACTTTGACAAGTAAAGAAACATTACGTGCTTACAGAGGTTGGAACGTAACGCCGGGAAGAAGGTGTCATTAGTCTCCTGTCAGTATTGTCAGGGGGAAAAGGAGAACATCTTGAGCGAATCAAACAGCTTAATCTTCTCAATTTATGTTTCTGAGTTTTGGGTTCTTTTTAGTGAGAGATCAAAGGACGCTTCCTGGCGTTCTTTGGGAGTCAGGATTCTGATGGCATATGCTACTAGTACATAAGCTTGTCTTTAGGTTAGTTTCCATGAAGCTTGAGCCAGCTATCAGGCCTGTAGGTGACTGTTGGCACTGAGGAGGACTTTGGACACAGTTGAAGTTTCTCCCTATTGGACAAATTGGAAGACTTTGCAAAGATTCACTTTTATTTTCATAAATCTCTGTGCCATCAAACATTTATTGTTTGTGAGTACAGCTCTTCAGAGGGTTTTTTATTTGGTTGGTTAGTTGTTAATAGCTATGGTGCCAGTTGACAAAGAGTTAAAATTTCCAGAAAATGAAGGTGGTTTTCCTTTGTGAGGCTCTAATTTATGTTGACAAATAGGGGTCAAGTAAGGCAGTTGGTCTTTCTTTAGTGATGTAGTGTAAAGTGTTCACAGAGGCAAGGGGTTCTCTGGGTTAGGTTGTGTGGTCAGCTGCAGGTTGGAGGGTGGGATGGTGCTGTCACAGAGAGCCTCACAAGTCACCTTGAACAGATTTCTGAGCACTTAAACATTGAGAATGAATGCTGTGATTTCATTGTACTGGAGCTCTTCTTAAATTAACCTCTAGGTGTATTTTCTCCCCTCTCCTCTGTTTGTCATAGCAGCCAGAGATGTGGCCTTGTGGAATGAAAAACTTTTATTATGACACAGATATCACGAAGTGATGATCCCAGTAGCAATGTCGCACGCACCTAAATATGGACTGAAAATTCAAATAAGTTGGATTGGTAAACTGGTCCATAAAGTAACTGAATGACTGAAAATAGTTTGATATTTAAATATGGATGCCAAATTTAAAACAGATTTTTTCAATCTGTTAAATCTGTAGTTTCAAAGAACTTATTTTACACTTTGGACTTCGGCAACCATGTTGTGCATTCTATACAGTCTCTTCTCTGTCTTTGTTTTTCCCTTTCAAAACTTTCAGCTTTTTCTAGGTAATACAGGCCAAAATTAAATAGTTTAAATTAAAAAATAATTTAAATCGTTGTATATAAAAGCAAAATAACATTCTTGTCTGATAAGAATCCTTCTGAAATTTAATTCACTTAGATTTATCAGTCCTGGCCTTTAGTCAGATCGCGATGAAAAAGAATTGTCTCTGCATAACTTTATTTTGAATATTAAATTTCTAGCCTTAGGTGCTAATAGTTACACCACCACAAGAGATATGTGAGGGCATGTAAGGGGAAGACTTACAGGCTGCTGTAAGCTGGCAGCAAGTGCTGTCTGTGTGGTGCTCTCCCTAAAGTTATGCTTTTTAAAATAACGTGCCCTAGAGCCCGCGGAATGAAAATCTGAAGTTGTTTCGTTTTGTCTTTGTCTCTCGTAGAAGCTCCACCAAAACTGGAAGACAATCCTGCTGAGCCGTTCACCGACTCCTCTCTCTTTGCTCACTGGGGCCAGGATCTCAGTCCCGAGAACAGACGGATCGCACTGAAGCAATTCCAGTATTACGGATACAACGCGTACCTGAGCGACCGCCTGCCCCTGGACAGGGCCCTGCCTGACCTCCGGCCCAACGGGTGAGTGCCTGACTCCACCCTGGCACTGCAGGTGCTGAATTGTGGAGTCTGTTTTATAGAATCATAGAATCACCTGGGTTGGAAGGGACCTCCAAGACCATCAAGTCCAACCATTGATCCACTACTGCCTTGGTTACCAGACCATGGCACTAAGTGCCATATCCATTCTCATTTTAAAAACCTCCAGGGATAGAGGTTTCACCTGGAAGTGTTATGGTGTGCAGTCACATAGTAGGCAGGTTATGTAAGATGGTCAGAATGAGTAATTTCTATCAGATATATGAAGGCCGTAAGTTTCAAATGTCTTCTAGAACACCAGAGTGCCCAAAGTATTCATTGGGCTAAGTATTCAGTCCCACTAAGTATTCATTGAAATTTCTTCAAGATCCTTTGGAACCATAATCTCACCTACAATTTACATTAGATAACAAGTATTTTATTCCTAAAAGAAAGACCTTTTAATGTTAAATTTCAGTTTTATCAGAAAATCTGACTGACATAGGAAGAAAATAAGAACTGTTTTCTTTGAAAGCCCAGAACTGCCTGATTAAGACCAGTAGGCAGGTGAAACTATTGAGCTCTTGTGGTGAAATACACACTTGAGTCAGGCAGCATGGGCCAGCTGAGAGCCCACGGAGGCTCCTTCTCTGGGAAGTTCTCTGCTAGGAAGCAGGTGTGTCAGGCAGAGTGAGTGCATCCACTGTTATTCCACAGTGGCTTGGTGAGATGGGTGGGACCAGTGGAGTGAAAAACCTTCCCTTCAGGGCATTTGAGGTTTGTTCTGGTAGGACCATTGACAGAGACAGATGATACTCAACTTATTTTAAGCCTTGGTGATACATCTGATCCTTCGAATAAACAGCAGCTCTGGAGAAATGAGTGGAGGGAAAACTGGTTTTTTGCAGCTCATTAAAAAAATAAATCATTAAAATAAACACGCTGGGTACTTACCAAATCAAACATGTGATCTTATTCACTTATTTTAACCAAATATTTTAATTACTAAAGCAGTGAGCAGTGTGTGTTGCTGTACATTAAGTTGTTTGATTATAACGAAAATATATGACCACCATCCCAGGCAGCACTTCAGCAGTATCTACACTATATATTATTATATACTGCCTTTTAGAAATACTTCTTTTGCAGATTTGCAGAAATACTGACTTTAGGAAATCGAAGTCCATGCAATTATATCTGTGTTTTGGTTAAATTTGGTTAAATTTGATTGTCTGTAGGGACAATCTCTTTTTTAATCATAAACTAGAGGGAAAAGAAATCTTCTGTCACTAATAAGACATCAGTGATAGAAATGTTTCTGTTCCTATATCTCTTTTGAAATTACTCTTCTGAACGATTTAAATTGAATATTTTATAACTAGGGGTTTTAAAAATTAAAAAGACAGGGAAAATGAATGGTACTGTAACTGAAAGAAATAAATTAAGGTTGGGATTTTCAAAAAATCTCCAGTTAGAAATGAATCATGATCCTAATTTCTGTGAAATATTTGGTTCTTAGTTGACTGTCTGCCAGAAACATGTTAGACATCACAATATGTTTATGGACACATACATACAAAATAATGGCTGACACTGAAACGTAGTAAATTCTGATACTGAGGGAAATGAAGTGTGTTGTCAGGGAGTATGCAAACTATTTGCTGTATCTACAGCACCCTGTGGAGTACAGAGCTACAGGGTGTTCTGAAAGTCATGTTGCTGAAAAAAGAATCCTCGCTGCTGATAGGCAAATTCTCATTTTTGTGAGAGCCCATGCATGACTGTTGGGAGGGGGAAAAAAATCCCTACTCTGAGAGTATGGTTTCCATTGTAGTAATCAATTTTTAGGATTTGTAGCACCTGTTTTTAAGCCAATTGCACTCACTTCCCAAGTCTGTATAGATGTATTTAAATTATCCATGGGCAGATACCAGGCTCAAGCAGCACAGCATGAAAGCCAAGGACAGCTTGGTCTGAAGGGAACACACAGCAAGTGGTGTGGAGACTGAGTTAATCAACTCTGCTGGACCTTGGTCAGCTGTGGTATTCCTGTTCTGACTAGAAATGCAGGAAAGCACAGATATGACAGAGCCACCACAGTAGCTCTGTATGCACTTAGCCTTGGTCTAACCAAGCTCATTAGCCTGGATTTAGCAGTGGTTCTGCAAGAATCAGCGTGACATTGGAAACCTGGCAAAGGCTTGTGGGGGGGTAGCTAAAGGAGTGAAGTTCACATAGTTGTGTCTGGGCTCAACTGTGGTCTCATCTGTATTCATAACCTATTGTATGAAGTATAGGAATTTGGAAAGACAACAGAAATATATGTGTAACTGAAATCTAATGTAATTCATACATGCTTAGGCCCAGTTGAGACTAGGAGAATTAAGTGATCTGCCAAAAGTGTGTGGTGTTAATAGCCCCTTTTATATCATTGTGGTATGACTCAGCCTTGACCTTCTTTCTGCCTGCATTGCCCTGAGAATTCACATCAACATATCTTAGCACGGGAGCTCAGCGTTTCTTTACAAGGTTCTGCAGTGAGAAAGGCCACTCCATGTATGTAATGACCCCATATTATAGCACAGAGTATTTTCAGGGGCTAATATTATTAACATTTAATGCCATGACAAAACCAGAGAAGGGTTAGAGATTGCTGAGCCACAACACATATGGAGTAGAGGGCAAAAGTTCAGCCTTGCCCAGTCCTTCAATGTGGATGGCATGCAGAGCTAGGAGACCACATTTAGTAGTTAGGGCAGTGCACTCTGCCCAAGCCTCTGAACTCTGGCTTCTCTGGAAAAAGACAATCATCAGTCAGATGGAAACATCCAGCAGATTGCAATTGGGTCAGGCTGTGGCAGCTTTCACACCTTGCAGTGGGGCTTTCTCATGTTTTAGGTACTGCAGAGTGGTGTCTGACCCTGGGTACAACCATGAGCCTTGTGTCCAGTTCTGAATTTGATTACTTTTCACTGTCAGTATTTGTGCTGGCACAGGGGAGTCCCCAGCACAGTCCAAAGTAATCTCTTGTAATACTAACTGTAGTAAATAACTCCCCCAGATGCCTCAGCTTCCTGAAGTAATTGTTACATCCTGAAGTGAGCTTCAGTTTTGCGGTACCTAATAGGTAGTGCAAGCGTTATCATGGAGTATTGCTTGTAGTGCCTCTTCCAGGGCCTCCATTTATTGTGTGCTTCTGAAATTGGGTCCTCTGTTGTTTACCACCCTTATTTGCATCTGTTAGCCAGTAACATATCTACATCACAGACTAACAAATAACTTCTGGCTCTAATGAGCTTGGAAGCATTGAGGAAGGCAACATTGCCCTTGCTGTGTGCAGGAACAGGCTAATATTTCTGTGTTAGCTGTAATTCTGTTGTGCTCATTACTTTAAGTAGGGCAGGCACTACCCACAAAGCCTGTCGTGAGTGAAATGTGAATGAAATCAGCTCACACAGAACTCCATTATTAAAAGTTAGGTTGTTTAGGGATCCTAAAGCTGTCTACTAAACTCCTTTTGAGTGGATGCACTTAGGATTCTACTCTGTTGGCTTGTAAATTTTTGGCTGATCTAGCGTGCCAAAGCACACATGGGAGAGAGAGATAACATTCTTCTTTGCTTATGTGATGAGCGAGGGAGGGAGGGGTAGCAGAAAAGGAGGTGTGCAGCAGGACCCCAGCAGAGGAACTGTTTCAAAGAGTTTTGCTCCTGCATAGACTGTATGATACGAAGGAGCCTGACCAGTGTAACTGACTGAAAGAAAGCAAAGAAGCAAAAGACAGAAGCAAAGGCAGGAAGGGTGGAGGGGAAAAGCAGCTCCTAAAGCTCAGTTGTTTTTTCTTTGGAGATTGTCAAATACTATGGTATAGCATGTGGCTTGCAGCAGCTTTGCCCTTTTGCTGGTGGAGTCAGTGCTGTTTGGCTCCTAGACAAGTTCAGAGGAGAGGTCCTGTTTTATGTGCAGAGAAAGGCTTTTGCTATTTTATAAGTACTTCTTGTTTCAAACAGTTCACTAGTCCCAGATTGTATTACTTAGAGGCTCAATTTGGCAAGGGACCATGGTAAAAAGTAGGTTTCTGATAAGGTGGACACAAGCAGAGCAGGCAAGAGGTCCCTTGAATGCAGATGTGACTACAAGGGAGAAAAATCAAGCACTGACTGGTTGAAGAGAGTGATGTGGTTTAGGACAAAAGCTGTCCAAAATGACCATCAGGTGGTATATGCAATCTAGGATGTAGCATGCAAGACACCAGACTTCTATAAAGTTTTTCCTTTATTAAAACTGATATAAGAAAAACATGTGGTTTCAAATTGTAAGGTTCAGGCTTTGCATTTGCATGTTAGCTCTGCTTCTCCCTGTAAGCCAGCCCCTACATACTTGTGTTCCATAAATGTTTGCTTCCACGTGTCCCTGTGAAATAGTTCTGTTTTGCTGGGCTTACGTTAGTGATGGATATGAATCCATGTTCATTTCTGACCAAATGCTACTGGAGAAAGAGAGCATAAATAGTGTGTGTTGTATTTGATGTTTTAAAGGAGTTACTTAAAAAGAGCACAAACCCCTGTTACATTACCTATTGTATCGTTTTGCACAGAAATCCTAAAATTACAAAAGTGTTCAGCATTCTTGTTAAATACCTAGTGTTTAATTCTGTTATATTTCCTGCTTTCTTTTACTTACTCTTCACCTCTGATTCTTCTTTTTCTTGTCTCACCTTCACCTGCCTTCACACTGTCTCACAGCAGTAGTGTGTACTGCCTGACCAGCCCTCTGGGATTTTGATTTGAGCTTCAGTTTGTCCTGTCTGGATGTATCTCCTCAAATGGCTGCTCTAAAATTGTTTAATGTCATTGCCAGTGACACCAAATCTGCTGGAGTAATAGCCAAAGTTAATAATGACATACACTTTTACAGGAAAAAAAGCCCTTTTTATATGTTCTTCAATGCCAGCCTTCTTAGCATAGCTCAGTTAACACTTAAAATATTGATAATAGCAAAAGAAAAATGAAATATGATCACAAAATTAAATTATAAACATAAATCCATAAATAGTTGAGCTGCAGTTCTTACAAGACTCAGTTCTTTTGCCAGAGTTTTAGTGTTGTTTATTTCATTTATGCCAGAATGGGATTTTTTTTCCTCCCATACACGTTGAACTTCCATTTGACATTTTGGCTGTTGACAAAATGTTAACAGTTCTTGAAGAAAGTACAATTCTGTTTCTACTTGTGCTTCTCAGAAATTCTTATTCTATTGGAACTAAAGGTCCTTCCCGCATATGTTCTTAAAACAAGACTTTAAACCCAAATGTTTTGGTAATATGCTTATTGCATCTTGTGCTTTTTTAAAAAAAGTGGAATATAAGCTATAATTTAGTTATTAAAACAAAAAACATGTTCTTTTGCCATTGTTGGCTGTCATACCCATGTAACTCTTGGTGAAAGGTTCTCAAAGGTTGCAGAAAATAATTCTTGTTCATAATTTACGTACCTATTTGTAGAAGGTCTCATAGATAAGTAATTAGTACAGGAAATAATTCTTGTTTTGTTGTTCTTACTGCATAGCCATGCTAAACTAATTTGAGCGTGACCGGCTAAATTGTCCTATCACAACGCACATGTTCTAGAGGGATATAATTGTCTCGTGGACAAATGTTTGAAAGAAGATTTGTAATGTATGCTGTCCTCCATTTACCAGAGTTGTGCTTGAAATAGAATGCCAGGAGTTTCTCTGAATTTCTGGTAACCATGACAACTGCTACTTTAGTGTTATTAGCCTAATGTGATTGAGCGCAGTAGATTGCTAGCGGTAATTTTTTAGCTGCGTCGGACTGATACTCGTTATTGTCGTTCCAAATGGTATTTGGAATTAACGTTTTAAAATCAGCCATAATACTGAAATACACTCTATGACTTGTTTGGATTTGTTTGAGAGCCTCCCTGTGTGGAGGGGCAGGGAAGGGGTCTGGTCTGAGGCCCCTGGATGAGTCCGGGGCAGAGCTGTCACTGAAACTCGTACGTCGCTGGTTGCCACGCAACCGTTCAGTTCTCAGAGCCTAATGGATCTCAGATTTTGATCTGTACAATTTCCTCTCTTTTCCCCCCCTTCAGCATATTTTATACACATATACATGCACCCTTTCTCTGTAGCTTTTCTTTTGTTCATTCCTATAATTATGGAATTTTATTCCTCGTAAAACTTGACATAAAGAAGATGACAGACATGCTTGTGAAAATGCACAAGTGCTCTGCATTCTGTGAGTGATCTGGGCTGAGGTTAATTCTGATTTGTTTAAATAAAAAAAGAGTAGGTAATTTTTATTGTCATAATTTGATACGAAAAACAATGTAGACAGGAAAATGCATTTTTGAAAAACTACACACATATTGGAAAGTAAGTGAATTTGAGCTGGAAGTAAAGATGATGAATGAGTCTGAATGGAAAAAAAAAGGAAACATGAACTCAATTTAGGTATGTACCCTCCTTGAAAACAAGCCCATTTGAAAAGACTAAAGAAATTACACACAACAGGAGCCTAATTCTATTCTCTCGTGTCATATGCAGTTATCTTTTAAAGTATGGTGGTGCCAAAAGGGAGCCAAATGACATTTGCAGCTTTGCTCTTGTCTGCACAAGTTGCCAGCAATGGAAAATCTTGTCCAGTGTGGTATAAATTGAAAATATGTAAGATGTAAATGAAAGCAGGTAGGATAACCAATAGAAATAATTTCCTTTAAGTGGATGGAGGACACATCAGAAGCAGAAATTTTGTTTGAATATTTCAGTTTATGCATGGATTTATAGCATGGAAACAGTGTATTGAGGGCTGGTTTTGTCATCTGGAACATTTTTGGAATATAATTTGTCACTAATTTCTTGAATAGTGTATTTTACATATATCTCAACCTTAGATTAATTGATGGAGAAGAAAAAAAAACCACTAGTATTTAAGGAAACAACTTCTTTGACCTATTTTCAGTGAATTTTCATTGCCGCTCAATATATTTTCCAAAATCACTCTGTTGCTCTATATCTAATAGGTGCCATATTTGCTAAAGCTTCATTCTTATCTTCTATGTACACTGTTATGGCTGAGGGTAACAAATATTGCTGTGCCTAAGCTAGACAGCTAAAAGATATATTGGCTGTAACTTTGTTTGCTGGACCATTTCATATCTGCATTTTGGCTGCAAGCGAATCTCTAAAATAACAGGCTTTGTTGGTTCTTTACAGGGTAATACTGAAAATTATCTCAGCATATTTAAACCTGTTAACTAGTTCATAGTCTGTTTGAAGCCCAACTTTCAAAACTTGGATGAAATTTCAATTATGACATCAAACAAAACTGCGTTAGCTTTACAAAGGTGTGCAGGAGACTAGAATTCTGTTAGTGATTTTTTCATTGTACCCATGCAAATTTGTACACCTAACTGCCATATAAGTGATGCATTCACTAAGTTATAGTACCCAGTTTGGTATTTTTTCTGTCAGTGCACTTAAACCACGTGCCATGAACAAGTGTGTTCTTCAAGGACCTGGGTCTGTAATGGTCTTAACATCTTTCGGAAAAATGTCAGAGTTAGTATTTAAGAATTGTAATGTAATCATAAGTACAGGGGCCTCCCATCCAGTTTGACCTTTGATTTTGCTTGAGCAGGGGGTTGGACAGGATGGACAGAGGTCCTTTCCAACCTCACTCATCCTGTGATTCTCTGTTATTTCCCAATAAATTGCCCTGACACCTGACTTGCAGGCTCTGTGAAGGTGCCTTTATTCCTTCAGCCAAAGGGGCACTTTTAAAAAGGAAACAATAAATATTAGCTTGCAAAAGAAAGAGAAAAGCGATCAGAAGAGTTTCTATAGCATTATAATCTAGAAGATTGGACATAGCCATAAGGAGTGAAGTTTAGGGTTTAAAATGCATGACCATCCATTTGGAACAGGTGCTGCAATACAGGTCCTTCCTCCAAGGGATTTGCCCCAAACACAAGGCTGGAGAAATTTGCTTGGTCTCACTCCAACTTGCTGTACATTTAATTGCTCCACAGAAAGTGGAATGACCCTGAAAAGGGAGACTGAAAATAATCACACCAAGCTGGCAAGTAGTTAGTTCTCGGGGGAGATCAGAGAAGATTTATTTCATGTTCCTTCTGTCCTGGTTGAAGGTTTTAACTCCTGAACTACTGTCTAAAAGAGAAAACCAGTGCTGCCTTGCGCTAATTGTCTTCTGGAGGAAAAGGCAGCTCCCTCTGCCTCTTGTAGTGCTATATTTTCATAAAAAATGAAAATTTTTAATAAAAAAATAAGAACTCAGGTTTTTTTCTCTTGGAAAGTACCCGTACCTCTGATTACTTCAGAGGGCCCACAGTGTTTCATGGAGAAAGCTTCTCCTTCCTTGTCTTTCCTGCTTCTGAGCAGCTCTGTGCTTCACAGGTTACATATCACTCTGCTGAAAATTGCAATATTTAGATTTTTTTTTTAGGTTTCCTTTGTGAATTCTATTCATATGTCCTTCTTAGAAAATTTTGATTGCCTGCAAAACTCACCAAAACCGGTAGTGACTGCATCTGCTTTTAAAGGTCAGGAGTAGAAGATATCCAAACGTAAGCCTTTATGAGAATCTGATTTTCAAAAGTGGTGAAATTTTATGACAAGTCATCTTTAATGAATTAGTGCTCACTTTAAAGAAAAAAAAAAGGGTGGTCCTGGTGGTAATTGATTATAAATGATACAATGACACTTCCACAAGCTGTGGATACATTTGATCTACTGTCCAGTGGCAATCAAATAAAAACAAAGAAAAAAAGAAACCAAAAGTAACATGCTTTCAACTCTCTTGAAAGCTTTAAAAAAACCTTTTCAGTCTGATGCTTAAAGCTGAGAGTTCTCTTACCGGTGAATAGAGGATTAACATACTAGTAGAAATACAAACTCATTTTGGAAAGAAAGTTTTGATTCGTTATGCTGCCAAAAGGATCAAGCCACAAGTGGGGATCAGTAAATCCACACACCATTTTAATTGTTTCTCTCTTGTACTGATGCCATGGAACAAAAAGCTGTGAATCTCTGTGAAGAGATTTCATATTTGTTTCTGAAAGATGTATGAACCAGGTTATTAAAAAATAGAGTGTACACCTGTTAAGTAACTGTTGTTTCTTTCTCAAAGCTGTGATTTTTGTTTTACATGGTGACAGAGAGAAAAGTACCTAAAATATTAAATAGCTTCTTTAATGTGATTTCCATCAATTTCACACTAATGACTGAAATGAGAAAATTGGTGGAGCAGCTGAATTTTGAACATTATGTGTATCTCAGTGGGTTTGGCTGCCACGTGTCCTATGCACTGACTTTTTTCAGAACCTTTAAAAGCATGCATGTGAATTCGTTATCTTGATTGAACTTAAGTTTTGTACACCATCCAAGCCATGGAGCGGAATGCTTATGTGGTTCTTTTCTGTATTTATTGGCTGTACAAATTAAAATAAAAAGTAAAAAAATTCTATGCTTTCTCTTGGAACTGAAGAACAAATTTAGGTGAGAAATCATATTCCGGCATGATGCAAAAAATTCTAAGTCCATCCATGCTTTTTGTATGCTGAACACTGGCCTGCAGTAATGCTTTCAACAGCTTATAGGATTTCCTGGATGTAGTGAACCCTGGCATCTTGAGAGAAGATAGCCACTTCAGTGTTGTGGGGATGCAAAGAAGAGCATTAACATCAATCATTTTCATCTATGGTCTATCTGAAATGCTGCCTGTGTCAGTCTGTGGCCTAATTTCATCCTAGTAAATTGTTTCAGGTCTGCAAAAAAGGTGGAATTAATTGTTGTTCAGAAACATTGCATTAAACTACTAAACGTTTCAGAGAAAAGTAGCTAATTACTTTTACATAATTAACTTGTGACTTTGTTAAAAAAGCAAATATTTTGCTGACAGTTCAAAAAGGCAAAGTGGTAAAAGGTCTTCCTATTCATAAAATTACAAAATTTGAATCCTTTTTGAAGTGGAGAAGGTGGGGAAAAAACCAAACAGTAAAACACTAAGGAACTTTAAATTTGTTGGCAGCACATCTATACTGCTGCTTGCATAAGCAAGTTGGAATGTGGCTGAAATATCTATTTTTTTGAAAAAGGAGAGAAAAATCTACCAGATTATGAGAGTATTCCTCTTCCTGATTAAACTCCTTGACTGAGCTTATAGATAAGTTTTCCATTGTTGTACCTATTTTTCTGGTTATACCATCAATCTTAGCTTTTGTAGCAGGATGTTCTTTGGAGCTGTATCTTTTATATGTTATTCATAGAATGGCCTGACTTGGAAGGGACCTTAAAGATCATCTAGTTCAACCCCTCTGCCATGTGCAGGGACACCTTCCACTGGACCAGGTTGCTCAGAGCCCCATCCAGCCTGGCCTTGAACACTTCCAGGGATGGGGCATCCGCAACTTCTCTGGGCAACATTTTATTGCTTAATTGAGAAAGTATCTTCCAATTTTGACTGAGATAGATGGTAGATTTTGTAGCAAACATAATTGATGTGGCTGTTACAAAGATCCTTTTTAAAGTGAGGGGCTAACTTTGTTTGTTCCTGTCTGCACTGTCCAAAAAGACATTGTAAGTGACTGCTGTTGAAAACTGCCTTCAAACAGAGAGTTCACACCTGGTTTGCGGCACTGTGGGCCTTGGGAGGAAAGATGAGCTCACACAAGGCCTTGGTTTGTGCAGACAGATTCAGGAGATTGTTTCCAGGGTTTCCTTTTTTACATAGTGATTCATCTGGTTCTTGCCTGTATGTGCTCTGAACAAGCACGAGGGCCCTGTGATCCATGCCTTCGAAAGCTCTCTTAGTGTTCTTATGACAGGGGATGGATTCCTCTGAAACAGTTTGTGTTTGCGTGGTGACTTCCAGCAGCTTACATCTTTTCTTTAACCTTTTTCTTCAGGTGCAGAAACCTTACATTTCCTGACAGTCTTCCTGAGGTCAGCATTGTGTTCATATTTGTTAATGAAGCTCTCTCAGTGATCCTGCGCTCCATCCACTCAGCCATTGACCGGACCCCTGCTCACCTGCTCAAGGAGATCATTTTAGTTGATGATAACAGTAATAACGGTAAGAGGTTTTGCTTCTTCTCCCTCCCCACCCCAATGTTGGAACATACAATGGATAACCCACTGGCATTTCAGTTGTTAGCAGTGTGTTTTCTCCCTCCTTCATCCCACAGTCTTGCTGGGATGTCTTCAAATATGCTCGAGTGGGGCGTGTTAAAAAGTGTGTACAAAGATAAAGTAACTATATGCTTATGGTGTCTGGTAGGCAGAATTTTCAATTTAACAGTAGATTAAAGACCCAAGACCTGAGCAGTTTTACTCCTAGTGCTTCAGTGTCCTCAAGATCATCTGGTTTCTGTGCTTTTCCTGTTTCTGGTGTATGATTTCATGTGTGTACTCACTTTCTCTTTTGTATAAAACATCTTTCTGTGTTTCTTAGACTTTAGATTTTCAGTTCTTTTTTCCTCATTAGCAGCACTTACCTTGCTGCTTTTCTACTGTCTGTACTGAGGTTTTGCTGTCCATGATCAGAAGGATTGCAGTGCCCATGTCTGATGGTTTGGTACTTGCTTGTCAGTGAGACCATGCTGGGCACTATTTACTAGTCTTATTTTCTGGCAACTTTAGTGATGAAATTTTAATAAGCACAGGATGCTGAACTTAAAGAAAAATTCTGCTGTGCTGGGAGGTTAATTTTAAACTCCTAAAACACAAGGAGAATCTGAATTTATCCCTTTGAATGAAAATGCTGAACAAAGGGCTTCTCTTATCCTTGCCATCATTACTGCTGCTATCTAGCTATATCCCTGTAGCTAGATCCTGTGACTTGCTGCTGATATAAATGTATCTCAGATTTGTACAAGGAAACTTATTGGGAAAAAGTTAAATAAATTCCCCGCCCCAGGCTATGCACATCATCATCTCCTCTTCTGCTGACTATCAGTGAAGGAAAAAGTATAATCCTGACTCTTTAAAGTGCACACAAAACTCCACAACTTTGTGTAGACTTATGCCAAATCTAATTCCAGTGAACATCAGTCCCAGTGAACAATACTATGTTTAGAGTTACCTAAGGCTGACTGAGCTTTTCGTGAGACACCTGCTCATACAACACTGTGGGTAACCTGGCACGCAGAATTTGAGTTGCTGTTCTTTATGACACAATTTATGATCTAGCAATGTGATGAAGTAAATGAAAAATCACATGAAACAATAAAAAAAAAAAAATCCACATGCATGTGCATGCACAGTGATTCAGAAACCGTGAACTAAGGTAGAATTTTGATTTTCTACAGCATGTAGTTCAGTCACTTGACATGTCATTTTACTGCTGCACTCTTGGCAGCCTTAACTTTTGTCCTCTCCCTTATGCAAATACAAGGTAGTTTGATAGGAAAGAACACAGTATTGAAATACAACTTTGACTGGTGGATGCAGACTCTCTAATTTGCTTGTGGAAATTCATTCCTGCATCTTTCAACCAGGAACTCAGTGGCTGAACTAAATGGCTGTCAGTGCTGCAGGGCCTGAGGTCACTGTAGACAGAGGAACTGGCCATAAGGCAGATGTAGAAGAAGAAAAACAATCTGATTGGAAAAAAGTGGTTTCTAGAGTTTGAGTCTGGTTTTCTATAATTTACAGGCAGCTATTCCAGTGGGCACATTGTGGAGCTATATCACAAACCTCAGTGTTTCTGAGAGCCTGTCATCACTGTGATGAGCTCACTAACAAATACACTTTGCACTGCACTCTATGGACTTGTCAAAATTATTATTTTTCATTATTTTTTTACCTCAAATAGGTAAGAAATCGCAAGAACTACTTAATCTTCCAGGAAAACTTGTTCAGCCATTTTTTGTTAGTACCAGTATTGGTACTGTAGAGTATCATACTTTTATTCCAGCTTGCCTTTCTTACCCTCCAGTGCCTTAAATCCTTAGGTTCCCGGCCCCAAACAGGGAAACAGAAATTGAGAGGAAGGTAGCCTTTCCTTTGGCTGTCTAGGCTTGGTGTTACATGTAATTTTATACAAAATCACACTGTGCAGAGTCATAGTTAGTCTCCTAGAAAAATTCAACTCTCTCCAGGATTTTGTGCTACTCCTCTAACCCTTTCTCTGACATCTCTTCCCTGTAGTAGTAAATTAGATTTCTTACAGTCATCTTTATCCCATAATGTATGCTGAAGACCTGGTAATAGGCATCCATTCAGAGCAAATGGATCTTTGGTAGGATTGGGAGCGATTGCAAAGGTGATTTATGGGCTTTTCTATTATTAGTTTAAATCTTGAAATATTTATTTCACAATTTCCTTTTTGCTTTCACAGTATTCTATTTTTTTTTTCTCCCTCCAAGCATTGCTGAAACGAATCCTTTATACTTAGTGTCATTCTATGTTTTTGTTAGCAGCTCTTTAGCTTGCAAGTGTTGCTGCTCGTAGGACAAGTGGGTTACTCTGCGTTTCCCTGTGACGTTACCTGAGGGGGCAAATACTTGCTTTGTGCTTGCAGCTGGCTCCAACCCCTGCCTCTTGCAGGGACCTGTCAGAATCCTAATTACAAGTGGTATGTTTACTTTCAGGCTTTTGCCAGGGATGGCAACTTCTATAACTCTGTGTAAGATTTCTTGCTGCGCCGCCACAGCCACGGATTTCACAGGCAGGAAACATCACACTGTGGGAAGGGACTAGAAGGAAAAAGTGAGACCAGAGACCAGGCAGAGTGGAAACGAGCACGTTTTAATTTTGAGTCTCTTGTGCTGCTGGTTGGATTCACATAGCAGAGTGGTTTAAAATAAAAGCAGACACAGTGATTGACGCTAGAGGAGAGCACCAGAATTTCCTGCTTCTGAGGGGATGTGACATACTGGTACAATGGTATAAATTCTTACTGTGGGCCAAATTCTGAATCTAGCAGTGAACACCTGGATTCATCCCTAATTTCTGTATACCTGTGTTTTGGAAAAGAGCAGTGGAAGAACTTGTTGTTTTTTGAAATTCCAGAAGGCTGATTTCAGAAACCATAAATTCAAGTGTGCAACCAGACTCCATGTCTTTGTCTTGAAAAACACATGCTAGAGTATTTTATTTCATGTACTTCAAGGTATGTCAAGCAAATTATCTATGACTTTCTCAAAACCTCGCTGCACTTTTTCAAGTTCACAATTATGTTTCAGGAGACCACAATTAATCTCTTTGTGAAGTTTGCCTTTTTTAAATTTAATTTTTGAAGTTAGGAAATGGTGAAGATTATAGTGAGTGCCATTTAAAGGTAAAAAATAGATTTTGCAGGTCCTAAAATATTTATCCTTTACTTAATGGAGCCATTTGCATGGCTTAATGCATGCATTTCACCATACCACGTTTTCTGGTGCAATACTGATAAGCATTACAGTGAATTGTTTCATATATGCTGTTAGGTACAATAACATTAAAATTTAATTTAACTGAGGGATAAAAAAGGTACATTTCAGTGTGGACTGTGAGAACAAGTTTTCTTAAAAAAACGAGCCAAGCATCACTTTTTTTTGTTTGTCTCATTTGGGTCTTAGTCACGTTGATGACTAAGCAACTCACAGATTTCAGCTGTTTTACTGTAGTTTTAAGTGCTGTCTGTCGGGTCAGAATCTTTCCCATTCTCCTCAGGAGCACTGTTTGCTTTTTAGTGATAATGTACTCCTAAGTTTATGATTTGCCAATAAAATAATTAGACCTCAGAAGCATGTTTAGGAGAAGCATTGCCTGAGCTGCAGACTACTGGCATAGTGGTTTATTTGCTCCCTGGCTTCTTGCATCCTGCCCTCTGGGGACAGGGTGGTGACCTTCTGTGCCATTGGAGTCCTGTCTGGGCTTTTTTTGCTGGCATTGAGCCCTGCTGCGTTATGAAGCACCTCTTGAAGGTATTTTAAGATGATTTTGAAATCTCTCTGAAAAAGCTCATTGTGAGCCATGATGGGTTCAGAATATGCCTTGCAGAATTTTACACTAGTGCAATAATTATCATCCTCTCTGACTTTTTTTTTTCATATTAGAGTTAATAATGTTGCAGTAGAGGCTCAGATTTTGCAAGGTTTCTTCCTTTTTTTTTTAATTACTTATGAATGAAATATTCTAGCATGTGAAGTGCAACAATTCTCATTTAGCCCTGAGATTTCCACAAATAGAGCTATTGAAATGCAGTAATAATGCTGGATATCACAGGATACTACTTTTATGACTGGCAGCGTTGGAGAGAATTGGATCAGAGTGGTGGAAAGTGGGTCAGATGAAACTATTATCACCT
This sequence comes from Pipra filicauda, assembly GCF_003945595.2. Taxonomy (NCBI): domain Eukaryota; kingdom Metazoa; phylum Chordata; class Aves; order Passeriformes; family Pipridae; genus Pipra; species Pipra filicauda. Next base: position 5,360,501 of record NW_024104387.1, on the reverse strand, counting down.
GAGAGATGTGCAACAGTATCCTCAAAACACTGAATAAAAAGAAACTTTTCAAAAAGCATCCAGAGCTTTTCATTAAAAAGCCATATTTCTTCTTTGGTAACTTTTAAGGGATATTTGGGAGTAGAAGATTGTCTGATTTTTTTTTTTCTTTACAAAAACAGTGATGAATAAACCTCAAAAATACTGTTCAAATGCACTCTAGATTTCATATCACAGCATAATTTGAAGGTGGCTTACTTGCAGACCAGAGAACTATGAAAAACCATCTCCTAGGGAAAACTTTAGGTCTTACTGTCTTTCTGTTTGGCTTCTTGTTCTTCCCTTACCTGAATGCCAAAAAAATTCCAAGACAAATAAAAACATTTGAAAACAAGGAAATAGCCAAACTTTATTTAAGCCTACATTCACTTTTGGGCCATGGTTTATATGCTGTGAAGGCTTTACTTTATCTGCCTGGATTCATTCTCCCCATTAGTTAAAGGTCTTTATGCTGAAATCATTGTTGCACAACCTTTACACAAGCAGGTTTTCAATAGTGTGGGCAGGGATTGACAAGAAAAGAGGGCTGTGCAATTCTGGTTAGGAATCAGATGCTAAAAAGCATATATTTATGTATAGACCAGGAAATCTGTCTTCACTGTAGATCTGAGAACAACGTTAGCTGTTGTAACAAACTGTGCATTTTACTTGCGTAGTAACATTTAGGACTGCAACTTGAATTAATGAAGACAACTCTTTGAGCATATGTTTGCTGCTGCACCTTCTGTGCTGCTGCTGGGACTGCAGTGAGGTGTGCCAGCTACTGGAAATACGTAAGGAGAAAATAACCACAGGCAAAACATCGTCCGCTGGCCATCTGTTCCAGCCGTCAGCGGGAGTTAGCAGAGTGAGGGATGCTGGTCTTGTTCTGAGGTGTGAGAGAGCGGCCTGGCCTTGCAGTTCAAAACTGCCACGGAAAAAAATATGAACCACTAATGTAAACAGACCGTGGGATTTTTATGAGGACACTGCATCCTGAAGATGGCATCTTAGAGGGACTACAGGCTTTTCTCTCCTCTTGTCAGTCCTTGTGGCAGTGTATTAGATTCCTGCTTTAGAGTGGAGAGGTTGTGGAGTGGGATATCAAAATGAAGTGAGCAACAGAGCAGAAGAGAGAAGGACACCGCTGATGAAGAAGGCCATCTGTCCCAATTACTCTTGCCTCTCTTCTGTTTTGATTTATCACTCTTCACATCTTTGTCTCCTCCTGTCTTTGTTCCTTCTTATTTTTCTCGTCCATGCATGGTCTAGCTCCTTGGTCTTTATTCTCTCGGTCCACTTTCCCTTTCCTCATTCCAACCTGGCAGTCTGCCCTTTTCAAATGTTCACTTCCTCACTCCCATTCCATACACCTCATCCTTTATGTGAGCTTGTGTCCTTCAGTTGGGGTCTCCATTTCACATGTTCTCAAATTCCATTGTACCTGTTCCTCTTATCATCTTCTCCATCCCAGTATTTGTTGTACTTTTTCACAAACTACATTTCTTTGTTTTATCCATTTCATCATTCAACTTCCCCTTGCTTTTAGCCACAGTAATTAAACTGCTGCCTGACTCATCCCTCCACGCCTCCCTCCTCCACACCTCAGTAGTATTTTGTTTTTTCCTTTGTGGCATATTTTTATCATTCTCCCATTTTCTGCCGTTTTCTCTCTGATGCCTCCTTTTCGGACATGTTTTTCCTTTATTTTTTGCTTTCATTTAGGAATTATTATGTAGTACACTTTTCGACCACCTTTTCTGACTCTCCCAAGTCTGAACTCTGTGCAGTGCTGACTCTCATTCCATCACACATGGGGGCAGGGATAGCATCCCTTGCTGGAGGCGAGGCTCTGATTTTTGTAGCGTTGTAATTATAGTTGTAAGAAAGCTGCTTGATAACCAGCATGCAGTTTTAAAATGGGAACTATCACATTCTCCATTCTGTATAACTCCTGTGGAAGGTCCTTAACCTTCATTTTCTGGACAGTTAGGAAAGTTCCAGTGCTGTGAGAGTGAGGTGGGGCTGCAGGCACACTGCAGCTGAGTGTGGCTCTTCCAGCTCATCCCAGAGAAATCACACATCTGTTGCACTATTTGCCTTTGTGGAAGTATGTGCTCAGAAGGTGTTGGCAGAGACAAAGCGGCCTTTCAAAGGAACAGTTATTTTAATCTTCTGCAATATTGCATAGTTCAGTCTGTTTGTATGGCTGGAAAAGAAACATTTCAATGTGTGTGCAAGCTGATAGTATAACCTCTGTCCACATTAGGGGGCACCTGTGGGAACAGAGCTCTTACTTCAGTCTCCTGACACCAGACTTTCTGATTCAAGCATTCAGATAATACTGCAAACTGAATATTCCCTAGCCAGGAGTGGTTTAAAGTTAATGGATGGTCATCTTATCTTTTATTCTCTTGGGGATGGTCCTGTGCAGGGCCAGGAGTTGGACTCGAGGATCCTAGTGTGTCCCTTCCAACTCAGCATATTCTCTGATTCCATCTGTGACGCATTTTAACTCATTCAGGGCTCATAAACTTGCAGAATTGCAGTCTGATAAATACCCCCTTTTTCTGTCAGATTCAGTACTGCAAGTCCAAGAGGACTGGCTTTTTTAAATTGTGATTTTGTATTAGCTTGAATCCAAGTGCACCAATTCATACTGTGTTTCTATTTTGCACAGGCTGTGTACTCTAAATAACAAGTAATGCAGTGCACAGCCAGTCTGTTTGTGTTCTGCAGCCTCATGTCTGTTTTGCCATCCTCTAATGACACTGTCCTTGGTATGAGCACACTCACATGTGATCTCATGTCATAGCAAAGCCCAGCACAGCTGAAGTTTCTGGGTGATGACAAATAGCTTCAAGTTGGCACTTTGGGATATTTTGGAAGGGTGATTTGGGTCACCTTTAGCATCACCTGTGACAGGTGTGATTCAGAAACCATATGTGGCCCACACTTAAAGAGTGCCATCACATTCAGTAAGAACAGGCTTGTTTTCAGCTACTCTGGTAGCAATGAGGAGATCACCCTATGTGCTTTCAAAGTCTTGTGGGCTGATGGCATCCTGACTGTGACAATGCCAGTGTATAAACAGAGCCCTGGTCCACTTCTCAGTACCATTACTGTACTTTTGGTCTTGAAATTAATCACTAGAGATCTCTGAGAAATTCCTTGATTGAAAACCCTCTTTTTTTTATACCCCAGTTTTTGCCTTTCTCACATTTGTGGGATTATTTTGTCTTCAAAAGTGCTCGAACCGTTTCTGTTGATAATATTCTCAAACACGTCACTAAATTTAAGTAGCAACCACATGTATAGATTTGATGCAGTGACAAACAGTCATGTAGAATTTGTGAGCAAAGTACCAATATCTGTTGATGTCAGAAGGAAACTCTGGTTTGATCAGGTTATTTCCTTTTGACATCTTTTCCCATGAAGCATTTGATAGAAATTGTATTTGAAATATTCCAGTAATGTAAGCTGTTATGAGCCTGAGTGACTTCTTAAAGGTTTTTTTCTCTTTCCTTATCAAGAGAATTGTACTTATAATTGAAAGAGTTTGACAGGGTGTGGGGAAAAGGCAAAGGAATTAAAAGATTGTGCCCTATAGAAAGTTAAGAAATATAAATTGCCTTTTAAATGAACTTTATTAGAATTTATCTTTTCTTCCCAACCCAAGCATATATTTCTTAAAAAGAAAAAGTAATAAAAAGATAATTTTCATAAAACTAATGCTGACTTCTTAACTTTGACTGGTGATAAAGTTTCCTGCCAGAGCTGATAATTTCAAACACTTCAACTTCTTTGTGATAGAACCTGAAAATTCTTTATATGTTGAAGGGCCCAAGACATAATAAGAGATTTGCCTAAGGAAGTGTTTAAGAATGTTCAAGTGTATCACCAAATGATGAAAATCATTTAGCAAAATATTTGAATAAATTACAGATTGTTCCATGGTCACCCAAAAGGCATACACAGAGGCATATTTATAGGCATTGCTGGATGTTTTAAACTATTAAAGTAAGTTCTAAAGTTCAAGTACAGAACCTTTTATCAAAGGGTATTTCAATTCTTGTTGTGAATAAAAAAATCAATTCATGTTGGCTTTCCTTTTGGCATGCTTTTCTGGAGATATGCTTGGCACAGAGTTTCTGAAAGTGTTCTCAAAGTATGTTGGATGGCCAAATTTTAAATTACTTGACTTTACTTGTTCATTGCTATTATTTTCTGAGGCTGTTATTGAAATGGTGTTCTTTCCTTTCACACTGGAAAAGTAACCTATTTAAAATAATATCTTTCAAGTAGCAGCCTGGGCAGCTTTGGGGAAGCTTGATTTAAAGCTTTAAAGAAAATGTGATGAAACTAGACACAAAACCTAAAATTCTCATTTATGATGGTGCAATTAACAAGGAAAAAACGAGGATTTAGAGGTTAAGCTGTAAGAGAGTGAAAATTCCTTCTTGTTTTTCCTCACACTGTTTGTTTGGAAAAGGTGTTTTGTTTTTCTTGGGCCTTCATAACCAGAGTCATTGTTAATGACACTTACTGAAAGTCTGCTGTGGGAATCTGGGTATATGTGAGTCCATATGGGCAGAGATAGAGTTTATATACTAAAATATAAATATCCTTCATATTTTTTGTGATTTTCACTAGTGTCTAGAAGTCTGTTAGGTTTCTGAGTAAGTTCTGCAACCTATTTTCTACAGGACAGGGCAAATCTTACTCTTCTGGTAGTTTGATAGGTGACAACTTCTGACTGGGGACCTGCCTGGAACTGAATTCCCCATCAGCCTCCTGCCACAACTCTATGGCATTTTACAATGGGCCTTGTCAATAAACCGATGATTTTTATTATATATATAATTTTTAATATTAGTTTCCTTTCAAACATAATCTGAGAGGAATGGTAGATGCTCCAAAGCTTTCTCACAGATATCTTTGATACCAACTCAAAGGACAATTTGCCCTTCATTAACTTTAACAGGGTTTGTCTGCACTGCAGTGTAAACTCTCCAATAAATGATTCAGAATCATGATGAATGCTAAATAATATGGCAGCATGAATCATTGTTGCTTTCATTTGGCAACAAAGAAAATCTTGATGGAATTGCTAAGTGCTCTCAGTTCTCTCCAGATAGCTTAGTGTCAGCTGCACATTGTTCCTTTGCTCCTTACTGACACACTCTTTGGCCCAATGCCTGTCTAATCATTGTTTAATGTTTCAAAAGCTGCCACCTTCTATTTGAAGCAATCTTTTCAAGCAGTACAAATGCCAGCATATTTGCATACAGTAGAAATAATTGGAAAAAACCAAAGTAAAATATAAATAAGAAAATGGAATGTAAGCAGCATTAAGGTTTTGTGAAGTTGAAAAAAAATACCATATAGCTATTCAAACTGTGGTGAAATTTAGGAAGCTTAAAGATATTTCTATGGCTAAATGCATGGTCTGTCAGTTTTACATACTATGGAATTATTATTCCTCCTGACCTATTGATCCTAATCTCGAACTTTGCTCATGTACAAGAATTGGAAAGAGAACAACAAGGTCTTCTAAAATGAGAAACAAGTTGCAAGTCATTTGCCAGCAAATAAACAAGTTGACAACTTCTCTGCCAGTGAATAAAGAATGATTTCTGTTTTTTATTACCGTGAACAACTGCAGTGTCAGTACTTGAAAAATGTATTTACATTCCCTTGTCAAATAAGTGACTATGATTCCCTGCCTTGTAGCATTGTTATTACTGTATGGGCAACAACTTTAAAATATTTCCCTATAGCCTGCTTCTTATATGAAATGTCAAGGATTACATTTTAGTAATATTTGTGCCCTTGAAACTTCTTTGTCGGTAGTTCATATTTTTTGACAATCAGTTTGGAACATGCAAGTGAAACTGTGTAGCACTGGGTCTGGTTTTGTGTTCTCTCATCAGATATTTCTGTTTCCAAAGGAATGCTTTTTTTCTCTTTACCAGTTTCCCCCTCCACACAAATAGGTACAGCTTAAGGAATGCCGTGGCAAAAATTGTGTGACTGTGTGGGTATGGTTTATTTTATTCCACAAACAGCATTGATTTTTATTAATGCTATTTGTGCTGCACAGTGTTGTATAGAAGGGCAAGAACTGAATGAGGACGTGCCATGACAGCCTCTGGAATACTTTGTGTCCAAGATGGAGACCTGCTAGGCACTGAAAGTTCCTGTTCAGCTAGGAATAAATCTAATGGCAACTCAGCTTAGAGCGTTAGTCCAATGTTAGAAAAAAAAAGATTTGAGGAAAGCTCTTTTACCAGCAATTGGGCAGTGAGGTTAGGAATTCCTAGTTGTTGCTTATGAACATCTCTAGCAAACTGGAGAGACTGGGAGAGACAAGGAAGACGACAGTAGCAATGCAATATGCTTTGGTACCAAAGGGGGATAGTTCATCTATGGTATAGCCAAGAAAAAAGGTAGGCTGTGTAAAAGAAAGGGAGATTTTTATGACTGAAAAAGGAAGACTTTATCCAGACTTCCTTTCTCCTGGGGATCCCAAAGACTATGTAAGGACAATAAAAACACTGTCAAGGTTATTTTGCCTTCTTTTCTTTTTTCTTTTTTCTTTTTTTTTTTTTTTTTTTTGGTCTAGATCTGCACATTGCTAGAGCCATCTGAAGTAAGCAGTGCCTGACTTTTGAAATTTTCATTTAGCCTGTCTCTTTACTTCAGCAATTATGTCTCCCAGAAGAGAGGAACATCAGAAAATAATGAAGTTACAGGAAACCTCAACGGCTTGTTGAAAAGAACATCATCACACATGGATACAGAATGATCACATGGATCATAGGAAGAGAAATGTGTCAGATGAAATAAGAGAATTTGTACTTTAGTTTTACCCTACCAACCTGAAAAGTTCAGTTGTTATACAATGATATAGCAGTACTTTACAGGTTGCCTGACACTCAGTTGACCCTGAGCAGTATTTTATGCAACTCTAACTAAACTTTTACTGATCTGCTCTTCTCTTGAAATCTGAATAAGTGGCTCTATTATTGTATACCCCAGTAAGAGCTCTGGAAAGAATTTGGTGGCAGGAAATATCCTTGAAAACACACTGAGCATGTGAACTACTCCGTGTTTCTCTCTCAGATGGTCCTACAACAGCCTGGAATGCTCTGCAAAGCTTCAGGCATCATGTAGACATGAGCACTTCTGCAGAAGACAGATCAGTAAACCCAGTTTAAAGCAGTCAAAATCACTGTTTTGCTGCTGGCTGTGGAATAGGGATTTTCTGTTGGTTTTCCAGATGTACATTCGTAGTCTCTGAGGTGAGAATGGTACAATAATTTTAGTGCTCAGGCTTCCATCACAAACAACTCTTGGTGTTGGTGTGCTGCCTTTATCAAAAGACTGCTGTGGTTAAACTGTGCATGATACCAAATCTAAAGAATAAGATTAAATACATGAAAACTCTTGGTTGAAAATTATTGTAAAAGATGGAAGGGAAAAAAGAGAATATTCACCCACTTTAAAAGTTTTAGAGTTTGTTTTCCTTTTTTTTTTTCCTATTGGAAGAGTTTTTTTACCCTTTGCACTCCGTCTTTACCACATGTCTGAAGCTTTTAGGTTTCATTTCTAATTTAAGGGTCAATCTTGAAAGGCGCTTACTCCCAGGACTTTATTTTTGACTAATAGGTTGTGTTCTACAGAGTGATGTAGGTTCTATCTTGTGACATAAAAAAATATTATCCATAAAGTTATATAATTAGCTCAGAGAGTGTTACCATTAAATGAAGGAAATCCAATCTTTCAGTGGTGCCGGGTCAGCTCACACATCCCATCTCATCAAATTAGAAATGGTTCATCATTGAAAGAAAGAGTCTTCTGCCCAGGTGGATGTGACTGGAGCCTCTATGATCCTGTCAGTTCTCTGAAACCAGAAGTTTCAGCTCCTCGGAGCACCCATCTGAGGGACTGGCCTATGGACTCTATCAGGAAGAGGAATTCTAAACTAAACCTTCTAAACTTTCAGGGATCTATAATTCTGACTGCATGCTCAGTCTAGGTTAGCCATGTCCAATATTTGTTCTTTTTACCACTCTTTTAATAAGGCAAAAAAATTAAGAAGTCAGAGGTCTTTTAAAATATCTAAAAAGAAAGACCTCAGGAAAGGTGAGTTAATAGAATGGTCTGTTAAACTAACCTTCATTTTATGGCCTGAAACTTGGAACACTGAGAGAAATTATGTAGTTGCAGTAAAATGGAAAAAAAAAGGGTTATAATCAGTTTTCTTTATAATGGAAACTGCCCTAGAAAAATATGCCTGTTGCTTCAGAATATATCTAACTGAATTTAATCAGCTGTGGATTACTGCACAATAGCTCAATCAACTTCAGGTCAGGAAGAATGACAGTAGAGGAATTATTTAGTAGAACTGTAAAAGAAGATGTGTGTTCAATAGTTCATTTGACTTCCTGGGATTGGATTATCAAAGTTATCAAAGTAACATGAAAAACAGCAGCGGGTGATTTATCTCTCTCAGGATCTTATGTACTGAGACTTAGCCCTGACATGTGACAAAACATATTTCAAAAATTGCATGAATTTTTATGGTGTTACCCAGTGTTGTGTACACCCTGTGCTTTAGAGTTCATATAGACTATTTTCTTGAAAAATGCAAAGCTCTCTGGATGGACTCTCCTCTGCTACTCTGGATGTCTTTCCTCTTATTATTAGAGCAGTAATGGGGGGGGGATTCAATTAATCCAGAACAATGATTACTTGACTTAGACCAGATATAACCTGAGTTAGCAAATCTGTATGCTGGAGGTGGATTCTATTTCAATAAAGTTTTGGTCCACTTTCAGAAACTTCTAATTGCAGCAGGTTACTTTGGTTATCAGAACCAAGTTTTCTGCTGGGTTAACTTCCCCTGCGTACCCATCTCCTGTTGAAATAAGGGGGTTTCTGATTCTGGCAATTTTTAAAGGTTCCTATCAGTGTGAAAACTGCATTTCTGTCTGTGCCATAAATACCCATTACAGTAGAAATTCCTGTGATTTATATAACTGGCTGTGGTAGGGGAAACGTGTGTTTTTCTGCTTTTTTACTGTATTTTTAAAGGTTGATAACACTTTCAGTATCGTACTGTGTAATCAGTTACCTGTTCAGCGGTTTCCTGACTGAAAAAGACCTATAAAACCATCAGTAAGTATAAAATAAGCATGTTCTTTTTTCATGGATTCTTTTAGAAATGGAAGGTCATTCTCTGTGAGTTTTGAATAATTTCCTAAAGATATTGTTGAAATTGTGGGGTAAACCTTGCCTGGGTTATCCTATTACCAGCAGAACCTTTGTTGACATAAGCTTCAGCCCAAATGCTCAGTAGCATCCCAAAAGGGGCTTGACTAGTGACAGCTGAGAAATACATGAACTATAGAGAATAAATAGCCAGTTTTGAGGGGAGTTTTGAACAGATCCTTGGCCTGTCACTATAGGTACTGTACCTTAATCCTGAGAGTGCCTGCATAGCTGTCTAATGGTTCTGTGTCTCTTTGGTGGTATGAGGCAGCACCAATGCTCTATCTGGTGTTCTTCTGGAACAATTTAGTCAGATTGCTCTGTAAATATAGTGCAACATGGACTTTAATACGTTTCTGATTCCAACTATTTTGTCTTCCCCAGGAGACAAAACTTTGCCTTGTTTCTGAACTGCCTCTGCCTAGTTAGTGAGAGAAGTGAGTGCAGAGGAGTATGCAGGACCTGCCTCCAGGGCAGGAGGATCAGGAGTGCTTGGGGTAAGGGAGCCTTCCCAGGACAGGCAGCAGTGACAAGAGATTAGTGTTGTGGCCACGCAGGATATTTCTGCCTTTCTCCCTAGGAAATAAATGCCTCTCCAATGTGTGCCAAATTGCAATTCCACTGAAGAAGAGTTGAGGAATTACACTGCTCGCTCAGGTCTGCCTCTGGCATCAGATTCCAGCCTCCTCAATGTGTTTATTTGGCACTTCTGTCACTAAACTCTTTTGCTACTGTGCTGTTACTGGCACAAATGCAAAAATGGGAACAAAATTGTTCAAGACAATTTCACTTAAAAGTTAGTCTCCTCTTGAAAAGTGTCTAACCCTTTTAACCATCCTGTTTTCTGCATTATGGACTGAACACCGTGTCACCCTAATCAGGAAGCCTAATTGCTCACAGCTAGTTGTGTATATTTATAACACATTGTAAACCTGATTTAGTTGCGTGATTTATATTATTTTGTGAGCTATCACATGGAAACAGTGAGGTACTTCTTGGTTAAGGTGCTATTTAGCAGTTAGACTCATAATGGATCCCATCCTCCTTGATGACATTACATTCAATGAAATTATTTTTATCCTATGGTACTGTAAGTCATGAACAATGACTTCAATCTTTTGGCTTCCATGAACAGAGTACTACTTTATCACAGATTTGATATACACACACAAAAAAAATAAATTATAAAAACCAAGGAACTGTAAATACTGTGCCAACTGCTTGGAATATTTATTAGACAAGCTACAAATTCTTATCATCTTAATCATTTTAACGTAATTGAGAATAAGTGAAATAACCAAATTAATTTTTATCTGAAAGGGAAATAGTGCAAATCACAAACCAGCTGTAGAGTTTTTGTCTGAGATGGTAGATCAGTTTCATTCTTAATCAACTGATTTTAGTAGATTTTGATTTTCTTTTTAAATGGGCTGTGTAATAGCTTTCCCTGAATCATTTATATCCTTGGTGAGATTTGATATATTTGATGTTTTTCTGGTTTAGCTTTTAAGTCTTAAATGATTTTTCCCATCTTTTATTGAAATTGATACCTTCACATCTTAACACCTTCCCTGTATTCCTGCTGCAATTTAGCATTTGAAGTGATTTTTCTCCAACTAGTTCTTTGCTTTTTTTTTTTAATTGTGTTCAAGTGATTTGGCAGTGAGCAAATTTGGACAGTTTTCTGTGTTCTGTATAAAAGCTGTTTTTTAAGTGTTACTGATGTCTGTGTAGGGTTTAGAGCCAGCCGTCCCTCTTGCCAAATTGTTCAAGCTATCATCCCCCCACAGGCTGCTGGTGTGACTATTCAGTCTTGCTCCTGGGAGGATACACTTCCAGCTTGGTGATGGGAGATAGTGCTATCTGTCATTCCATTTCCCCTGTCCATGGGTGATCCTGAAATACCAATTCTAAAAGCAAAGTTGCTACAATGAATTTTCCATCATAAATATGTTAATATTTATGAATGTTCAAAGGGGCTTGTTACTCAAGGGTACATCTCAGTCTTCAGAGTTATGAGATAAAAATATTCTTGTCATTGGAGAGTTGCAGAAAGAGTTTTAGATTTTTTATGTCCGTTCTTTTGTTTTATGGCTCGTGGTTCTTTTAAGTAGTAAGTCTGAAGCAAGTTATTTTTATGGTTTCAAATGCACATATCTACACTTAATGTGAGGTGTTGGGCTTTTTAACTGTGCCAAGCAACAGACTTAGGTGTACTGTTAATATATTTGTCTTCAATGTGTGCTTCATTTGCATCTATAAAGAGTGTTGGATATTTGCTGAGTGAACCTAAAAGATACAAGACGAGCTTCTGTCAGGATTAACTGGAACATAGTTCTCTCTGTGTTGGGGCAAGAAGGACCAGAAGATCTCTCGAAGTCCGTTCAGTGCAGCAATCTTTGATAATCTATTTTCAAACTATTTTTGGTCTTTTAACAGAAGAGCACTAAGGTGAAATTCATAAACACTCACTGATTAGTCAGCATGTGGATTTTTAGGGCAGGGATTTCATATTCAAAGAAACCGGTTATAGTGTCTGACCCATCATAAAAATATTTCAGGAGCTCTTCTTCCTGCTGAAGGGAAGATGGAAGAGTTGCAACCAGTAGCAGAAAGTTCTCTCTGTATGTGGTGGGTTTATTTTTATTCTACTGTAAATAATTTCTGACCTCAGCATTTTGTGAGGCTTAGACAAATATGGAAAAATTAGATCTTCTGAAAGCCCTTAAAAGTCCTGTGAATGTTCCTATGCCAATAAGCAGCACTAGAGATATCTTTAGTATCTCTCATGTTGTAATATTCACAGTAGTTGGTAACCATTGACTGCATCCACATTATTAAATTTTTTTTGAGCCTTTTGCATGGATATCTCTGAAAGAAAACCAGTCAGTCAGGCTCTGCAATCCGTTTGAATTATGTATGGAGAATACACAGAGAAAGCTTCACAGCTTGTTCTTTGCATAACAGCCTATGGTGCGTAAGATCACCATATTCCTTCACATTAATACTTTCCCATTTACCATCTGCAAGCAAGTAATTGCAAAGCTCAATTTCTTTAGCAAACTGTTGCTCTTGGAAGACTTGTGACACGGAACAACTTCAGCTTGATTGGTATTTATTAACTGATGTAGATAGCTTTAAAGTAGAAGGGTTTTATAATTTTGCTTAGTCACTGATGTGCAGAGTTTCATAAACATTAGTGCCACGGTCTCAGTCCCATTATCTCACTACTGGTGACCCTGTTCATTCAGCTGAATGTTGTAGTGTCTAGTCTCTGCAGACCTGTAAAAATCAGAAAACTTCTATTCAGTGACCTAAGCAAGGGCTTAGGAGTCAAGCTTCAGACACCTATTTCAAAAGCCACGACCCTACAGTGTCAGAAACATTATGCTTCGTTTCTTGGCAGGGCTTTATTTTATCTATGAAATTGAAAAATTATTATTATTAAAATCAGATTTGATAACGTTTGGATTGGATGTTGCAAGCTCACAGAAGCCTTCAAGGGCTGAATCACATACATCCCAGTTCCTGTGTGGCTCTCAGACCTTCTATTCAGCGTTGCATTTTGTTCTGTGTCTGCTTGTTTATTTTATCACAAGATAGGTGTGCACCAAAAGAAATTAATGCATCCTCTCTGAGGCAGATGTGAGCTCTACCACAGAGTCACAGCGCAGCCAAGGAAAGAAGTGACCTCTGAAGACCTTCTAGTCCCACCCTCCTGCTCAAAGCTTGGTCAGCTGGAAAAAGTTGCCCAAGACTATGCCCACTTAGGTTTCAAATTCTCCAACGTCAGTAATAGCTTTGTTACGCTAATAAAAAAGATTTAAAATGACTGGAAATTTAAGCCAGAAATACAAAGTTAAAGCATAAAAAAAATTGGGCTGCATGTGGACATAATGGCTTTTGATTTATGTGCCGAGCTGAGCCTCACTGACTGTATTTGTTTAATTCAGATGCTGAATAGTTCTCACTAAAGCTGTTCTTGTCATCTTAATTCATAGAAGTATTTCTGATGGCCAGATGTTAAGGAGTTGTAAAAGTACCTTCTCTTCAACAATTAAAAGGATAGAGCTCCAGAGCAGTGTCTCATATGACTAAAACATCGTGGTTATTAAAAATACAGATTCAAAGAGAATAGTCAGTAGTATTTTAAGAGTGCCATATTGGTGTGGAAAATTAAAAGTTTTACTGCACTTGCAAGACACCAGACCTGAGATAACTGTGCATGAGCCAACTCAGACGGTTTTATACCGTGTCCCAGGGCCTGGGTAGGTGAAGTCAAGCTGAAGGGTGTGCCCAGCCACAGTCCCACATGGGGTCAGTCCCATGGCTGGGGAGCTGCAGTGTGTGGCAGGTGGGGTGCTGGCTCAGGGAGTTGCAACTGGTCCAGAGCATGACAGTGTGTTTGTTCAGCCACAGAGCTGTGGTACCGTGTATGCAGCATCCCATCCCATCTCTGCTTGTGGTTTTTTTAACAATTTGAAGTAGATCCAAGTTCTCAGCCTTTATCTGTAAGGCTGCATAGCCTAGGTCCAGGATAGCTAAATATTTGTTCACCATTTCAGGCAGAAGAACGTAGCTGACAGGTGCTTTCCTCTGGTATTACAGGGCTCTCTGCTAGAGCTCTAAAACATGCCTTGATGGAGTACAGTCTTCCAAGGGGTATGCAGTGAAAACCTGCAGGATGGACTTATACTGGAAAGACCATTTCTGTGTCCCTGACACCTTAAACATTAAATATCTACAAACTTTCATCCCAATCCTGTACTGTAGGCTTAGTCTCACAAATAAATGAACTTAGCTGTTCCCAGACCTGGAGGTGGTACATCCCCACAGCTCCATGTGCTGTGAGCTCAGATGTGTCCTGGGATGCCACCTGTCCTTACAGGATGAGTCTTTATTTGCTGAATGGTAAATCCCAGCCATATGTACTTGATTACACTGTGTAGTGGATATTTTAGGCTTTCAAACAGAGACGTTTTAATGGTGATGGGCCATGTAGTAGTGAAATACAAAGTGTTTATGAAGAGAAAGAAATGACTGGATTTTAGCGAAGAGAATGACAGGATTTTAGTTAAGAGCCTTTCAGTGGTATGCCCTGGTACTCCTGCTGATTTTGTTCGTTACAGTGCAAATCAAACCCATGGGACAAAATAAGTTTCAAAATCAAAGCAGCAGATGGGTGGAGAAAAATAAGGCATCGTTTAATAAATGTAGATGTTACATGTGGATACAGACAAGAGGAAATGAAGACAGCTCATCCAACTTCTCATAAATTTTACATGCATTTGTTGCCAGCTGGTTTCAGAGGGATTTGTGAGTGCTAGTGCATATCAAATATCAGGTCCATTTCACATCATTGGGGAAGGGTAGTCCTGATGAGATCAGAAGGATGGAGGAGACTAGTTCATTAGGGAATGGTCACATGGAAGCAGTGGTGCTATGGTTTAGAACTGGAAGGATACACATCCCTTCGTTTGAGTTTTATCCAGTGATAACTTGTACCAAGGTCCCTAATTAATGTCTTTAGATTTACTCCTTCTCTTTGCTAAGATACGACTGATATGTTGTTTATCTACCTGAAGGGATTAAACAAAGCATGTACAAGAAGAACAAATCTTTGCTAGGATTTGATACAAAAAACCTTTTCTGAAGCACGATTTCAGCGCAGCGATTTTAATTAGTTTTCACAAATGCTTCCAATTAACACCCACAGTGTTTACTTTTTAGCTACAGAGAAACTTCACTCACACAGCAAATAAGAAAAGGAACTCTGACATAAGCTTTCAAGTGCAACTTAGCAAAAAAACTGAGAGTAACTTCTTGCTAGGAATTTGTGGTCTTTTTGCTTTTCAGAAAGTTATTTACTTTTGCTGTAGGTTTGGGAGGTTTATTCCTCTGGATGGTAATAAAAAATAAACACAAAACACGTGCCATGATTTTCAGAGAGATGTTATGAAACCTACTGTCACTCTGTGTTTTAATCACCCTGATTTGTCTGTGGACAGGAACATTGAGTAGTCTCCAATTGGTAGTATTTGAACTGTGACCACTTTTTGTTTGCCTTTTCAGGTATTTTGTCTTCCTATGTTTATGGCATTTGCTGGAGTTTTATTTTCCTCATTTGAGTTCCCGAATTGGAATTGCAGCATGTGCTTCAAGTTCTTCACATGAGCTGCTGCTGTAGGCCTGGTAGCAAACCCTGCCAGATCCTTTGAGAACGACTTTGCAAGTAGCTCTTCTGACAAGTGTATACGCCTCTTAGGTGGAAATGTTGTGCAGAATACAGGTGGTCAAGGACTGTATAAAGCTGGGACACTTTGCTATCCAAAGGCAAAGATTTGTATGGTGATAAATGAGGCGTAATTATACCCTAATTTTAATAAGTATGTATGTTGTTGTATGGACATTTTCAGTGCTTTATAAATTGAAGCAGCATTTAGCCGGTGGTAGTAGGGCAGCAAACATCAAGGCAGCATCTTCTTTGGTTTGGTCAAATGAAATGTAACCTGCTGGTTCATATCATGGCTGAGGTGGCAGTCTCAGGACCAAAAATGTCCATGTTATTTTGATCTGTCTTGCCTTCTTTCAGTGTGGCATGGTGCCTATAATTGACATCTACAGTGTTAGTGACAGAGAGCAAGAATTTCAGGAAATGCACGAGGCTGGCTGGCTGTGTGACCTTCATATACATTTCTTAGGCTGACTCACAAAACACCACAGAAGCTTCTTGTGTTACTTGCAGTCTGTTTAGGCCACTTAACATACGTAGGACAGCCATGTTTGCTATGTGGAGTACAATTTACTCACTTGTAACTTATATCAGGGCAGATTTAGAAAGTGATGTGAGGGCCTTGGAGATGAAAGACTCACACGTCTCAAGTAACTTCTTGCTATTCAGCTTTCTGAGACACCCATGTATGAGGCTTTTTGAGCTTTGGAAAGATCACCAAAATTACTATGGAATAAATGCTGCTCAGGATTTTAAAGGTTTGGATATTAATTATAACCCTGAGTCTACTAACTTCTGGAGCAATCTCCTGCTGCGGCATAATAATAAGAATATAGCTGTATAAACCCTCAAAGGTTAGCCAAGATGAATTCCATACAGGAAAATGAGATCATTACGCAGTCTGAAGTTGTCAAGTGGTCTTCAATGCCATATATATTGCAGTATGCAGAAAAGGTAGAAATTTAATGCTCATAGAAGGAGAGAATTTAATCATGGAATTTCATTACAAATTTAGCTGTGCAGGAAGCACATCTTTTGAAGATGCTAAAAGGTTTAAATCTGAGAAGTCAGGCAGTAACTATTCTGAAAAATGTGGATATACTGCAAATCAAGTTGCAAATTATTGCAAATGAAAATCTAGTCCAAGGAAATTAGCCTATATCTGTGCAAAATCATTGTTCATTGAAAGGTCAAACGGGATACTGGAAGAACTGGATAGGAGGTAGTAATTTCAAGCCTTTGAATCTCTGTAATAAATGGAGTCTAGTAGGTTAGCAGTACCACAGACTGCATCATGGCTAGCTAAATGAGATACAGACAGTACTTAATCCTGTAAAAGACCTTAAAATTCCCAGGCAATATTTTACGTAAATGTCAGGATTCAGAAGTATAATGTGTATAAAAATAATAACATCAGTAAAAATTATGCTGGGAACTCTTAATGAAGTCATTTAAATTTGCTGCATTTATTGAGAAAATGAAGCTAATATGAAAAATGTGGTAGGGAAAGACCTGGATACAAGTGCCCATGTGTGTAGTTTTCCACATGAACAATCAGTTTGACAGATCCTGAGTTGCCCTTAATTGGCAGTGACTGATGGATCCCAAGAGTCTCTCTGCTTTGACCACAGGTGTTAAAGTACTGTTTCAGAAGGTAAATTTTGAAGTAAAGAGCTAAAATTAAATGACAAAAAAATAACAAGAAAGGAAACCTGAAATTATTGTAAATTCTACCAAAACAAAAATGTCAATCAAAGCTGGTGTAATATACCTAAATATTGGTATAAGAAACTGTAATTCAAGAATATTGTTCTGGACTGTTGTTTGCTTAATACTCAATGAAAAAAAAATATTTAAATGGTTTTTGTCAAGTTTAGGGATTGTCTTCACCTGTGGAATTTTTCTTTAGGGAAATCTCCCGAGATGTAAGACATTTCAGTGCCCAGGTTGTGTTTTTGAGTTCAGTCCATTTTCTGTGCCCCTTGCCCTCAGCATCTCGGGAGCTGCTGCCCTCAGCAGTGCCGGGTGTTGGTGCCTGACAGACTCAGAGAGAGGAGCTGCTACCTGTGGAATCCCCGGCAGCAGGTCAGGAACTGCTGCGTGTTTCCTTCTGGGTTTCTCAGCCTGCCCCAACCAGCTCTGCTTATATTGTAAAAAAAAATATTGACACTATTGCCAGTTGTTTCTAGGGAGCAGGAAAGGCAAGGCTGGTGTATGTTCTTCTGTGTTCATGTTTTATGCAAACAAGGTTTCCACCCTGCTGGGAGGCATACTAATAGCCACATTAACATACTTTAGTTTTAAAATAACATACTCCTAATTAGGCAGGATTTAACCAAATCTCTCCCAGACTGCAATAGGAGGCTAGTAGCAGTACTGTTCCTGTATTGTGAATTGAAAAGGTATGATGAATTTTAGTTTCAAGTTACTGCCTGGGTTATTTTTAATCCCTCACCTTTGTTTTTGTTTTTTTTTTCTGAAGGGCATGAACAGCAGTTGTAATATAACAATTAACTCCCAAACATTTCTTTAAAACTCCCAAACATTTCTTTAAAACTAATGGATCGATTGTGATGAGATGCCTACAGAGAAATTTTCTATAATAGCTGATGGAAGGCTTGGAATTGCTTGTTGCATGCTGATATATTTAATCTAAGGATACAAATTCTATGGTGTTGCGTTCTCTTAAGACTTGGAGTTAGGGATTTTTAGGAAGCAGTGGATGATAGAGCACTATAATAAGCAGTTTACTTGGAGATCGCGTGTGCTGGATTTAGAGATTTTCCACAGCTACCAAATGGCACAGTCCCAATACTGTGTTACTCCTAAGGAGTAAGCAAATATTCTGGGAAAGAAGCAAGCCAGAATTTGTTGCTTTAATTTGAAAATGTTCATAGTTGATTCTTCCAAAAAAGCAGTTTCTATCTTTAGATGGAAACAAATCCTGCAGCTCTTATGGTATTCAGGCCAAATAATTTCTGATTTGAATGAGGGCTTTACAGGAGTAAAAACTATTTGGATTTTGTCCATACTTTTAGCAGTTTCAAAAATGAGGAGTTGTAACTTCAAAGTTATTCAAATGACATGAAAACCCATGACATAAATAGCACAGTAGATACCTACCAGCTCCTCCCAAATGAACTTGGCAGTGGTCAGTGAGGTGGCATTCCTCACAGGGTTGTAGTGGAAGTGCACGTGTAACAGCGTTTACTGAAAAGTTCTCATTGACTTCAGTGATAACATTATTTCACCATGTAAAATTTTTGTTTGCAAGGGGTATTAACTATCTACTCTTCTTTTCACTGCCAGCGATATGTTAGCCATTAGAATAATGAACAAAAAATTGCTCATATTGGTATAATTTGCTTTTATTTTTCTTCTGAGAAACATCTTGTGTGACTGCAGCTCTGGTGATATTAAAAAAAAGTCCTTTTTGAACTAATCCCATCTGTTGAAAAGAGCCCTCCTGCCCAGGCAAGCTGTATTTCTCCTTGGTGTCCTGAATGCTGTATTGCTATTGCTGTGGTGAATTGAATTCTTTTGTGAGGGGCAACCCACCTTTGAAAGGACAAGATCACAGGACACACACAACATCATCACAGCTAGTCAAGAAATCAATCTTTCTGACCTGGAATACAGACAGAAAATTTTGTGTCTGATGTGTAAGAATTGTCAGGTAGAGTAAGAGTCATTCATTCAAAATAGCTGGTAACTCTACATTTGGACAAGGTTAAAAAAAAAACAAAAAACAACCACAAAACAACCACAAAAACAAAACAAAAGAAAAAGCATCATGAAATACTGTTATTGCTGTCCTGACTCTCGAGGAGACTTTCATAGTATCATCAGATTTCGTGCATGCTAGATATTGGTTTGCTCCCAAAGAAGTAATTCTGTGCAGCAAATACGTTAGATTATAATTTCTGATATAAAGCAAGATTTTAATAAAAATTAATGTGGCATGCAAGGTTAAGTCCTTCTTATTAAAACCAAAACCTGGCTTTTAATGCTCTCTGTCATTCTTTTAAATAACTATTTAATAGTGAATATTATATCATATTGTTTACTTGGACCTGCTTTGAGTCAAGGATTGGATCGCAGAGGTCCCTCTCAAAACAGTATTCTGTGCTTTCTGTTTCCTCTTCCTTTTATAGTCCTGTTCTCAGCTGTTAGAGAGAGGTTTGATTCAGAGAGGAATATTAGCAGCCCTGTTTCATACAGTTCTAACTGCATATTTGCATATTCCATTTTTAATGTAACTTATGTGACTAATTTCCTCTGAATCCACTCCAGAAATAAAGTAGTTACACTTGGACTATTGTGATTTAATTGGCAGTTTCTTTTCCTGTATGAATCTGTTATCATACCATGAACTGCCACACTGTTTCTTGGAGTCATGATTATTTATCAAGTTTACAGTACAGCGAGCAGCTTGCTGCATCTTATGGTTATAGAAATACAGAGATTTCTAATGTGCTCTTTAGATTGTGTTTTTCTTGATTTATACAGTCTGATCTGGCTCTGTTCAGGCATTTGGTTTCTTTTTCTGAATAGTGATTTTTCTGTTCCGTACATGTCCAAGAAATAGATTAGAAGAAAATACTGTACATTAAAAAAAAAAAAAAGGTGCCTCTTGGATTACTGGAAACAGCTGCTATCCAACTGGGACTAGAACGCATTTCTCAGGCACTCCTCTTTAACATTTAAAGGTCGTTTTACAGACGAATGCAGGAACACGAAGAAATGAAATTATGGACTCAGAATTTTGGCCAAGGTTATTTCAGCAGTGTATTCTATCACTGTGTCAGCTCTAATGCACAGTCTTAGTGCTTGTATGCTTCTCACTTCATGGCCCCTTTCTAAAACTATTGTATCCAGATAAACATTAGGAGTCGTTCTTGCATCAGCTGTGATATGAATATCTGATTTCAGTGATAGTGCTTGTTTCTGACCAGATTTAACCTTTGTTGTGATCACATTATTGTAACCATGATCTATCCAATAACAGTCCCTAAATGGGAAGCAGTCACACACTATAAACTGGAGTGGAATAGTGTTCCTGCTGAGATTAATTCAAGCATCCAACGATCTGTACATTGAGAAGAATAATTAAATTTATATAATTACAGGTCTGTGTTTAAAGATATTTTGAAATTTAAACACCCTTCTGTTGGCAGGATTAGGATTACCATGAAGAAATATGTAGCATCTTCTGTACCTCTGCTGCTTGCGTGGCTGTTGGCAACTGTTGGCAGTGTTTGGAAAGTGCCTGTTCCACATTTATCTCATGTTTGCATGTTCACTGGTATAAACATGTACACACCTACCTGGCAATCTAAGAAAAGACATTTTGTGCCTTTTTTTCTTTTTTTTTATTAGTCCTGCCTTGCTGCATTAAAGAGCTGGAAGGAATGTTCACCTAAGAGCAAATTTGTTTTCTTTTCCTCTCTTAATGTTAACACTTACCTTTAGTAAGCTCTACTCTGTACTGAGAGATAAGCATGTGAGTCTCTCCTGCTGTTAGTGGAATGGAAAGGCAGTGTTCAATTCCTTTGTTGCTATGCATTTCTGTTGACATTAGCAAGATCTCTGGATATCTGCTGCCTCTTAATGCTGACACAGTGATGTGGATGAGCTCTTGCATCTGCACAGAGTTCTCAGGGCTCCATACGGGCTGTGGCTCCAGCTGCAGAACCACAGCCTTAGGGATATCGTGCAGTGTTAATGTGCAGCCCCGGGATTTGGGAGATCCAGGTTTTTGACTCCCCTTCTGTAACTTCTGGTGTGACCTTGCAGATTCATCTGGCATCTCAATTTATCTCTCTGTCTTGCAAAGTGTTGTGAGACTCAGCTGCTAGCACATGGGCTCGGCGATACTTACGATGCAATGTGCTTAGAACAGGAATTGAGTACTGTCTTTGAACAGTACTTAATAAATAATAGAAGGGAAATAAAAGAGATTTACAACCCTGATAATAAAGGCATTATTTCAAGAGAACAGTTATTAACAAAAAATAACAGATGTAGTATTTCTTTCTTCAGTATCCCCCTCCTCTGTAACATAGCATTCACCTACCAGAGTATCAGAGTTTCCATACTATTGGAATTTATTAAGATGCAGCAATATTTCTAGGTAGGACCTAATGATCTGAAGGGTGGAATCCTATTTGCATGGCTGGGATTGGAACTATGCATCATTTAGAAAAAAACCCAGAATGAATCCAAGTAGTGAACGTGTCTGTTAGATGGTTCAAGGAATAGTTGCCAGCACAGATCACTTATGTATCTTATGTAAAGCTTGTTTTGTGTAGGGAGCTGTGTGAGTTTACTGATTGCTGCTGAAGTGGAATTATTTGCTGGTATGTTGTTTCTGTGCATTAGATTCCCAGGACCTTACAAGATGATTCAGTGAAATGTCCACCTAAGCTCTTTATGCATAGACATGATGTTTGTGAAAGACCAGAGAATGGACCAAAGCAGCCCCATCAAACCCTTTGAAAGAAACGTGTGTGCTTCCCACTCTTCTGTACTAGATTCTTTTGGGCATTTGAAAGAGTGTGTGCATGTGTAGGGCTGAGAGGGGAAATGTATTATGTTTCTTTCCTGCCTTTATTGTGGGAGAAGGGTGCAGTTCATGTGCTCGAGTAGAGAAATCCTTGGCTTGTAGTCCAAGATGTGAGCTGGAATGAATTGTTGTAGGTCTCATTTATCTAAATAGACCTGAGGAGGTTTGACAGCAGCTGAGATTTTGGCTTGCTGAATGCAAAGGTTGTGACTGTGAAAGTTCATTACTTTCCACATGTAAAGCCTGAACTTCTGAGATTAGATTATGCATCTCTGTCAACAGTACAAGTTAGGTATGGTAATGGAGGAGAAGGGCTATACTACTTTTCTGTTTTTGAGGTCTGTCCAGATCAATCCCTTGCATCACGTTAGTAATTTCCCTTGGGTGGTTTATCTACTACCAGATAACATGAGGTTATTAAATACGTGTGCACAGCAAGCCCTCCTTATCTGCTTGTGCATTGTTACCCTCTGTTGCAAACACTCTCTATACACATGTGCATTACAAATGACATGCCTCTATCTGGTTATAAATATTTTCCATTTGGAATTATCTGCTCCTGCTACAGAGATGAGAGGTGATCACTTGAGCATGAAAGATAAGGGACCAGAGGTAAGGAAAATAAAAACGATGAAGCACTGAGCTGCATATGAAATAAGTGACATAATCCAGTGTAGAACCCTATTAGATAAAGTGCAGCACACAGGTTCTCTTACATGCCTAGCTGCTGCCATGAATTCAAGTTAGTACATGAATTCAGGTTGGTTGCCTACAGAGGAAGTGAGAGGGAAGAGAGGAGAGGTTTTGCAGCAAACCTGTTATAACAGGCTTTCTTTGCCAGAAAGTAAGTTGGCTGTGTTAATACATTCTGTTTTTCTAAAGGCTGTAAAATTGTTACTGGAAGAATGGAAAAGCAGCTTTTTTCTGCTCCAAAGACTTTGAGCCACAAAAAAATTCAGGTAAAGAAGATGGAAAAATCTCGGTTTAAAATTAATTAATTGGCTTGTGTGAATTTTGCCCTTTTGCCAGTTTACTGGTCTTTCATGCAGAAGCAAGATGTATCTGATGAGACAGATGTTCCCAGTATGGCAGCAGCAGCCCTCATGGTGAACTGACTTCTTGTGCTCTGCCAGGTGGCCGCTTTGCCTTTGTGCAGGGCAGGAGATCCTGTTCTGACCTGCTGCTCAGGGTGTTCAGGAAGGCTCTGGGAACCTTGCCAGAAGCAAGCTGACCAGTGGTCTCTTAGCTCCAAAACCAGGAATTAGCTCCACTGTATTCTTGCAGCTGCTGTAATGATTTGCCTTTAAAAGTGCCCTTTATGATTTAAGAAAATATCCAGCACTTTTCTTTACCTGGGGACCAGAGTGTGTCTTCTAGGCAGCTCAGTGAACACGCAGAGCTAAAGCATAAATATAATGAATTGGCAGGATTTTGTCCCTTTCATATAATGTGTCAATCCACAATTTCTGGCACAAGGGAGGCTAATTGTTAAGTTAAACCCCATTCTGTATTGAAAAGTAATTCCCTTCGCAGTAAAAGAAGCCATGTTTGTGCCAAGTGCTAAGGTTAAAGAGAGACATGGTAATTCCTGGGCCTTTGACATGAAAATAATTTTTTCCCTACAGGTAAAAGCACAAGGTTTGCAGAGATGGCAGTAACATCCAACATACATTCTGCTGTGCCAACGTCAGCAGGGACTTTCAAGCTTTAGGAAATGCATTGTTATGAGAGAGCTTTTATTTATTTATTTATTTGTTATTTTAGCTCTGTTGGCAAACTTACAGCTAAGAAGAGTTTTAAAAACTCAGTAAAATGCATCTGTCTCAGCAAAGCATGAGTGTGGGGCTTCATAAATGTAATTGTTCTGAGAGATGTGAGGACTCATTTAAGAACTCAGTGTGGGAGTACATTAAAGCATTAAAGTTACTGAAAGTGAGACTTCGTTGGTTGTTCACTAAGCTCCTCTATGACTGTGAGGCAGTAATTTGTTATTTATGACAACACTGTAAAGTTTGAAGTCTGAGGACAAATCCACAGCTGCTGTAGGACACTGGTGAAAGGGGCTAAGACACCTTATGTCACTGAACATCAAACCTGATAACTTCTCAATTTAGGGAGAATAGAGGCTTACAAAAAATAGGCACTTTGGGTTGAGCCTGGATGAAGATCATGATCCTCACCTACATACCATCGACAGATGGTTTTCCTCTTGAGGAGCTCCCTGGGGCATATATGAGAAATCTTTTGCATATCATATGCCCTGCTGCAAAACCTCCAGCATTCAAAGAGGAGGCAGGACTGTGGTCTAGGTCACCTCTCTGAGCTGGGTCTGGCCGCACAGGCCAAGGAAGCTGCAGTGTTGCAAGGAGAGCAGTTGCATTGCCAGGGCATCTCTCAAGCTACCATTTCCTCAGACCATATCCTGAAAGGAAGATGATTTGTGAAGGGATTGCATCAGCTAAATGATCCCTTCATGTACAATCTCTGTAGCTGTGGGATGTCTGAAGCCTTCTGACTCCTTATACTTCTTGCTGTATCCTGCTCTGCTTCTGTGCTTCCTGAGAAGGCAAAGTTGCACGAAGTCTTTAGCGCTGCTTTGTCAGGCTGAGTAGGGAAACTTGACAAACAAAATCTTTGTGGATTTGTGAAAAGCAAACAAACAACCTCTTAGAGTGTTTGAACTTAATTATGTTAATATTAAACATAATTATGGCACGTTAATTATGTTTTCTACATTTGTGAGGAGAGTTGTGCTGTGCTCTCCAGACATCTGTACCACATAGAGACAGGTGGTAGAGTGCAACATTTCCGAGTGCCAGATCGGCACCATTTTCCCATTCCATATATGGCTGCTCTCTCACTCCAATTGCAGATTCTCATTCAGCATAGTCAAATTGAGTCCTTATATGAGAGATTCTGTGCTGAAAGGCAAATGCATCTATCTTTATAAGCCTGTTTGTTTCCATAATTAGACACTGAATCAACAGTGTATTGAAGATGACACATTTGCTTATTCTCTTTCTTCTCCCCATGGTGGCATAAAGCAGTGAAGCACAATAATTAATAAAAAAGACTGTTTATTATTCAGGCAAACAATCTTGAAGTGGAAAAAAGCAGAACATGTGTTAAAATGATATTGCTGATGACTATCAGTGCCATCACAAAGTGCATGATTAGTTCTGAGGGGAAAGTCCCGTCATTCAGGCCAGTTGGGCGGGGTGCTCTGAAACTGTCAAACACAGTTGAACTCAGATTTCTCAGGTAAAAGTCAGGAAGATGTGGAATGCATGAAAAAACCTGACTCAAGTATTTTGCTAGGCCATCTTTAAAGTTCTTCCCAAAATAGTGACTTTTTAAGCTTCATTTACATGTCTGCTCTGTCCTATGGCTGAGTGAAAATGATACATTTTTTTTAGTAGCCGTATCTTTTCTTCTGGGAGAGTGTGCCCAGTGGGTGTTGTCAGACAAAGGGTGCACATAATGCTCTGCTCAGCACTCTGCCTTTGCAAAGCAAGGCTGATCTGTTTTAAATAACAAAGACCAGAAAATGCCTGACTGCAAAATACTGCTCTGTCTCCTGTGGACATGCTACAGAATAAGGCACTGGTTGTGGGCCAGGGTTGAAAATTAGGTAAAATGCAGCACTTTCCTCCACCCCCTGAGGCTGATACTGAAGTCCAGGAGTAGATTCCTCCATACTGACTGACCATGGGTAAACATGCAAGGTTCCTCTGAGACCTGCTCAGGCCATTCACTTAGTTTGCAAAAAGCTGCAGTGTGACCAGAAAATTGGAAGTGTGTACTGCCCAGTAAATGTCACGGCTGTAATGTGCACTGAAGTCATGCTAGTGGCAAGCCAAGATTTGGTTTCTGTTCCATTTCCACCTGTTTCCATACTACGCCTAGCTATGAAAATTATTTTGTGTTTACTCAAGCTTATAAAGTGAGTCCACATTAGGAAAAGTATGTGACAGGAGTAAGAATAGCCCACTTACTGAAACAAAGTGATTGAGAGAACAATGACTCTATCAAGGCTACTGATTTTCGAGTCCTTGATTGGAACCTGCTTTCCTTTCATACATCTTATACTCAGTGGTGCTGCTGCATTGTTGTGGCAAATAAAGCTTCCTGGTATTGTAAAGCTATGTACAGCCACTCACACCAAGAACAAAGCTTTGATCTTCATGTTTTGATATTCACCCTCCACAATGTTACATTTTGGGAATAGAGAACTGTTATGCTCTATTTTTAGATGGGCACAATTTCAGTAACATAAATGTCTTCTTTTGAATTTAAAGTGCTGTTAGCTAGTGGTTGGTTTGATAGTTTTGTGCTTGCTACAAATGTCTGTATGTTAGGGAATGAACAATAGGAACATGTGGCTTGGCACAAGTATGATAGAAATGAGTATGTTTTTCTGACTTTATAAAGGAGAAAAAGTGTATTGATCAATAAGCAGCAAATCTAATACAGAGTAGAATAGTGTTCCATGCTATGTGTGTGTGGCTCATGTTGTTTATTCCAAGCAATGCAGTCATAGACAAACAAATTAAATAGATGTTGGCAGTATAATCTGTGAAATTCTAGGAATATATCCAATGAATTCCTAAAATATAACCTCATTTTAAAGTACTGTGATGGATATGGTCAGCAGACTATCTTTTTAAATTCTTGTTTTTATGAAAACCTGTAAGTATCAGCACTTTTCTTTGGTATTCTCTCACTTCCATGCAGAGTTCATTTACACAAAGGTATGTGGCATGCACAGTCCTGCAATGCCTGTGGAACCAGCTGCACAGGCATCACACCTGGAGGCTGCCTGAGATTGTCTACGAAGAGGGATCAATTTAAGGAGTTTTTGTACTTGAGCATCTTGTCATTTCCTCCATGTCCTAGAGAAGTAGGTCACTAAGTTCATATGGGTTGTAACAGTCTTAGGTTAGATGCCCCCTTGTGAAACAGCTCTGTTAATCTTTGTTGGCTTAAAGAGGACACGTCCACCTTCTTTCCAAGAATGAACATTTAACGTGCCTAACAAAGTGTGCTTGCTTTTAATTTTTTATTGCATTAACCATTCTAGTGTGCACGTTGTCCAGATCTGTCTGAGGTGACCAGTTCCCAGAGTGGTTGGCTGATCCTTTGAGAAGCTACCTGGGATCAATGTAGAGATGTCCCCTGGTGTGTAGCTAAGAGCAAATTGCACTGCAAATGCACAATAAACAGAAGAGAAAGTCTCATTGCTTAGGTTTAAAAGAAAAACTGGGTTCTATTTTATTGGGAAGCAATTTGGGACAGCCAACATGACAGAAGTTGTACTTCCCCATCGCACACCACTGACTAGAGGGGTGCTGTTCCTTCCTCTGCTGGACTCTGATGCCTTCCCTTGTCTGATACAGCCTCCCCTCTGCTCAGTGCCCCAGGGCTTTAGGCCAAATGCAGAAAAAAAGTAAAACTGCTGTTCTATAGGGCTTCAAGCCTAAATAGACTGAAAATGAAGAAGTAAGTGTGGTGATCCCATTTTGCAGATGGGGAATTGATTATGGAGAAGTTAAGTGGCTTGCTCAATATTTCACAGAAAGGACTAGACAGCACTGAGCTTTTAATGCAGATTTGATGATACCCAGTTTAGCATTGTGGCCACAGCAGCATTATTCTGCATCACAGCAAAGACATTCCTTGATTTGTGGAGAGATTTGGAAGAAAGGGAACTTAATGGCACCAAGGGAGTTCTAAGTGGTACCATAACATGAATAGAACATAGCAATGCTAATAAAGAATAGTAGTGAAGAGTGTTTTCAGTTAATAATAACAGTGAATAGCATATTTCAGCTGCACATATTGTATTTTCTCAGGCAGTGGTCTTTAAACCAGAGATATAATAGCTGATGGTTTAAAAGTTATTATATTTTAATTAATAATTTTTTATTAATTTATTAATTTATTAATTTTACTAGTCTTTGTTCTGCTGAGAAAAGAGCATAAGTCATGGAACTTTTTAGTAGAGACAGAAAAGGGTTGTCAAAGTTCAAGAAGAAAAATGGAAGGAGGAAAAATAATTAATTTTATTCTTTTTTTTTCTTGAAATATCAGTAGAGAAAGTTCATGGACAATTTGGGCATATTTTTTTCTGGAAATATAAGATAGTTATCTTGTTTGTTGTTACAGTAATATACTATGCACTTATGTAGCTATGGCACTCTTATTTTGTGGCATGCTAGTGTTAAACAGTGCCAAGATTCTGATGCCAGTCATATAGGCTAAATAGTTACATCTGAAATTTTTTTATTACTATATAATTTATGGTCCTTCTACTTTTTGTTTGCCTCCCCTTTATACTATTTGAGAATTCTCAGTAGTTGTATGAAAACTACTCCTGTTTTACTGAAATAACAGGGTTTTGCATCTTGTCGAGCTGATACTTCTTGTTAACACCTAATTCTTTCCTTTCTACAGAAGAACTCAAGGAGAAACTGCAGAAGTATGTTGATGAAGTGAATGCCCACAAGCCTGGCTTCATCAAGGTTGTTCGACACACCAAGCAAGAGGGGCTGATCCGGTCCCGAGTGAGTGGATGGAGAGCAGCCACAGCACCAGTAGTCGCTCTCTTTGATGCCCATGTGGAATTCAATGTGGGATGGTATGTGTCTCCTTGAATTTCTCTGACCAAGGCACTGATTATAAGTTACTGAATGACATTTCTCTTGCATATAGAGAGTGAGTTAGCATTCTGATCTTTTTAATGGAGATTCAGACACAGTCATAGACACGAGCATGAAAAATGTGTTTGTGCTGTGTAACCTGATGTAGGTCCATTTTTATGGTTTGAGTTAATCTGCTCATCTAATGACAGTGTATTAAAATGATATTGGAAAACTGCACGTTAAAAACCTCCCCTAATAATGTAGCCCATTGCCCCTGAGGGCAAATTTATCTTCTTTTCATTAAAAATATTATGATTCCTTTATGTTCTGCAGTGTAAACAAAGTGTTATTTTGGCACTGAGGTTACCACTCTGCTAAAGCAGACATAACTAAAATAATGTATTTTATATTTGCTCAGTCTGGATTTAATATCTCCATTGCTTCTTAAGTAAAAATGATGGTAAAAAGGCAGGAGTCTCTGTCCCTAGGATAGATCTATTATTAACGCTGATCCTGATGTCCTTGATCATATTGAGAGCCTGAAGTTATTGTCATTTGGTAGTGAGGGTATAAATGCTCTATGATATGCAGATACTCATTTCCTCCATCCACCAGCTAACATCAAGGTTAACAATAGGGCATCCTAGAGAAAATATTGCAGTGTGTTATTTTGGGCTAGACCCTGCTCTGTTAAAACTCCATCTCAAAGCAAAGGGAGCTCTAAATGGGTAACAGCTTTAGGCTTTGCCCTTTCTGAACTATACGGCATAAGCTGCTATTTATTTGGTGGGTGGACTAGATGATCTTTAAAGGCCCCTTCCAACCCAAACTATTCTATGATTTCCATAAGCGTTATGCTTTTGCTCATTTAATCTTAACACTTTGCCTTTTTTTTTCCTAGGGCTGAACCAGTGCTCACTAGGATAAAAGAAAACAGAAAAAGAGTAATTTCTCCATCATTTGATAACATTAAGTATGATAATTTTGAAATAGAGGAGTATCCCCTCTCAGCACAGGGGTTTGACTGGGAGCTGTGGTGCCGATATCTGAACCCTCCTAAGTCGTGGTGGAAACTGGAGAACACAACTGCTCCAATAAGGTAACTGTGGCCTAGATTAGTGTGTCACTGACAGTGCTCACAGCTGGTGAGTGGTCTGAGCTATGTCACAGGTTTTACTGACTGTAATGTTAAATTATTTACATGTCCTTGAGCTGTCCTCTTCAGCTTTTGTCCTCGTAACCCTACACAGTCTTCATGAAAAACTCTGGGTTTCAGTAATCTTTTAAAAGGTTTCCTGGCAAAGTTGTATTCACATATGCATTCATATATTGTATTCATATATGCATTCATACCCAAGGAGGCCACTGGTACCTGTCCTCTGGCTCACTGCAGAAAGTAAGTGTGAAGCCTGTTTTCTTCTGCAAAGCAGAATCTCAAATAGCAGTGACAGCACAAGGGGATCATCACTACCAACCGGTTTACATGAAGTTAGTGTAAGGGGTATTTTTCATCCAGTCATTCTGTCCTTTCTGGCAGGCACTTTTTTCAGAAGCTGTTGGCTTAAACACTCTGAACTGCGCTGACCCATGTGCTGGGCTTTAGAACAGGACCTAGAACTGGAAAGTAGGAGATAAAAATTATCAGGTTTGCCACAGACATATGTAAAAAGAGGTGATAATTTCCACATCATTAGAAATGATTATCAGTGTTAATGAACTCTGTTAATGGTATAAAAATATTCCTATGAAGACAGGCTGAGAGAATTGGGTTTGTTCAGCCTTGAGAAGAAAATTCTTCAGGGAGATTCATGGCACTTTTCAGTACCTAAAAGATGGTTCCAAGAGAGCTGGTAAGGGACTTTTGACAGAAGCAGGTAGTGATAGAAACAGGGGGAATGGCTTTAAACAGAAAGAGGGCAGATCAGATAGCAGGA
Source organism: Pipra filicauda (assembly GCF_003945595.2). Lineage (NCBI taxonomy): Eukaryota > Metazoa > Chordata > Aves > Passeriformes > Pipridae > Pipra > Pipra filicauda. The sequence continues at coordinate 5,329,835 of NW_024104387.1, read as the reverse complement.
AGATGCTCTTTACTGTGAGGGTGGTGAGGCACTGGAACAGGTTGCCCAGAGAAGCTGTGGCTGCCCCATCCCTGGGAGTGTTCAAGGCCAGGCTGGATGGGACTCTGAGCAACCTGGTCTAGTGGAAGGTGTCTCTGCCCATGGCAGGGTGTTGGGACTAGATGAACTTTATGGTCCTTTCCAGTCCAAGCCATTCTGTGATTAATTATATAGATTTTTTAGTATGGTGACTTTTAAAATTAAAAGTATTTAAATACAGAATAAAGAGGAAATCTACTTTTCCATTTTACCCCCAAACTCTGTTCTTTATGAGGACTGGGGAGTGAATTTCCTTTATGAATATTGGATGTTTAGGGTTGTTCCCTAGCCCTTTCCCTGGCACCTTTTATTCAGTGCAATATGCTGCATGTGTGTGTTGGATAATTAAAACAAACCAACAAACACAGCTGTGTGTACTGATTGATGGCTGCTATCATGCCTCCAATATGCTTCTAGAATTATAACAAAGGGAAGCAAATACTCTGAGAAATACTTCAAAATAGAGCACTAAAAGCAAGAGTACCTTGTCATAAAGGAAAAATAACTTTTGAAGTGATGCTAACTGCTTTTTCTTCATTAATAAATACATCAAAGACAGTAATTTATTGTTATAAAGTGTTTATCGTAGCCCTTAAAAGCATAAATATATAGATTTCTGTAGAATAGTACAATTTGTGATTAAGACATCCTATAATCTGTTTGAAAGCAGATGTCTACACTTACTGTAGCTTGAGTGTTCCCAATAAAAGCAGGATTATTTCCCCTATCCTGTTAATTAATATCCTGTTGTTACCAGAGTGCCTGATACCAGCATAATAATCAGAAAAGACCTTTTTATTTCTTGCTGTTGCGAATTATAAGATATGAGAAAAATGAAGAGGCTAAATGACTTTGTGTTCTTCTCCACTGCATCTCATAAAGGTGAAATTGTAGTCTCCGTGCTTGAACTCTTACCTTATTAAGATTGGCTCTATGTAGTGAAAATTGGTTGGTTCAGATCATGACATAAATAGAGCTTACTGATTCAGTAAAGATATGTGATGTATTTAAGTTTGGCCCAAGACAATGAACTAATGTTACAGTATGCTGGTAAAGGCAGACATTTCTTGATTCTGTATTAGAAAACCTAATCTGGATGATCCTGTTCAAGAAATAATATCTTTTTTTTTTTTTTTATAAACTTACAGACACAAGTTTTCTTAGCTCTAGATGAACCTGGCTTCTAGCTAAACACACAAAACTGCTCATCAGTAGGTATCCTTTGAAATGATCACAGACAAGGAACTTGAGGACTTAGCAGGAACAGAGACTGGAATGGCTGGTGCCTCAGAAACAAAGCTGGGATTCCTGGATCTAGTACTGTCAGCACTGAAATCCTGTCTGTTCTGGTGAATATGTATATGCAATAATTTTGAGTCTATTTTCCTTCAGTGGCACTTATTTCACTTTAGAATGAAGAATATTAGGAGACAAGGCTAAATAAATCTGTTCGAGAAATACCTCCCTAAGAACCTGTTTTGATGCACTGTTTTACCCTGCAATTGTAAATATCATCTATGCCTGAATAATAAAATTGCTCATAATCTATCTGCTGATTTTGGTTGCTGCTGGCTTGTTCTTCCAGAAGTCCTGCATTGATTGGATGCTTCATAGTAGACAGAGAATACTTCCAAGAGATTGGACTACTGGATGAAGGCATGGAAGTATATGGAGGAGAGAATGTGGAGCTGGGAATCAGGGTAAGGAACACAGTTAGCCAACACTGGTTTCTTATGTTTAAAATACAGCTTGTTTCTTATTGCAGGGGGGAAAATAGTCCAAAATGTAGGGATGATGGCATGCAAAGGAGATCCACAGATCTGCAGGCAGATGAATTTAGTTTTTGAGGAGGAAGGAGGGGGAAAAAGAGAAAAAGCTCCTATATCTTTTTAAAGAACTTAATCAGGGACAAAGGTAGAAATACAGAATTTAGGATTATTCTTTCATTCACGTAACAAGGCTAGAATTTTGCAGAGATGATACCTAAAACTCCCTGCTTACCTGTGATCCCACACTCCGTAAGGAGGATAGTTTCTCACAGGCGTGATGGGAAAAGCCTTTCTAGATTACTTGGTTTATTTAAATTAGGGAAATCACTGTGGAGCAAAGTAGAATATAGAGGCATTTATGCTGCCTTCCAGAGGGAAGGGAATTAAGATATTCATAAAGTGCATAAGTGCACATATTTTCTTTTTCCATCATATGCTCTTCACGTATTTACTCTTTGCAGTATTGTGTGTGATTTGTGTGTTTTCTCTTTATCTCTTCACAGCTAAATACCATTCTGAAAATACAGTGCTGTTCTGTTTGAGAATCTCTCAGGTTTTTTATACAAGAGAAATTCTTAGATAGATAGGTGGTAATGAAAAATGGTGCGGTGTGTGTTATAAAACTAAATTCTGAACCCTGCTATGAAACATTAGTGGAAGCTAACATTGTATTTTGGTCCTTTTAGTTGCCAGAATAAAAGCATACTCTTGTACAATAGCAAAAAAAGGAACTTATTTTACGAATATAGAATTCTCTGCTGAGACTGCAAGATATAACAAAAAAAACTCATTCTTACTTCTGGTTTCTTGAAATTCTTTTTCTTCTGCCTGTCAGGGATAAAGTGTTATTTCAGCAAGAGTGAAGCACAGATCCCCTTTCAGTTACACTGGAGCACTTTTTTAAGGAAAGGGAGAGTGAAATGGAAGACTGCTTCTTTTAACAGCACCATTCTCCTCACTGTGAGGGCCAGAGAGCTGCCTTCTGTTCTCAAAACCTTGTTTTGCAGCTCCGTGTTGTGATGATTTTTCTGTTCTTTTTTCAACTGACAAAGCTGTTACCTCCTCGTGAGTGCAAGGAGTTTTCTCTCGGTTTGCATCATGAGATGATGTTCTCTGGTCTGCTGTACTTAGCCGTGCAAGAACTGATTGGGAAGAGTATGTTGATAGACAAGACCAGAGAGACACAATTGTCTGCATAATTGAAACTTTGGAGTAGACTGGATCACTGGAATAAGGCCTGACACTGCTCTGATTTCCTTATGGCTTTTCGTCTGTCTCCAGGGAAGCAGTGCCTGACCTACATAAAATACTTTCATCTGTAGCAGATTGTAGTGTGCAAGGTAGCATAATATATGCTGCCTTATCTGACTTTATCGTGGCTTGGATCTGGCTATATGAAAACATATTACTGAGCTGTAATGTATAGATTTTTTTAGCAGTTAATTACCAGCTCTTCTCACAGTTCTCAGATAATATCGGGATAAGGCTGAGAGGAGACCTCGTTGCTGTCTTCAACATCCCCATGAGGGGAAGCAGAGGGACAGGTATCTCTTCACCCTTGTGACCAGTGACAGGACTCAAGGAAACAGCATGAAGTTGAGTCGGGGGGGTTTAGACTGGATATCAGGAAAAGGTTTTTTATTCCGAGGGTGGTTGGGCACTGGAACAGGCTCCCCAGGGAAGTGGTCACAACATCAAGCCTGTCTGAGTTCAGGAAGCCTTTGGATGATACTCTCAAGCCTGTGGTGTGACTCTTAGGGTGTCCTGTATAGGGCCAGGAGCTGAACTCAATGATTCTGATGGCTCCCTTCCAACTCAGTGAAGTTCTGCGATCCTATGATGAACGTGCAGTGCAATATTCAAGCTTTTGGGAAGCACAGTATTATTTCTACAGATGTTAAGCTTGGAAAGCAAGGTCCTTCCCTCAGCCACCTGCTTCTGGTGCACAGCTGGGGCCACACACTGCGAGATACAGGTGGCTGCTTCAAATGTGTTCTCGTATTATGGTGGGGAGCCATGGCATTCAGGTGCATCCTAAGTGCTTCTCCCCAGACGTGCAGATCCCAGGGGCTGCCTGCCATTTCCTGTAGATAGGGCTACATGGAAAACCTGTAGTCAGCAGGTGATTTCAGGCTGGATGGTCTGTCTCTGCTGCTGAGTTACAGTTTTGTCTCTGCAGGACCAGTCATCTCTAGATTACTTGTGTTGCTTTCAGCTGCAAGGCCTATGATGAATCACTTAATGAAAATAGTAATTGCTCTACAAAAACTACATTATAATTACAGTATTAGTGAAATAAATAATGTTTCCATTTTAAAAGAGTGCTCTCCAATCCATGACTACATATTGCCCACGGTGCTTCATCTTTCATTGCCACTTTCCTTTCTTTTTAAGAAGTATCTTGATTCATCTAGTATTCATCTAGTATTCTGTGTGATAAGCATTATCATGCAGGATAATGGAGAAGCAGACACTGTGGGCCTGGGTAGGGAAATTTTATGCATAAGCATGTAAGAGCAAACATCTCCAGAAACAGGAGAGTTTACTTTTGACTGCAGAAATAGCAGCAGGCATTAGGATCATTTGAGCTACCTGCTTATCTTAAACATGCTAAGTAGAACATGGTCCTGTCTCCTTATGTTTCTGAATTTGTTCCAAAGGATGTAAAACTACTGTGAGCCAAACTTCTGTGAGGAATTAGACCCTGACAAAATGGAGACTTATCCCCCTGTCCTCACCCAGGAGGCTTTTTTGTCACCTCATCGTCTGCACAAATATCTGGTTATTTGTGTTACATGAGTGCAAGAAAATCCCCAAGTATTGGAAACTGTATTTGAAGTATCTGTTGTTGATAAACTGTAACAAGCCACAGAAAACAGGTCTTTGGTGGATTATTCTCTTGACTCTGATGAATTTGTTTCACTGCTCAGCTCTATTCGTCTCTGATTTGGTGTATTATTTTAACTTCTAAGATTATTACCCTTGTCTGTGGTTTTGTAATAACATTTGTAAAATATTAAACATGTAATATTAAATAAATACTAATAGAGATCTGTTGCCTTGAGCTAGAAGCTGACAGATGAGTTGAAAATACAAATACATTTTGATTCTTAGAAGCAACACTTTATTTTCTCCTCAAACAAATGTTTTCTTGCAAAGCTATTTATTTGCTCCATAAAAAATAAAGGCAGGCTGGTTGATGCAAGACTTGACAGCATCCCTTTTGAGTAGCTCAATCACTTTAACTGGGGTTTTTGAAAGATTCATTTACTGTGACGCAGAGTCATATTTGTAAATTCACGATAGGATATGTAATGCTTCTTTTTGGTTTATGTTCAATCATTCCCAATTGAATGAACCTGAGTGGGCTTTTAAGGGACCAGATTGCATTTGGAGAGAAAACTGGAATCCTGTTGCTTACCCATGTGACCAAGCAGGAGCTGTTGGCAATTGCCTTATAGTGGAAACAGAATGTGAGTTTAAGGCTGGCGTTTCTTACTGTTATTTGGGTTCTGCTTCTGGGTTTTGCTTGCACAAGCAGCACTTGTAGTCACAGAAGACCCTACAAATCCATTGCAATCAACTGGATGCAATCAATCAGATCCTGCTTTGGAAAGTTCAAGCCTAGTTTTCCATAGGCTTCTTAAAGGCCTCTTCCAGTTCCTACTGAAGTCAGCAGAAGATTTTCTATCAAAATCAAACCTGTAGAAATCCTTTTGTCTTTTAAAGCAGCCTACGTGCTTGATAAAGACCCCAAATATCTGTTACAACAAAGTTATTTGTACCACTTTCAGGGATGCCTGATCAAATATTCAGTGATCTGCCTCAGGTCACAGACTAAGTTATCACTGGAGTCAAGGGAATATAAGCGCAGGCTTTGACTTAGAGTAATTCTGTGTGTCACAAGGACTTTGTGCTTGCAGATGAATTTGTGCTCACAAGGGTATAATGGCCCTGTTAAATGGGTAAGAGGAAATTTTGTTAGAAGTTAATAGCTCTTTAAGGGAAAAGGAATGGATCTTGCTCCCACCAAACGATATATCAGGACTTTACATCAACTGACCCAGGAGGAAAATTGCATTTATAGTTAGACTGAGTATGGCATGTCACTTTTATACAGTATATTACCATAGTGAAATTTGTTGCTTCATTTCTTGTTAGTTTGGTGGTTTGTCTGTTGACCTTAGGTGAGGCTGATGCTCTTTCTGTTAGTGGAGAACTAGAGGAATGCAGTTTATGAATAGAGATGAAGAAATGAGTTATTTGAACAGAAAATAGTCTCAGTGCTCTTTGGGGTATTTTCTACCTAATAGGGTCCCTCTGTGGCAGAGCAAACAGCTGTGGAGTCCATCATGCCTCTCTCTGATCTATTATTTTCTCAAATTCCAGAGGTGGCTTTCAGTATTTGTTTGTTTCTTTTGCGATAGGGTCTTTGGGGGATGATTTTTTTTAATGTGGTTTTGTCTCTTAACAATCTTTTTTTTCTTTAAGAAGAAAAATTGCTCACCACCTTCTTCTGGGATCATGATTCTTCACTGCTTGCTAGTTAACTTAGTCTTTCCCATATTGTGCATAGGAACCTATTGCTGCTTACATGTCCAGCCATTTCCAATCCACAGTGTGGGGGTATCCTGATTGTTTCTTGCCTGAGATACCTTTCTCATAATTTGCCTTTGCAATAGTGTTTTCTTTGATAATCACAAGCAAGTGAAGATATTTACATTTGCCCCCAAATCTCCATATTTATCTGAAAACACTTTGGACTTTTTCCTCTTTCCCTAGAAGTTTCCAGCAATTTTGCCTTTCAGTGTTTCTAATACAGGCCATAAATTACATGAACTTGTGAATATATTACTTGCAAATAGATATCTGATTTTATTAAGGAAAACCTTTGCATAGTTGTCCTGGTTTTGGCTGGGGTGGAGTTAATTTCCTCCCTAGTAGCTGGTGTAGTGCTGTGTTTTGGATTTAGAATGACAATTGATAACACGTTGATATTTCTGTTGTTGCTAAATTTGCATTAAGTCAAGGACTTTTCAGCTTCTCACACTGCCCCCCCAGTGAGTAGGCTGGGGGCACAAGAAGCTGGGAGGGACCACAGCCAGGACAGCTGATACAGCCTGGCCAGAGGGATATTCAATACCATATTATGTCATGCCCAGTATATAAACAATGGGGAATGCTGGCCAGGGGGTGCTGCTGCTTGAGAACTGGCTGGGCATCAGTTGCAAGTGGTGAGCAATTGCATTGTGCATAATTTCTTTTGTATATTCTGATTCTTTTATCATTATTGTTGTTATTTTCCATATTTTTCTGTCATATTAAATTATCTTTATCTCAACCCATGAATTTTACTTTTTTTCCAATTCTCTCCCTCATCCTGCTGGGGGCAGGGCAGGGGGAAGGAGCAAGTGATGTTTAATTGCTGAGTTAAACCGCACCAAGTGTTCAGAGTAGGGTTTAGTTTTGCAGCACAGAGGCTTAAACACCTACACTGGTTTATAGTTTCTCCTTCTCCTTGCCATGCTCTTTTTTGCACTCTTGCAGCACACTAGTGCTTTGGCCCTGCCAGCACAGTGGTCTGAAAGGCTCCCCATACCCACTGTCCCTGAGCACCTCCAGTTCAGTAAACCTTTACATTGCACCTTTTCTTTTTTGTTTTTTCAACTGCAAGGTTAATTTCAGTGTTCATCAGTTTATGATTTACCTCTCGTGTTAGGAAAATTGACAGGCTGGTGTGCCAAGAGGTCGAAATGACTGGGATTGAACAAAGGAAGTGAGAGGATTTTCCACTGAGCTGCTGAGTTGTGGAACTGTTTGCACAACTGGGATGTGTCACGTGTGCACAGTGTCCCTTTCTGTCCTTGCTGCTGGGTCCCCTTTCACGGCACTCCACTGAGCAGTGTAGATCTTTCCTAAACAGCCTTCAGGAAAATGAATCAGGATGTCCCCCATTCTCACGCTTACAGCTACCATCACTTGCTGCAGTCTTAAAGCTTTTTAACTTGATTTTAATAAATAGGCCAATATCCTTTGCCAGCAGGGAATGATTTGGTGTACAAAAAACATCCTTAGTATATGATCACAGGTACTGTTCAACAGTATTATGTTGATGATGTGCAAAGGCAAAGGGCTGAGAAGTACAAGACTTCTTGGTGTTGTTTTTATATAACATTTAAACACTGCTTTTTAAGATGATTTCTCTTTAGCGTTGCATTAAAGCTTTAAATAGAGAGAAATCTATTTTGCTTTTATCCTTTTTGTGAATTAAGAAGAGACCATTTCTAGACTGAACTCTGCAAGAAAAAAATTGTAAAGGTTGGCCAAATGTTACTTCTTACAAGATGTAGCCAATGCGTTTCATAGCTCAAACTTTCACTGAGATAAAAATAATCCCTTAGCAGTGCAAGTATGGCATAAACACTTACCCAGCACCCTCTGTAACCAGCAGTGGCTTATCAGTGCACACAGATTTATTCCTAAGGTTAATTTTGTTTTGCAAAGTACCTCGCTGTGTTAACAATCTGAATTCCAAGATGACACAGACTATTTAAGGGGTTATAATTCCAACAAATTGAAAGTACAGGTTAAAAAAAAGCTCTTTTGAGAATAGAATAAGAAATTGTCATTTCTGCAAATTCTACCAGTTGTGACATCAGCAGAAACTGGCTTTTTGTGGCTTGTTCTGGTTTCAGTCACTGCTACATTGGAATAATTGTTTTTTTCCCCTATTTTACCCATGAGTGCCTCAGCAGGTAACCTGCAGCTACAGTATGTGTAATTATACATACAGACAACATTAACAGTGAATCATTTTTGTGCTTTTGCCATTTCTGGGGAGAGAACATTTTATTAGCTGCTCCCACAGGAAAGGAAATTTTTACAGCACCAGCTAACATATGGTATCACTACACCCTACAAGGAAGGACAACGAGAGATTTTGAGATTTCCCACAAATGTTTTTTCACCAGCTGTGCCTGTGTGGTTGCACATTACCAGCTCGGAAGTAATGTAGATATCTTAATCTTTTATGAGAGGAAATTGTTGGTTTTGGTGGTATGGAAAGAATTAAAACAGTTTAAGTCAATATACACTTAAAAATCAGTGGAGCCAGGTGAGATGTAAATTAATTGGTGCATTATTAGCCTCATGTTTGATACCTTTCCGCACTTTCAAGTCGTGGCATAGTGGCAATGCCATTGTACCTTGTGGTATTACAATTCTTCATGGCTGTGATGATTCCATATTTGTTTTAACATGTGTCATGATTTAACCCCAGCTGCCAACCGAGCCCCATGCAGCCCCTCACTCACTTCCCTGGGGTGGAGTGGGGGAGAGAATCAGAAGCGTAAAAGTGAGAAAACTTGCAGGTTGAGATAAAAACAGTTTAGTAGGTAAAGCAAAAGCCTCATGCACAAGCAAAGCAGAACAAGGAATTCATCCCCCACTCCCCACTGGCAGGCCTTCTCCAGGAAAGCTGGGCTCCAGAACGCGTAACGGTGAGTTGGGATTCCATCACTCCAAGCATTCCTCTTCACTGATTTTCCCCCATGTGTTTGACATGACACCATAGGGTATGGACAACGCAGAAAGAATCGTGCCTTGCAGAATATACCATCTAAGGAGTCTTTCTGCTGTGCCTTTCGCAACCGGACATGCCTATCTCATATTGGCCTTTTTAGCCACCAACGCGCTTGCAACAAACGTGGGTAGAGCCCTTCCCAGATCTTCGTTTGCGAAGCCCAGCCATGATGATGATGATAGGATATGGAGTATCCCTGTGGTCAGTGGGGTCAGCTCTCCCAGCTGTCTGCTCCCAACTCCTTGTGCACCCTCAGCCTCCTCTCTGGTGAGGTGGAGTGAGAGGCAGAAAAGGCCTCGACTCTGTTGTAAGCACCGCTCAACACAGCCCCTACCAGCTACTGTGAAGAAAACTAACTCTGTCCCAGCCAACACCAGCAGAACGTGACATTGAGGTGAGAACTCTCTGGAATTTAATTGCATTGAGTGTTTTTAGTATTGCAAGACTGACTTAGTAATCTAACAAACATTAGAGGAAGATCACAGTGGGAGAACAAGGGAATATTGTGGTATAACAAAGGTGAGTAGATGACTGAGATGGATTCAGCAGCATGGATCCAGCATGTTTGGGCCAAAGGTGTGAAGGCCAAATAAGTTTTACATGTGTGACAGTACCTTGTATTGTAAGTCAAGCAAGTGGAGTGGAGGACTGGCTTGGCTGAACAAGGAATCCTTATGGAGTTCAAGAGGAAAAAGAAATTGTTTGATCTCTGGAAGAAAGGTCAGGCTGCACAGGAAGGTTATGGAGCCACGATTCCTATATGCAGGGAGAAGACGTAAATGCTGAAGCTCAGTTAGACTTGAAACTGGCCGGTGTTGTATCAGACAATAAGGGATTTTTAAAGTATGTTAATAATAAGAGGAGATCTAAAGAAAATATTAGATTTTGAACATGGTCACCTGGCTAATAGGGATGAAGAAAAAGCAGCAGCATTCAACATGTTTTTTGCCTCAGTCTTTAATAAGACTGATAGGACTTGGGCTACAGCCTTGCAGAAAGGGACCTGGGGGTCCTGGCTGATGGCAAGTTGAAGATGAGTCAGCAGTGCCCTGACAGCCAGGAGGGCCAACCCTGTCCTGGGGGGCATCAGGCAAAGCATCGTCAGCTGGTCGAGAGAGGGGATTGTCCCACTCTGCTCTGACCTGGGGCAGCCTCACCTGCAGTATTGTGGCAGTTTTGGGAACCACAATATAGGAAAGACATAAAACTGTAAATACTCATATTAGAGAGCATCCAAAGGAGGCCAATGAAGGTGGTGAAGGACCTTGAGGGGAAGCTGTATGAGCAGTGGCTGAGGGCACTTGGTCTGTTCAGCTGGAGAAGAGGAGACTGAGGAGACACCTCATAGTTATCAACAGCTTCCTCATGAGAGGAGGAGGAGAGGCAGGCACTGATCTCTTGTCTCTGGTGACTCCTCTCTCTGGACCTGAGGGGAACAGCAGGAAGCTGCATCAGGAGAGGTTCAGGCTGAATATCAGGAAGAGGTTTTCACCCAGAGAGTGGTTGGGTACTGGAACAGGATCCCCAGGGAAGTGGTCACAGCACTAAGCCTGACAGTTCAAGAAGAGTTTGGACAGTGCTCTCAGGCACACAGTGTGACTCTTGGGGATGGTCCTATGCTGGGCAAGGAGTTGGACTTGATGATCCTGATGGGTCCCTTCCAGCTCAGGATATTCTCTTCTCTTCTGTTCTGTTCTGTGATCAAGCCTAGGAATAGTGCAAGATTAACAAGACTGATCAAGTTAAGTAGAGCTGTGGTAAAGGGGAGAAAGGTAAAAAACAAAAACAGGCAGCAGAGTACCTTGCTCCATGGATACTAAACCAGTGGTGATCCTGTTCACTTTCCTGCTTTTGTGTCTTTTAAGATTAAAAAGTGATTTCTTTTACTTCCTATTCATGACTTAAACTTGACTGATGTGCCTGGCAACAAGATAGACACATTTGAAAGAGAACTGAATGAAGCCATTCAGTGACCCTTGAAGCCTGTTATCTCCAAGTGACACAGGGAGGGAATAGTTCCTGCAATTGTAAACCAGCAACACACCATACGTGGTTTAACAACATACCGTAAAAGTTTCACACCTCATGAAGATACATTCAGAATTAATCCCTGCAGAACAAAACAATTTAAGAAGTACATAATGAAGCAATTAGCTAAAAGAAGAAGGAAAGTAATGGCAATTTAATATGAGAAGAATCTTTTCATGTATTACTTTTTCAATGAGAGGCACAATTAATGTAAAATGAGGCCTATGAGGCAATTAATGATGACTTCAAAAGTTAGATTTAAGGAATAATTTACATTTTAAGAGTGAAGAGCAGCTCTAGTTATGTAAAAGTATTTTATTTTCCTTTTGAAAAATCTTTTAGATCGTGGATGTGTGTTTTTGTAGATTGCTTACAGTTTCACATTAAGATATCAGCTTGGTTATGGAAAAAAGCTGTTTCACATACAAACAGAAAGGTTTACCTGAAAGTATGATAGGCTTGTGTGATGATAAGTAGACTAGTCTTCAAGAACCTCACAGAGCTTCAGTAAAACAGATGAAGTAATTTTAAACATCTCTCTCTTCAGTCTCTGATTTCTTTCAGCATAGTGTTCTGAGCTGTCACTATAGGCAGTCACCTCTTGAAGCTCAGTTACATCCCTGACTTTCACTCTGCTGTGGTGCACACCAATGACATGATTCTCTTTTCTAGGTCATTCCATATCTGGAAGCAGGGAGTAGTAAACCAGAACCATAGCTTCAATAAGCTGTGCATTTTCTTCCTCTTCCTGTCCACCTATATTCTCATTTTTCTAATCATGAGTTTCTGTGCTTCAGGCCAGGACCCTGTGTTTAGTCCTACTGTTTGGGCAGATTTCTTTTAGTGAGAGGAAGCTATGTGAGACCAGTGGAATAAGCAAAGCTGTGCATGTCTTTTTGCTGAACTCTGGGGAAAATTAGCCAAATCCATCAATACTTATTGTCAATACTCCAATTATTTAATGAAGACTATCTGGCTTCAGTGAAAGTATGACTAAATAAAGATTTACATATTTCATCCAGTGAATGTAGTTTCTAGGTCTACAGAGACAGATACCCAAATGCACATGACAATTCATAAACTTCCAAGGTGTGATTATAAACCCACCGATGGCAACTGGAGATGTGAACAGTGATTTCTGTGATCTCTGTGTCTGACCATTCTCTCTGTCCTTTCTGCAGTCACCTGTCAAGATACCAAAGTAAAAATACAGACTCAAAATGATCATGGTCTTGAATAAAAATAATTTATTCATACTCACATGCATCAAGCTCATTACTGGTTATCAGTAAGCAATGAATGGTAATGACAAAGGTTAACAAGATTTACAAACAGTTTTTACATTAAATTGTTCCCCAAAATAAATTTTAAAGATATTGGTAACTATTAGTTTGTATCCACAGTAGTAATTAATTCACACTGACTATTTTTTTTTTGTCTTGAGGGCATCTTTAATGAGTTCTTCTAATTTTGTCATTTGTAAACTCCACAGAAGCTAGAAATTACTTCAGCTTTTTGAGAAATCACTTAATTATTAAAAGGTTTTGTTTGCAGTCCAAAGGAAAGGATGATTTCAAACAAGGTCACATCAACTCTGGGAGAAACTGCACAATCTGTATAGATTTAATGAATGCAGTACATGCTAATAAACTGCTCAACATCATGTAGGGTTAATTTTTTTACTAGATTTAGGTTCTATAACATGAAAAGAACATTCAGTGATTAAAGAGATAAAAAGAAACACTTCTAATGAAGAAGTGTTATATCATTTTATAATGAAGTATAAATTAAATATTCAAGAGAGGGATCAGCTTCAGAGCTGTAATTGTTTTGATTAAATATGCAAATTCAAATATGTTTAAATGAAATTGGAAAGGATTTACTAAAGGATGTGGATTTAAAAATAAAGCTAAATAGAAGGGAAGACTTTTGCCTAGTGAAACGGGTTTTCCAGATGTGTATGGAATTTGCTTTAAAAAACTTGTGACCAGATGGGTTTAGACATTTGTAAGGCTGTGTGCCACCACCTGTGTCCTCTCCGTGGTTTTATGTGTCCACTGCCTTTCTGGCTCTCCCAATGTGAAGATCATGTTTTCTGTTTGCTCTGTGGTGTTACCCTAAACTTAGTGAACATAAATTCACACAGATGTAGGGCCACAATTATAACAATGTAAATGTACCTTTGGTAAATTAACAGTATGAAGTGCTTAGAGCTTGGATAAATTCTCCAGGTAAGACATAACAACTGAAGATTTAAAAGGGAAATTCCCCATCCCTAGTAGATTCTCTGTATAAAATTAATGTTCCTATCATCTCTCACTTGCTTTGCTTAGTTTAGATCATAGGCTTTCAGACTTTCAGCTTTGTAAGTCTTCGCCTTGGCACTGCTACTGTCCCTTTAGACCTTGAAATTTTTTTTATGGAATTTCACTACCTTTTGCTAGTGATGAAGGAACAAAGAACCCTTTCAAGAGGAGGAATCCATCTAAGCCCTTCTTGGGGCTATACCAAATATATGAACCTCCTCAGGAAATTCAAGAATAAAGAGCCCTTTCTAAGGCCCTCTTGGAAGAGAGCATTGAAAACACAGTGAAGTGGACTCTGAGAGCTCTTTAGAAGGGAAACTCCAGTTGGTGAGTTCTTTTTCTGAAAGACTTTTTGTTCAAATTGAACCATTCGGACCAGAACCTCAAGAAATTCCCCCAAAGCAAAGCAAACTTTCTGCCTTTCTGGAGCTCCAGAATCATGTGAAGTGCTCCCAAAGATATACAGTCCCTCACACTTCAGAACTTTCTGATGTCTTTACTTTGAAGGCAAAGTCTGAGACCTGTTGGCACAGTTTTGAAATTGGTGCTTTTACAGCATGAAATGTGCACTGCTATTTATTGTGTCACAGTGATGAAAGCACATGTTATTTTTTACAAGTGCTTGTGTATATTTAGAGATTCGTCAGGAAATTGAGACTATTGCTGGCAATTTTCATCTCTTGCCTATGATACATAAAACATCTTCATAGGCAACAGGAAAAGGTGCTGAATTTCCTTTTAACCATGGTTGAGGAAATTAATCACGTTTCTTCCTTGCAATTTGTACAAGCAGGTTAGTCATTAAGTATTACTGATTGCAGCCATAGTATGCTCAGAGATATAACATTTTTCTTCAAACCCTTTCATGTGATTAAAAAAAAGTCTTTGAAGCTCTTTTATCTTTAGACTTGCTGCTAAAGTCATGGGTGATAATTTGCAAGTGCCTCACTGATTTTAAACTTTTGTATATATTTATAGCCATCACATAAAATAACAGTTGTGGAGAACTAGAAAGCTATTCAGTACGGATGAAGCATGAATAAAGAATGGTAATGACAGCAAAAAAAACCCTGTAAAATTCGCAGGGGAGATGTGTGAAGTTGTGAGAAACTGACCCCTCCGTTGCTATTCCTATTTCTTAGCTATAAAGACAATCCCTTGTCTACAGGAATTTTATTAGACGAAGAGCAGATCACTCTGAAAGGCTTTGCAATTTCCCTCTGAGTAGAGTCTTTAAGAAAATATATCTCCTAGTATTAAAATATTAATTAAAAAAGCCCTTAAAAATTATATTTGACTAAAAGGTATTGATTCAGAGTACTTCATTAGTCTCTTCTGTGCAGTTTTGATATGAGATTTATACCTTCTCAAGATACCTTGAAAAACATCCAGTTATCCACAGTGGGTCCAAAGCAGTGGTTAATATTTATTGTATGAATAGCAAAGCCCTTCATTCCTTGGCTGGAGGGTTTGCACGTTTTAGGGAGCTGGTAATCCAGAATTCCATGAGGTTGCAGGAGAGTTTCATGTCCTTTGAAAGTCCCGTTTTAATGCATACCTACCTACATTTTTGTATTTTACAACTGACCACTCCCTCAGTGCAATGAAATGTTCAGATAAAAGAGTTTCATCGATGTGCTGGCACTGAAAGCTTCTGGGAGAGAAAGGGACTATGGCTTGTCCCAGGTGTGACCAGCTGAGCATGTCAGGATTGTGCTTTCTGGCCTCCTAAAGCACTGTCTCTGCCTTCACTCTGCAAGGGCTCTGAGTGCTCTCACTGGTAGCTCTGCACAGCTGTAACTTACATATCTTCAGAGCCCGTGTGTTTCTTGTGTCTTCTTTAAAAATTCATTAATTAAAGGCCTTTTATTCATCTTGATATATGGAAGCTTTTAGTGTACACCTCTAATCCAGTTTTGCTGCATGTTAATCACCGTTTCGTGGATTTTTGGAGATGTTTGCTCAGAATTAACAGAATATGGTTTCCAAACTGTTTAATACAACCCTCTGGTTCTGTCAGCATCTGTACTGATAGTTAATTAATTGATGGTAATTAACTAGTCTTTGCAAATAGAACAAAGACCAACAAGGTCTGGGAGGGAGTGGCCATTGGATTTGATTAATCGATGTTTATTCAGGTAAGTAATTGTTATTTACAAACTATAGTACGGGTTTGGTCATCTCAGGATGTTTTTTGAAAACATACAACTTCATTATGAAGTCAAATCAGATTTCACTGATTACTGAATCAATACTAAAATTATAGGTGAGTCTGCTCTTCAGATTTTCGGTTCCTAGAAATTTACTTGGAAATGCAACTTACTACAGACTGTGAATTTTTGGCTCAACTTGTTGTCAAGATGGCATTCAGACCTAACTCTGAAAATCCCACAAAAGATTTGGTGTTCACATGTTAGACTTGGATCAAGGCCACCCCTAGTTAAGATGAGCAGAGGCTGGGCAGAGTAGGCAGTGCATGTGGTGTGTGAAGTGCTTTGTCCTAGGCTAAGTTATGACCATCTCTACATCTTCCATGTCTTTTATGATACCAATTTAAGCAGTGTACAGTGAGTAACTCTGAATATATTTATAGCTGGATGTCAGTGCTGTACTGAGAAGTGGCTTGGACTGAAAGCAGGCATTGTGTGAACACAGCCTGATGATACTTCACATTTAATCTTTATTAGGAGATGTAGCTGACCATTTATAATTAAACATTTGACAAACTATTCATTTTGTTAGATCGTTAAGCTGGATTGCCCACTTAATATGACATTTAGAAAGACGGGACACAAATGTTGTTTCCAGATTATTTATTCTTGTGCCAGATCAATTTCACATTTATTTTTAAATATTTATGATCATCTCAGTTTTACCCTGATGTTGATAATGGTTATGTTTATTTACTCTTATAGTTTTCCAAGTTCTGGACACAGAGACATGCTGAAGTCTTTTCAGCTTCCTTCCTGACTGTACAGCAGGTTCATGGGATAGCTCATTTTCCATAGAGCTCTGAAAACCAAGGCTCTATCTCTTCTCCCAACATATGCTGAATGCAATTAGGCACCAGTTCAGAAAAAGCTTTGTAAACATTCTGAATTCATGCCCCATTTTCTGGTCTCGGGAGCTGCCAAATGCCTAAATGCTGTATTCAAGCCAGATGTCTAAATATATAAAATGAATGACTGAAACAAAGTGCCTCCTTAGTTGAGCATATGCCTATAGGATGGACAGACCTGAGGGGTCTGAGATCAGCTCCAGAACAGGATGTTCTGCCAACCCACATCCCTGGCCACTAGGAGGGAGACCAGAATATGCTCTCCTGGATAAGCTGTATGAGGAAGAAGCACCCTTGCTCTCATTTTTGCTCTCTCAGGATGAGATACCAAGTCTCAGGAATCTCTGCTGGCAGTATCATAAGGCAAACTCTGTCACTTCTCAGTGAGCACACCTGCCTCTGGGATGCTGAGGTACTTGTTCAGCAGGATCAAACAGTTGGAGTACATCTGCGGTTTCACCTGAGCAGCATCCACTCAACCATTATGAATGGGCTGCCTTGATCTTGTTAGGAAGTTTACATAATACAAGATACACAGAAAAAGTGCTTCCATGTAAAATAATACATGTACTTCACTGACTCTTAACTCTGCCAAAGTGTTTTTCTCTTTTGTTGAAAGCAGGAAGAGAAAACCAGAAATTAATGCAATATGTATGACTAATGTTATGGACATTAGCTGAGTTGTGGGAGTGGGCAAAACTGAAACACAGTCGAGCAGGTGCAGTAACCTGCATTGTAAATGTATTGTAAGAGTAGTGACTGATGAAATTGTTCACACAACACTGTCATTAGGCAGTCTTGGTCTTTGTCACTCCTTTCTGAACTATGTTTAAAGCAAAGCATAAGGTGCATTTATATTCTTCATCTTCCAAGAACCTGAAACTTTAGTGTTGATTGGCTTAATTTCCCTGTTATGACAGGCTGCCTAGTTCTAGGTTGTGAGGAATGTGTGTATGTGTTGAGGTGGACTGTGCAAAACCTTAGAGAAATGCCTGTGGGGCACTTCTTGAACCAGTTGTTTTTGTTATTGTTTTGAATGCCCTGTAAATAATTTTTTATAATCTTGAGAATAGATAAATTGATCCAGGAAGATTGTGATGAGAGGCCACTAGTAATGCAGAAGTTCTGCACTAAGATTAAGTAGTAGTAGAAACTCATGGTAGGGCAAGGTAATAACTCTCTCCTCTCACAACTGTCTAAAAAAATCCTCTCAAACAAGTCTTGAGAACTTATTCTCCTTTGCAACAACGACAAGCATAGAAATAAAACAATTTCAATGTCTTTGCTAGATACCCACAGTGGTGCAGGGAGCTCTCAGTCAGCAGTGTGTCTTTTTTTCCCTCCTAGGTATGGCAGTGTGGAGGAAGTGTTGAGGTTCTGCCTTGCTCCAGGATTGCCCACATTGAAAGAGCACATAAACCCTACACAGAAGATCTGACTGCTCACGTCCGGAGGAACGCACTGAGGGTGGCCGAAGTCTGGATGGATGAATTTAAGAGCCACGTCTACATGGCATGGAACATACCCCAGGAGGTGAGTCACAAAGACCAGGGTTTGCAAGCTTTGGCTTTAGATCCTTTTGAGTTTGGTTCCTACCCTGAATTTTGATTTTCCTGGTGGGATTCTATTTGTATACATGTATGTATCTATTTATGAATCACGTAAGATGTGCCTATACATACACACTTACATATAAACATATATATGTATGTAATTGTGTCTTATTGTAGAATAATTTCTTTGTCTTCTTTAAGTCCCTTAAAAATTAATTTCTTTTCAAGTTCATCATCCTCACTGATGACTCTTCGTGGACATTTTAATGTAGTAGCTGGAGAAACATGGGGGGGAAAAAGGCATCAAATCTACATTACACATCTTATTTTGAATTTGACTCTCCTATTTACCATCACTGAGAGCTATAATTCCTCCAGATTTGGCAAGAGAGTTCTGCCAAGGAAGAAGGGATGCTGACATCTGTTGATGCAAATGTGGGGTGTATGACATTACTGCAAAAGCAAATAGTCTAGGCTTAATAAATTAAAGGACAATTTCATTTTACTTTAATAAAATTTCTGTAAAATCTCTCTGAGTGATTTCACAGCTGTTCTGAGAAACTGGTTTTGCTGCAATTTCTGTTTCAAGAGATAAAATGCTGTACTTCTCCTGTAGTTTAATAAGTAAAAGAGGTTAGAATAAAAAAAACAACTAGTTATATGAATGCTAATGTTGATTCAGCTGCTTTCAATAGCATCTTTCATCTCTTGTGATTAAAACTAGATAATTTTGGCAATGTGGGGAAGTCACTGTCCTATTTTCAGGTTGCAGCCTTAGCCACAAAATTTACCATGAAAGTACCAGGGGAAAAAAAAGGTCCTCTATAATCTGGTATAGGTAAAGGACTTTGCTAAAAGTTAGTCCCATGTTCACAATATCCAAGTTGCCCTTTAAGTGTCCCTGTTTTGTGTAGTCCCACAGCAGTTCATACAAGAATAAGATATTTCTGGACTGGATAGGGTTACTTATTTTTTTGTCAAAACAATTTCAAATGAAATTTATTTGTGATTAACCTGATAGATTTAAATTTCAGATTCTACTTTTTATTGTTAGTTATTTTCTTGAAGATTGGTTGATCTTCAATTGATTAATTGATTCAAATTGATTAAGTTTCAATTTTTTGACTTGCAAAAACAGCACAAAATTTAGAAATTCCTTTTGATAACCAGGTTATACTGTATTATACACATAGTTGCATAATATTCATCCAGATATGATTGTGGTGGTGCTTAAGCTTGCGCAAATTTGAGATTTGAATGCAATTTGAAATCAAATTCATAAAGAAGGCAAAGATAAATGGTTGTTAATGTTATTAAATTCCCATTTAACATGTAATAATAAGTCTTAACTGGGCTGATAGAGCAGAAAAAAAATAAGTCTGCTATAATACATTTTAAAATTAATTTATTAACTAAAGCAAAAATTATTAACCAAAGGAAAAGTAAATGCAGTATGTGAACTTAACTGATTTCTTCACATCACAAAATCCATCAAGATGTTTTCATAGTAGATCTTGTACTGCCAACACTGATTTTATTTATATTTTTAAAGAGGAATAACAAGTTTTTTTACTACTTGGATCTCCAGTCATTTTCCTACCACACATGTAGTAATCATCATTGCACTGAACTTATATTCTCTTATATTTCCACAAAGGCCACTGCTGTCAAGCCTTAGAGGAGACTTAAAAACTGGAAATGGCAAATTCTGAATCAGCTTTTAATAGTGGTAGTCTCTTCTGTAATGTACTGAGATGCCTCTGTTACAGGGAGAAATCTGTTACTATGTGCATGTGTAGAACCTGCAGCGCAAAGAACCTTCCTTAGTTTTTCTCACCACTGTAGAAAAGCAAATAAACCCAAACATGGCCATGTACTTATTAAAAGTGCCCTGGGGAACAGCTTAGTTTTCACGGTTCTAGCAGGCCTATAAAGCCTGAATGTGCTCATTGTCTGGTAGTTGCTGCAGGATGTTCTAAGACAGTGTGGAACCTTGATGAGCATCAGAAAATTTTCCTGGCAGAAAGACTGTGACTTACAGCTGGGTACATTCAAGTGTTCACCCACCTTTCATATTTTACTGTGTGGAAAAGAGGGAAGGACTTGGAAGAGTCCCTCTGCTCCACTTTCATGAGGCCCCACCATGAGTGCTGTATCCAGCTCTGAGGTCCTCAGCACAGGAAGGACATGGACCTGTTGGAGTGAGTCCAGAGGAGGCCACCAAGATGATTAGAGGGATGGAGCACCTCTCCTATGAGGAAAGACTGAGAGAACTGGAATTGTTCAGCCTAGAAAAGAGAAGGCTTTTGGGTGACCTAATTGTGGTCTTCCAGTACCTGAAGAGAGCCTACAAGGGAGATGGAGAGGGAGTTTTTATAAGGGCATGTACTGACAGGAGAAGGGGGGATGGATTTAACCTGAAAGATAGTAGGTTTAGACTAGATATTAGGAAGAAATTCTTTACTGTGAGGGTGGTGAGGCACTGGAACAGGTTACCCAGAGAAGTTGTGGGTGCCCCATCCCAGGAAGTGTTTAAGGCCAGGTTGAATGGAGCTCTGAGCAACCTGGTCTAGTGAAGGATTTCCCTGCCCACGATGGGGGGTTTGGAACTAGGTGATCTTTAAGGTCCCTTCCAACCTAAGCCGTTCTATGATTGTATGAAGAGTGTTGGGGTTCTGTTTGGTTCTGACAGCACGACATGTGCTCAAGTATCCCAGATCAGTTGTAGAATTTTGAAGGTGTTCTATAGCATTTTTGTGTTCATTGTGCAAGGCCTGGTGCCAAGAATCAGGGGAAAAGTTCTGGAGACCAGGGAATTCCTCTTACTTTCCCATGCTAAACCTTGTGAGTACTGAGCTGAATCTGGAACAGTAGGAAGCAAGTACATGTTTAAGGAAAGCAGGAGAGTCCAGTACAAAATTACACTCCCAAGCGCTGTAACTGAATCAGTCAGCATAAAGAAAATCATATACATCATTAGTGGGAGTCCTCTTTGAGACATCTAAAGGTCAGGAGCAACTCAGGCTCTGGTTGGTACAGAAACATCAGGAGAAAGGGGGAGAATTCAGTGTAAAGAAGCAAACTAAAAAATAACTTAAAGCTTGTGGGACACTTGTAATACAGACTTCCAGTAGTCATGAGACAAAGAGACAGTGGATGAGATGGTGAAATACCAAAAAGGGGCAATTTTCAAGCCAAACCTAGCTTCAGATAAGGGAAAAAGATGTCAAGACCTAATTTTGAGAGACATGCAGAGAGGACAGAGAGATAGCATTGCCAAATACTGTTACACAAGTGGGTAACTACAGGAGTAATTCTCTATCTGGAAGCTGATGAAACAGTGCACTGGTAATGGACTCTGTAGGTAATAAAAGTGCATTCAGTTATAATAGTCAGGACTTTCCATGAAATATGTTATTCCAAAATGTTAACCACAGGACCCGATTTTTCCATGGAAAAATTCACAGATCTCTGAGAAGTCAGATGTTTCCAAAGGTTTTAGTCTTTGAGAGCTAATAACAGGAATACTAAAAAGGAGTCAGACTCATTTGGCAGTGTGTTGTGACTGCCCTCCTGGGATCTCTGGGGGCTTCTCTCTGACGTACTGAGCGCTTCAAACAGGGATCTCAGATGCCATGGTGATTTCTGCATCCCAATCACTTAGAGAAATAGATTCAGAAAAGCACTTAAAACCCAAAGGAAAGATTCATCAAGTCCCAGAAGCAAGAACTGTGCTTTCTATGCATTCTGCCTCTGCTTCTGGTTTTGTTTGTTGGGTTTTTTTCTCCCATCATATTCTCAGCTTTGGGAACACACTGACTTATTGCTGATGATAAAGCCCATGTGCTATATGTGAGCTATTTTTCTTCTCCAACTGCATGGGAGGA
Source organism: Pipra filicauda (assembly GCF_003945595.2). NCBI lineage: Eukaryota > Metazoa > Chordata > Aves > Passeriformes > Pipridae > Pipra > Pipra filicauda. The sequence continues at coordinate 5,307,574 of NW_024104387.1, read as the reverse complement.
TATGATTACTGAGGCCCTTGATGCTCTTTCTTACCTTACACAATAAACTGTGAGGAAAAAAGCGTTGGTGCCTGCGGGGTTGCAAGAAAAAGGAGTTGGGGTGCACTGGAACAATTTAGAACCTCATCCCAGGAAGTCTTGTTAGTGATGGAAGTCAAATGTCTGTGAGCTGGCATCCTCCTTTTCTTCACACAGGTAACAGATACTCCAGCAAGTGCATGAGCAGGATTTGTTCATGAGATCAGTTGGTTTTCTTACAGCACCCTACAGCCTCTTCCTCTGTCTAGTCATTTGCCACAAAAGTCAGGAAAAAATGGCCACTTGAGGAGTAGCTCCACATAAAGTTTTATGAATGATGTAGGGTTTGAGGGGAGGAGAGTCACCACTTTTAAGGATGAGTTATGCCTGTGTATGCCAGATCTCAGTTTCCTACTTATTAGTATACTTTGCTCATGTGGAAGTCAGTTTTCCTTCAGTTAGGAAATACTTCCATAATAAAATATACTTATTCTAGATTAGCATTAATTCAGTGCTTTGGGATGCATTTGTTGCTTTAGCAGTTCAGAAGCCTACTTATACAGATAGCTTTTTGATGTGTAACTAAGAAAATTCAATGCTTTCAATGTTATTTTTTAATCCTGTCTTGTGGCTGACAAAATCTTTGGGGTGTTTATGGCTCAGTAAAAGCTGTTGTATAAGTAGATAGATTATAAGATTTCCCCATGAAAATTTATTTATCCTGTGTTTTGCTCTGAGGCAGGAGTGGTAGAACACAGTGTGGAGTAAAATGTCTCATTTTACTTCCTGTCAAAGAGCAGCCATGGATTTGCACTTAGATCCCTCTCTAAAAATTTCTACTGCATGATTTTAATGTGATAAATTATTGATTTTTATATACAGGGACTTTATGAAACTCGTGCTTTGTGATCTGCTCTAATTATAAGCGAGAAGTAGGTTAGCCAGAAATGTAAAGGCGAATAAAAACTGGGGGAGAGAATATTCTGCAAATGCTTTTAACAAAAATAGCAACTTCTCTTTTTACATTATAGGAGAAATTTAATAAGTGCTATTTCAGAGAGGTGAGCAGAGCTTCCGCTCTTTGCAGTGGAACAGTGACCCAGACTTCAGAAATGGCCAGAAAGTGTCATCTACTAATGATTAGGCCACAGTGGAACAGCAGCAATAAGGTTGTTTCTAGGGGAACTTTCTGCTTCCTGCCAATTCCTTTTGGATTTGGACAGTGCCAGGAAATTAGAGAGCAGTGATACTCATTGGAAGCTGGATCGAAACCCCACTGAGGTCAACAGCAGTGGTTCCATTCACCAAAGCAGCCTGTGACAGAGACCCCACCATGGTGACCTGTGTCATAATTTAGCTGAGACACTTATGGAGTGTGTGTGGGCAGCAGATTCACTTCACAACCAAGAGCTGGGAATTGCAATGGGGGAGACCCTGGATGTTTAGTTTACACGGAAGTGTATTTGCTGATGTCTTTTCCGCTTTTTCTGTCCTTTGTTTCACGTGCAGGACTCTGGAATTGATATTGGTGATATTTCTGAGAGGAAGGCCCTAAGGAAAAAGCTCCAGTGCAAGACCTTTAGGTGGTATCTCGTCAGCGTGTATCCAGAAATGAGAATGTATTCAGATACTGTCGCCTATGGGGTGGTAAGGATCTTGTTTACATTTCCCATTCTAAAAAGGTGTAATAGTGGAAGTAATTCATGAAGGAAATGCCTGGCTCTAAGTAGAAGAATCAGATAAACTTCAAGTCACCAGTTAAATAATTTGTTACTGGTTACTTGACTGAGACAACTGCTCTGCTGTCATTCATGTTGAGGTATTCTGGATGTTATCTTCTTCCCTGATTTTTTGTTTGTTTGCTTCATGGATTGCATTCCACACAGAAATACTCAAGGTGTGATTTTTTAGATACATTGTTGCTGAGAGTTGGAATGTTTGTGGCAACAGGTAATTTCACAAAATAAACTCTATTTCAGCTGCAACCTTCTTAAGATTGTAGCCAGATCTTAATTTAAAATTACAGAGTCATTTAGAATAGGAAAGACATTTAAAATAATCATATTCAACTGTTAAAGGTTGATGCCTTCCCTTATTAAACTTTCAACCATTTAACAGCAATCCTGATCCACCCTAGAACAGATATCACAGCAGACATTTGCTAGAAGAAGTTATCAAAGACTGACATTCCAAACTAAGCAAATCTCACATAGCTAACCCGTTTGTAAAGCACCACTAAAGAGGTTCTAGGATTATGTTGCATTCAACAGAAACTGCAGCTACATCCATGCATTTTGGGATCATCATCACTTGTGTGACAGTAGTGCCCTTGTCTGTGTTGAAATCACACTTGAGTTGTACTGTGCTAATTAAAGCAAAGGCAATTCTTGACCCTCAAAAGCTGGCAATCCAAACAGAGAGGGCAGGTATGCACGACATGGAAGATGAGCATAGTAAGTTAATATGAGCCCCTAATAAGGTAGTAGGCCTTGGACATCTTTTTCACATTCTCATCCGGTGGTATATTAAAAAAAAATTGATTCCTATGAATTAAATTTGCCTTTTTGCATGCAAGTCCCATTTGGGAAACGTGACTAATAAGAGCAGACCTTACAAGTGAAAGGTTTGGCTTGAGACATTTCTCAAGAAGTCTGACCTGTGTGGTTTGCCAGTATGGCTCTGCAAGAGCCTCGAGGGTGCCATAGAGCAGCAGCTCTGTTTTTGACAAATGAAAGGACTGCACATCCTACAATATTCCATGACCCCTTTGATGATCAACTAAAATAATAACGCTGGCTTTTCGTACAATCAAACAAGAGAAGAAAAGCACTTCCAACAAAGGTTTGGGTTGTTGCTAAATGCATGAGATAATGGTTACCTTCCAAAGTAGTTCAGAACAATGCCAAAATCACACCTGTGTGCAAGGAGCCTCTTCCATAGACTGTGGAATTGCCCTCAGCAATTCCATGATCTAATCAAGTGTGGAGTTTCCTGAGGACAAGGAGGCATAGCAGCTAACAAGTGCATGGTTCTCTTGTAGGTAGCTCTGGCTGAAAAATCTCTGATTGCAGGTGAAAATGATACAATATAAAGAAAGGAAGTCCAGTGGAGAGCAAAGGTATTTGTCTCAGGGTTAACTCCACATTGTGCAAGTCAAAATGAAAATCAGCAGCAGACACTCTATGATTTTATATTCTGCTGAGAGTTTTTCATCAGCCTTTGGGCAACACACAAACCAAAAAGAATAAGAAGAGTTTTTTACAGAAATGCTGAACTCAGTGGTCAATCTGGAGAAGAGAAGCCTGCAAGGAGACCTTGGGGCATCTTCCTGTACCTACAGGGGCTACAAGAAAGCTGGAGAGGGACTTTTCACAAGGACATGTAGTGATAGGAGAAGGGGGAATGGCCTTAAGCTGAGGGAGGGCAGGTTTAGATTAGATACCAGGAAAAAATTCTTTCCTATAGGGATGGTGAGGCACTGGAACAGGTTGCCCAGAGAAACTGTGGACTTCTCATCCCTGGAGGTGTTCAGGTCCAGGCTTCATGGGCTTTGAGTAATCGGTGTAGTGGAAGATGTCCCTACCCATGGCAGGGGTGTTGGAAGTAGACAATCTTTAACATCTCTTCCAACCCAAGCTATTCTATGATTCTGTGATTTAGGGACTGCACAGTAATGCACATGATGCAGTCTGTAGTCTGCAGTACGTGAGTAGCCTCATCAGCTAAGAGAGATGTGAGAGGCAGGCCTTATTTATTCTATCACAAAGGAAGTAGTGGACAACTATGACAACAGGCAAAGGGGGAGTGTTTTAAGCTTACACAGCTTACTGATTTATGAAATACTGTTGTATAACACTAAAAGACAAAGTGCCCCAATCTTTTTAGTAGAAGAATTGCTTGGATATCTAATCTTCTTTTGTGTCTGCTTTCCTGTTTGCTTGCCTGTTTTACAGTGGAGAAAGGTGTGATGTTTCAAAGCATGTCAGCTGCTTTCTTATTCTTTAAATGCCTCCATTCATCAACTGCCTTCATTTTTTGTATAAAATATAGATATTGCTTCTATAACATTATCATCAATTTAAAAAAATACTGAGTAATTTAACAAGATATCTGGGTAGAGGTGAATATCTCTTTAGATATTCTAAGTAAATTGTAGAGTTGCAGCTGGGATAAGAGATTAATATATTAAATCTGAAGAGCTCATTTTATTTTTTTATTTTCAAGGTTCATAAGAGGATTGGTGTCCAAAGGAATATGGTGTCCTGTCTCTTTTTCTGTAGTACCTGATCACCAGGCAGCTGCTGTTAGGTTAAGGTCATGTTTCTTTTCGAAGCTTGGGACTCTGAAGTCTCTGTTTCTGTTTTACTACTGGGTCAGCCCTCTCAGCTAAGTCACATGCTGATGTTGGTCAAGGCAGATTTTTTTGCTTCCTTTATTGTGGGGATTATTGTGGAAAAGATTATAGCGTTAGGTCTAGGACAAGCATTAGAACTGGAGTTTATGGAAGAGGTTTTGAAAACACAAAGGTAGGGATGGATCCAGGCACGAATTAATAAATCTGATATTTATCATTGCTTTGGATAGAGAGTGGTGCCTCGACATCTGACCATGATTAGAGTTGTGGTTATGGTAACATTTATGGATGAGAGCTAGGAAGCCTAGGAAGAGGAGACTTAGTTTTATTCTCAGTGCTTTAATTCTTGGGAATAATACCAGTATTGATACCTAATGCATATTTTCTCTTTAACATTGAGATCTGTCTTGTCTATTACTGAATTCAGAGTTTGGTTTGGAGTTGGAAGTCTTGCAGAGATGAGTTGGTGGTTTTGATTTTATTCACTGTCTGGCTCTGGTCTCTGGCTTGTCCACACTTCTTACATGCTAGTGCAGTTCTGGACTTCCTTTCTAAGCATATGGATTTGTTTTCCTCAAAGGAGGCTCCTGTGCACAGCTGACAGGACTGCTCAGTTAATCACAGATGGCTGCAAACCACATCACCTCTTCACTCCCTCCATCACACAGCCCTCTCCTCTTCCCTGAACTGACCTTATACCACTGAACACCCTTATACATGTCCATGGGTATGCAATCCACATCTTTGGCCCCACACTTAAAAAGGCCTTCCAGCTATCTGTGCTCATTAATTTAGCACTTCACTTTCAGAAAACTCTGCCTCAGCATTGCACAGGTAATAATATACAGGGCTTTGTGATGACCAGGGCCAAGTACTTTGCAGTCTGTTCATTGCTGTGTGTGGGTTAGCCTGGAATAATGCAAAGGGGAGCTAATGCATAACAATTGGCCAGAAGTCTCCAGGTGTCAGCAGAAAGGAGTTTTTTGAATTATTTCCAGAAATCAGAAGACTCTCTTGAGGGATTCTGAAAAGCTGTTTAGTACCTCATCTATACTGCTCAGCCAGTCACACTACTAAAACATTCAGGTTCTGTATACAGTGTGTACCAGAGGCTCATCAGACTTAATGTTTTTAAACGTATATAAAAAAAATTGTTGCTATCTCTGAGGGCTTTCTGAAATCTACCCTGCCTGAAACTTTGTGCAACATTATGGAAATCAGTAGTGTTAGATGATCAGCAAGGAAGAATGTAGTCCAGGTGCTTTCTCTTCAAAATCTTCACTGCAACATATTTTTAATTTTGTATATTCTCTTGCTCAACTACATATGATTTTTTTTTTAAGAAGAGTAATCACATCCCCTTTTTCTCATGTAAAACTTGCTTGATTTCTTTTTCTTTCTGTTTATTTTAGCTGCAGAATTCCCTGAAAAGTGATTTGTGCCTTGATCAAGGGCCAGACACAGAGAATATCCCAATCATGTATATCTGCCATGGAATGACACCACAGGTTAGTTTGTCTGATGATCTCTGATATTGCTGCTGCTCTTTGCAGATTGTGTAGGAGGAACCATCTTGTACCTGTCATTGTTTTCCTGCAACAGTACCTCGGTAAGCTGTTTGGTAGCTCTTTTATAGAAAGATAGAACATTATTTCTGCTGTAAATTGAGAATCCCTTGTACATTAATGCTTTGACAAGGAAGTTTATTTATTAATTTTGAAAGAATTTAAGGAACATGAGAGTCAGAACTTTCCCAGATTTGTTGATAAAAGCTTTCATTTCTGTTCTTTAACTGTGCATGTCATATGAATTAAACAATGCATTTTAAGATATTTTACATACATATATATAGGTATACTCACAGTTTATTTATACATTATCTGAAGCAACATCTTTTTTTCTACTTTATATATTTACTGTCTTATTTCCACAAATCTAAAATGTACAGACACCCTCTTCACACCATACAGCTGTGTCAAATTCCAAACTATGTCCTTGTGAAAACTCCTCTTCTAAAGCTACTTTTTTTTCTTTCTCTGCTGTTGTCCTGTTACTCTAGTATGTGCCAAAGACTCAAATTACCAAAACCTTTCCATTTTCTTACACAACAGCTGGATTTATTAACTTGGCAAACAAGAAGGTTAAGACATGTGTCTCCCCAAATAAGTGAAAGTGTTTCTAGACAAATCTTGACAGGAAAAGTAATGTTACATGACCTAGAACATGCTTGTCAAAGACAGATGTGCAGATTATTTAACTTTAAAGGTAACATATGCAAATATTACGTAAAGGAAATGGACATACTTGTGGGAGTGGTTGGAGAAACTGAAAAATCCCTCCAGTTTCAATAGTTTTTTTATCTGACTACGTTTTATATTGACTTTCTCAAAAGGACCCTATTATACCCCACCTTATGAGGTTATGGAATGTGGTTTTACACTGGAATTGTCAGTTACCTGATTTGACTGTACAGCAAATGAATCCTTGTAACATCTCAGAAATAAACACAGAGCAACAGGGTAGTCTTGTCCCCTGTACCTGGATCTCACAGTGAGCTGGAAACGTGAGCTTGGTGAGCTGCAGATATGATTCAGTGCTTCCTTGCCAGGTTACACACACTGCAACTGTGTTCTGTGCTGGCTTTCTTGGCTGAGGGCCTTTAATATTGATTACTAGTGGCATCATGCTCTAGTAAATTATGAATGATGAAGGCAGAAATATCTGAGAATCCCATCCATCAGACTTGTTCACTGCGTGGGCTGTGGCTTATTTGTCACATAATTATGTGGGAACCATTGTTTGCCTCCAGGAGGTTTTGAAGACAGTCCTCAGTGTTTGTGAAAGAACTGTGCAAATCACCCATGAGCCAGAGACATTATTCTTCATCCTCTGGGAGGACACCGTGACTCTCGTGGCATATCATCCGTGAGAACAACACACTGCAGGCATGGTTGTAAATTCCAATTAGAAATTTTAATTAGAGTTGAGAGACAAACAACAACAAAAAAAAGTGTCTTCAATTAGCACAGTTCAGTATTCACCAGATAAAGAACTACCTTTGAATGTCTTCTCAAGTTCTGTACAAATGAGATAGCAGCAAATAAATGACAGAGGGAAAGGAGGCAAGGGAAACTTTTCTTGATGAGATCCTGCTCCTTCGTAATCACCGTGTTATGTCTCCTCCCCATTACTATGTATTTAATTTTGTAACTAATGTTAAAAACAACATCCAAAAAGGCCCATATATGGGTAAGGTCCTAGTAATGAGGGAGAACTTTTTTAAAAGGGAATTAGACTTTCTCTGTGTTAGGGATTATGGTATCAACCTGGTTTCAGCATACTTCTGCAAGATTTCCATTGCACATGTTGCACCTTTTGCTTAAGCAGAGCTGCAGCCATTTACTTTTTCTGTAGCATGTTGGAAATATTTCTATAAATACTGCTTTTAATCTTAGTGAACTTAGTGAACAGTAACCACAAAAGATATGGGTGAGATGCTAATTTTATTCTAGTCATGGTGAAATGCTAGTATTTCACCATGAAAGGTGAAATATGAAAGGAGATATTTTGCCCAGCTGGCAGTCCTTCTCAAAATAGATCAGTGCCCTGATTCAGGACTGCCTGTATGAGTGTTTGGGTGATGCCCTTCTTAGCTCTGGTGCAAAGTTTTGCTGCTGTTGCTGTTCCATTTACAATTTCATTGCTGCCACCATGGAGAACTTTGCACAGTTGCATCTAGATGTGCAATAATATATCTGACTGTCAGGAACCATTCCCACATATGCAGCTTAAGTTGCTGTTCTTAGTTACTGCTATAGCCCCTCTTCCAAACTGGATAACTTCCTTTTATTTTTCCCCAATAACCTCTTTCAAATGTTTTTGGATTTTCAGATTTTTGCATAGGAAATGGCTTAGATGAGGTGACATCAAGGAATAGTTTTAGAATTGTAGGCATAGCTACTGTTTCCTTTTAATATGTATTACAGAGGGAAGAAATCATTGAAGTAAACAGAAAGGGAACTGAGTACCTGACATTAAAATTCCGTGCTCCATTTTTGCCGGCAGTATCAAAAACATCATGAGTAGCTTCATAATTAAAAGCAGTAGAAAATGGCAAGGAAATATCCTCAAATATTGCAATGAAATTATCAGAAATAATTTTCCCTGGGGTGTTTCAGTTCCATTTTAAATAGAATCAGAGTTAGAGATGGTAAGAATTCTGTGACTTAGATTTCCCAGCCTTTCAGCAGTCCACTCCATATGTCTATGTAACTAAGAGTAGCATATTCCTAGTTCATTCCTTCAATCCTTTATCTTGGAATGCTTTATAACTGTGTTTGTTTTGAACTTCCCTTCTGTAAATATAGAAACCGATGCAAATCTTATGTAAGGATAAATAGCAGGATGGAATGGAAAATCAGAACATAATCTGTCCATTTCCTTAGCCCTCTGATACTACTAATGAGAAAGAATTTCTCCCAGCAGGGTATTTGGCTTGGCCTGAAAAGACAGAGTGCACTTGAAAAACCAGAATCTGTGATTAGGTATGTTTTCTACCCTCCTTCCATCTTCAGAGAGTGCTTTCCAAGGTAGCTGTATTTTGTCCTGGGCCCCAGGAGCCTGAACACTTCAGGAGTTATGATACCATCCACTGAAGAGCCCTGCGCGTGTTCAACCAGTGGAAAAAACAAAATGAGTGATGATCCTGCAATGCATTCATATGAATTTAAGGGAAGATTTGCTATTCCTTTATCTTTAGTAAGAATTATTTCATTACAAAATGCTACCCAGATGATTACAGATTCTGCTGAGAGCTTCCTCGTCTTGGTGGTAGCATCTGAACAGCATAACTGTTTAAGTTGCTCATCCTCCCTTGATTCTGCTGCCACAGGGGTTTGCTCCCTAAGCATCACATCCTTCCATTTCTGCCTTTGGTCATCTCTACCCAAAACAGAACTGTCATTACTACTCCCATCTGTACAGCAAGATACAGTGGTATGGCATATGGCATGACTCCCCAGACTCATTATCAAGAACATAGCCATCACAGCTGAGCATCTGCTATTGCTTCTTGCAGCCACCAAGTACTGGGCAGCTTTTAGATGTGCATGAACCAAGGCCATAAAGTGGTTTTTGTACCTTTAGTGTGTTGATGGTCAACCATTTGTAAGGGGCTTTTAGCGTCTGTCTCAGCCTGTCATAACAAGCCTCTCCTGCTGTGCAGTGCTGCTTCTGCTTAGCACAGCTGAGCAAAACTGGCTTCTGCAACTATTAAAACAGCTAATGTAGTAAATGCAACACGGTAAAATAGTTAACAAAAGTAGGTCAAACAGGTTCCTGCTACACTGTTTAGTGGTGGTAGAAATCACGTTGCTTTAATTACATGGGGGCAGCTCAGAGGCAAAGCACAGCTGCCCCCCATCAGTGTGATGAGAGAGGGAATTAGAAAAACTGGGAGACGAGGTGGACTTGGCACTAAGGGAGAGAGTGAGAGGAGATAAATGTAAAGAAAAGAAGGGAAGGCAGAAGAGCAGCAGTGGCAAAACAGTACGTAAAACATAAAGTTTGTGTGAGGTTGTGGGGGGTTTGCTGTTTGTTTTTTCAAAGTGGTTCATGCAGAAAAGGATAAAGGTACTGTTTTAATTCTTCACCATGTTGAAGTAAAGCAACAACTCAGTCATACGTTTAGGCCTTAGAAGGTCTATTTCCAGCAGTGCCCCTATTTTGCATGGAGGAGAGGGTTTGCTTGTACTTGCAGTAAGCATATGCCTCAGGCCTGACTGCATTCTCTTCCTAATTCTGGGAACCTGAGCCTGGATGTTTGTTGTTAAGACTGTTGTTTAACCAGGCCTGTAATCATGAAGGCACACTGTAGACAGTGTCACTTGCATTAAAACTACTCCGCAGTGATAATTTAGGTTTTTTGGTGAGAATGAAACACCACATTATTAGAGACTTTATTGTATAATAAACGAATGCCATCAATCAATTAAGTGATATTTTAAGTACAAATTTACTTTGAAAAGTGCATGTTCTCCTGTTCCATAGCTTCTGGCTCATATAATTCTCAATTTATAAGCAGTTAAACCCCAGAGCTCATTCAATGATATGAAAGTCAATACAAACCAGTCAGATTTTTGGGAATTCAAGTTGAGGACCAGGGTCAGAAGACTAGATTGGGAGAATTACTAGGAAAGAAATGCAGGTGAGAAGGGGCACCCATTTATATCATTTGTATGATATCTTTTCACAAGAGATTTCAGAACTGACACTTGGACACCTGTGACTCCAGCCCTGTCTGGTACAAATTATTGCATCTCCACTGAAGGCAGTGAAAGGAAGTCATGCCAACACACAGAGTTGTGCCAGTTCACACTGTACAAGACTCTGACCTGAAAAAATGATGTTGTATTCTAAGCACAGTGTGGGAAGTACTTGAAACATCTGTTACAAAAACTCCCAGTAACTTCTAACCTTCTAAAAACTATTTGTGTGATTCATGACTGCTCCTTTTAAAATGTTTTTCAGATATATTTTTATAAAAGCTATATTTTTTCAATCAAACCTCTTAGCATGGTGTTTGTTCATACACAGAAATTTGTTAATTTGTAACCATGAACATATGTATGACTAAAAATGGCTATTATTGAGGGCATTTATATTCCACTAAAAAATTACAGAGTCAGTCACAAACACTGTATAGTTATTAGTCCAATCTGTAAAACCCAGGAGGGGGAAGATTCATAGATGTTCCACAAATAATTATCAAAATAATTAAAATTGCTTTGAAAATTATTTGGGGGAGAGAAGAATAAATTTGTCAGCTTATTTTATATGAATAATTTAGACATCTCTAAAGTTAGTATGATCTTCAAGTTATTGAGACATTACAAAGATAAACATTTCAAAATTGAGTTTTAATAGAGCCTTAATTTTAGTAAGTCTGTTGCTATGTTGAATTTTTTTCTTTAGATTCCTGTGCCTAATGAAATTCACATTGTATTGGACAATCATCAATGTCAGGAAAGCTGAGAGAACCACCCCATGCTTTGTCAGAATGAGTGTTGAGGGAATTAGGAAGCAGAAACAGTACCCCTCTTGAGACTGGCTTTCTGTGTCTGTGAAGTATGATGACCAACAAGCACTGCATACCATTTTAGAAAGAGAAATTAATAGACAAAATGTGATGTATACAATTTACTACAGGTAGGCTTTCCATAATACCTTTTCATTTGCTTTAAAAAAAAGAAGTCAGTGAATAGTGCAGCTGCTTTTCCTTGACAGTTTTAACGCTGCTGCTGACAGTCCCACGATACTGCTGTCCTGAAAAGTTTTAGATAAAGGAGCTCCTGAAGCTTAAGAATAGCATATAGCTGTGATGACTCAAATTCTGAGCTGCCTTATGGATGAATATGTGTTCTCTTTCTCCTACACCTGAAAATTAAATTTATAGTAATATTGTAATCTACAGTGAGATACATACATTTCAGAAAAGGTCTTCTGTTATTTACAAGTATTGTTCTGAAGTGTGTGTGTAAAACACATAAGCATTGCAAACTGAGGACTCTGTGCAAGAAGACAGTATAACAGAAGGGCCCACATGTAGCAGTTGCTGATTCTAGCACTTTCCCGTGGTTATCAGGGAATAAGGAGGGACAGAACAAAACCTGCCGATGGATCAATGATTGACCCTTCAGAGTTGAAAAATCACTGCCTTGAAGATGAGATGTCTACAGTAAACATTTTCAGGCATCCTTTTTTTTAAGCAATGAAAGGCAGCAGAGCAGGTGTTTAACAACTCTCAGTTATATGAAAACTCAGGGTTGGTGTTCACATTTGTCTTCAAGGTAAATGTTAGACACGTTCAGTGCCTGTGTACGAGGCAGCCTGATCTGAGATCTGCTCTGTGCAGTACCATTTCTTTCTAGAACTAGATCCAGAATAATTTTTTTTTTTAATCTAGGTTGCTCAGTTCTGTAGGGGCCCGAGCAATAGAAGATAATTTAGAGAGCCAGTGAAACTGCCTAGCAAGGATGGTTTATAAGCATTAATAAATTATAATTTTTATTTTAAACATATTCTGTAAATTGCTGTGTCAATTAATGTCTTATATAGGACATTCCTGCTGGGTAGTTTATTAAGGCTATTTATATTTCTGCTAATTTCTTGCAGTGCATAAATCCTGATTTTGATCACAGTAAAGTTAATAGAAATTGTGACCTTGTTTGCAAGGGAAGCAAAATCTGGAGTTAGTTTTTTGCAGTCCTTTTCAAAGTTGAGTTTTTCTATGTATGGCTGAGAAGCTAAATCCAGCAACACTTTTTCAAAGCTGCAGTCTCTTTAGAGTATATAACAGGTGCATCAGGAAGCTACAGAGATGTTTCAAAGGCTTCTAAAACCAACCAGTCCTTTTTGGCTTGGCACAGGAAGTACAACACTTTCTTCTTGGAGATGTGTTGTGATTGAAGACATTTCACACTGCATATTATTTTATTATTTTAATATTTTTCCTTAAATTTGATTCTGGCCAAATTCTCATTATTTACTGCAGTGCAAAGCTTCAGAGAACCTTTTAATCTGATTTCTGGAGTGGGGTTTTTACTGAGCCGTTTGCCATGAGTGAATTATTTCTGTACTTGCTGTGGCAGTGTTAAGGTTTGCTGTTGGACTCAATAATCTTAAAAGTCTTTTCCAACCTGAACAATTCTGTGATTCTAAGAGCCTTTCTGCTGATACAGATAACAAGACTGTTACCCAGTCTTCTGTGTTGGTTACCTCATTCAAATCCAAGATCCATTGCCTGGTGGGACAAATTCCCTTAACTAAAGAGAGATGTTCTTTGGCAAGTGAAGGTCAGTAGTGGTGAATTTTCAGCTTGTGAGTGTGGATCTGATCACTAGGCCCACTGGTGAACGATTTTTAGACTGTGTTTTGCAAATGACCACAGGTCTTTAAATAGTAGGACAGAGTCTAAGCTGTCTCTTCATTTTATGAAAGGATCAGACATACTGAATGTCATTCTCTGTTCAGAGAGTAAGAGGCATTTGAATTCAAAAGAATAAACACAAGAGGTCCTTCTTCAGGCTTCAGACCTAGGATAGGTCTTTTGTATGTTATGCTTCACTGGCTAAAGACAAAGGAAAAACTATAGAACTGTCTTCTTCTAAATCAGAGGAAATATCTTTTACATCTCTCAATTTGGAAATAATGGAATGGATATTTCTGCTTATTTATTTTTGTGTTTAAAACCATGTAGTGTAAAAATGTTGTGTATGCCTGTGAGAATTGAGAGAACTGATCACTTGGAATTGAAATTCCAACCATGGTGAAATGAAAGAGTTGAAAAATAATCTTTTTATTCCTAAGAGGAACATTGATTTTCTCATTTGGAAGCATATAGAATTTTTGTAGTCTTGGAGAAATGGTTTTGTTTGGAAGAAATTTTTTCTTTGTTTAAATAGGATGGTCTAGAATGAAAAAACTTAAAAATACCTTAGATGCTTCTGAGATCTATATTCTTCCCTAGTGCACAGGATCACTGCTGAAGGTGAGCATGAATAATGAAAAAGAAAAACACTACTATAAGCTGAAACTAATGATCTGGCTAAATTACTAGTCTTGACATGCAGGTTCCAGAACCTGAGTTGGAGCTCAAAAGAAAGAATTCAAAAAGTCAGTCAGTTCTTTTGAGTGCTATGAGGAAGAACATTAAGAACCTGAATTACTTGAAAACTTAGAGCCAAGAAGGCTCTAAGAAAAAGGTCTTTTTAATTAATACTGGCTGATTGCTAAGCATTTTCTAAGTAAGAAATGACTGCTCATTTATGCAGGTAGGTGCAGCAGAAGAGTCAAAAGTAACTTGGCCAGTGCCACAGAAGACACATGTTTGAAAAAGTAAATAAAACCCCTAACCACAAAATATAACAGGAAAAAAAACAGTTGTCTGTAACATGCCATATCTGTTCAGTCATCCATTCTTCCAAATAAAAGGGAATGCTCATCTCAGAGAATGGATAAGAACTCTTTCATGATAGCAGTACTATTTAATATTTTATAGTAGAGGTGTTGATGCAATTTTACATCTATTAGAAGATGTGCTGAAAAGATAGAGAAGCGTAAGTTAACCTTTAATGGAAGGAAAGTTTGCAAATGCTGATCAGAAGTAATGTCAGAAAGGTACTGAGAAAGCGCTATCAAAGACAGTTCCTCAGCTTTTGCCTAGTAAAGCAGGATTTCCACAGAGATAATAGAAACTTCAATGGGCAAAAAAATCTGATGTAATTTACCTAGACTTGATAAACTCAGCTTTTATCACATTACTGCGGAAAAGAATAATGCATCATGTCAGCAAAAAGTAATAGTAAGTGAGCTTGTGGAGTGCTCAGAGCAGCACACTGGGGCCACAGAGGATGCTCATGTGTAGAGACGATGGGATTAATCCATTAACACCTCTGCTCTCCTCTGTTGGACCCCAAGGTTGACAGACTGGGGGCTTTCTCAGTTTGTGATTTTTTTTTTTAGGTGGGATTTCCTTTGTTGTTTTTAAGAATAACTTGTTAACTCATATTGCTGTATATTACAGAAGGTTCTTCACAGATTTTTTAAAAATAATTTGTGAAGTGTTTTCACTTCATGTTTTGTGCGTCATGTTATCATTACCTTGCATGTTTTTTGTATTGCTTTAGATGTTGGATTTTTTGCCTCTCAGTCTTTGGGTTATTCTCTTCATCTAGAATTCTGTTGCCTTTCTATATCACTAAATCCTACGTTAGCATCATTATCATCTTTTCTGCTTATCTTGTCCACTGTTGATATGCCTTCTATTGACATGGGTGGAGAGGAACATATATCTGCTGTCTCTGTGGTTTGACTAGAAGCAATCTGTTGTGCACTTTGTTAAATAGATGAGACTGATGCAGGAAGAGGAGAAAATGGAATATCAAAGGAATTGATTTTCAGGCTATTTAATGTCTTCTTTTGATTGTTTTTTGAATTTTGTAAGATTCGAATTATGGTTTCTGAGCCTCTCATTGTCACTGTTAGAACTTTCTACCCCAGTTTACACTTTCAGGACAATTTGCCCAGAATATCTGTAGTAAAAAAACCCACACTGAAAATATAATTTAAACAAACTGTTGGGAGCAACTGCAGTGCTTAAGAATTTAGAATTATCAGAACATTTCAAGCTCTCATGTACTGTTTTAATTTAGAAGAGATTAGAGTTGTCAGCCTGAATATTATACAATAGGTCAGAACTGTTCTCATCTAGCAAATAAAAATGCCACATAACATGTCCAGGCAATTTTTTTTCTTGTGTTATAGTAAGTGATTTTTTTTGTATGGATAGCTTTGGACAAAAAGGTTTCAGCAGGTTAAAATGTCAAAACATTTGAAAACATGAAGGTGAAATATTACTGGGCTTCTAGATGATGAGCCTGGCACATAGATTTTGGATTTGGATTCCGTGTGTTTCCTGTTGAACACTTAAGCCGATTAAAGGTAATGCTGCCTTTCATCTTTGGTTTGGTTCAGGAGCCCAGGCTTACAGTGGGCTCTTACATCCCCCCAGCGAGCTGGTGCCGAAGGGCCTTGGAGCCAACACCCCCAAAACACACAGGCTGTCGTGGTTTTGAAGCTGCTGCTGCTTTGTGCAGGGCTTGGAGCCTAAAGCTGCCCTCACTCAAGCACTTTGCAAATGAGCGCTACTTGCAGGGGGTGATATAGGACAATCAAAAGAGAAGGGCAGGGCTTCCTTTTGCTAAGTTGAAAATGATTTTATTTAATGCTTTTGGAGAAACAGAGCAGCTGTGCTGGATACCTGCAGTGTCTCATAATCTAATACTATTTGAGCGACTCACATTTTGTAAGTGCATTAATTTGAAATAGATCAGAGTTGCATATTATGTAGCTATTACTAGAGTTATCCATATTTTAAAGATGTCTGTTCTCATTGCAAATTGGCAGTTCAATCAGCAGTTTTTAAAACCAATTGTCGCTTACAATATAAATTCAGCATAAAACCAACCTAGTTATTGGAGCACATGTATAGCACTTGGAGATTGATGATGTAGTAATTGTTAGAGGGTTGCCAATTTAAACATTCTTTTGATTGATATTGTACTGTCTCTTTTGTTACTTCGTCAGAGTTGAAGTTCTGAAGGTCAGATTTTTGTTTCTCAAATTCTTAAGAGTATGTGATTAACTGTTAGAGAAGGTAGTTAATACAGTAGATGGAAGATTCACTTTTTAGTTTCTTTAGTTTTATTGATAATTTTACTATGTCATTCCATTAATTGAAGTCATCCACTGGCTCATTTAGAATTCATGGACCAAGTTCAGTCCCCATGGAAGCATATTTAACTCCCTCTGTAATTACATGAGCCATACTACTTCCAGAGTATTCATTCAAATTCTGATCAGCAATTCAGCTTCAGCTTAGTTTCTCCCTGGCATTGTTCACCACTTGCAGAGTACAGTTATTTGCAGAAATGTTTATGGAATGATTGTATCCACAGTGTGATTCTGTGAACAGGGAATTTTTTTTTTCTCCTGCTCATTAACTATCATTTGTCCAATCAGGAAGCAGAGAGAATGTCAGAAATTATTTGTTCACATAAAATGTTGATTGAATATTTATGAGTAACTGAAAAAAAACCCTGCATTGATTTGTGCACCAAGGAAAGAGCTATGTTTGTCAGATAATTTATTTGAAATCAGCAATCAAACTAGCTCTTAGCCAGAGTTGAGTTCAATCTAAACCTGAATATATTTACAGAGTAGTGGTATTTTCCCCAAAGGAAAATATGGGATAGTAGAGACTTTAATTTAGCATGATTTCAAGAGCCAATGGTTAGAAATTAAAGCCAATTGGATACCCATTAGTAATAAGGTGCAAATTCCTATCAGAGCAAATGAGAGGCCATCATAGAAAACAATGACAGGAACTGTTGAAGTCATCTAAGCTGACACAATTCTGGAAACTATAATTTAATGTGATGCAAGTCATTAGAGGTGAGCAGGTGGAAGTATAGAGCCCATGGCATATGGAAAAGCAGAGACAAAAAACTGATGGTCCTCTGGCTCTTGAATCTACTCACATGTCAGTTAAGTGGCAATCACAGCTAGGACTTCTTTGAATTTGAATTCAATTTAGAGTGTTCAGAAATAACACTGTTACAGCAGATGAATAATGCTGTGCCTTTAAAGAAATTGTGTGTGTGTGTGTGGGGGGGGAGTTAATGTGTTTCTGCATAACTTTAAAAATAGTTGTTAAATTTCTTGAATAATTTTCCCTCTTTTCTTTTCTCTTAAAGTGTGATTACACAAATTACACAGGGATAGCTCTGTTATGCCAAGCCTTTCCACTCAGTTGGCTGTCCATAAAGGCTTAGAGCAATCAAGTGGAAAAAGCTGAGGAATGCATTTAAGTCGTTCCGATGTTACAACAGTATTAAATTTGTATTTGTTTAGCAGGGAACTGCCCTGATTGGGAACATTGGAACTTTGTTGCTCTTGCTGTGTTAAAGATGTAGTGATTTATGCAGCACGCCTATTCCATCTCAGCATTTATTTTTAGTGCTTTCAAACTCTGAAATTAGCCTTAAAGCTGTGAGGTCTGCATTGACTGACTCGCTAATGGCATCAGTTTGGGAAGTTAAAAATAGCTACACAGTTTATGAACACACATGTTTTATTAAAATAAGATGAAACTTAAATAAAATAAAAAAAAAACTGGAGAAAACTGAGATAGATTACCACATTAAACCTGGAGCTTTTATAAATTTTGCTGATTTGCATTTGATGTGGAGGTCTGTGACCAAAGGGCAGGGACAGGACTCAGTATGTAAGAAGTAGATCAAGGTAAATCAGAGCTGTGAATTTCAGGTTGGGTTTGAGTTTTAATTTGATCTTTGATTTCGTATTAACACGGAACCAAATCCTTAAATTTTTTATTTGTTCTCAAATATGTTCGTATGAGGAAATCTTCCATTGTTCAAATTATCAAATACCACTGCATTAGTGTAATACAACATAATAAAAAGGTTTCCTTTGTTATAATGTGCCTGCACAGTGTTTTCACCATATGGGGCAAATAATGAGTACCAATTGACTTCAAAACTGTGTGTGATGTCAGCATTATATAAGCATCAGATAATCATTTAGTGTTGCTGGATCAAATTATGACATGGACTGACTAATCATGTTTTTATTTTTTGTGTCCAATGCAGTCATGACACTAAGCCCTTTACCTGTTGGATTGATTGATTTAAACATCTCATTAAGTTTAACCCCATCAAGTTTAACCTCTTTCTTGTTAGCAACTATGAATTTGGGGTTTTTAAGAATTTCTGGAGCTATCAGGTTGCTTTTTCCCCACGTTGCATTTTTTAATTCAACTTAAGTAACAGGAGTAATTGTGAGTGTTTGCATAATGATAAGACTGGGAGAATTGGGACCTTCTTGAGCACTCAAGGCACATTTAAATATGAGCTGTCAAGTGAGCTGCATGTCATTCTGCCAGATGTGTGACATACATGGTTAATACTCTGAAGAACCTAATTTCCCTCTTTCAAAAGAAGCCATGCTGGATAATTATGAATTAACTATTTGCTGCAGAATGCCTATTTCTGACTTCCCAATGTATTTTTAATACCCTACGTGGTGTGTTTTCAAATAAGTTAAACTGCCCAGTGTAGATTCTATTCGCTGCACATAAATAACTTGAAGGAATACTGTAATTTGATAATTACTCCCTGAGATAATGCTGTAGTTAAGTCACTAAGAAGACACAAAAATGCAACCTACAAGAACTGTGGCAGATTTGATATTTATTTCTCTTCAACTTCCTTAGAACTGTTCAAACTTCTAAAAATCAATGCTGATTAACTTTTTTGTTAATCAGACAAACATTGCCTCTTAGGATTCTTCCTGTCCCTCCAACTTTGTTGCTCCCCAACTGTTTTCGGACTTGTGCTTATGGGGGACTTTTTCCCACAGTCACAGAATGATTGAGGTGGGAAGAGCCCACTGGAGATCATCTAGTCCAGAACCCCTGCTCAAGCAGGATCAGCTAGACCAAGTTGCCAAGGAAAAGATCTCATGGTACTTTATTTTCCTATTCTGTGCATACAGAGGAGATGAGACCCAGTTTATCTTGAGCAAGTGAAGAGTCCCCTGTATGGGCAAATTAGTGACATCGAAATAATTCTCTCTCTTTCCTGATTTGGTGATTCCAAGCCAAATGTTGTGTCTGGACAGGGGGGAAGAAAAGTTCCTGTGAGGAAAAAAAGTGACCTCAGGTAACCATCACTGTCCCAAAAGGCTAAAAGTTCTCCAAGATTCGAGACAGATATAAAAGAAACTCTAATATTTCTGACACCTCTTCTTTAAAGCGAGCAAGCCAAGCATTAAGGATATAAAGTAACTATAACCAAATAGAGTAACCCATGAAATTGTTTCATCTTCAGTAGCAGCTGTGATTCAATAGTGTATATAACAGTTGGGATGGAGTCTCCCAGCTGATAGTGAAGGATAAACTTTGGTTACTTCAGGCTAACAGGACAGTGACTAAAGCTCTAATTTCAGTAAGGCTGGCCCAAAGATTTCGGTCAATGCCTGATGAAATGCTCCCTGGCTAACACCCATGAAATGTGAACCAGGCTTTAAATGCAGAGCAGCTTCAAACAAGTCAGAGAGATTCTTTGTGCAACAGGAGAATAAATCTGGTGCCCCATGTGCTGCAGAGAATGTAAAGTTGTTTTTATTAAGAGAGTGCTCAACACTATATCAGGATCTGGTACAGTAATGTGATTCAGCATCTCGGATGTTGATGTAGCCTGTCACCTCAGCTTCCCATTCATCTCCCAAATTGTTCTTTGAATGTTGCAAGAACAAAATTTTCAGGTACCTACTTTTAGGGCTGATGCAATTTAGTTCATAGGGCTTTGTTGGCTTGAAGCAGAGCATGAGATTTCCTCTGGAATTATCCAGACTGTGGATAGCGTGATTTTTAATTACAAGTTTCTTCCTGCTGGGAATCTGACAAGTTTAAATCAGATGTCATTTGTAAGAGTGAGTTGTGCTGGAGACTCTGACAAATTGCTCCCCCATGATTCTGCTTATGAGGATAATAAAAGAGTTTTTTGAAGGAGCATGCCAAAGGAAGTAACCTGTAGTTGGCTGTGGTTCTGTCCTCCAGATGTGTACAAAGGAGGGATCTGGACCAGCAGTTTGTTGACTGAAAGTCTGATGCTTTATTCCTGACTGGTTTTGTTTTAGGGGAACAGCTAAGTGCAATTAATGTGTCTGTGAGTTAAACTTAGCTCTGCTCTTTCGTGGTTTTCCCACACTTAATTCATGTCACAGACCAACACAAATAGAGAGAAACCCACTCAGGGAAATTGATATTCCCATGAAGTAATCTTATGTAAGCAGACATTCAGTGTAGGGGAAATCTCCCTTTGGCTGAGAAATTCCAGAGTTTCGAGGTAGTGTGAGGACAACATATATCTGCCACAGAATGGTAGGGTTCCCAAAACCCACAGCAGGACACTGTGGACCCCATGGTGTGCAGTCACCTGCTCCATCGGGGTACCCACAAAATCCAGGATGTAGCTGTGGTTCAGTGGATTGCACTGGCTTTGTGGTCACAAGAGCCAAGTTGTGGCAAGGACAGGGTATGAGGGTATGAATTATCTCTTTCCTGTCCTGAGCTTCGGCACAGGCTGTCTGGGCCTGGGAGCTGAGTCTCTAGGAATTGAGAGGGTCACTCCCCTCCCTCCTTCCAGTTTGCTGTGGATACATGGGTCAGGACTGCAGTGGTGTCTCCTCTTGGCAGTGTCCTAGCACAGAATTCCCTCTGTTATAGGCACAGGTCAATGTCCCCTGGGAAGGAGGGGAGGAGCAGGAAGGCAACAGTTAATTCCCAAGCCACTATTTCTCTGGTGCCCACCCCTGCCCTCCTAGGGAGGATCTGGGCCTAGAGGCCCCATGTAGGAACACAGATTTGTGCTTTAGGGACAATCAGTTGCACAAAATAGTACAAATCACTAAATAGTTTATTGTACAATAGACAATTGTAATAATCCTTATTAGTGTTTTTATTCATATGCAGATTAAGAAGCTGCTAACAATAGTAATTGTTGTTGGTTTAGAACAATCAAAAGGATATTGAAAAATTAATTTACTTAAAAGAGTCCTGAAAGAACCATTATTTATGTTGCAAATATTCAGTCACTTTTAATAATGAGTGACTGATGTGCCTGGTTTTTGTATTAATTCTGAGCAGCAAGACAGCGAGCTTTTTCTTTGCTTTGGGTCTGTGTCCTGCAGATACCATTATAGGATAATCTACTTCAGATATTAAAATAAAGGCTCCTAAGACAGGCAGAAAATGCGGGGGGAAATCTGTGACATAATCTGCCTTTAGAGATGAAGGCGGCTTAGCGTCACAGCCCAGTGGTACCTCGGCAGCCTGGAGCTTAGTGGAGCTGTTTTAGCTATTCACTGTTGTACCTGAAGGTCATTTAAACAACCTGGGTTTAGAGGTGTTGATTTTACTTTGCTGCCTCATCCATCTGACAAGCTGTTACTCAGAAATCTGAGCCTCTTCTGCTTGGCCTGTGTGTACCTGTAGGGCCTGAGTTTATATGTGAGCCTTCACAATGACTGAATGGCCTAGAAATGATATAAATTAAATGAATGAAAATGGGGCAGTGACGGGGGAGGTATTGCAGTATTTGCACAATTAAGCAACATGCCTTTGCATATCATGGTATTTACAGTTTCATTTCTTGCTAAGGTTTACGGCCTGATCTGTGTGAGGGGCACAACATGAAGTTTGTGGTGTTCTTAGTCATAAGAGAAGTGATGCTCACTCAGCCAAGCACAGTAAGGCTTCCCTCACAGCTAGGGCAGTTGAATTGGCATTAATGTCCTGCTTGATATCAAAGTAATTTTCTGCTTTTTAAACAGCTTTATTTATTTATTTGTTCCTAACCTAGAAAGTCTTTTAAGACTTGAGTACTCATGGTAAGAAATCTTGGTGTATAGTTACATTTATTGTCATCCTTCATTTCCATCTTTCCTTTTAAAAATGTCATTAGTACTAAAAGTACATTCAGTGATGGAAATGCACCAGGTGATGATTTCTTTGCCCTTCTCTTGGGAACCAGAAAAGCAGAAGAAAAGAGGAATCTCTGAGATGTGAGCACAGTATTCCAGCCTGAGACACATTTTGATTTTACTTGCAGAGCCTCGTGAACTTTGCAATTTATTCATGAACACAGGCAGGATCGAAGCTCCAGTTTCTGCATGAGGTCATAGGATACAGGCTCTTCATTTACATTCTAGATGCTGAGTTCTTTCTCTGAGTGCCATTTGCAGTCACCCTGCAAACAGTGGAGCCACCACTTCAAGATGTTTGGTGGGCAGGCCTATTATATTAAGGTACATATATTTTTCCACTTGCCTTACAAGGCTCAAAAATGCTTCAGGGAAGAAATTTTCTATTAGGATACAGTTCGATAAAACTTCATAAGCTTCTGTCAGTCTCTACAGAGAGAGAGCAACAATAAAGATTGAAACAAATCAGTTAAAGTAATAGACTTTGTCACTTGAAATACATCCTCTATAGCTAAGGAATTACTTTTTGTAAGCTACTGTAATTAAGGATTTGCTTTGATTTTGTTGCTGTCCATTTAAAATATCAGGAATTCTTTTCTTCAGTTTAATGGACTTGGTTTAAGAGGTAAAGTACTACTTTGTGTGCCTGGGTGGGAGCACTGAGGAACTGTCCTTTGTTCTCCACAGGACAGAGAGCTGTACCAAGCTGCACCTCTCACCCCTGCCCACCAAATAACCACACCACAGGTCCTTATCCATTGAAGCAATTAGTCCAAACTCAAAGTGAAATGTAAATGACCTTTGATCTTCTGTAAAAAAAGAAAAATTTAACTGTTGATGACAGAGATAACCAACAAAAAACGGTAAAGGTGCTCTTTCCTTATTTTGGTGGTTATCAGTCTTGTCTGCATCATTAGTGTTCTAACGAACCCATCCTCCATCCATGCACTGTTCTGGAGTTGGGCTGTTAAGTCACATAAGTCATTTAAAGAAAAAGGCATCACAGCATAGACATCAGATGTCTGAAATTTTACTCATATTATGACAAAGCACCAAATCAGGCTGCTAAACCTGGCAGAGATTTCATTCATTATGGTTTATTAAAAATAATCCCACTGAGCATGAAACTAGGCTATATATAGCGTTTGTCTTGTCTGTAGTTATAGACTGTGTATGACATGAAAACCTGAGGCAAACAGTGTCAGGGTTTTACTCTGAAGAGTGACTAACTCTAACCTGGGAAAAGACTGCAGAAGTATCCACTGAGCAGCTCAAGTGGCAGAGCTTGGTGAGAGAACTGCTGCTTATCACTGAAATTGCAGCACTGAATGTTCTATATATGGAAATGCACAATGTACCTGCAAGTAATAAGCCTTTAAGATGGTGTTCCCAGATGGCAATATCTCAGCTGTAAGACAGTTCCTAAAGCCGTGTGAGAGACAAAACAATGAAGAAAATTGTCGATGTGAGTGCTCTGCATCTGTGCTGAGTTTCTCTCCCGCTTCTGTGTTTAAACACAGTGAAATTCTTTTCCTTGTTTTGGTGTTTGAGGCCCTCTGCTGCACTGCAGAGGGTTTTGTCCCTAGTCACTGAGAACGTTGGTAGTGCTCCAGACAGCTGGTGCTTCTCATCTCGTGGGTTGCTGCATGTATTGTGTTCCTGACTAATTCACGAGTTTAGTAATACTCATAACAAGACTTACAGACTATAATTATTTAGCACCAGGAACAGAGAGGTTAGGAGGTCAAGTGGGAGGTTAAAACTGCTGCTGAAGGAAACATTGCTAAATAGGACTAGGAGAAACCTTCAGAGCTTCCCTTTCATCAAAGTACCGTGACACTCAGGGATGACCTAAGCTATTACTTCAACTTTAATTCGCGCATTAATTTCGACATATTTCAGTCCATTTTAACTTAAGTCTCTAAACAAGTTCTTTAGTTGCAGTTGGTTTGGTATTTCAATTTGTTCTTCTCCCAAAAGGTGCTTGCAAGAAGGTCACTTTATAAACTTTTTTGGCTGATGAACTCTTTTGAGTGGGGTTTTTTGGTTTTTTTCTTTTATTTTGTGGGGAAAAATAAATATGTCCAACCAAACAAAAGACAATCAGACTGTCACTGACCACCTTAGGTTGAAATTTGTTGCCTGTCTTTTTGTTTTCCTTTTCCGTACATAATGCCTCACTTCCACATAGATGTTTCTGTGTCTGTATTTTATTCTGTCAACACCAAAATAGCTACATCTTAAACAATTTTTTTCTTGAATTTGGTACTTCTGGAAACCTTAAATCAAATGCATGCGTGATTCAAAGAAGAGTGGGTGAGATCTGGCTCATCTGAAATTAGAAGCAGATTTGTGATTGCTTCCAGTGAAGGCAGGAGAGCCAGTGGGCATAGGGGATATCTGTAAGTAATGTCTGTAGGGAGCCGGGAATTCTTCCCAAAGTTGTACATGTAACTACCTTACTTTGTTACCCTCACAAAATGATAAAAAATTACAGCACTTGTGGAACACAGGAGGAGTTAAAGGAACCTCTGTATCCATAGTCACTACCATACAGCATTGAAGATGACAAGGACTGGATTAAAAAGTAAAACAAAATGAACAAACAAAAAACTCCAAAAGAGACGAAAAAAAGAACCACAAAACCCTTGAGAACAAGGGTTTTACCGTAAAGCATCTTAAGAAGGTGTGGCACTTGCTTGTAATTTGCCTGACTTGTAGACAACAAATTTTATCAAATTCAGTTTAGAAAGGGTAGTAATGGTAGAATAACACAATTTATTTTAGCAAACATTCAGAAGGTTATACCACTAGAAGAACCACTTTCTGAGAAGTGGTGAGCTACCTGACTCATCCCTGGCACTACATATTTTTTATTGTTATGCTTATTATTGTGGTTCTAGGCATTCCAACAGTGACCCAAATGTCTATTATATGAAGTGCTCTACAATCTGAGATTAAAATGTATGCCCTTGACTTGAAGAGCTAAAGTCTACAAATAGAATATTAGAAACAGGAGAATGTGGGAGAGAGGAGAAGGGAATGCTAGGAGATAGCATTTGGGTAATGTTTTGGGTACACACATTATTGATATTTTTCCCAAATTTATTTTTATTTATTATATATATTTTTATATTTTTTTGACATCTGGGTAAAAGAAAAATTCTGCGGAACAGGCAGAGGAAGATAAGTTCCTTGGAAGATTCCAGCTTTACGTCTCTTAGCTTCCAGGAGTAATTGCTTGAAAAATGTGACCAATGAAGGCCAGCAATTATGAGCTGGAGGATAACCTATTGATCCTTGCTAGGCTGATAAATAGCAAGAGAAGGGGTTGAGAAGGGCTATAAAAATGAAGATGAGCGTTTTATGCAGCATGGAAAACAGAACAGGAATGATATGACATTGCCTTCCTGAATGGCAACCTGAAAACAAGGTTTTCAGAGGCATTCGAGATTTGAAAAGGGCGTGAGTGTTGACATCAGTGAGGAAGCCAGCAAGGGTCAACTTCAGTAGAAAAGCTGTATTTTATTGCAGAAAAAAGGCTGTATAGCAAGATTTGATAACTTTGGAGGAGGTTCAAGGTGAAGATGTGTATTATATAAAAGCATGATTACCTGAATGTGTCTGTGCCCACAGTTATCTGAAGCACTTGAGTCTAGTTATGAAACGGTAAAAAGATCTGCTTTTAAAGTTATTGATGCTGAACTACCAAGTGCTTATACACAGATGGCAGTGAAATAGTTCAGATTTTAATTTGGCCAGAAGGAATCAACTCTGGTGTAAAGGATGGACCAGTGCACCAGCATATGGGAACAAAGGCTGTTTGCTTCCTGGTGAGTGTGTGTTGAAGGAGAAGAAAACAGGATAAGAAAGACATGAGATTCTGTAGGAATCCACAAGGAAAACTGTGAACAGTAGGTAAAGAGGGATTGGTGGGGGTGGATCAAGGAACATGCACATAACACCAAGTCACAGGAGCCATAAGACAACATGCTTTTAAAAAAACAGGACACAGTTGTCTATGCCAGAATGGTTCTGATTTTTTTACTGCCTTTTATTTTTTTCCTGTTGAAGAGTTGTAGGGATCTTGTGCAGAGATAAGAGCAAAAGCAAGACAAGCTTTAGGAAGTAAATCAAGTAAAATTTTGATTTATCCAGCTCTTCTTATTTCTGTAGTTACCAGCATAAGGAGAACTATGGCAGTAAATACTGAAAGCATATATAAAACCAATGATTGACAGTTCTATTTGATTTAAAAAGTGGAGCTTAAGTAATAGGATTTTTGTTTGTTTGTTTTAAATAAAACCAAAGCAGAATACCAAAGTAGGCAGCACCAGAATTAGGTATTCCACTGCAATATAGGTTCAAGAATTTAAATTAAAAGGTCTGGCATTTAGTACCTGTCTATTTTCTATTAAAATGTTAACGTTTTTGTGTCTTTAAGCCTGTGTTTATAGTACCACACTGTATTATTTAAAGTTTTGAGCACCTTGGTTTTACTACTATCAAATATTGTTGCACAGAGTTCAGGTCTTAATTAGTGCATGGGCATGAAGAAGAGCAAGTAGGTCAGATAATCAGTATACTGCTGCCTTAATTCAGGAGATACAATTCTGAACACTGAAGCGAAATACTGAGTCTTTTTTACACACTTTACAATTAAAGTCTAAATTATGGTGCTACACTTGGTATACTAGCTGTTTGTCAGACAAGTTTCATAGTGAATAGATTCTCAACACGGATAAAATATCATTATAATGGTTTTAAGGTTGTATCATCAAGCTGAAAACCTGCCTCAGATTAATAACATGAATCTTCTAAGGGTTGACCTATGGTTTAGGGGTAACTTTCTGTAATTCTCAGCCTGTGTTCTTACACATTTACTTCCTCAGCAGTAGGTGTTTTAGGGCAGCACCAGACATAGAGATGCTGTTGCTGTGGCTACAGGACAGCATCCCTCTTCTGTCGCTTCCTACATGAATAGTAAATGGGAAAACACCTGATTTTTATCTTGGTGATGTATGTGTTTGTGTTGTTCAAACGAACTTGGATTCTTATCAGGGTTGGAAAGTTCTTTCTTTCAGATGTGTTTATGTAACAAGAAATGCCAGAATAAAAGTCAGGGACAACATAAATGGCAGTGTTAGCTAATTCTGTATTTACTGGAATCCACTAGACTGCTCTCTAGCTGGAGCTGTAGTCAGTATGAATCTGCTGTGAGACTTTGGACCTAACGTGTTAATACACTACTCCTGAAAATAAATGACTTCATGGATTCATTTGGAGAAAAATATGGTTCAGAGATGGAATAAAGTAGTGGTGAATCAAGCTTCTTATCCCTTGTAGTTATTATGCCGAAAGCAGGGTAGCAAATAAATACTGCTGGTGGTGAGCATTAAGTTTGCTCATTATAAATGCAGAGTCATGTACCAGTCTCTAGCATGATTTCATCTGGGAACATTGCCATAAGGATTACAAATGGCTTTCAGCCTGAAAATTGGTATGTATTGCTTTAAACTTCCAGTGGGGAGTTGGCAATTTATCCTTCAGATAATCATCTTGTGTTAAGTTGAACATCTTAGTGTAACTTTTTGCTACATGATAAACCAGCTCCTATGAATAATTTACTGCAACTGGCAACCCACTTCAGCTCTGAAGTCTTTATCAAGTCTGGTGGCTTTTCAAAGTTTAATAATAAACTTGGAGCCAAAAATCTCATTGCACTTAAAGTCAGTGGAATTTCGGTGTTAATTGCAACAGGAATCACAATTTGACCTTTTAGGGCAAACTTGTCTTGAATAGAAATGCTACATCAAATCATTGAGAGGCCAAAGTTGTGCATTTGTGTCCATGTTAGCAGAGCTCATCTACCTTCCTGTGTATTCTACAGCATCGGGGGGGTTTGTGCAGGTTTTATATTTTCACTGACCAAAAAAGTTGGCTGAATTACCTGGGCTTTCATTGCTCTCATGGCAGATTTAGGGTGTGTTCTGTACTGATCAACCACTACAACACAGCACATAAGATGTGAGTAATGCACCAAAATTTTTATCATTCCCGCCCTCCAGGAGACCTGCCATGGCAGTCAAGTTGGTAATTTTTAGAAAGGACAGCAGTTTTCCAGGCCCTGACTAACTGGATGATCCATACCAGTGAGGTCTATCCCATTTTTTTGGTCTTCTCCATCTGGCTAAGCTGGGCCTCACTGTCGGCATGGATGAGCTGAGGTTCTAAAGGGGATTTTGTGAATTGTGCGTGGCATCATCCCCCCTGTGTAAAACAAAGGCAGCCAAAGCTTGTCAGATGATCTCTAACATAAGCAACGAAGTCTTTGCTACATGCATATGCTAGAATCCATATGCATTATCTCAGCTCTAACCTTTTATAAACCACAAGCTCCTATTTTCCCGTTCTGAGCATTCCTGCACAGCTCTGCTCAGTGTTACATTCACTCCATGCCTCTGGCATGTGTGTGTGCTGTGCAGTGTTTTTCCCAGGGAGCATAAGCTGAGCAGAGGATGAACTCTTTGGCAGTGAGATGGCTGTGCAAGTGATATTTCAAGATTACAGCTGAAAGCAGAATTTGTCTCAGAGAAGATAGGTGGAATAGAAGGGCAAAAGGACCCTTTGTTCTGAGTGTAACAACTGAGATTTAGAGGAGACTATGACTCCAGGCATAAACTCTCCTTTTTCTCTTCCATGCTGGTTTGCTACATGACACTGCATTAGGAGGAAGGGGGAGACCCAGCAGTCCCAAAAAATGAGCAAGGGTGTGTGTAATGGTTTTGAGTCTTAGGTCTTTCTTCCTGGAAACCAAGGAAGTATTCCACTCTATCCCTTTACGTAACCAGAGGTATAAATAAGAAAGAGAGAGAAGGCTCTGCCTCTTCTCTCTTCTGGCGAGGTTGGGAGGCAGCAGATCCCTGTGGTTGGTCTCGCTCATCTGGGAGCTGAGGCCTGGTCAGGTTCGTTGTTTGCCATGTGGGAGGTGGAGGGTGCTGGTGGTATCTGATGAGATCCTACTTTCTCAAAGGGAAGTATTGAGATCTCATTTTACTAGTTTTTTTTTTAATTGATTGTTCCCGGGTTTCGATTGTGCAAATTTGTTTTAGTTTTCTTTTTTGTCCCGTTTTTCCCTTTCCCTTTCCCCTTTGGCATTGTTAGGGCTTCTTAATATATACATAGTTTTAACTGTATATAATTGTACTATACATAAATATATATATTTTTTAATATAGTTCTGCTGTATTAAGTTTTCATAGTTTTTTTCTCTCTCGCTCTTTGCCGGATGTTTTTTGCTGGGTCTTGGGGACTTGGTGGGAAGCCAAATCAAAACTAAGACATTATGGCATGGTCCAATGGCAAATAAAGGGTGAAGCTGCTTCTCCTTTATTCCAGAGTTGGTCTGAGTAGCAGTACTGACACACAGCTTTTTTTTTCATTGCAATATTTAAAGTTTTCCTGATATTCAAGCAAATTTTCAGAAAAAGTTAAGCTTAGAATACTAAATAGAAAAAAAAAAGTAACATTCAGCCGAGTAGTTCACCTGAAATGTAGCTGGGGAGAACATTTCAAACACCATATTTTCTCTCATGGTTCCTAGTCATTATGAGGCTCCCTAGCACTCATTTGTGTTTTCATGTTTTAGCTGTCTTTTTAGGACAAATAAATGTTGTTCTTAAAAAAAAGAAAAAAAATGTTTTTAAAAAATTAAAAGTATGCCTTGACTTGACCTCATGCTTTCACCTTATGAAGATTTTGAGACTCATTTATTAGTTGTAATTGTGTGATACTAATCTCAGTTTGCTTGTCTTGTATTTTGCCTTAATGTGAATTGTTAGAGAGATAATTAGGTGGAGCAAACAGAAGTGAAGCAATGGCCTTAGATAGGACACTTCTAGGGAAATAAATTCCAGAAAGCTGCATAATAATTGGTCCTTTAGTTGGAAGATGCTGGTTTACAGGCATAAGGCAATTTGTAGTCCAAGTTTCTCAGCAGATATATAAAAAAAAAAACAACTATGAAGCAATTTACAAAAATCCCCACAGTCTGGAGGAAGATTAGTTATAAAGAGATTCATTATGAGGCTGGTCTTTGAGAACAGAAGAGAGACTGAAACAGAAGCCTTGTGGCAGAGACCCATGTCATGCTTTGAAGACAACCAAAATGCTTCTCTTCTGAGACAGGGAGGAAGCTTTTGTTCATTTGATCATTTGCTTGCTGCAAATCTTTTGATTAATAACACACTGTTTGGTTTTGAACGATTTCTTTTCCATCACTTTAATGTGCTGTGAGCCTCAGTCTTCCAGAGGAAGCTTCCTGAGGTCACTGAATGTGGCTGGACCTGCAGGGAGGGCAGGGTAAGCGGGCAGCACGTGGCAACCTCCAGAGCCAGTGGGTCAGTGCGAGGATGGCACTCCCCCAGCCTTGAAAAGCTCCTGGTGGGAGTGCAGATGAAGGAGATGTGGCAGCGCTGAAGGCTCAGGGCCCACGTTGACTCTGACACTTTGCGGATCACAAATTCTGCCCATGCTTTAACAGTTTCTCACTGACATTAATGCTGAATCCTTGTAGCTTCACTTTTTGAGAAGGTAAGTGCCTTTTGTCAAACCTAACTGATTTCCTGAACAAAGGTGCTCCCTTCCACATGCCCAGGAGACATAGTTGTACATCAATGCTGTTACGGTGGAAAAAAACAGATGGTAAAGTGCTGTGGGCTAGGACAGACTAATGAAATGTAAGGAGGCTTATTTTGTTACAGAATAAGGGAGTTGTTACCGTGTGCTTTGGTACCAATATCCAAGCAAGATTCTTTCTGTGGAAATTCAGTAGCTCCTCAGGGAGCATGTGTATGATGGTGATGAGAAAACGTGTGCTTGTTTTGCTAAGGCAGCATCCCCAAAGTGCAAAGGAACTTTGAAAGAATGCTCTAAGTCAGCATCCAGCAAGTGCCTTGACTGCAGTAGAACTAAATAAATTTTTGTCTGTCGAATCTCTAGTCCCTTGAACAAGAACTGCTGTGACATTTGCTGCTGTAGCAGAAGCTAAAGGTCCAAGTTCTGAGTAAAATTTTCAGAGTTACCCTAGCGACTTACTAGTTCAGATTCAGTATTCAGTCATTTGGACTTCCAAGGCAGAACTGGACTGGTTGTTAAAAAACACTTTCCGGAATTACTGCAGAATTTCTATCCTGTTGTGTTAGTTGATGGTGATAGTCTAATACAGTAGGAACAAATGTGCTGGTAAAATGCATTTTGCCAGTATCTTTTGAAGTGTTTTAAACAAAAGTGCCTCAGCTGTCCATTTTGTGCTGAAGTGGACTGCAAAACAGCTAGTGTGCTTGTTGATGCTTGTTAAAAGCATACTCTTGAAGAAGTACTGCTGTGACCATTAATCTATTAAACAACTTATTTAAATCACGAGTGCAAACTGGTCTTTATAGGGCTACATGTGAGATGTTAAAGCACGATCATATTTTACCTAAAGGTCAATTTAAAATATGCTCAATAAAAAGTCATAATGTGCATACCTGGCACGTAAGTTATGAGATGGTAATTCAGTTCACTTAACTCAGGTGGTTAAATCTCCTACAGCCCACTCCAAACAAGTGATTTGTGTACCATCTTTAAACAAACAAACAAGCCACAAAAAAAAAATAAAGAAAGAAACAGGAAGATATAGCATGAAAGCAATTAAAATATTTTTAATATATGAAATTTTTTACAGGGAGACTTTACCATGGTTTCATGTTTAATAGCTTTAGGTTTCAAACTAGAAGAATGTTACTCAGTAGTGTCAATAGTTAATTCTGTTTTACCAAATGGGTGTCCTTCTTCATCCTAACATAGTATTATGTACTCTCAGTGCAGGGTCTGTTTCATTCTCAGGGTGGGTGAAACGAGCCATGGATTGTCTGTAGCTTTCAAGAGAAGTTTTCTGGCCAAGTGCAACACAAAACAGTACCTTGCTGCTTGCTATTATGCCGCTCCAGTTGAATTTGTAGAGTGTATGTGCTTTTGATGTGATTCATCCATTAGAAAAACATAGCAGTCAAGTTACCAACATTGCAAGGTTGTCCAGTGTTTTGAATTCTGAAATGAAATAAGATATCATTCTATAAAATACTAAAATGTTTATAATAATATAGAGAATAATTCAATATTATCCATGTTATTGGATAAGCAAAGCAACATCTTAAAATCGAGTCTTATTGGACAGACTGCCACCCTACCACAGTCTGTTCCAGTTTGACCCTATTTTTACATACCACCTATGAGCTGCAGAGTGCCTTTCTCAATACTAGGTGAGCATTCAAGATTTCACACCTCTTTTTCTAACTGGTCCACAATGAAAAATGAAGTGATATTAGCAGATAGGCTGAGTTCTCTGAAAATAAGGAGGAACCTGCTAATTAAATCTATTAGGCATAATTGCATTTGATTCTTCTACTTCTGTACAGTTTTGCCAACAAACTGAACTGAGTAATTCCCCCAGCCAGAGCCATCATTCTGCTTCTGCCCAGAAAGATGCTCAGACTGAACCATCGCTGCTTTGACATAAAAAAAAAAAAAAATGCTGGTGGAGCTTTACTGTGATTACCTGCAGCCTTCAGGCTTCTGTGAAAGGCTGAGGGGACTGAGCTAATAAAAACAGCTCAGCCCCGAGGGTTTGCAGGCACACTCCTTTTGCACGAGCAACCTTGAGCTATAGCATGCACTTCTTAGAGTTACAGCCAAGCCTGCTGATTTGTTTCCAGTGACTGATGCGTATCATTTAGAAAAAAAATGAAAACTTCCCTTATTTTCTTCTACTGTGTTTTCTGTGGTGACAATGTGCTGAAATAACAAATTCCTTCCTATTAGCTAAAAATGAAAATAAATGACAATTTCTCTCTGTGTTTTCTAGTAGTAATTCCAGGTAAGAGATAAACGAGCTGCAACAACGTGTTCATCTGTAGAGTTAGTGTTTCCTAGCAATCCCTTTTGAAGATCATCTTGCTATATGACTACCTCAGTCTCTCTAAAAATAAAAGCACATCTGAATAGATCATAAATGTGTCTAAAGTAGTTGCTGTTGGTCTGTCTAGAAAGTGCTTTCTAAATGTTTATTGCTCTTCTAAGGCATCAGTTTTGTTTGCAGGAATGTTAATAACCTGACCTGTGCATGGAGTTTGTTGGGGTGTGACCTTGTTAGTCTTTCCAGTTAGTCTTGTTGTTTCCTTGTTAGTCTTACAGTTTACTTCAATCCCTCACAACCAACAATCTGGAAATGTGCTCTGCTAGGTCCTTTTATTACCCTGCTCTTCTCCTGTAAGGCATGACTGAACTATTCAACTTTTCTCTGTTCAGCCTCTTAAAACCTAGACTCACCTCACTTCAACCAGCTCAGACTTGTTATCATTTCTGTGGGGTGAAAAAAACCAAAACTTCATTAAGGGGGGCAAAACCTTGGATTGGTCTAAACCATTAATGGCACCTTCATTAACTTTTATACAACTCTGTCAGTTTACATCTGCTGCAGATCTGCCCTGGCAGTGTTACAGGAGGGTGAATAGGGGATTTAGTCTTGCCCAGAAACACCACCATTTGTTTTCATTATATTTAACCCCTGCATTGACTGCTTTCAGCATTCAAATATTTATTTTTTTTTTTTTTTACATGAGGCTCCTGCATATCTCCTCAGACCTGGTTTGTTCTGTTTTTCTTCTTTCGCTCCTATTTTATCAAAGTTTTCACACACATAGGAACACACACATATAAAACAAGTTACAACATCAACAATGAACACATAGCAGCAGGTAGTATCAGCAGCTTCTGGGAACAAAAAAGATTCCCAAATACACACAGCATAATTTCCAGCTTCCCTTTTGTTATAGACAAAGACATTAATGTTATGACAGAGGCATTAATTTGGTGCTTCTGTCCACTCTCATCTGTTGATACCACTGAGTTATCAAAGACACCTGAAGCATGATGTTTCCATTTCATCTTTCTCATTGTTCTTCCAAGAAAAAGGTCTGATTTTAGCAAAATTAATTCTATTTGTGAATAGCAAACAGGGAATCATGGAATAGTCCTGTGTTATGTTCCTGGGCTTGTATGTGACCTGTTAATCTTCAAGAGGACATATCATCTCCATCTAGCAAGCTCACCTTCCTTCCCCTTTTTTTTCTTTCTTCTAGAGAAACCTCCCATATATCTTTGTAGTCAAACAGAGTAGAAAGAATTTGTATAATATAATAATTTCATGCCTTTGGTCCTAAGTGTAATCACTGAAGCCTATGAGGCCACTCATATGAGGGTATATCTCTTGCTCTTTGAAGACCCAAGTTCGCAACCGCAGGAAACAGCAATAAAAAGGGACAGGATGAGATAACAATCAGTTGTGTTTGCATATTTCTTCTTAAATACTTAACCAGCATTTACTTGTTGATAACAATGAACAGTTAATTGCTAATTTAGAACAACTTTTAAAACGTTGTTTTGCTTCCTGCATGAAAGAAAATCATTAAAAAGCCACTATGGGGTCAGCCTACTGCTATTCAGCATATTTATCTTTGCCATTGGCTTTTGGGTAAAAGTGCTGCTTCTGTGTAGAGGCCACAAATCTTGTTTGTGCTTCCTGTTGCAGAATGTTTATTACACAAGCAGTCAGCAGCTCCACGTGGGTGTTCTGAGTCCCACTATCGACGATGATGACAACAGATGCCTGGTGGATGTGAACAGCAGGCCCAGGCTCATCGAATGCAATTATGCCAAAGCCAAGAGAATGAAGCTTTACTGGCAATTTACTCAGGTAATTCTTACTCAGCAGACATTTCGGAAAGTTTAAAAGCTGTTTCTTTATCTGAAGTGTGAGTAATCTGTTCACTAACAGAACAGAAAGAGATTTATCCTTGCTTTCTTTGCACAGAGCCAGGAAGCTGTTTAGATTTGCTCCCAATGTCAGCTACCAAAGGAGGGTACAAAACTTGTATTATATTTTCTAAGTTCACCATAAATAATTTGTTTACTGTTATGGAATTATCTCAATCCAAAAAAAAATCCCAAAAAACCAGGAACAAGGAACAGAAATCTTTTTGCTTGTTTAGAAGTAGCAACTCAGAAAAGGCAGTAGCGGATCATTAGTGATAACAGCCTCATAATGAGCTACTTTTGCAGTTCCTTTCTTAAAAAGGCTAATGTTTTTGTGTATGTGTGTGTGGGAGTGTGAGACAGATAAAGAAAGAGGTGCAAGTAAAGGCTGAGAAGTGAGTTTGCAGTGATGAGAATCCTGATAGGATACCTAGCCCAAGCCTGGTGTCCACACCTCTTAACTTATTTAGGAACATGCAGAAGAACTATAAGGAAGCCATAAAAGGTCTGGGGCTGAAAAACATGCTCTGCAATGTAGTGCTTATGGAGATCACTGGTTTAGCTAAGAGGAAGTGGCAAGGTCACTCACAGCATATCAGTGTTTCCACAGAGGGACACAGGTTATCCTGAGGGCAAAACAGGTTCCAGTGGCTGAAAGCTAAAGATAGTCAAATTTGGTCTTTCAAAGGAAGATGAGATTTTCCTAAGGTAAGTTTAAGACCATGGAAGATTACCATGTCAGGTACTGACAGGGTGGTTGTTTTGGATCAATAAATGAAATTACACTACTTTCTAAAACAAGTGCATGACAGCTTCTGGGGAAAATGTCATCCCAAGTGTGAGTTTGCCTGGTCTCACAGTTGCTCCTCTGCAGTTTTGAGTCTACAAATCTATTTGTGTACTCCAGCCCACAGGCTGAAGCTTATCACTGAAGTAATTTTATTCCTGCATTTATTTTTTTCTGTAACATCCATGTGAGTTTGCAGATATCTTTTCTGTCAACTCATTAGTTCATTTTTCTGTAACAGCCATTATCTGCATATTTTAGGACCTTGTTAATACAGTTTAACATCAGTCTTGGTGCAGAGAGCATCTGGACACTAATCACCAAAGTATACTATTAACATAATTTGTCTTTTTACTTGAAAGTAATCCAGATATTTGTCTTTCAACAGTAACTCTCAAGCAGTAGACCTTAAATCCCTAAACTGGAGAGACATCCCAGCTTTTGCTTTCAGTCCCCCTCAAGGGCAAAGTTTTAATTATGCCTTCTAACAAATTTTAACACTAGTCTTGCCACAAGGAGGACCTCACTGTATTCATCTCTGCACTTGACTTTTTTATAATTTCTAAAAAGTATAATTAACATATTTCTTTAAAGAGTATTTCAGTAACATTTTAGTATTGTTCACCTATTCAGTGATTGCTCTGTATCACCCCAACCCTTTGGTGATATTTAATGGTTTCTACTCCAGGATACTGCTACTATCTTAGATCTGATTATCTTAGGTCTCATTTGAGGGGCAGCAGTAGAATGCCTTGATAATTTAGCCATTAAAAGCTTCAAAAATGGTATTTAACTGCATTAAGTTTGTTTTGATTCCACATTCCAAACACAGTCTCTCAATGAAGTTGCAGTGCTGTTAAACTAGACTCTATGGACTCTATGTTCCTTCTACAAAGGAACTTCTGCCCAGGAGAAGTGAAAGCTAATTAGTTGTTTCTTTAGGATAAATTAAAGAGACAAATGAAATAATTAAAAGCTTTCTGTTCAAAAAGGATTTAGTTAATACCCAATGCAATTGAAATGTCATTATTGCTCAACATACAGCCGGATACACAGCCCTGGGTATGTTCTGTAAGCTACAAGAAAGCTAATGAATGTAATCAAGGCTTGCCAAGATCAACTGATCAACTCCCTTTGAAATGCTCCCATTTAGTCTGGTGAAAAGATGTGTTTATGTGAATATGCTGGAAGCTGTCTCTCTGAAAAGAGTCTTTTTTTATTACTTTTTTAAAGCTCTGGTGGTTCTTTTCCATATTGTGCAGTGAGCAGAACTCCTGCAAGTAAGCAGGATGCTTATGTAGTCTTGAAATTTGTGAACTATTAATTAAAATGTAGATTTTGGTTGTAGCTTTCTATAGCACCTTCCTTTGGTTGTGAGTGTGCTTGGACTTTTCTTGAGCCATTCAACAAGACTGTCTGATGCTACAGATAAATACAGCAGTGCAAGTGGTGAATTGTCACAGAAAGGGAATGGGAAAACAAACTGACCACCTAAAGGAGGATAAACCCATTGACCTAGACTTCCCTGACCAGCACAAAAATCAGTATTTTTTCCTGCATTCCATTTATGTTGAATTAATTTGAAGGAGGAAACAGTCTCACTGTATCACACTATAACCTGAGAGGCACCACAATAGTCTGTGGTAGGGCATGGATGTGGTTGGTAGAAGACTGCACAGATTTTTGAAAAAAGTATTCTTCAGATAACATTTTCCTCCTCCTTTGCCCTGTTGAAGTGTAATGATGAGCGAATTCTGTATGACAAAAGTAGAATATGGAGTCATCCTGAGCTAGGAGACTCCTTGCCTCCATAGATCTAGTTCAGTATTATTTAATTATTAATTTGCATCTTCGAATGATTAGAAGCATGTGTGTATACACATACATATAAATATGTGTATGTATATATATTATATATATTAAATATATATATATATATATATAAAACTTGATTTATTTTTTTAAAAATTTATCTTTTACGTTTGTTTTAAAATTTTAAATTCCCTGGCTACCTTCAGTTGCAGGCAGCTGGAGTCAGGCAGCCAGATGTCCACTGCTACCTTGTGGACAAAATGGTGGTTTGGTGGACAGTCAACTGGAGGGAAAATACCTCTGGCATCTTTCTGCACAGGGCAAACTTGCATTGAGCATTCAAAGCTCGTATTATGTGTTTGTATAATCAGGATCTATCTGAGCACATTTCCGTGCTCCACAGTTTTGTATGGCTGCCAAATGCAATAAGACCCAATAAAATGTAGGCTTCAGTGACATTCTTTCTTCCAAAGCTTCTTCAAGTCTTTATAACTGTAATTATGTCAAATTATGTAAATTAGCCCTGAAAAGATTTACATCAACTGGGTAGGGTTCAAGAATCCTATTGTTCAGGCTGTTTGTCAAGTCTTCTCTTAGGGAAATGTTTATTTTGGAAATACTTCTGTGCTGGTAAGTCTCCTAGGTGTTTGAGAGTTCACTTAGTTCAGTCTGTCTCACCGCTTTTTCATTTAATCAGAACAAAATTAGACCTTATATCAAAAAAATGGTAAGTGATCAGAAATAAGCCAAGGCAGAGAGGATAGAGACAAGAATTACGTAGTAGTAAAACGACCAGAATTTTACCAAAATATTACTTTAAGCAAGGAAGCTTCTCTGGCATCATGAACCACAAGGAAAGCAAAAACTAACCTCAGCTGTGCATTATTTAGTAGTAAACAATTAATCCTGCTCACACCCTGTGAGTTCTTTTCGTCAAGGAGCAGGTGCAGACACAGCGTGCTGGCAGCAGCACCGTGCTCCCTGAGGAACTGAGGGCTGGAACCGAGTGTCAGGTCAGCAGCACTCGGGTATGACAGTCACTGCTCAGTAAAGCTGCTGGCACTGCTGCAGTGACTGTGTTACATGGTCTGTGTGGTGACAGAGAAGGGGCCACAAGATGTAGGATGTAGGCCAGCACACCGCAGGACATCTTTCAGTAGAAGCTGCTTATGGCCAGAACCATGCTCTTCTGAACTGACTCTCTGATGATTAAGTTTGTTCATGCGCTAAAGAAATAGCACATTCTAAACGCTGCAATCAGTTTTTCTGGAGTGGAGTGGATTGGCTTGGGGTTTTAAGAAGTCTCCAGTCTGATTTCTCAGGTTTATTGCTGATGGCAGGTCAGACGTTTGCCTTACAAGTGAAATTCATCTCTACATACCTCACCTGGGTGGCAGCAGGTCAGCGAGAAAGTACACTTACATCATGTCAGGAGTCCTCCAGAGGCATAAGAAAGACAAAAGGAGGGTTTTTCTGTAACTACTCATTAACTTGAAGTATCTTCATGTTTCTACTTAGTTGGATAGGGTTGTGACTCCCTTATGCTAATCAGACTACCTATGCTGTCACTATTTGCTGTCGTGAGAAACTTGATAGGTGAGGGCTCTGTGTAAAAAGAGGTGTAAGAGAGAACACAAGGCTGACCTAAAACCCTGAGACTAATCCTTTTAAGGCTGCTCCATGTTGAATTCCTTTTGCTACGGCATAAAGTAATTCACCTTCCAGTGTGGTTGCCATAGAAAGGTGGGAAAAATGCATCTGTGGGGACAGACACTCACCACAGCCTTCATGGGAGGGAGAGGATGTGCAGGGCCTACTTCTCAGCTCTGTCCTCTTCCCATACCCACTGATAACACAGCTTTGCATGTTGTGGGGAATTGTGATTATAGTCAGTGCTGCAGGTTTCCACAGGAGATCTTCCAGTTCAGAAATGTTTGGAGGGGGCGGTTTGTGCTATCCTGAGAAACTGCAAACAAAATTTGTTGCTGACAGCTGTGGTATCGTTTCCTAAATATCATAGTAGGAATTGCTTTGGAAAGAAAAGGGAAGACAGACAAGCAAATTAACTACTGAGTTGTTACAGTATTCCACAGATCAGTATGATGATTTAGATCTCATTTAAATAGATATTAGATAATAGATAATGCAATACTACTGCTAGCTAGCACCATTACCCACAACCACATCCCAGAAAAGCACAGGAATGCAGGATGCAGGCTGCATGGCAGGATTAAACTGGTGGCCTATGAAGCAAGGAGAGAGTCTGTGTACCAATTTACCAATTTCATATGCCCCCTTGCTGAGCACACAGTGCAGATGCAGAGCCCAATTCCTTCTAATGTCCACTCTAGTTTTCAGCCCATACATTAGCCAAGGACATCAGTGTACCAGAGGGATTCATTTCAGTAGAGCTGTGTGTGTCTAAGGGAACAGTGGTCCCCATCAACTTCATCAGATTCTTCCATTACGAGAGCCACAGGATAGAAAAACAGCATCATTAATTTTTCAAGAATTTGGATTTATGCTGTATTTCTAATCCCAAAGGGTCCAAATACTCTCAATATGTATTTGTGGTATAAGACATGCTGTACTGCTATACAGCTATATAATTAGGCAGTGCTGTTTGCTTGGCAGCTCAGAACAGAAAGGGGTTGTGATCCTGTTAAAAGAAATACAGACTTTGATCCTGCAGGAGAAATACAAAGGAAAATAGAACCTAATTATTCAATTAAATAAACCAACAGACTAGGTTAAACCCTGTACTTTTAGTGAGGCTATCTGATTTTTAAATAATCAGTGTTGCCAAGTGTGAAGTTTTAAACTTCAGACCCAAAAGAATATATCCACAAGCCCCAGGAGCCCCAGTGAAATGGTGGTGTATGGGTACAGCAGCACTTTCTTCTATATTTAGATATTCTTTGCCCATTTTCGATCAAATGTTACCCTAGCTTGCCTGTACCTTATATTTTAACTAACTGGATAACCACACAGTGTGTTACAGCTGAAGGAAAAGGAATTTGAACCATTGTTCTGCTTAGACATGAAAAATTAATAGTTAATGTTTTAATTTTCATTTTGCTCTTAATTTGTCCCTAATTCATGTGCAACTTAATATTCTTGTTGTATTTTAATATGACAATATGAATTTAAAGAAACAGGTATGTTAAAGATTTTTTTTTTTATTCTCCTTGAACCTTGTCTTACTATAAGCCTGCAAACTCTTTAGTCCCATTTAAGTAGAATGGAATTGTTGAGAAGTACAAAAATCTGAAAGCATTCTGTCTTTCTCCATTTTGAATACTTGACTTCCACTTAAATATGAAAATGTATAAGCAAAAAACATGTACAAAAAATAAGAAATACAAATATTACTATATAGTATCGTGTTTTAACAACCAATGTTAAATTTGCTTGGCAATTATTGCTGTAGCTAGTGGTGATCAAAATTCCATTGTAGCAGTTTAGTCTTCTGTTTGGAGTAATTTTCTAGTAGCAAGTTTTAATCTTTGAAAATTAGGTGTAGAACTTGCCAGCTAGAAAGTTTGTGTGTGAATACAGCAATAAAATGAGCTTTTAGTGGGTGCATTTCAAGTCTTTTCTAGCATATCACATTATGCAGTATTTACTCTCCTGAGGACTACATTTAAAATCCAAAGACACTTGTGCTGAATTAATTTAGAAGGAAGTTAACACATACCCATGTTTTTCCTTCAAAACAGATACCCTATTTGCATATTTTAGCATATAATTTTTAAATGCCACATTTATTTTACAAAGAAATTATTTGTTCTAGTTCTGCATGATTTTTCCTAATTTCAGATGTCCAGATAGGCTCCATCTAAAAATCACAATGACAGCTGCTGCTGAAGAGGTACTGCATGGCATTCTAACATCAGGCTTGTAAAAGAATGGCCAAATCCAGATTATTTCCTACAATTTTTCTGATAACCAGCACTTACCAAATGAAGCAGCTGAGTTTTGGGAGATCTGAGCTCTGTTCCCGGTCCCCTCTTTGCGTTACTGCACCAATCACTTCTTGGGTTCTGCATTCCTCAGCTGTGAGATGGATGGAAGGATTTTTGCCTTTCGCATACATCTTTTATTATTTGTAACTTCCCAGATGAAAACAAAACTCTGTCCTGACCAAGTCAGTAAAGGTTGCATCTTTAATTCCAATGGAGACAAAACCAGTATCTATGTACGTAAGGTTTGGCTACCAAATAACCCCCTGCAGTCCAAGATGCAAAGATGAGAAAAATGTTCCCTTGAAAGTCAAATAAATAAGGATGAAACAATGATGTCTATGGCAAGAAAAGAGGGTTTGTTATTCAGTGAAATGACCAGGCCATTGTCTGGTATCCTGAACCCAACAGCAATGACTCTTGGTATAACAGACAGAAAAATACATGATTTCCATTATTGTCTGAATAAACTGTGAGAGGTTTGTACTGCAGCAGCAAGGACATTCCTTTTCCAATATCAGTGAT
The DNA here is from genome assembly GCF_003945595.2 of Pipra filicauda. NCBI lineage: Eukaryota > Metazoa > Chordata > Aves > Passeriformes > Pipridae > Pipra > Pipra filicauda. The sequence continues at coordinate 5,265,138 of NW_024104387.1, read as the reverse complement.
AATCAGCTTTTTTGTGGTTACTAGGGAAAAGCCATTTTCATTATCTAGATGCTGTGATCAGAGTCCCAAAGAGCCCAACCTAAATTCCCATGTTAGAATATGCAGATCAATTGAAATACTAGTGCAGATTCGTTTCCTAATTTTCTTGACTTGGCACTCAATTTATTTCTTGGTCTCTAGAGACTGGTTTAATCATAAGCATATAATGACAATGGAAGTAGTTTGGTTTCTGGGTTAAAATGAGCTAAGCCTCCTTCATATTGAGCATTCATGTTAGAAAACCTGGATTAATTGAATACAACACACACACGCAAAAGAAATAAAATTGTCATTCAGTATTTTTGTTTTCCAAAGGAGTTATGTCTCACAAACAAATAGGCATTGCTCTCATCTAAAACTCAAAAATCTTTGGGAATCTGTTATTATATCTGTGGGAAAATATAAAAATCTTACATTTCCTGATTTTGCTGAAAGGAGTTTCTTCTTTGTCTGGCTGAAGATGAATAACTAGGCATCACCTATGCTAGGTTGGTAAATAACAATGGGAAGCTGTCTTCTTTACATCAGTTTTCTATATATGCTACGTTAGAACAATATTTTCCTCCATAAAGCAGTAAGGTGCTCTTGGGCATGAGCTTCAGGTGTATGATGTCAATGTGTATAGTTTTATGCCCCTCACTACCAGCAAGACATTGAGGTGCTGCAGCATCTCCAGAGGACAACGGGGCTGGTGAAGGGTCTGGAGCACAAGTCTGTTGAGGGACAGCTGAGGGAGCTGGGGGGGGTTTATTCTGGAGGAAAGGAGGCTGAGGGGACACCTTTATCACTCTACCTGAAAGGAGGTTGTAGCAAGGTGGGTATTGGTCTCTTTTCTCAGTGACAGGATGAGAGGAAATGGCCTCAAGTTGTGCCAGAGGAGGTTTAGATTGGCTATCAGGAAAAATTTCTTCACTAAAAGGGTTATCAAGCACTGAAACAGGCTGCCCACAGAAGTGGTAGAGTCACTGTCCCTGGAGGTATTTAAAAGATGTGTAGATGTGCCATTTGGGGACATGGTTTGGTTGTGGACTTGGCAGTGCTGAATTAACAGTTGGACTCGATAGTCTAAAAGGTCTTTTTTCACCCTAAACAATTTTGTGATTCTATATACCAAAATGATGATTACTTCAAAACCAAACAAAGAGGCAAAACCTAGGAATACACAATTTGCTGCATTACAGATCAGAAATTAATTAACTGGATTAATTACCTCATCTAGAAGACTGCCTCAGGCAGTGGTCAGTGCTTGCTGTTTCACAGAAATGAGCTCTCTTCTGAGCCAGCAGTTCACTGTAGGTCCAGAAGGAGGATTACTTTTTTGACCCCTGATGTGCTCTTTTTGAGAAGATTGAGAATTGATTTGTCTGAATGATCATCTCAGCAGGCCTACAAAGAGTTGTTTTATCAGCGCTCTTAAAATTAACTCAGCCCATCAAAAACATCTAGTCAGTCACTGAACACTGATGCCTGTGACAATGAACTCAACCTATATTAGGATATAGGTTTCCTATATCCTAATAAATCACAGCAATTTTGCAAATTTCTAAACTAACAATCCTTTTTTCATGAGAAAGTTTGTTTGACAGTTTCTCACTGGTATTCATACGTTTGATCACTAAAGTCAGGTCCCACTAATTTTCATTCACATCCTAAGCCAAGTCCTGTTTCTATTTCGTGTTTGTATAGTTTGTAACTCCCCACCATCTGAATATTCCATCACACTTCAAAGTATCTTTGTTGCCTTTCTCCATCTTCCACTTTAGACATCTTGAAGCAAGCCTAGATCAAGACAGATAAACCAAGCCTGAGTTGTTTGCAGAAGTCATTTATATGTAATCTCAGAATGAAAGAGAAAAAGGTAACTTTTCTGAGCTTTTCACAAAATGTATTTTTAAAATATGCAAATAAAGCCAATGTCTCCAGCACTCCCATCTTTTTCCTAGTTGTATCAAAATATTGTTTCATTATGCAGGCAGCTACTGCATGGCACAATCTATGAAAATAAACTATATAAGAAAAAAATTTGTATTTTTAGTTAGACCAAAATTATTCTGCAGAAAAAAAGCAATAACTTTGGATACTTTTCTATAGGCCAGGTCTCACTCAAGACTCCAGAAACGTTTAGGAACACAGGATTTACTGATATCCAACACTCCTGCTAGTACCAGAGGTACAAAATGTAGCAGTTCTTATTGTAGTGACCTTATATAGTTTAGAAACATATCTTAAATTTAAATTTAGAACTTTAGAGCTTCAAAGTTGGAGCACTAAGTAGTCAGTGACTACTTAGTATAGAGGTTTCTGCATTTACAGTTCTCTGAATGCTACCAGGCAGGACAGCAGGCAAAGGAGGATGCAGGAGAGACACTTGGGAACAGCATCCCATCTAGTAGCAAGGAAAAAAAAACAAACCAGAAATATCAATCTGTGAATCATCTCTCACCCACATGCATTGCTGGAGCTCACTCTTTTATGAGTGTTAGTTCTCAAAAAGGCGTGTAATTGTTTTCTAAATGGCTCGTCCAGTTCGCTGGTTGCTCGGGACAGCAGCTGTGGTCAGAAAAGCCCTGTCATTATCAACTGCACAACAGAAAGCCAGTTTTTGCATTTCTGCAAAGGACTTACTAGGTAATCCTAGCTATCAGAAGATCAACATAATACACCATCATCTGGATTTGCTGCCAAAACAAAACCAAACAATATGTTCAGCTGTAAATCCTGCATTTAGCCATAATTATGAGGGCTATGTATGGATAAAGGATTCTCTTTTTAATCTGCTTCCCACTGTACCACACCCACACTCACATCCCTGGGAACAGGGTTCAACAAGTAATTTTAAAAATCATATTGTATACCTAAAATATTTGTTTCTGCAGATGTTTTTCTAGTATGTCAGGAAAATTTCCTGGCCACTGCTGATAAAATAAAAATTCATGTTTAGTTTCTGAAAAATGTCTAACGATCTTTCTAGTCTGGCTAATGTATTCTACTATAAAACTTCCTTCCATTTTCTTAGTTTTATCCCCATTTTATGAAGGAAAAATGCATTTTCAGCTATCATATCCTGAAGAGTTTCTTGGTATTTCAGTGAAGGCTTGAATTTATTTCTTTTCAAGGTATTATTTTCTTAATCTTGTTATTCACATTCTGTTATAAATCTGTGATAAAATTTTATATATATGTGGAGGGATATTAGTGATAGTTATAAATCCATGCATTCCATTTCTGATTTTAATGCTGTATGTAAGTTTTTTTCTATTGCAGTTACATTCTCTGTATGAAACTGCATTTCCTTTTGCCAGGTTTAGTTGCCTTTGTTTTAATACTTTAATTCTGAAAATTAAAGTATTCTTTACATCCTAAAAATTTAACTATTACACCTTTAAAGGGCTGTGCTCAGAACCTGGGCTCTTCTACATCCATGTAGCCAATCTAGATTAAACAAAACAGAAAATGATTGCACAAACCACTAGCTTCTAAAACCCAGTCTGGACATACAGATGAGGCTGCATCATTTGATTTGTCACAGCTGCAGAATAAAAAAAATTGTTGCAGCAATATAAAAATCCAGCATTTATGATTATCTAAAACCTGAACACTCAGACATCTTGGTAATGGAATGAGACACAACAGTTTAATGTCTGCATCACAGTTTAACTGTTGAATGATGTGTCTAATTCCACTGTCAGAGGATGTTTCATAGTATTTATGCATTGGTTACGAGCAAGTGGCTCTAAGACCAAGGCTTGGGTGGCTTGACAACAGATTCCGAGTAAAATAACTTTTTCCTTAAAAAATGGTTTGGTTGATCCCTATTATCACACCACTTAAGTTTACATTATACATAGCAATTAGTTTTGGTTAGTATTGAAGAAAGAAATTCACATTTTAAGTGTGTCTGGTAGGCCTATCTACCTGTAAATAGGGATCTAAATAGCTGACAGACAACACCTTTTGAATATATCACCCTGCTCTATATAATACTTCATACACATGGTAGCAGTTAAATGCACCTTATTTTCACAGCAGTCATCAAATATATTAGGAAGTAAGTGCCTTTGAAGAAGAGCAACAGTTAACAATGTAGTTTACTGAGAAATATTTCAATTTAAATAGTTAAATTAATTGATGAAGGGTTTGAACAACAAGGGGTATGCTATAGAGTCTGTTTTACTTACAGCAAACCCGTTTGACAGAGTTGTGAAGTTTAATCATACCGCTTTAGAATTGAGAAGTTACCTCTATATTATATATACCTATATCCTTTTTACAACTATAAAGTAGGAATTCTAAACCCAGTAACATCATCCAGTATTTCCAAACAATTGGCAATACTGAAGATACATTAATTACTGTATGGGATGAATTATTCCCTTTTTCCTATGAACAGTTCCTCGCTGCATCAACGTCTGTACAGAATTGATCACACAGAGGAAAAAATGCCTTGTAAAATTCAAGCAATTTTCTTTAGGATTAAGTTTGGTGCAGTAACAGTCACTGAAAATTTACCCCAATATTCCAGAGAAATGCATGGGAAGATCAAGTGTTCTGTTTAGAGTGGAGATTATCTATGTCTCATATACCTCACCATAATTCTTCTATTCAAATGTATCAGAGCAACAGTGAAGATTAGACTTTCTACCTCAAAGGCAGAGCGAACATGTAAATATTTGAGGTCACTGATTGAGGTCCAAATACAAAATTAATAGACTAGTGAATGCAATGATCTATATAGTATATGTGATATGAGACTGGATACACTCATTAACCTTTTAAGACCTTTTCCCGAAATATCATCCATGGTTAGGCAAGCTGGTAAAAGCACTTTTTTTTCCTCTTTTAGGTAGAATAACACGAGCTTTAATGTGATGAGCAAAAAATAGGTTTAAACTCTGTTAGGAAAAGCACATGCTTTAAAGTAACATGAAAAATAGCTATCAGTCTGATTTTCAGTGATACATTCATTCAACATCCCTCAGTTTTACAAGTGAACAAACCCTTTCTTAACTGTCATGCTTATGAGGCTCTGGTTCAGTCTAAAGCAACAAGCCCAACTCCCTGTTTTCCCTTCCTGTGTTGCTTTCTCTGGGAAATTTGGAATCCCAGAACAACAACTTGCAGCTCACAGGCCCCATCACACCTACCTAAATGACTGGAATATCACAGATTACATCTAGCAGATGTGCCAAGTAAAACAATGACTAAATTGACCAAGTCAGGTCTATTTTGAGAATTCTTTTTTCAGCTTTAATGGTGCCACATAGCCACATTCAAATCCTTCCTTTAAAATACCTAAACTATGTAAAGTAGCATCTCTGTTATTTTCTTGCCAAGTGTTTTTTAGTTCATACATCAAAACACAACTTTGGCAATCTAACTTCAGAGTAACAGAAAACAGCAAACTACTTGGTTCTTCCTGAAGAGAATTCTTACTGAAGAAAATTAGAGAGTAAATATAATGGGAAATTTCTATTAAATACAGCCAGAAATAAAACAACAGTTTACACTGCAACCAGTAAATGTCACCTGATTAAAAGGCCTGTCATTCTGCACAAAGGATCAGTAACCATATGGTGAGATTTTTTTGCAAGTAAACACATAAGCTGTTCAGATATTTTTGGCTTCGTATATGTTTACAGACATTTCTTAATGCATCTTTTTTCATTAATTCAGAACATGGTTTGTTTTGAAGGGAGTTTATCCGAGCAGTGTAACATGGTATGAAACTCCAGGTGTGCAGCAGCAATAGTGTGGAGGGGCAGAAGTTCCAGGTTACATGGGGTGTATACCCTGTATGCATTTATTTACAGAAAAGTTGTATTTATTCCTGGCATTTAGAAAGAAAGCTGTACCAGTGTTCTGTCCCATGTGTAGCCCTCTGTAGAGGAGATGATCTAGATACCAGAGAAACCATATGAGATCCTTCAACTAAGCCTGGTTCTGCAAGGACCAATATTCCAGAGAGGACCCCTCCCACTTTACCACCCTAGAGAACAAATACAGGAATAAGCCAATAAACCAAACAAACCCCAATAAAACAAAACCCATGGAACAGTTCAGCAAAAACTGTCAAATTACTTTGCACAGCTTATTAGCTCTAACTTAGAATAGGTGAGGATATACTTGCTACACGCTGCTCTTTCTAAAAGCAAGTTTTACGTAGGACAGAATCCCATGGGATTGTCTACCAGGCACGTTGGACCGTCCTGTTACTGCAAGGGTTTGCAAGTGCATCCTTAAATGCTGTATTATTGAATAAATTCCAGTGAAAGATTGGAAAGCTCATACATACAGTAGATATGCAGAAAGTACAATAACTCTAAAGGAAGTCAGAAGTATTGTCTTCCACTCTGTGTAACAGGATGTGTGATTTGTGATAGTGTTAACATTAAAAGTACAGTTATGAAGCACTCAATCAGTTTTCTATGTGTCTGAGGCCACCAGCAAGAGCTGAGAGCATTTGTGCTTCTCATAGAAACTGATGATCTTTGCAAAGAAAATCGAAGCAAGTTTTCAGTCAAATTTGTTAGTGCTGACATATTCGGTCTATTTTTTAGAAAACAGTTGACCTGGATATTTATTTATCCTCTTGAGACATCTACTGCCATTGAGCTGCCTCTCATCATCAATAATCTTAATCCTAACTCTGTTCAACTGGGCAGAATTCCTCTTGAACTTTTTTCAGACTACAGAATTACATTTCATGTCTCATGATTAAAGGCATTACCCCAGGCTATCAATTTTTTGCCTTTAAATTGGAAAGTAGAGGTCTTACCCAGAATGGGGAAAAGAAACCAGTTAGGCAACTCACCTTTCACTTGGCCTGAAGTGTAGTAATACAATAAACCATTTTGCCAAACACACGGTAAACCTGACTATGAGAGTTTTATATAAGTTCTGCTAAATGATTATTTAAAAAAAAAAAAAAAAAAAAACAAAAACAAAACAAACAAAAAAAAACTTAAAGGACAACTTTGAACTTTGTCTGCATTTGCCTTTAGGGTTCCAAATGCTAATGATGCTGACAGGCTGCAGAAACTCTTTAGGAATACTGTAATTTGGAGGCCAAGCCGTTCAGAGGAGCAAATGCAGCATTAGTTTTTTGATGCCTGTCCTGCCTGCTCTCTTTTCTCACTGGAATTATTCAGTTCATGCACTTTAATCCTTGCACAGCTCACTAAGTCAGGCCTTGTGACATGTGCTAGGTGTGCTGTCATCAATCCAGAGGTAACAGACCAATACCACTGTCCCAGGCTTGCATGAGGCATATGAAGGGGACCTGAACACAGTTAAGTAGACTAACGACAGGAAATTTTAAGTGAATACTATACAAACTTTACTGCCTGTACCTCAGAGCAATTCTTTCATTTATATGCCTACTGAAAGGAATCAAAGCTGTGTAGACTGCATCTTTTCCAAGGGATGAAGCCATGGCACAGGCCTCACATCTCTTAGGAGCTAAGCTGTTCTGTTTCTAACAGGGCTTGAGTCTTTACATTTGTCTTTAGTGGGAAAAAAAAACCAACGCTCTGCTAAAAGCATCTGTGCTCTGTACAACACTCAATTCCCACATATTAGCTGCTACTTAACTTTGGTGTCTGTTTTACATTCCATTCTGCAGCTCCAAGGTACTCAGCAGGGTGATTTTTCAGTAGCCGCTGCAGAGTGCTTTCCACATCAAAAAGAGCTTCCTTGGTTTTTTATCTTCTGAGTCACTTGTTTCTGTTAAATAGAAGGCAGATTTCACAGGAGGACACATCAGAAAAAGAGAAGAGGTGTAAGAGAGCTTTTTGCATGGTTTTTTGGTTGCTTGCTTGTTTTGGTTTTCCTTAGGAGGGGTTTACACTTTGTTTATGTAGCTGCCTGTATTAAAGTGTTTCACATGAATACATTGAGTGTAAACACCTCAGTCTGCTCTACAAGATTTAGAAAAAAGGAAAAACACTGTCTCTTCTGTGACCTCCTCCTTCCTCTAACCCCAAATCCGCAAGGCATTTGGGCCCATTCAAGTGAAAGAACCCTTCACCACTGAAACAAATGGGAATTAGGCAGGAAAATTCCCACTCAGCATGGCAGTATTTATGCCTTAGTGCTGCACCTTCCTCTACCTAACAGAGTTGTAAGTGACCTAGACCCCATGTACTGTCCTTGGGGAGAAAAAATAGGCACCACAGAACGGGATTCACAAAGTGCAGCCAAGAAATGAGGTGTTTGTTCCAGCCCAGCTGCTGAAGTTAGACTTGAGCATCCCAGTTCGTTCCTGTTCATAAGCATAAAAACTGTTCTCCAAGTGGACACCACAGAGTTCTTTTCACAGAGTTGTGAGAAGAGTTGTACCAGGGAAACATAACGTGTTTTAGCTGTCATGCTTTACAAACATGGAGAGAATTAAATCCATTCCTCCTCTTTCGCTAGTAAGTTAGAAATGACAGGCAAAGCCTAAAAGTACCATACACAGATTCACATCCCAAGTTCAAAAGTCAGCCAAGTAATAGACCTGAACTAGTGTCCCATAATGGGTTAGTGTTCTGACAGGACAAAAAGTGGGACAACTTTCTTCAGCTTCCAGTGCAAGATCTGAGCTGAGGATGTCTCAGAACTGAAACCGGGATGAGGGACAAGTCATAAATGAAAGACTCGAAACTAGTTAACATAACCAACAGCAACACAAGCACCTCCAGCATCAGCTGAAAACACGAGGAAGTTAATCTTGGGTTTGGGTTTTGGCAGAAACACTTGTAAACTGTAATTCCCAATTCCCAGTTTAAACTCAGATAGCTGACCCTGGGTGCCATGCAACACTGAGTCTGTGCGGTGAAAAAACTATACTCAACAGCTTTCAGTAAAGACAGAAACATTATGTTTTGCTAGAAGAAAACAGAACAACTGTTGATTTTTGCAATGAGAAAAATATCTATTACCTTAGAGTTTTATATGTGAAGAACCTAGTTCAGATCTCATTAATGGGGGGGGCTGGAGGGGGGAAAAATCAATCTCAGTACAATGAATTTTAGAAGGCCAAATTAACCAGGGAGGTTGGGGGGCTGAGGAGGGGGGTGTAGGGTGCATGTCTAGGATAAGAGAACAAATAGCACATAATAAAGCTTTGACTAATTTTTCATCCTAGTTTCTTGCATGTCTTGCAGTTTTATTGCTTTTGGATAGCTTAGAGTTTATGCTCCCACCAGGCACCCAAACTTAACTACTGTTATTAATACAAATGTCAATAATGGTTATACAGCGGTAGGAAAATACAGTTCACTCAGCATTTTGTTATGGAGGTATACTAAAATACCTCTGTATGCCTGTCTGTCTAGTAAAGTAATCAGTGAAAATTGTATCAAGACTGCACATAGGCCTACCATGAGGATTTACAGGAGCCTCATGTCTTGAATTTTTGTGGATTATTCTAGAAAGGGCCTCACTTTCCCAAAGCTATATTTAAAATGTGGAGCTTTCAAAACTGATTCTGTATTGCATTAGCCAGGCCCAAAAAATTATTTTAGAAGCCACTTGTTGGAGAAAGCACTTACTAAGCATTACTGGTAGGATAGGAGGAGACCTTCAGTCTCCTTTCTGGATGAAGTAGAACCTGTACTGAATGGCACGAGCGGCCCTTGTTTGAGGAAGAAGCAGCTCTAAAACAGCACACAGCCAATATATTTATTCCAAGAGACTTGTGATTATAACAGAAATCTTTCCCAGTTATGACTTTATAATGCAAGCTATAACGCAGACTTGGAGAAAACTATGAGGTGGTGTTTTTTTGTATGGGGCCGGGGTTTTTTATAGCAACTATCTTTTTTCCGTTGTACAAATAAGTAATTTAAATGCAGCTTCTCTTTCCATGTACACTTCTCAAATGCACTAATCTGTACTGACAAACGCTCCATTCTTTGATTTGCAGATTAAGCCAGTAATTCTTGACTACACAGGTTCAAGACACTCTAGGGAAAGCCACTTTCAGACTTCTGTACAATTACTTTACTCTGTGTATCTTGGAAGAAACTTCCAAGATAATAATGCTTACAAGTTATCTATTACCTTTATTAGACAGGGGAGAGGATGAGAGAACCAACTAAAAATGGATTTAAAGGGAGGGAAAATGTAATTTATGTCACCTGCATGGCAATTTAATTGTAATTGAGGTCTGTAGTTAACTGCTGATAGCCCCAGTGATTTAAGACTTCATGCAACTCAGCAGTGAAGGCTGGGCTTTAATATTGCAGTATTAAGCTGAGAATTGAACAGACTCAATACTGAGGATTAGCAACATAAGATTATAAAAGACATTTCAGTATTCAAACAGTAAACAGTTTTTTGCATTTTGTCCTTTATACAGGACACCCTTGGCCTTGTTTGCCTTTTTTTTGGTGTTCAGAAGTGCAGCAGAGCCACAAAGTCAGGGAACTGAAGCAAACAGAAAAGCTTTGGCTCGTGGTTAAAATGCATGGCTAGAAACACAGCTCAATTCCAGAAATCCCATTTGCTGAAATGGAAACCAGGCAATTGAGGCTATTCCAAACTGCATCAGAGATTAAACCAGCCTGTGACAAAAGAACCTTCATTCCAAATCCAACCTAGTGCTTACCTTGTTTCTGACTGAAGCAGTAGCAGTGGACTTTCGTAGATGGACACTGGGATGTTCTATAATTTATATTAGCACATGGAGTAGCAATGCAATAAGTTCACAATGTTTAATCCAAACACTTCTTTTTTTTTCCCCCCATCCTTAAAGGGAGGCCCTATCCAGAACCGAAAATCCAAGCGCTGCCTGGAATTGCAGGAAAACAATGAAAATGAATTTGGATTTCAACTGGTCCTTCAGAAATGCACTGGACAGCGCTGGTCTATAACAAATGTCCTGAGAAGCTTGTCATCATAGCAGACTAAATTTTGTACCCATTTCTTTTGCTACTGTGTAGCAAATATTGCATTGTCACCTGCTGTACTGTATTCCTCTTGCTCCCCATCCCCCCAGTTCCTCCTCTCCTCTTTTTTGTCTCTTTGATTTTATTTGGTGAGTGTGTGGGAATTGGGTTTGTGGGTTGAAAATAATACATTTTTATTTCACGATGATGTTTTCACGGCATTTATAGAGACGTTGAATGACAGGTGACGGGTAGGCTACCCTAAAATATTTTACAACTGTAAATAGGAAACAAATGGAGAATATTTATAACTCAAACTTTTATTGAATAAAAAAGTCCAAACACTATTCCTGTCTAGCTGTCTCCATGGAAATCATTTGGAAGTTAGGTGCTGGTTTCATTGTTTTCATTAACCCAAGCCTGATTTCCACAAGTTGTTGCAGAGCAACAGTATTCTACAGACTTGTGATAAAAAGTCCTACCTGCACACTAGTAGCTACAAGGAGGGAGGATTTTCTCCATTCTCCCTCCCTGGAGATCTGTCTAGGCCACTGTATCTACTAGTGTGCAAATATGGGGAGGGAGGTGTGGTGTGTGGAGGTGTATAATGCACCCATGTACGTTTTCTCTCCTGTACCACTAAATAAAACCCCAGAGAGAACCCCAGGGCTCAAGTGACACAGAGAAGAGAATTCATTAAAAAGAAGGGGGAAAAGCTATGCTAGAAAAGCAGCAGTTACTAGAAGAAAAATAAAAAATAAACCCTGACATGTCTCAGTGGGTTGGCCTCCATTTCAATGACTGCACTTTCTTTCCAATTCTTCATTGTTCTTACAACTCCTTTTTTTTGTTCCCTGACTGCTGAAGACTTGGATAAAAATGGCTCCATCCAAGTGCAAAAGGTATGAATTCACTCTGCCTCTCTCCCTGCCTTGAAGGAGGTGTGAATGCAATGCCATATCACTTCATCTCTCTCTAAGACTGGGGTGAGGAGAAAAAGAAACAGTTTGATGGGGTAAACCAGAACAGTGGGATTACTGGCATCTATTTCCAGCTGCTTTTATTTGTACGTAAATTCCTTGTCTTTTAGTACTCTGTTTGTTCTTTTTATTCTGTTTTTTTGTTACCTTAAGAAACAGTCCTAACCTCTTCTGGAGCTGGTTATGCTCCAAACTGTCTTTTACAAACTGGCTTCACGTTCAGGATGAGCAATATTGTTTCTTATGACTGCTTAATAAGGCATGTGGCACGTAAATTTTAGGTGTTCAAGCTTGTGCTGTATATAGCATTCATCTGCTTCTCAGAGAAGAAAACACTGAGCCAACAACAGAAGAGTCACAGCCGACAGAGATGGGCTGAACACCTGCACTTTGACCAGCTTCAGAGGCCCCTCAGGCCTGTTTGAGTGAAAAACCTCTCATTTAGATTAGAACCCTGAAAGGGCATCAATAACCTGCCTGTCAGGGTAGGGCAGCATGAAAAGGTAAAGCAGCTTTAATTTCACTCTGTAGAGAAAAGAAGAGACTGCTACACAAGTGAGCCAAGCTTCCTGCCTGCGGATGCGTGTGAACTGTCCTCGTGGGAGAGTGCTCAGTCCATGGGGATGCAGAGCCATTTTGAGCAGTCCCAAATTCCACCACTGGCCAATTTGGCTTATTTTTCATAGCCATTCCAGATGAGTGAGGAGGGAAATACATGTTCAGACAGAGAAATGTACAGAACCCATACAGAGTAGCATGAGATAAGCTAACCTGCTTTTCAGCAGAGATACCAAGGCTTCAGTGCACAGACATGCAGCCAAAAGATAAAAAAGAAGTAGCATGGATCAAACCAGTCTCCTCCGGAGTCCTACAGGCCTACTGCACTGAGCCTTCACTTTCTAGTTTGATGATTTTGTTTGTGAGCACTAGAGGGAGATACCTGGCAAAGACTTAACAAAAGTTAAAGGAAGGTGCTGAACTCTGAACTGCTTTATTTCATAACCTAAATGACTATCCTATGTCTAGCATTTGCCCAGAGAAGATTGTTGTTATTCCTGATCACACTGCAGCAGCATGCTGATGTTCACTGCTAAGTGAAAAAGAAAACCCCATTTAAGTGAGCCATGTCACCTCTCCAAACCAGAGAATCTTGGAATGCTTTGGGTTGGAAGGGACCTTAAAGATCATCTGGTTCCAACCCTCTTCCACCAGACCAGGCTTCTCAATCCTCATCCAACCTGGTCTTGAACATTGCCAGGGATGGGGCATCCTCAACTTCTCTGGGTAGCCTGTTCCAGTGCCTCACCACCCTCACAGTAAAGAATCTCTTCCATATATCTAACCTAAATTTCCCTTCTTTCCCAATTTCATCCATTGTTCCTTGTCCTAGCACCCATGTTTGGTGCTATCCAGCTGTAGGTCCCCACTATACATGCAGCTCCAAGGCTGCTGCTCCCCTTGATTCCCAAGGGGCCTGCACTGAGGAACACTTTTCTTCAACAATATTACAGGGAATCCCTCAGTGGTAACTATGGGTTTAAATTTGATCACACTGCAATTCTAGTAACTACAGAAGAATTACCAAAATAAACATGTGGGGGATAGTGGGGGCTGGGGGGAAGGGGGAGAAGTCATAAATCTGGACTTGAAACATTACATTATACTACAGCAATTCAGCAATATGTAAAATACATGCATTATAATATGCTTTTCCCTTTGTTTGGTATCATGGAGCAAACAGCTTTATGCGATCACTTACAGAAGAAGGTAAAGGGGTTTAAACCTGTGGGTAAGCCTACTAAAATGGTACAGTAGAAATTATGTGTACCTAACAGCACCATCCTTGTGCCCTTTCTGAGACCTAAGGTCTCTGAACAGACTTCCTTTGACATGCCTGTTAGAGAGGCAAAAAGAGAACAGCACAAGCAGAACTGAAGGACATGGCCACATTTCACTAGACAATCTTAGTCATGAGCTGCCTTATCACCACTTTCCTTTTCAGCTACACAGCAATGACGTAGGTCTAGGAGCACTGCCTCGCACTGTAAAAACACAAATAATCAAAAATACAAAGTGAAAAATAAAACTCATCTTCACTTTCTGTATTTTTTAGTTGTTTTTAAAGAAAAGCTAGCGCTTAAGGGCAAAAGAAGAACACCATTCCAGAAGTCATATGCATCCTCAGGTGAGTATGGTCAGAGATGAAGATGACCAGAAAGATCCAGTCAGCTCTCGCTTCCCTCCTACTGCCTGAGAACTACTCCCAGTATCTTTTGATCAGATTTTCTTGACAAGTAACAATCGTGTATCTACTAGCTGATAATTATATCCTGGCAACTCAACAAAAGTACCAAGACCATACCCATTTATTCCCAGCTAGAACTCTGACAGGAGAATTCAGGACTGTCCTGACCTGCCTGGACTTTCCAGGCTTGCTAATATCTGTTGGAAGTGGCTGTGCAGAATAGGGCTTAGCATTGTCCTCTTTTGCTGTGGAAGAGGTGGCTTTTTTTGGTTTCATCTTTCTGAAAGACCAAAATTTAATCCTCCAACATCAGGCCTCAGTTGTACTACATTCTGGGCCTTTTCTAAAAGGAAGTTAATCAGTTAACACCCACCACTGAGTCTTTTTGTGTATGTTGATCAAGAGGCAGTTGCAAAAGTGATAATTAAGCCATTAGCTGTCACATGTCATTCTATACTGGGTAGCACTGAATACTCAGCTGGAGATATAGACAAAGGGAAACACTGAGGTTTCAAGATCATACATCAATAGAATGTAGCACTGTTTTGCTTACGGACCTAAATTATGTATATTTGTGTGTGTATATACCTCTACACCTCCAAATATATATAAACTTATATGTGAAACATCAGTATGCATGCACACTCTAACTGTTTACTGGCCAACGACAACAAAAAAAGAAAAATCACTTTAAAGTGCACTTCATCCAACCATGGTCTTAAAGACACGCAGGCAAGACACCAAAATGAAAGGTTGGTATCACAGTTATATCACTGTGCTACCCAGAACACCTTCAGCACCACATCTGTTTTTAACACTGACAAAAAAAAGCAGAATATAACACCATCCTATTGCAACATTTGTTCAAGTAAATGTTAAAAGTTTTCCACAATAACTTCTCAAAACCAGAACACAAAATAGCTGTGCTAATACAGAGGTTCAGGAGGCAATTAGTAAGGCTTTTATCTAAGTGTGTTCTCTACTGACTTGCAGTAGTATTGCTTAAATTTCTCCCCTGCTACACACCTTGCTTTGAAAATGTTTAAAAGTGCAGAACATGATTCTCAGGACTGTCATTCACAGCTATATCCTAAAACAGCAAAGCCATATATTTTTGTTTACTGACTAACATGAGCTTTGCATTGTCAAGCAGAAGTGACTATTTTACCTGAATTGTCTTGTTATGCATAGTTTCAGAATGGGATCTTCATGACAAACCACTTGAAAACTTCTTTTAACACCTCAGAAATATACTTTTCACCATAATATATTATATCCAGTGAAGTAGCCTCATATGATAGGACAGAATTTTCCAATTACAAGAATATATTTTCATCTTACAATATGAAAGCAACAAATATATATAAGTTGCAAAAGGCCAGAGGGAAACGCAATTTTCATTAAGCTTTTAAAAAGAAAGAAACTGAATATTCTAAGGAAACTGAATCACAGCAGAAAAGGTGATGACTGCTCAGATCTAAAAGAAAGTATTAGAAGGTTAAGTCGATCCTTTAAACACTGCTGACATCCTTGGTCAGTAGTCTGTGTAGGTGATCGGAGTTTTTTATAACCAATAATGCACAGTTAAAATACTGCCTCTTTCTTACTCCTAGAAAGCTGCAAAAATTATTCCTCTTCTGACAGCTAAATTTAAGCATGCAATAACCATAATCCACAGCCATCCAGCAATCTCTTGCTCACTCCTTATCCACAAAAGGGGAGTCACATTGTCCAGCTAAATCCAGGAGCTATTCATGCATCAGTTTTGGGGCCATAAATATTTATCTCTCTGGCCAAAGACAACAACTTGGTAAATCTGTAGCAGAGTGAATCTAGTCCCCAAACCTCAAGCACAGCACAGAGCAACCCGGCTGCAGAGGTTTGCCACCTCTCAGCTAGGTCAGAGAATTCAAAACAACCCACCAAAGGCTAAACTCTTATCTTCACCCTCTGTTAATAAGGCGTTTCTGTGCATATTTTTTTTTTACCATTATTTTATAATTTTCTATATTCTCCTAGATTTTGTTCAGCTACGTAGCAAAAAGTACATATTTTATTGCTATTATATATAGTTCCAAATGCTCTGGAAGTGCTCACAATTAAAGAGGAGATACCAAAAATACATCCCAAACACCTCTACAGACCATCTTGAATAATCAGTGACAAATCACAAACTGAAATCCTGCCACTTGCCAGTCTGAAGGTCACTGAGCAGTTCTTACTCAAATCCAGAGCCAAACACTAGCATGAAAACACTGCAATGCCGTGCAACCTGCTGTGCCCACACCTGTTGGCAACAGGCATGAATCCTCACCTGGTGTAGGTCAGCACACACACATTGACTTTGAGGAACAGCATCAATTCTGTTTGATGAGGAATTGGCCTGGATCCCCAAAGTATGTCCCAAGCACGACTCCTGCTGAATTCCACAAGGAACTCCTGTTTTATTCATGAGTGCAAGTGATGTTCAGAACTCACATGTGCACTTTAAACCTACACAAATTGGATCTTTCCAGCCAAATTGGAGGCTGAGAATACCTTTCTAAATAGCAGAAAAAGTACAACACAAGCACTACAGAGACACAAATTAAAAGTTATCCTACAAAGAGCAGCTTTCCAAAATAGGTGTTGTCCTTTTGGTATTTTTGCTGGACCTATTTAGTCAAACTTGGCAGTCATTTAGAGAGCTTATTATTTCAAGAGATGAAGAAAGATCATCATCATGCTAGAGAAGTGAGTAACCTTGATTTTTATCAAGGTTCCTCACATGCTTTTTTATCAAGCACAGTCTGTCTGGGTACATATCACACAAGAAAAAATAAATCAGCACCAAACCACAAACCCACTATCAATAGCCACTTTAAATTTCTCACAGGTATCACTTTTCTAATCTGTCTTACTTTTCTATTCTTAAAAAGTATAGTCCAAATTTCAACTGAATTGCTTTGAAGCCACATTGGCTGACTATGTATTAGATACCTAATTCTTCTGCCTGCAGCTGAATGCAATGCATGCCACCTACATTTTTCCAACCTGTGTATATTGTGCCTGAGCATCTTAATGTTAGATTTCTGTGTATTCAGCAGTCAAAAAAGTTAAAGCCTCTCTTACCCCCAAATTTGATAGCAGACAGAGAAAAATATTCAAAATGTCACTTCAGACTTAAACCAGTTCATATTTAAACCACTTTGTTGTTCTATAGCGTGACTTCATCTATTGGTCTTACAATCAATAACTCCTGTCAAGGAGGGCCAATTTAAACAAATCTTCCTCTTAAAAAGAGATGCTTTCAGGTATCAAATCCTTGACTGAGGTTTCCTGGGAGATACTGAATCACATGAAGATTTCATCAACTGAAAAGATCTCAAAAGAACATTTTATATCATATTTAAACTCAGACAAATCAAGTTTTACTGATGTAGTTTCAGAAGTCTGTCTATTCACTTAATCTTTAGGTTGTCTGTAGAAGTGATCACTTACTTTATGTTAAACACTTCCATGCCCTTTCCTGAAAGATGAATATTACCTGATAATCAAATTAGCTTGAGAGCCATCATCTTCTCTTGTATATCAATTTCTGTGGAACCACCGGAGAGTGACACACTTTCCAGGAGGAACGTAGTTATTAAAACCTGACTCTTGATTATTAATTGAATTATGGCCTATTGATCCATCCCATTCTATTGTCACTCAATATAATGCCTGGCACTGATAAGGGCCCTGTAGAACCAACAGACTATTAAAGATTACTACATGAGTCAGAGGTACAGGAAAATTGAGTTTTCCAGCAGATTTTTCTGAGAAGTCACACCTCACTCTTCCCCTCTGTGCACTCCCTGATATGTATCCCTCACTGAAGATTTTAAAAATTATCAGCTGGGTCAGAGTTCAGTAGTTTCTTAAAGTCATGGCTGCTAATTTGCCCTTTTGATAGTGAGACTGCTGTAAGGAAGCTGCAGGAGTGTAATCTGCCAGCAATTCCCTCTGTATCCAGGCATGGCTTTGACTGCATGAACAGGGAATAGGACAGGGTGTGGGGACATAGACTCAGACTGGTCCACAGTGCAACTACTGGGAATTCTTGGATACAACTACAGTTTCCTCCTTAAGTGATTACATAATGCTGCACATTTTGCTCACCAATTTTCTTTATCAATTGATCGTCCCAGATCAAAGTAGAAGCATGCCAGCCTTAATTAATTAATTGTGTCCCACCTCTTGTGCTAAAAGAACATGAGTTTGTGCTTAACAGTTACTTTTATTAAAAGAAGATTAAAGAAGATTAAAGAAGATTAAAGTCTGTTCAAAATTATAGCCCACTGAAAGACAAATTTTAGAGCTCAGAATGCACTTTGCTTTCTTCCCCACTATGCCCAAGAAGCCATCGTGTACATGAATGAATGTTTTAAGTTCTCTGGCTTGTTCATGACATAATTTTTGAGTTCTGTATAACTGGAAATAGCTTCTCACTTTTTCATTCAAGAGATGTTGTTACTATGGAATGAACAAGGAGGTTTACTTGCAACCCAGAGCTTACTTTTGCCTTCTACAACATTCAAGAAAATGGATTTAATGAGGGCAAATTTGTGTGAAACTTTGCATTTGGCTCCTAAAGTCATGTGGATAATCAGAGACCACTTTCTTGGATCCACCAGAAAAGTTTGATTAGTACACAAAAGTTTGATTAGCATATGATAAAACACATAGTCAATGTTCTATCATCTTTATAAAAGTAGTACTACATGATGGATGTCTCTTTGAAGTGATCTAGAACTTTTTGTCCAAGTAAAGACAGAATGTAAGACTTGGAAGTCAGAGAGCAAACCAGAACTCTTTTCTGCTGTCACAAATGTCCCTTGTTGCTCAAGGCTGAAGAAACAAAGCACAACTGTAGACACTGATGACTTAATATTTACCCTAGTAGGGAGGCAGTCATCCAATGAGAATGAAGGTGCAGAAAAACAATATGAAAGATGGATCAGACAGCTTAGAGTACCCTAAAGGTAGGCAATCTGATTTCATGGCATGTGCTGATATCCATAAAGCTGCTGATATTTTGCAATTTATGCATCTTCAATCCTTCCTCCATTCTCCAAATGCTGAACTCCTGATTCTAAACCTAGAAATCCCTCACAATGCAGATGCTGACCCTAGTTGTTTTTCTACATTGCACCTTACAGATGTCCGCTGTTTAACTCAGAAATAACACCTGTATTACCCTTGCTTTTAAAAAATGAGCAGAAACCCCTCTGGTGTGATACGTGCCAACAATTGCCTGTGAAACAACAATGGTCTATACAACATCTTTCTGACCTCTTCAGGTGCTTTACTGTTACAGTAATAAACACTGCAAAAACAGTGTAAAACAAAAAACAAAAAGCTGAAAACGATAAAAGGAAACAACCATCTGAAACAAAAAAATTGGGGAAAAAAATCTGCCTAAGTTTGGCTTGAAGCCAAACAAGCCCACACAAGTTTACAGGCAAACTGCGTATAAACCTAGATTCACAACTGGAAGGTACTGCACTTGAGGAACTACCCACAGAGGTAATACAAACTTTGCTGCAGAGTATTCTTGTACTATCCATTAAGGACACAGGCAACAGTTTCTGTCTGACTCTTGTCAGGTATTTGGATGGGATCCCTAGACACTCAATAAGCCACACACATCACACCTCCCTGGGAGCAGCACAGGGAGATTTGACTACCAAGACTGGCATGTGAAAGCAGCTGGCTGTACTTGCAGCCAGGCCTTCCGGGTACTGAGAGCTTTGGAAAGAGAGTTCTGATCATCTGTCTGCCTGGGCAATCTGTCTGCATTTGTGGGCAGCCCTTGCTTCCCTATCCCCTAGGGAAGGGTGAGGTTAACTTAAAACATTACTAGAATCCTCATCTTGCTACTTGGCAACAGGGCATCTCTGTCTCCCATTCTGTCAGTCACATGCAGCAGAGCAAAAGAGATTTTTGCCTCTCTCAAACAGTACAGTAGAAATACCAATAAAGATACTGCAGTAGTTGCCATAACAACTGCTTTTAACTGGAATAGTAGTAAGGAATACAATTTCTTTTTTGTCAACAGACTAACAATATGTTCATTATTGCTAAGTAGACCTATGTAAAGAGCTGAATTCTTTTAAAGCTGTTGCCCTTGAGCGTGTATTCTAGATCTGCAAGAATAAAAGGGAGTCCCTTTTACTGTTCAGAAAAATAACAATTCTAATTAATACCTTAGGTCCTGGTATATGCTTCTCCAACTTCCAGCCCACATATACACACAAAACTCAATTTTTCAACGAAATTACTGAAATAGAGATAACATCTATCAGCTTGTTAGCAGGAAAGCATCACTTGTACTTCAGAGGTAGTTTGAGTCCATGTTTGTCTTCTACATAAGTTCCAGTGATCAGTAACAGCACAAGGCTGACTACGGAGATCAAAATATTTTCCTTTATCTCTTTGCTCACCACACAATAAAAAAGGGGCAGGGGCTGAATTTTGCTTCATGCTTGTCATTTTTGAAGACTGCACTTTTCAGAGATTCAGTTATTCCCCATCCAGTCTTACACAAACATGGAATGCTGCCACAGCATCTGGTTTGCCTGAAACAGCTGCTACAGACCAGGAAGGGAGAGCCATGAGCAATTATGGCTGCAGGCTCTTGCTCCTCCTACTTGGAAAGGATCAGAGAGCAGAGAAGAGAAGAAGATTTGTTGGCAAAGGGTAACAAATCTGTCCTTCGAAGTGCAGTGTCTTACAGGAGAAACATGAAGTGACAGATTCATAGATCAGCAAACAATTCACAGTTCTTAATGGTAGGAGTGACTCTCCAATTGTTCAGCCATACCTCTTGCCTAGGAGAGCTGTGCCACACAAGACAGGGTGCTGAGGGTGTTTGGTGTAAGCAGTGCATACAAAGAGCATAAGATATGAAGTCCAAGGTGACTGAAAAACTTCCAGTATGTGGGTTTGTGTGGTGGAGAGAGGGACTGCACACAGATTTTTGCAGTCTTGAAAGAACAAAACATGTTTAATAGGTGGTCAATGAGAAAACAAACTAACACAGCCTTCTAGTTATTATTTTGTTTAAAGTCCCAAATACAAATATCTGTAATTATCTTGCAGATATTTCTAGTGCTGCACTCTTGTCTACTCATAGCACCTTAGAAAATGAGTAATTCCATGTCCCCTGGAAACTGCAAGCACCGTAGCCAATGGCTATGCACAGTGGGGATCCAGTTGGTTGTTACAGCTGTTACTGGAAGTAGATAATGCCACAGTTCTGCAAATATCCATTCTGACAGCTTGGGAATTACGGGCCAGTCCTGCTCGCCCCACTCCCACAGGTGCTCGGACAGCTTTGCAGCAGTGCTGTCTATTCTCACGCAACAGAAGCAAACACCATTTTAGTTTTTCAACGTATTCCGAAACTGGTAATTTAACACAGCCTATGCATTTAAGTAGGACTTCCTCTGGGAAAAATTCCCCCAACAATTTACCCCGAGGAATTGTTGCACGGGACATATTATTTCTTATTGCTATATGTATTTACATAAAGCAACTGCTGTATTCAGGGGAGCATTTGCAAACATGTTTGAAGAGACAGCAATGCAACATGCTTGAGCTACTGTTTTCTGCAAACCCCTGTTCCCAGCAGCCAACATAACAGATAGTGATATCTAACAAAAGGTTCCTCAGCTTGTCTGCATTTAGCCTGGATGCCATCCAAGGTGCACTCACAGTCCAGATTGCTTGTGCCACTGCCTTCTACATCAAGAGCACTTCATAAATGTACTTCTGTGAGCTGTATCTACTGATCATCCAAAATTATCTGCTTCTACGTACTCCCCTGTAGTGATGCATTCAGACCAGTGAAGTCAATACACCTATTTCCAGCTCTTTGCTGTTGAATCAGAACGCCACATTTTCACAAATGAGCGATACACAAACATTTGTTCAGAGTTTTCCTAAAGACAGACTGGGCAAAAACCCAGGATGGGCGTGAGGATTCAATTCTAATAAAATTACATAATTATGTCTCTAATGATGTTATATAATTATAAGATGAAGCATTATATCTATTTGAACGTGGCAGTCATTTACCTTTTCAGAACTGATACCTTGTAATTGCTGACCATTTTGGTACAGCAGCAATTTCACAGAAATACTGAAGTTAATTTTATATTATTATAATGAACTATTTACAGTTACCATAGATTAAACAACAAAAAGGACACATATCAATGTTTCAACCCTAGAAGCAAGGGATTAGATATAATTAGTTGAGAGAGGGGGGAAATAAAAAGGAAGAAGAAAAGCTTTTTATCTTTCTTTTCCAAATGTCAGACTGTTTATAAAACAGCAGTACTATATGACATCATATGGTTTAAAGTATTTCTGGAGAAATACTAATTAGGTCTCACAGTTTAAAGGAAATAAGTAAATAAACATATATCAGAATATTGAGCTTCATTGTTTGAATTCCTTCTCAGACCTTGCCAGGTGCTCAAGCCTAAGTGAAATATTTTCTTTTCGAGTTTTTAGACACTGCTGTCTATTGGCCAACATTGCTTTGCAGGCTTTCTGTGAAAACAAACTTAGGAACACTTGTAGATGTTAGTATATGGAAACTCAGTCTACGAGGACTTCCAAAGAAATTTATAAGGAAAAAGGCAGTAAAAATTCTGGTTATACATTAGGAAAAGAAAATTTTGGACTGGTTCTGAAGAAATTAAGTGCTTAATTTCAGTGATTAGTTGATTAAACACTGAATGCTGCCATGACCCAGGTTTCACTTAACACATGCTCATCTTTGCAGAAAGAAAAATGTCTCCACTGCACCTGGCTCCTTTTTCAAGCTTCAGCTTCACCAAAAAATTGTTAGGTACAGAACTGTGGGATGCAATTTCTAAAGATGTGACTGGTTATCTTCTCTGAACCCTCCTATAGGTATAGTCTCTACTCAAAAACAGCTGGAGGAGAAGGTGTACTTGTTTTCCTTTTTGTCAGCAGTTAGCAGGATTCACACTGAAGTGGCAGTTGCATTAAATAGCTTTCTTTCCAGAGCAATAAAAGCCCATTTCCCCCAACTTTCAGAGGAGTGACTTTCCTAACAACGCCTTTTTAAAGTAGTCGGGCAAGGGATTTCCTCTCTTCAGTGCATTTTATCACAGTGTTCCTCAGTTATTGCAGTGGAACCATACATACTTCATGAAGAAAAATTGCAGCTACTGTTGCCACCATCTCTGCTAACCCACAGAAGCTTGGTGCAGCACTTTATCATGAGTCAAAGGTTTCAGGGGACCTACTGTAAGCACACCAGAAGCATGTTCCCGTCGTTACCATGCCCAAATACCTGTTCATCAACATTACTGATATTCTGTGAACAACACGGCTAGATAATGGATCCTGTGGAGCTGGCAGGTGGAGTGCTGTGCTAGAGGTGTGGAAAGTTCTTTGATGGTCTTTTTACAAAGTCAGATTTTGCCTAGAAAAACAAAAATCCTTGCTTAGGTAAATTCTCCTCTTAGTTACACTGTGGCTAATTTGGCACCTTTCTATTGACTGACTGTTTTCATTTGTGATTGCCTGGACATCTTCTAAGGCATTTTAAACAACTGACCTCACAGTGTTTGTCAGTCCTTGTGTTTAACTTTACTCATCATTGGTAGCCAGTCAGTATTTGAGTGGCTACTATGCTGTAGGATGCCTGAAAAATGAGTGTTTAACAAGTTCTTTTTGTCTCCCATTCCAATAAGACATTTGGTTTGGTTTTCTATCTGAACATCTTGAAACAATAGTACCAAAATGGTTGACTTTGCTGTTTTTTTACCATACAGAGGGTAGCTGTCACACTAGAAAAAAAACTGTGAAGAATAAATCAATGTCACTTTTAAGGCAAGTGTGGATCATATCCTCAACACATGTCCAGTTCTCTGCCAACTAACTTCAGAGTATAAGAAAGGATATCTTAATAAATTAATACAACTGGTATTTGGAATTAAAGCATTCTGCAACTTTATCATGCAACAAGAGGTGGAAAGATTTTCAAAAACTGTCAGATGACTTACAGCAACTGGAATAAGCTCACTGATAGTGCCCCTCTTGTGGAAGGACTTCAAAGCTCTTTGCAGATTAAATGCCTTTGAGGTACATCGTTACTCTTCCCATTTGGCAGAGAAGTTAAGTAGCTTCCCCCAGGTCACATGCTATAACAAATCACTGCCACCAACAGCCAGGGAAAAGTTTTCAGAGACAGTTAAGTGTCTAAATGCCATTTGTGCAAATGAGTATCTTCGCCATTAATACTCATCACCTACTTATACCAGTGCTTTAAATTGCTGCCTAAATAATTTATTAGTCTTTATAACATCCCCATGAAATAGGTAACTAATTTATCTCTACTGCACAACAAGTTAAAATGAGGCATGAAGTAGATAAGTACTTTGTCCAGGTGATTCAGAAATCTATGAACTAATCCAGAGTAAGAAATGAGTAGACCATGATTTTTGAAGTGTATGTTCACTTCACATCACCATAAAGGCCCTACCCTAGTATTTTAATATTCCCTTCAAACAACTGGTGCTGAGTTTCATCTACAAGCAGTAAACTAGAATTTTAAGAAAAAATTTGTCACATAACCTCTCTGACTCCCAAAATACATGCATACTATGTGATGCTGATAGAAACATAAGTAAAATTACACCTTGCTAGGATAGGAGACAGAGAAGCTCATCCAAATACATTTTGTTGGGAAAAAGTGAGGCAGTACAGAACGATTTTATACTTCACTACTAATGGGAATTAGAATCAGACAGGAGTATAGCACTAAAATTTGGCAAGTTTCTCCTTGAGAACATAGTCATATACACCCTAAACCTGTAAGTGTCCTTGAAAATTAACCCAGGGGAAAAAACCAAATGGTTTCTCACCCCTGTCCCACAAAGAGGAGTTGCAATTTTACTTTTTTTTTTTTTGGGGGGGGGGTTGTGGGCAGAAAAAAGAAAGATATGAAGTTATATCGTTATATAGTGGGGTTTTTTATATATAACCCTTTCATTTTTTCTCACCATAGATTAAAGATTTACAATGACATAAGAAGTGCATGAAAGCTTGTACTGGATTTGCACTGCAGGCAGCTCAAGTTCTGGGAAGCTCTTACTTAGTACACTCAGGGCACTGTAAAGCCAGTGCTGGTTTGTCAAGAGGCAACTGACTGCAAAGCCCTGTTGGGAAAGTGGTATTTACGTAAGAAATCCACAACTGGAGAGTTCTGGTACCTTCCAGGGATGACAGCAGTGCATTACTCATTGAATTGTGTCCTCTCAGGGCATTCAGCCTGAGGAGAAATGCTTCTAATAAACATTATTGCAATAGCACTTACGGAACGCCCACTGCTCTACAAATACATGAGGAGTCATCATCCTTGCTCTGAGGAATTCTCAATTTGAAAGAAGAGTAAAAGCAGAGGGAAAGAATAACACATGCACAAAGAATGAAGGGCGCTGGCTGATCTCAGGTGCTCTTTGCATGCAGGCAGGCGTACACACACACACACAGAGAGGCACAAATCATCCCTGCACTTACATTTCTAAATAAATTTTATCACTTGGGAAATGAAATAAGAACAGAAGAATATAGCCAGCCAAGATGGTAGCAAAAAATGAACCTTTGGGAAGACGTTGCAGTTTCAAAAGAAAGCAAATTATGACTGTAGTAGCCTGCCAAGATCTGCATCAAAAAAGGAAACAGTAGTGGTTCTACTGAATGCAAACACGACCAGCAGAGATAAAGCTGACAGTACAGGCCTGGCACAATCTAGAAGCATTTGTAATGCACAAGGTCTTTATTCTGAGAAACTTAGGCTGAAATACAAAGACACTACCAGGATGAGCAATTCAGGCACCAGCATGATCAAGAGAAAATTATGTTTCTCAGAGAAGGCCTTTTGAAGAAAAGGTTATTTGTATTTGCTGAAATAGGATGACAGGCCACAGGATGAAGTGAAACTGAACTTAGATTAAAGTTCTCTGGTTTCTAGGGGCACAGGAGAAAGGAGAATAAAAAGCTGAAAGGCAGAGAGAGAAAAGTCTTTAGTTCCAGACTGCTTTTTTTGTTGATTAGTGGTTTTGTGGGGTTAGTTTTGTTTAAAAGATTAATAACTGACAAGATGTCTCTGGTTCTTAAAATATTCTGAATTCCCTTTTGTTAAATCATGCCTTCAAGTTCCTTTATGTTTAAAAATTCCAAACTTGCTCCAAGACTATTACAATTCTGTGTTTCTGGCCTCAATTCATGTACTTGCCTCACAAATCAGCTGACAAATAAAACACCTGACGTGAAGAATGCTGGCCAAGAATGCACAACATTAATGGGAAAAATACAAAGCAAATGGAGAGGAGCTGGATGTGAGTAAAGGGAAAGTAAAGCTTGGAGCAGCTACAGGAACACATGTATTGCTTGTCCCAAAGAACAAGACAGACAAAAGGACAAGGTGAGGGATTGGACGCAGAAACCTGTGAAAGAAAAGCTAAGGGTGTTGACCTGTGAGAAAAGAACAAGGTTCTGAGGGAGAAAATGGCTGTCCTGGCTACAGGGAGCATTCTAAACAACGTTCATAAGAAAATAATTAACAAAAAAAAGTAGTTTAAAATCTACTTTATACAGTTCTAAGAGCTAGCATATATAACTTTGTGTTTCCCAAGCAAACTGAAATATCTGATTCTTTTTTTTGTCTGTACACAATCACTGACACGCAAAGATATGACAGGACTGAAGGGAAAAGAAAACCACAAAACATAAATCAAAAGTGTAACTAGAGTGCCATGGTCCACCCATCCCTCATTTCCCATATATAGTTTCTTAATAAGTCACTATTAAAAAAACAAACATACAGACCTTGAAAGCCCACTGGTCTACAATTTTAAGTGTTCTACTTTACTGTGCCATGAAAGCAATTGCTTGTTATTATCCTGAATAATAAAACATGCAGGTACAACTAAGAAACAGTATGTTCTGACACATAAATGCAGCATGGTATAATACAATGTCTGCTGACACAAAAACATACTACTACAGTTTTCCTTAAATCATACGATATCAATAGGAGTCCAATGAGAATTAGTAAAAACACAGTGACTTTTTTTTCTGATGGATTTTGTTTCCCTAAGGTGTTACAAATAACACTGAGTGGGGTGCATAATCTGAACTCTGTTATAAAAACCAGTTTCATGCAGTTTAATTCCCATAAGCTAAATGTTAAATCCCAGCACTAATAATTAGAAAATACAAAGCTTAAATGGGTTTCAATATTCTTTTTCATGTTTTCTGTTGTTGCCTACCCCAGGAAGCCAGAGAAGCAGAGTTTGCAAGTATCACACTCTCTCATTTGTTATGCTGTTCTGCACAGTCACAAAATAGCTACAAGATAGGAATTCCACATTAAAATCGTACTGTTAGAAAATGGCCTTTGCCTTTCCTTTTGGAAAGGTCTGCCAAGCCCTCTGGATCAGAAATGGGTACCATTAGAAGAGGGATGGGAGAGCATGGAGAAGTAAACAGAAAATTCAGTCATTTCCTAGCCTGGTTTAATATAGGCAAGAACACTAACAGACTTTTGCCAAAATATTTTATTGTTTATGCCCAACCATAACTAAACCCTAGAGTGTGCCTTATTGCTACAGTAGTGGTACAAATGCTATCTTCTGCCAGGAGCAGGAGAAAATACCTCACCAAAATTTCTGCCAAAGACTATATGTGACCTCAATAATGGCCCACAGTTTGGTCCCAGTTCCCACATTTCAAAAAAGGGAGATTTAAAAGACTTCTCTCATGGTGTTTGAAAAATAGTTTGTTACAATTTGCATAGGGTTAGTGGATGACTGACCACCACATTTTGAACATCTACAGGGATTAAACAGGGGACTTTCAGAACAGAATGTAACTTTACATTCAGACTGAACTCAGGAATATTTTCTATTACTAGAATCTTTAACAGATCCACAGTCCATGACCAAATTCCATATATCAGTACAAACTGAAGTTCTTATGCTCTATTCCGAATAGTAACTGCAGAGGAACATCTATAAGGCAGGGACAGAAAAACTGACAGTGAATGTACACTGATTTTTTTTAATTCATTGTTATGGGATGATGACAATCTCCCAGTGGAATTAATTCTTTTTTCTGCTGTGTATGCCATCTCGTAAGTAGCGTGATCTTCCAGTTACCACCAGTACTGGCTTCTTCAAGTGTTCTTTTTGTGGGTAAAAATACACATTCCCCTCTATCTGTAAAATCTGAAGCCTTCAAAGAATCATTTTTATCAGCACTTGTCAGTCCAACTCAGTCTATTCAAACCTGGCTTGGCCTGTCTGGATTTACAAGGAACTTTTTGCAAAGAAATTATTTACTCTTGCTGCCCTCCACTGTGGAGGGAAATGGGACTCTCATTCATAATTAGAGCTATTGATCTCTGAACTGCAGCTTTTCACAGCTCCCTGGACTGAGCAGATAAGTCAAATGTTTTTTCCTCCCCTGAAGAACTCTAGTTTTGTCACTCAATGCAGTCCTAACTAGGACAAGCATTATCAACACAGACTTAACACAAACCTGTAAAGCATTACAAACCTCCAAGAAAACACTGTGCATGACTTACAGATGTGGGAATTGTCTTGTTTTAATGTAAAACTGTTCATAAACATCTCCCTGGAGTTCTTTATCAGGAATCCACAGTGATGCCAGAACAGAAGCTCACTCAGCAAGTTGGACCATGCCACTTAACAGATTTGTTACTCTAACACAGTTTGGCCAAAAGGAGTTCCAGATTAAGCAAACCAAGGTGGGAGGGAAAGCTTCCCCTCTCAACTTTTGTATAATGAATAAATTTGCATTAGACAGCTATTATTTTGCTTAGGAAAGGTAAGGGATGAAGAGACAGAACGGAATCTACAGTAACATAGTGGAACTATAGCTCTAAATAAAATAAACCCAGTGTGTTTAGGCAAACATACACTTGAAAGTGGAATGTAAGTTTTACTTAAATATTGTCTCTTGTATATCTACTAGTTGGAAAGTACACTAGCCATCAAACTCCCTCACTAAAAGGGATCAAAGACAAACACCTCTGAAATACAGTGTATTATATGGGCAATGCATATGATTCTGGATAACAAAGCTGGCTTGGACCTGACAAATTACAACTTTTTTCCAAAATAAAACCCCAGAACACACATACAAACCAAAATCTTAAAAGTGAAGGTCATCTATTGTCATCTTAGCAGGAGTTTCATATTTGTGGTCAGATCTTTTGAGGATATAAACCAAGGTCTCCTGATTTAATGTTCCATTTAAAAAAAAAAGGTTGAGAAATGGAGCACTTAAACCCCAGAAAATTACTAGTCTTAAAATGCCCGTTGGGTACATCATCTATGCCATGCTACAGAGAGATTTATACGTGTTGAGGAGTGAGGGTTGATTCAAAAAATTCATTCTGCTTTTGTGTATGAATGAAACCTACTGAAATCCATGGAAATACTCTGCTTTAGACAACGAACTACAAAAAATTTCACATTAATGAACTCTGTGTTTCATTTCACTTCACTGAAATGTGTACTTGCAATATAAAACATTTGGAAGGCTGTCAGTTTTATGGTGCCTGAGCCTGCTAAGGGTTCTAGCAAGATATTTCCTCTGAGAATTTATTTATTTACTATATACAGGGAAATCTGGCACACTATAGCCAAGGAACATCTCTGGAATCTCAGATGTAATCAAGAGAGAAGGGGAGCTGGATTCATCTGACTGATGTCTACAGGATTATTTGTCTGCGCACAAAAGCTTGGGATGCACATGCTGGATCTGTATTGGCTCCCTGCCAACCTTGCTTACATTACCAGCTAGGGACAGATCTTTGAAAATGCAGGTTTTCATTACTCTTTTCCCTAGGATTCATCTTATTTTTTCCCTCTGGAGAAAGCCTCTCTCTTCATAAATGCTGGGGATAGAAATGCTGTAGAACTCCATATGCGATTTCAGAGTTCACAAGCAGTCATTTGAATATTCTAGAGCTGAGGATACTGAGGGATGGGATGAAAGTGCCAGTTCTGGGCTTCTCACTGTAAGCAGCTCATAAAACACTATTTGAAGTACAGAGCATCATTCTTCAAAGATAATTTCTCCATTTATAGCTGTGCACTTGGAGTATAATCTCCAGCAGCAATTTTATCTGCTTTTTTTAAGACAGATACCAGTGACTGATTTTTTTTTTCTTTAAGTGAAGTTTTAGAGAGGAATTATTTGATGATTTCAGCATAATAAATGCTTGATGAACTCATCAACATTAACAGTTCTTTGAAGGCTATTACATTTATTGAGGAAAATAATCACATTTCTTTTCCCTTTGAGATGCGCTGATGGTAATACAGCTCTGTAACATGAAAGAAAGAACTTCCTAATTCCACTTCAGAAATAGCTTTCATGTTAATATGTACTATTTGGGTAATTTTGCTAACAAGAAAAATCATAAAAAGTGGGACAATACAAACCTAATCAATGGAAATGTCTAAATGAGAAACAAACCTCATTATAAACCAATAGCAACTTGGTCTGGGGAGAAAGTATTCTAGATTACCTTAGTTGCCTGTGTTAAGGAAATTGTTGGCAACAGGACACACTCTGTTGCAGATGAGCTACTACTTGTCATCAAATTTTTAAGTACAAACTCATAGGCAGTCTGAGCACAGCCAGGTAATGCAAAAGCCAGGGGTGCTGTCTAAATATCTGACAAAATCAAAAGCTTTTCAAAATCTCAGTCAAACAACACTAACTTTGTGGCTTCAAGGAGAACCCATATATTGTCAGCCATGTTACTGAGAAATTGCCAAGTTGCCAAAGAACTTGACGTAAGTCCTCTTGGCATTAAGTTTTCTAAATGCTTAAGCTTTTGTGCCTGAGAAATTAGGTGCACAATCAGAATCAGCTGTGTATTCTCATGACTGTCACCAAAGAAATGGTTAGATTAAGTTTGTCAAATTAGAGGCTCAGAAAAGCAACTTGGAAATTGGTCTTGAGGACCCAATTTAGAATGCTCAGTCAATCAGTAAAAAAACCAAACAATTCAGAGTTAATGTAAAACAATTAAGTATTTTTCTAATACTTTCCTCTTCATTTCATCATAAGAACCCACAGCAAAATGCACTACTATAATGTTTTCATGGAAACTGGCTAAACAGTTGCTGGAACACTTTGATCTTAAAATTTCCAGATGTTTGTTTGAATGATTTATGTGCATAAACATCTCACGCTAAATAATCTCAGCCCTGTCCTCTACAGTCTTCTTGAATGAAAATCAGAAAGGAGAAACCAGCTGGTTAATATGAGGTTTCCTGTCATTAGACAGGATTTCCTTCACCAGAAGTAACAGTCATTATTGATAAAGAATTGAGTCCTTACTATACTGAGCTTATTCAAGACATAGATATTTTTCAATATTTTCAATTGGCTTGTATTCCATCCAGACAACAGGAATGTGATAGGGAAGGTTTCAAAGTAAATTGCAGCAATTTATTATTTACATGTCTAAGATCTAATTCTCAAAAAGAATTCTTCAGTTTAGATTTACAGTACAGTGGTGAACCTGAAGATGAAATAAAAAGCACACTCTCGCATTTTGGAGTCATTTGTCAAACATAATTTGCTGATAGGGGACCTGCAAAGTGAGTTGTCAAAACTCCCTGGCATTCACTCATGTGTTCTGAATATCTCAAACTTCCAGACATACAAGTTGTTTTTAAAAAGAGAAGAGGAAAACAAAAACAGTAGCTTTTCTATCATGCAAGGTTTTGTCTTTATGTAGGTTCTAAATTAAAGACCAGAGCTAGAATTGTCGTAAGTTACAGGGTAAGAGAGAGGAGTGTTAAAAACAAACAAACAAGCCAACCCACTAAGAATTAAGAACATCATATAAGCTTTGATCTGACCCAAATATTGCTGGCCTTGTTATAACTGAGCTGGAAAATCCTCTTACAAGCTCAGCTTAAGAGAATTGATGTTGATTTCACACGTGTTTTACTTGAGGGGGCCACATATTCCTCTTTTCCAAGAGGCTGGAAAGCCACTGCAATGACTTCCAGAGCAATCATCAAGCCTGGAAGATTTCATTAGAGGTGAAATTCACACTTACATTGAAAAAAAAAAAAATCTTCCTTGATAGCAGAAAGTCCAGGCAGCTTTTAAAGCCCTAGTCATTGACAGGTGACAGGCAATTAGGTACTCAGCAATTTCAAAATCAGGCTTCTAACATTCCTTTCTCAAGTGAAAGGTAAATTGCCCTGATTTTTTGGCTCTCATCTCCTACCTGCTTTTTGGTTTGTTTTTCTGGGTAAAGGTTACATTAGATATAGTTTTTTGTCTGTGAGTCTTATTTCAAGCAAGGTTATTAAGGAACAGGTAAGGTTTTCTTGACTAAAAGATACCACAGGCAAGAATGGATGAACTTTCAGGCATCCAAGTCCCTAATCCTGTATGTTTGAGATGTATTTTAAAGGAGAGACAATAAGAAAGTCAAAAGATGTGAGAACAAAAACAAAGAGAGGAGTAAATAAAACAACTTATAGTCCTTGCAGGCATAGAAAAACCCATTAGCAGCTAATTTGCCCTATCCCACATTAAGCTTGGTTTGTTCAGAGAGAAGAACTGAAGTCACATTCCAACCAGTGAAGAGCAATTCTGACATCAGAAACAGACCCAGCAGAGAAGTCAGCTCATTGCCAGAGCTGCTTTCTGCAGCTGACACTGGATTAACCCATTTCTTGTCCTTTTCCAAAAAAAGGAACTCAGTATGTACATGTGCAGAGGGTAATTCCTGTCATGTGTCCTACTTTAGGCATTTCCCATCTTCCCCAAGAGAAAGAGAGTATCAGGTGTGAACATATTTCACTTGCCATTTAGCAGAGCTTTTCATCAAGGGCTCTATAAGTTATCTTCCATGTTACTCAGGAATTCTAACACCATCGTCACTATTGTTCGCAAAGTTCCCATACCTCTTCTTTTCATCTACCTCCACAATTCTCTCTTGATTCACCTATAAATCAGACACAAAACCTGCCTTTTATACTTTGCAAAACATGGCTCACCTGTAAAGCTCTTTGAGGCCTAAGAATACAAGGACTCTGATTCACACCCTGACGTTTCGTGCCCTTAATACAGAAGTGGACCTTTTGCACATCAGCATCATGTTCAGGGTTCAAAACCCTGCAGCTGGACTAATGAGAGTAAAAAAAAAAATTAAAAAAAATCAATGGAATAATCACAGG
This sequence comes from Pipra filicauda, assembly GCF_003945595.2. NCBI lineage: Eukaryota > Metazoa > Chordata > Aves > Passeriformes > Pipridae > Pipra > Pipra filicauda. The sequence goes on along the minus strand of NW_024104387.1, from coordinate 5,231,693 downwards.
AAGGCAGGAAGGTCAGTGAGCATAAATGTGGCATCACTCGACCACTTTCATCCATGGCCAGACTTACTAATTTTAAATACAGATTAAACAATTATTCTGTAGAGATACGTAATAAAATCAGGTTTTCAACTGTTTTCTCTTTAGTTTTTCAGATAAAGAATAGCCTGTATACTGTAATAAATTAGTCTGACAGAATTCATCAATAACAACACTATTTCACATAGGGCATAAATAGCTTTTTATGTAGTTTTTTTCCCCCCTATAAATTCAAAAGGAATATATCAAATAGGACAGCCTCAGATTCCACTTAGATTTTTCTAGGGGAATCTAAAGGAACAGTGTTTTCACAGCAGCATATAGGAACTGCTGCTCCATAGACAGAATACAAGTCATCTCTTCATCTTTGAAATCTCTTTCTTTCTGTGAATCTCCGTCAAAAAATAGCCAGTTTAGGCAGTGTTCATTCCCAACCAAGTGAAAAGTCATGAATATATAGTATGCATAGGACTTAAGCTTATACTCTGGTGCACCTCACTGGAAGTGTATTTAAGCATCCATGTGGGTCCAAGCATCATCTACCAGTAAAACCTTAGTTAACAAACTTTTATGCCAATATCAGTCAGGGTTAGGACTTCAAGCATGAAGCTACACACAGCTTAAGAAGAAACAAATGATGATTTAACCGAGCTGGTTCCAGAAGATTTCAGAAATAGTCACAACCCAATGAATGTCAGAATTGTAGGGTTTTAATTGTATGTATCTATTCTCATGGCAGATGATTGCACACATGTAGTAATTTAAGAAAAACACCCTTTTCTGTCTATACTTCAAGACAATATTTGGTTGTGGCGCAAGTGTCTCCAGACTATCTAAGTTAACAGAGAAGACAAAAACCTCTTCCACTGCATACTGGAAAATTCTGTCCACCAAAAAGCCTACTGGCTCCTGCAGAACTAGGATATCATCCTGGCCTCCACTGTACTGGCTTTAGTGCACATTAGCATATTGTCTACGGTCATCCTTTGAAAATAAATGCCACTGAGTAGAAAGGTACTGAGCTTACCCAAAAATACAGTGAGCAAAAACAAGCAATCAGGAAATATGTTGTAGTTAGAAATCTGTGGCGCTGCATTTCTGGGGTTTATATTGCTCTGGAGACCACATCAGAGAATAATACCATGATGTATATTCACGGCAGAAAGAACAAAAAGACTATACCCAGTAAAGAAGAGACAGACAGATGATACTGCCATCCCCATCCAAAAGCTGTCTACAGCACAGCATATTCTTTAAATGTGATCTGAAAAGCTATTCACTGGTACAGCTTCTCTGGTTTCCATATATTCAGATGAGATTTTCCAAAATACTTGATATTTTATATTTATTATTGAATAAAAAAATAACAAATAAGGGAATAGCCTTATAAAAGTTTGCTATTTGAGAGGTGAGACTAAAGCAAAACCTTTCTTACCAGAGGAAATTATGACATCTGAAACATGAAGGGAACCTACAGAGTGGAAAGATGTCTGGATTTCTGTTCTGCCTTCATGCCTTAGCAATAGCTACTTGCATTCAAAGGTAACAAAAGATGGCTTGGGAAAGAAGTTGTGGATAGATGGAAAAGTAGCAAAGCCAAAATAACATGCATACAGACAAATCTGAAGGAACTCAATCAATACTAATTTTCATGCTATTTTATGCATGTATATGTGTACATATACATACACTTATATGTTTTTCGCTGTATAATGAACAGGGGGAAGGGAACACATGAAATACATTCAATCCTAAAAGTTTGCTTATATAAAGTACCAAGATGTCAAGGGCTTTTTACTGAAGTTTCTTTCACTAACATTCTTAACGTTTGCTTTTTAAATTATTTAAATTATTATGTGCCTTGTTTCTATTCATTCTTCAGCCTGACCTTCCTAAAATGACCACGCTGATATTGTGATTAATGAGCTAATTATTTTCACCTGAGACATGGAACAAAACCCGTTCCCCTCCAATTTACTCTTTTAATAACTAGTGTCCCCACCTCCTTTTTTTTACCACTGTGCTCATACCTGAAAGTTTGTGATGGATTTCCTATTCAACTCATTCTTTAAATTAATGAACACGGCAGGCTAGAAATGTAGGCTTTTAATTACTTTGGTATTGAAGCAAGATGTAAATACAACTTTACTATTGTCAGAAACATTCAGAAGGGAGGCTGACAGAAATACAAAAAGGAAGAAAAAATGTCCTAGAAGACAGACACCCTCCATACAACACTAAGTTATGAAGGCATCAGCTTTCTTCCCTTGTGTTCCTGATATGTATATTCACCATTTATTTCAAAAAGTGTTCTTAAAGTATTTAAGAAATGTACAGTTGCTACAAAAGAATTTAAAAGTTCTTTTCTATAAATTAATTATAAGCCACATGAGTGGACTGTACATGTATAAAAGGAAGCAAAAAAAGGAAAGAAGGAAAAAAACCCCTCTGTGGGAAAAGCTTTCTTCATCCAAGGAGCACAAAAGCTAAACAAATAAATGCACTGGAAAGTCATCAAGGGAAATGCATTATATTATACTCAAGAGACAATTTAATAGCAATAATAAGAACTGTACAATGACCATGACTTCTAAATTACAGGTCTTGAGAATCTCATGCCCCCTTGAACAGCTGCAAAGCACCAGTTCCTCCTTCCTCTTTCAGCTACGGAGCCTTTGGCAATTTGATATCTGCCAGCGTTTGCTGCAAAAGAACTTGAATTCTGGTGGGTACAGAGGGTTGCACAGACAGCACTGAGCCTACCTGTGATAAGAAACAGTTTGATATGCAGAGTACACACATTGCTTTGCTTTAGTATTTCTGTTTCTTCAGGCTAGTAGTTTAATTTTCTTTCTGACAGCTTATGAAAGACTGAGAAAGGAGTGAGAAGCACCTTCGAGGAAGCTGAGAAGATAACAGTGCACAACTCCCCCTTTGGAAAAAATTGCTTATTGTGCTCTGTGTACTGCTCTGAGTACCAGGCCCTCAGCAAAATACCCTCAGGTAATGAGCATGATAACCCAGGGTCCCTGTTCTGCAGCATTTAATTTGAGGATCTAGCTCTGTGCTCCTGTGGGGCCTTTCCATGGAAGATTTCCCTTTTCTCTACAATGGCCTAATCTCCAATATACATGTCAGGTTGAAAATTATGAACCAACCTAGAAATCAACCCCCCAAAAAAACCCACAAACAAACAAACAAACAAACAAACAAAAGAAACCACCAAAAAACCCACAGATTAAGGAAATAACTTGTCAAAGGTCACTCATCAAGTCTGTCAGAGATAATAGTAGCATCAGACTCAGGCTAAACTCCAGACAGACACAAAACTTCCTTTCCTCCTGAATGTTCAGATGATACACAATCTGCCTGTTGGCTACTGCTGCTGTTGGCACCATGGCACAAATGGGTGCCATGAACGACTGAACTGAACAATTCCAGGTCATTCAATATAGTCGATGAAAATCACTCAAGGCGCAAATTTTAGAGTTCAGATTTAGAAATACCTTTGAATACAAAGGAAAACCTTTTGCTTTCCCCATCTGTTTCGGAATGCAACAAGTAATTTTTCTCTCTTCAGTGCTGCAGATTGCTTGGATAGCAAATTAAGACATTCAACACCTTTTTGTGAGCTCCTAATCAATTCTATATCTGTCTAAGTGGCGATACAGATGCATGGCACAGCAGCCAAACTCTTCCAGCTCTGAATAAACAAATACAGGAAGAAGTAAAAAAAAAAAAAATCAGAAATCTTTTTTGTCCCACCCATCTACTAAACACAGATTCTAGAAAGTATTTGGAGTTTTAAGACTTTTGGTTGATAATTGCAATTTGTACTGTGCATCAGCCTATTAAGTGTAAAGAATACAAAGTTATTGTATACAGAATACATGTTTTATACATAAATACAATACAGAAACATGTTTTAGAAAACCTGTGTCTTACAGGAATACTTTTGTTACTGCCACATAAAACTAACTTTTTGTGATGGATTTCCTATGCAATTCATTACCTGAATTAATATGAATATATTAAAATACACAATTTATGTTAAAATATCTTTTATTCTTAGCACCTTAAGAGAGTCTGTTATCCTCAGACTGATTTCATACCGGTGTCTGCATAATCCCTAAGCAAAGCTTCATAATAATATTCAAGGAAATCTGTTGATTAACAGTTTTCCTTGTTATATAATAATCAAGATACTCTATATGCCACAGGCCAGCTTGTCTTATTAATGTTTACATTTGCCAGTGTATGAACAGTCATACTTCTACATAAAAACTTGTAAAAATAATTTATACAGAAAATAATAAAGATTCTGAAAAGCACACACAGATGAGATCAGTACCAGGGCACTCAAATATCACCAGTGCTGAATATAGAAGAAAAGAACTTGGTACAGAATACTAAAGTATAAAGGAAAAATCCTCATAATCTTTCAACCAGATTTTTTTGTTTGATCTTCAGCTGAAAGGAATTCAGCTGTTCTTTCTGATGAACTGCAAAATCCTGTAGCTGAAGTCAGTCATGCATAGTCTTTAAGAAATGAGAAAAGAATAGTTTGAACTTTGGAACTTTATATAGAAATTAGAAGAAAACTCATCTTAATGGAAAGTTACTATTGAGGATGATTCTATGCTCTAAATTAATACTGACTTTTGAAGAGCCCTGGAGAAATCTGTGCCACTTCAGCAAGCACTAATTGATATTTACAGAGTGCTGCTGGGTGGGGTTATCACCATTTCAAATAGCTCCAAAATTCACACAAAGAAACCACAAGTTGAGGAAATCTTCTCTTCAGTACCTCTTTCTTGGTGTACGTGAAGTCAAGGCTCTGAAACTGCTTCTTTTTAAGAACTACAAAAATAAGAGAAATATTAGTAAGTCTACACCACCAACAACTATCCTGGTTTTGAGAAAAATGAAGGCAGTCATAGACTACCTTTTCAAGCTTCCATCACTCTCAATCAAGTAGTAGTCCTCTCCCTAAAATTCCAGCATTTTTGACCTACCCCAAACCCGGAAATCAAAGTGACCCATTTTCAAGAGAAAATCTGAAGTCATTAGTGATTACTGAAAATTTTAGCCATAGCTTTTAAATAAATAAGTGACCCATTTAGGGCACTCAATTACAATTTCCTGTAACGTTAATAGATGCCACCCTTCTCTTCACCCTTCCCTCTCACCTCCTGAACTCCTGGAAATACACTAGCTGAACAACTATTATATCAAATCTCTCACTTTCTCTATTCAGCGTCTTTGTAATTTAGGACTCTTGCAGTATTCAGAGAGCAACCACTTTGTTCTCAGGCATAAAATCCCTAAAAGTAATAACACTGCTTGTATTTTATTTTAAAGAACAAAACACCAGTCATTAATACCAAGAAAACAAAAACAAACAAACAACCGCCCACCCAGAAAACCTCAACAACTCAACCCAAACTAAACCACCCTACTTCTGAATCTCCATGTCCAATGACTCATGGAAAACTATGAACATATTCTGGTGACAAGGATAAAATTTTAACACAAAATATGGCTTAAGTAAGAAGTAGGATAAAGGATAAAATGACTTATTGTGAGCTGCATTAAAAGGAACAGTGTACAGCACAGCCACGCAGGTTTAGCTCTATAAGGACCTAACAAACCAAGTTTGACTTATTTTTGTAGCTGTGGCATGTTGCTCTGTTTCTATGTCCCATGGCAGCACTGAAATGCTTTGTATAAATGAAATAAATTACTGCAATACTCTAAAGCTCAAAGAAGGCATTACATGTAAAGAATGGTTAAGAGCCTTACTTGCATAACTGTTCACCACTATTTCCTTTTCTGTTGCTGTGTATCTTTAAGCAAATAATAGACTCTTCTGGATAAATGCTGAGAATAGGTTTTTTAAAAATTCACACTTACTGAGATAATTTATAATGCTCTTGTTGCAAGCTTTCTCTCTTTAATCCCATCAGACCACTTTGAAAAAAAAGAACTTCTAAACACAGCAAATAAAAACAAGCTGGGGTGACAGGTCTTTAAAAACAACACAGGGACATCAGAACAGACAATTTCGTAACTATTGCTTTTTAATGCAGTGTCCTTGCTCCCATAATGAGGCAGGAGATTTAAATGACATGTGCATACACTGAAAGATAGGAAAGCAAATTTTTCCAACAGTCAGTAGCTTTCAGGGAGAGTATTAGTAGCTGCCCAAAAGACTTAACAGCTTGACATAATATCTCTGCTCTTGTATTAACAAAACAAAAAACACCTACACACACAAGCCCACAGCTAATCAGTGACGCAGTACAGAGTTTTCTTCCAAATCTGCCTTTCTGTATTAGAAGAGGAGAAAACACCGAGAACTTGAATGTATGGCAGAAGGTTGATAGGCAGAGGCAAATGACAGCTAATGTATCTTTTGAAATTAAGTTTCCAAGATAGAGAACTTAATTCTGCTGCAAAGTAGTATAGAGTATTTAATTTGTTGTAAAACAGGGCCTTTACCATGTCAGGTTATTATCTGAGATGTGCCAGTCATTGCAGCACAGTCTTCCCAGGGGCTTGAGCTACAAGCTCAGATCTTTAGAACCTGCTGCATTCCTTATTTATGAATTGATACACTTTGATCAGCCATGCCAGGTACTCTTTCCTCCTCCCCATTTTCGTCTTTCATCAGACCCTTCAGACAAGTGTAGAGAGCAACATTATACTCAGGGCAATTCACTGAAGATTATTTTCTATGTTAATCTCAGAAACATAAAAATCAAATACATCCCATCACTGAATTTTTCGTGACAGGCTTCTTGCAAAAAGACATAATCACACTCTGCAAAGACTAAACTAAAACACATCCTCACACCCAGTTGGGGAAAATATTCCTCATCTTTCAATAGACTGAGAGTATGTAGCAAAATGGCATAAGAAAATTCAATACACACTAATAAATAGAGAAATTCAGCTGCACATTTAGGTGCACTTCTTAAGAAGAGTAGTAAAAGGCTTTTGTAAGCAGTTGGCAGATTTCCTATTTAACTTACTGTTTCAGCAGTCATTGGGTTGACCAACAGTGTGACTGAGGCTTTGATCAGATGGCAGTCAATGCTGCAGTCAAAACCAGAATATATAGAACACAGAAGGAGTACGAAGTGTACAGACAAACGCAGCCATTACGACCTCACAGCATGACCCTCTGCATTGCACATGATGGAAACAGGGCACTCTGTAAGCCTCCAGGGATTTTTTTTATTGTTTTATAATACTGAATGCTCCTTAATTGAAGAAAACGAGAAACTATAGAATTAAATACATTTCAGAGGTAAGAGGCTGAGGGAGATTTCTCTTTTTCTAAAACTTTCCCCAATTAGAGGCCTCAACTCTGGATGCCCTTGTCTCAAAGACCAAAAATGGACAGCCTTTTGTGGTTGCCCTTTGCTGAACAACAGTAGTACAAAAAGCCCAGTTTTAACAAGAAACTGCTCAGTTATTCTACACGCATTCAGAGATAAGGAAGTACAAAACAGACGTGAACTGTAGTTGCTTCTGCCTGTTGCTGCTGAGCTCTGCTACAGTTTTTAGTGTCCAACAAAGTATTAACAAAGAAGCCTTTCAATTTTGAGGAGGAATACTGTGGATCCGAGCTGTGAATTTTCAAGCTTCCAGCATTTTGTCACTCTTTAAAGAGGGGAGGGGTGAGGTCTGTGTGCACATGTTAAAAAAAAAAACAAACTTCATTTTTCTCTCCTGAAATGGGAAGACCATTTCTTTCTCATCTATATGTACAAGGGGATAAGTAGGTTACAGATGTTTTGTGCTCTTTACCTCAGTGCAGCTTTTGGAAGAGTAGGTACTGGCCCAAGAAAAATCAAGTCCATCTCCACTTCTTTCATACGGAAAGGCCTTCTTACCTGCCTCATTTTCTGTTTAAGTGTCATAAAATTAAAAGAAAAAATCCATAGCTCCATAAGAAAACAGTACCTAAACTACCATAGCCACTGATCTGACTGCCTGAGTATGAGCAATATTACAATATTGGCAAGGCACGATCCTCCTCATTATGTAAGTTGGCAGTTTTATTACACTGTCAGAATTTAAAGTGTGTTTTCCTGGTTTAACCCCAGCCGGTAATCAAGCCCCACACAGCTGCTCCTTCACTCCCCCACAGCAGGATGGGAGAGAGAATTAAAAACGAGAAAGACAGTTTAATAGGGGAAGAAAAACAGTGCATTCAAGCAAAGCAAAACAAGGAATTAATTCCCTGCTTCCCCTGGGCAGCCATCTCCAGGAAAGCAGGACTCCATCACACATAGCAGTGACTTGGTAAGACAAACACCATCACTCTGAACACGCCCTGCGTCCTTCTTCTTCCCCCAGCTTTACAGAGCACAACGCCACATGGTATGGGATGTCCCTCGGGTCAGTTGTGTTCAGCTCTTCCAGCTGTGCCTCCTCCCAACCACTTGTGCACCTCCAGTGTCCTGGGGTGGGGTGAGAGGCAGAAAAAAACCTTGATGATGTGTGAGCCCTGCTCAGCAGTAAAGGAAACATCCCTGTGTTATCAACGCCGTTTTTGTCACAAATCCAAAAACGCAGCCCTGTACCAGCTACTGTGAAGAGAAGTAACTCTATCCCAGCTGAAACCAGCAAGTGTCCATTTTCCTCTTACAGATGATAGGCTTGTCAAAATCTTCAGTCAAGGTTCAGTTGTTACAATGCTACTAGTCTTAACTGCTTGGAGTTGTTCCAGTTAGAAAAATTGAAATTCATTACTGGTGTGCTACAGGAGAGTAAGTCAATACATCATCCACTTCAGTATCTCATTTCCTTCATAGAGATGCTCCACAGAAAGTGAGATTTCTTTCTCACACCCAAAGAAGTATACACTACATTGGACTGGAAGGATACACATTGCACTAGAATGTGGCTGACCTGATGTACTAATGCTCAGTCGTTAACATTGTCTGCAAATATGACCTTAAGAAAAGGATCCACAATGGAATTACCACATATATACCCAAACTTCTTGCAAATGTTACTCACTTGCTTCACTGAAGCCTCATGCTAGCAGCTAATTCTAAATAGTTTTAAATCAGTAAAAAGAAATATTGACACAATATTCTCCCAATTTGGTTAGGTGTTTTCTTTGAGTTGTGCATTAAAACGAGGAGTTGTAGTTGTATGGCTTCCATCCATTAAACTACCTAAGCCTCTTGAGAAAGCACAACTCAGATGTCTGAGAAAAGAGAAATAAGAAGGTAACTCACGAGCCTAAATGGTTGAAAAAGCAGAGCAATACAAAACTGAGCAGTTGATCCAGAGAAAAGAAGTAAAAACCATTTCTTACTGCAATGAAGTGGGACACTTTCCCAAGAGAAATAAGTTAATAATAGAATGTTGAAAGAGCACATTAGACCCAGTACATAGATCAAGGCATGAATTTTGGCTCAAAGTGTGTAGTGATAAAAGAGAAATAAAGGAAATTTGCAATGCCAAGGTTTATATACCATCTGAAGTCAGACTGCAGAATCCACAGACTGTAATCTGAAAATATCTGTGCCAAGTTTGTACCTAGCTCAATATTTTTTGTTGTTTGACCTCATTTTTAGCTTTGTTGCATATGAAATCTATTACTCTATTAAAAGTAATAAATAAAAATCTTTTAATATAAACCAAACTGTTCACTTGATTGCAAATCTCTGGACTCAAACTCTAGGGTTGCTTAAAAGCAACCTGCTCAGAAAACTCACCAGTACTCATAAAATACAGTTTTTTCCAAAATGTCTAGATAGTCACCACTCGGTATGGATGTGGGAATGTAGAGGAATATCTGGTTCAAGAAACCCAAGATACAAGGTTCATGTTTTATAAAACCAATTTCCCGTATTCTGTTAAGTTATCAAGAGATAGGATATCACTTTTTCCACATCAAGGTGTAAACCCTGTTTTAGTGCATTTACTGAAATTGATCCTATGCTTCAGAAAAAACCCAGCTCTTTGCCATATATTCAAGCTACAATTCTCCTCTGGTAGTTCCCACCATAGCTTTTTTCTGTCTTCCTTTTTGAAGTATTTAGGCAATGACACTGTTCTACACATATTGTCACAGGATATCTAAACAGTGATTTGTCATATTAAAACTATAGTTTACATTAATATAGGGAGTCAAAAGTATATCCAGAATACTTTCTAATGCCTCATCGTGACATTATTTTCTTAATAAAATTAAAAAACTAAAAACCACTGAGTGTAAACTGCCATGCAAACCAAGGCAGAGTTTCAAGGCTGTAAAAATAGAACGGGCACCAAGCTGTTTTCCCAAGCTGTAATTGAAAGCCAGCTTGGCAGGAAGCTGTGTTCTACTGGAACATGACAACTCACACAACTTGTTTAATCTTTGCCATCACCAACAGAACTCAGCATCACACGGCTGGGGATTTCAGGAGATACCTACGGTGCTTCGGCCGCTGGATGTGCCCTATACCATCAAGATCACAGAAGGAAACCTGCAATTTCCTTCTGAGGTAGCTTGGAATACTCATATCTTCCAACAAAAGCGTGTTGTTTTGGTTGATTGGGTGGGCTGGGGGCTTTTTAATGCTTCAGGAATTGTTACCTACAGGCTTATTGCAAGAGTCAAATAAAGCAGGCCCCCAACTTGCTAACTAATTAACTTAATAAATCAAACTGCTGCAACTCTGCATGCTGCCATGCTAAAAATATCTGCCCATGAGAGTGCTAAAATTTGTTTTTTATTTGAACATGAATAAGAAAAACATTACTAAATAAAATCCCTAGAAGTGCCTGAATTTCCAGATTCATTGCCAAAATAGGCCATTGATGACTTCAGGAAGAATGTTACTTCCAATTTGTCCACTGTTGATCACTTCCTTAGTAATACATTAAGCATCAAACTCAATCACAGCAGAGGATTAGATGCAGGAATAACAGTGTGAACATGCCAAGATCAAATACTCTCAGTGGATATTCCTGCATATCTTTAGGGAATCTAAATGATTTGCTACTCATCTCAGATAGGATTTGAACCAAAATCCACTAAAAGCAGTTGAGATCTGGGCACTTACTTTCATTGAGCTGATAAAGCTCCCAGTGAAGAACAAAACATGGCAATTGACAGTTTAACAAGAAGAAATGTTCACTGGCCAGGGTGAAAACTGTGCATTTTAACAATTTATAAACAGGACATTAATCATTGCATTTAGCTTCTGCTTGCACTTCCAGAGGGGAACTCATCTGCTGTATTTTATAAGCACACCTCAGAGTGAACTGAATTACCCTTTCCAGTCAATAGAGAGAAGCAGATACAGCATGAGAGACAAGTAAACTAGTTATGTGACTATAGGTGAACCAGTGAACACCATTCCTTGCTACCATGGCAGTAGCCCATACCTAAAAAATAGATTTTCCTTTATTAACTCCACATAGCACAAGACCAGATATAAAAGACAACAGTATGATCTGTCAGGGGTTTCACTCTAAAACATAAACAAGTAATAGATCTGTTTCATTGACAGTTTCATTTTTCTCTCTTTCAGTATGAGGAAATTATAATTTAATAAACCTCCTAAATCACATCTGGGGCAGGTTTTCGACTTTGCAAGGATACTCGCCATCCTTTTGGAAATATAAACCAAAACAAAATTAGTCTCAATCACACTCAAGAGAGCTATTCAGATCAGTATAAGTTAAGTTTGACATGTCCCAAATAAGTACCATCACCCCAAAATCATAAGAGTAATCTCCCCTACGTAAACTGAGACTTCACAAATTAAGTTGCTTCCCAGGACATGCTGAGCACATGCACAGATGCCTCTTCTCAGTGCCTTATACAAGCCCTCAGTTCTTCAGTGCTGATGTATCACTAATTAAACCAATTTCCCATATAAACTGAACAGACAAGGGTTCTGAGTAATCAGTTCCACATACTGATCCATCACTCTGACAGCTGGATCTAACAACTTTGCAGTTCTAGGTAAGGCGTTCTGGGGCAAAAGACACCATTGGAAAAGAAAAAGAAGTCTTGTGCCAACCTAAAGAAAGGATAACTCAATCCTCAATGCAGATATCAGTAGAACTAGCCTGAAGTTGGCTGCCACAACTCAAAAATGTATTTGAAATAACATAACATTTTAGGAGTGTTTTTGCTGGGGTGTTTTGTTGGGATTTTGTTTTGGTTGGTTGGTTTGTTCATTTTCATCTATTTGTTAAGTAAAAAAATGCTGAGATCCTCCAAACTCGGGACACTTAAAAATGAAAGGTTGTCTACACAGCAACAGCATTTTCTTTGCCCCCTCTGGGCTTGTGTCCAGCTGACCCTGCTTCCCCTTCAGTGAACTGCAGTTCTGTACCCCAGAGCACCCTGACCTAAATGCAAACCCTTACCCCTCTATTCCCTCTGTCCAGTCAGCTACTTCCCACTGGAGATAAAGGTCTCATCAACAAAAAGATGTTCTCACTGCATGTGGGTATGTTCTTCTCTGTACTGTACAGAGGGTGAAGATTTCCACCAAGCCAATCACAAACTGAACTTGCATTATATTTACACACACAATTACACGTATGTAGTGGAACTACACTGTTTCACAATCCTGACAATCTTAATAGAAACATATGCCACATCCAACACAGGGTTTTCCTCTCCTACTATTTCTTTTAAAACTCTTCCAAGTTAGAGAACATGCTCACGTTGAGCTACATATCATTTTCAACTGTTGCCTTTATTCGTTTGAATTCCCACTATGATTTTAAGTGCATATTACTTCCAATGAAGCTTCTCACTACGGGTATCAAATGCTCCAGGAGAATATTCCAAGTGCTATATAGCAGTGGCTTATTTCCATTTATTTAAGTACAGTAAAGTCATTGCAGTATTTTTTGGTTGCTTTTAAATATGCAGAACAGTAATGTGCTCAGAAACGCTGTGCAGGGTAGTCAGAGAAAAGATACCGATCGGCTTGGGAAATACCAGCTCAGGGTACTACCATAAGAAAACCAAAATATTAATAATATTTAGCACTTATTTTAAGACTTTCCAAAAGACATCTAAAAACATTTCACAGGGGTAACAACTATGCTTGTGCCAGGGATTGAGAGAGCCATCACACTGATGGTGTAACACATAGTAGAGAAAACAGCACAGCTCCTTAGACTGCACATCTTTGCATATTCTCCTTAGTTTTACACCAAGGACCTGAACACATCTGACATATGTAGTATATTAACTCCTAGCTCCTGCCACACTGTCCAAATTGTTCTCTAGAACTACTGTCTTCTCATTCTAACTTTTACATCTTATTGGACCACATCAATTCTGTGATTCAATTTTCTTTTTTTTAAAAAGACCCCACACTCTTATCATAGTATTTACAATTAATTTTTCTTACCTCTGGTTGGCATCATGATGCATATTTAATTAAGTTTTCTTGCTAGACTTACAAAGTATGAAATTAAGAAAGAAGAGATAGATCGCATCTGTGCTTTTTTAAATGCACCAAGCAACAATCTCTCTCTTTATAGCTATCAGTAATTAACACCCAGTTACATGCCACTGCTGATCCTAAAAGAGAAATGGATCAGAAAAACCTTCGTGTCATGTCTGGGAGGGAGGGAAAGGACTTTAACAAGCTAATTGATCCAGCTGGTTTTGCCCCACATCTTTATATATTTCCTTTCCTTGGTCTAGCCTGCTATCCTGCTATGTTGATAACAGGTGCTACTTTCATTAAGCACAATACAACTGTATGATATAATCTTGTCATTCTTTTAAATGAGCATTAAGAGGGAGAGAAAACGTAAAGGCTTTTGGTCTTAGTTGCGCTTCTCACACATTCTGAATCTCTTGCATTTAAAAAAAAATAAAAAAAAAACCCAAGAAACAAAACAACTCACAAAACAAGCCTTCTTTTTTTTTACTTTAACCTGCAGGCTGAGCATCTCTTTTTGTCAGAGCTCATTCCACATTAGGTTCTACTGTCTTTGACTACATACACTGAATTGGACCAAAAACATCCTACCTAATAATTAACACAACCAGCAAAAAACCACTGACAACACTGTTAAAGCAAGAATAATATTCCAAATCAAGAATAAAAAATTTAGGAATGCTCCAGCCATAAAACGCTAATTCAGACTGTTTGTGTGTAAAGAAATTACAAAATACTTTTCCCCTTATCAGGGCAGGCCTTATGTTATTAAAAAGCTTTAGTCTGCTGCAGGTTCATCTCTTTTAGCTTTTTCATTCCTAGCTACAACAAATGTGTCAGCAAGTGAGTTGGACTGCATGCAGAGTTTACAAGTGCAAGAAAATTTAACTCCTTCAAGTTAAACAGTAAACAGAAAACTTTGAGGTAAAAGGCAAGTGTAGGTTTCATTTTTACTAGAAAAACTGGAGTCAGAGTTCTTGTTCTTGAGAATCCACTTCCTTTCCCTTTCTCCTAACTCTTCAAATTGGATCCAAAGCACCAGCCGTGTAAACAGCAGCGTTTGATGCCTTCACATCTCTTGCTGGCATCCCTGAAAGATCATGACCTAACTGGATTTTATATGTGTATGACACTGCAAAGAGATGAAGTGAGAAGAATTTATGCTGTCTTTGCAAATGCACTTAACTGAACTCAAAAAGTAGCCAAGAAAACTGATACCTGCATTCTCAAAGATGTGCGGTTTAAGAGGTGTTATAGGGTATTTGCAATTACTATTTTCCCGTTATCTTCTTGACAACAGTAAAATAACAGTAATTGCTGTAAAATATTTATTTTCTTTTTTTTTTTCTGTTTGTCAGGAGAGCTACAGATTCAACAGATCAGCTCTTTCTAGTCAGGGCTTTAGGATTCAGGGATAAGTAGTTTACAAGGGTCTATCTACAGCTGCTCAAAGGCATTCAAGAACATTTTTTCTAGCCTCCCACTCAAACAAAATTGCTTCAAGAAGCTTAATGTTTCTAGAAGCTCTCACTAAAAGAAAAAGCCTGCCTCTTCTGAGCCTTCCTTAGCAATTTAGATTTGTTAGGTAGGCTCAGAGCATTGCTGAGGCAGGCGACGAGGAGCCTCAAGTCTAACACTGTCTTGAGCAGTTTTTGGTTTTACTCACTTAAAAAAACCCAACACTGTAGCTGGTGACAGTGGGACCATCATTTGCTCCACTGAAAATACTGTCAAATTCAGAACAGCAACAAACCAGTAGAACTGGTTGTAGCCAACATAAAAATAAAACTCCCGTGGCAGCACTAAAATCTAAAGACTAAGTCAGTCTTTAGCTGGAGCTATGGACCCATTCACCTGCAGCATAATTCAGGCTGCACCTTTAAGTAACTAAGAGACTACTTAGCACTACTTAGAAACTTGTGAAAAAGAGGTTGGGGAGAGATGAAGCTACTGTTTCCCCTCCCCATTCCTTTTTATATTCTCACATCAGAAGAAACCATCTCCTAACTGCTTGGAGCAAAAATTCTGCTCTTGTTGCTCTTTCAGAGTTTTCTGATGATCTCTCAATGGGAAACTGAGCAAAGTCAGGTCCCAGCACCTACACTGTCAGTCAAACTGAAAAGAAAGATGATTCCCTTAACATCTCTTTCTCCTTATGTTGAATTACTCTTTGCACATTCTCACAAGGGGTTAAACTTGGCTGGCTTACACTAAAGGCCTCACAATCCTCAGATCTGCAACACAGAAGCTGAAACACAGGACTAGTAAAGCTCAGAAAAGCAGAGTATTCTTTTTTTAAAAAGAAGTCTGAAAAACACGCTGTGCTCCTTAAATCCCAGTCCTCAATGAAAGATGGCATTGGAAAGATGAAGGGATTGAATGCATCTTCTTATTTAATTAAGCCTCTAAGAACAACAGGAGAGGGGTGTTTTCATAACATGTCTTGTGCAAAACAAACCTTTAGATGGGAGCATCGAAAAACACCCTAAAATGCAGCACATTTAAGAATTTTGATCTGATTAAAGATGTTTGTGATATATAGAATTCTAAGTATGTAGTCTGAGCTGTAATTTTAGGATTATAAGTCCATCCTTTTACCAGCAATAGGGCTCACCAGTTGAAGAGTTGATTTCAAATTTCCTGCCAGAGTCACCAACTTCTCTCACAGAACCCAAATATATTATTTCTTATTTCATTTCATATTTGTACTCCTTATTCCAAACAAAGTTTTTCAGACTAAAAATACATTGCTTATTTTCTGTGAATGAAAAGTACAAAGCACAGTGTTCTCTAGACATTAACAAGACGGACTGATAAAACGAGTCAATGGTACTACTTGATACCCATCAGATGGAAAAATGCAGTTATCTGATTTCTCTCATCTGACTCCTCTCTGTTGAATCATTCATGTGGGGGGAAAAAAACCCCAAACAAACCCAACACACTTTCCTGCTGACTGTAGAACTCATCACAAAATAGTTGTCCAGCCTGATGCTGAAGAAAACTCAGATATGAGGTACTACTGTTACTAAAAGCAGTGACAAACAAAACTGAAACCAATGAATCTAAAGCACCTAAGCAATGAAATAGTTGCATAAAGAAATGTAATGTGATTGCTTCCAGGATTATTTTAGCTTCACTGTGCAACTAAACACAAGCATTACTGTTGACTATTGAAGAGTCTATCAGACTATCAACACTCTTCAATAGTTAAGACTCAATTTGACAACTAAATTACCTGAGAAAGATCTATTTGACCATTACTAAACACATTTAAATCATGACAGTTAGTGTTTACAAAGCAGCAAAGAGAAGTTTAGACTCCTGCCACCATTTCAGCTCTAAAAGCTTCTAATATAAAATTAAATTAAAAGGAAAATACAAGCTCCTCAGTAGTCTTTAAAACAAGAATATGAGCACATAATTAAAGCAGTATGTCTTGTCTGTATAAGGCTTTGTGTGGTATCTGCACACAAGAACTAAAACATTTTAAGCTACTCTCTGAACAGTGGCCTACAAGTGTTCTTTCACAAATCACCTGAGATGCTGTTCTGTAGGTTGAAGAGTGTGACTCACTGAATTCAAAGAAAGGGATACCATTGAGTCATAGTAGCTTAGTCACTGAGTAGTTACATTTCTATCTAAAAGAATTTTTAATCACTTCAAGATGCTCTCTAGCAAAAGAACAAAGATTTCGAAGGAAAAGGGAAAGTATTGATTCAGAAGTGCAGGTCTTCCTTTTACACAGATCCCCTAGCAATACAAAACACAAGGGCATACATGAGAAAAGAGTTATATAGATGTCAAATTTTGTAAGTAGAAAAAGTATAGAAATAGAGTGTTTTCCAAACATTTCTACTAGACAACTCTAGTTTTTAAGCATAGATCAACCACTTTTTCTGATACTTTTCACTATGTTTCATTTATTTGGCTGGTTGTAAGAGCTATAATTCTTTTCATCATTACTGTAGCCACGTCACTTTTGATACTCAATTGAGTTTTTAAGCATTCTAGGCAAATGCATGCCACTTTCTAGACATATTTGATTTAAAGTCAGCACTATCTCAAAATAGGGGAAAAAAAAAAATCTAAGAGAGAGCAACCAGTCTCTTCCTCCTGACTCCAGCTTTGTTTGTCTATCTGCCTTCACTGCGTAGTAACAATTAAGATTATTCTCAGACATTTTATATATTTCCTAAATAGAAAACTTCTGAACAGAACAAGAGGACTGCTAACAGTCATTTATTGATTTTGGCACTGAAAATATTCCACCTAAGATTTAAACTCCAAGTCCATCTTATAGCACCCCTCCAAAGAGTACAAATATTCTAAATCAAAACGAATGAAAAAGATGCATAGAAGTCAGATTCACTTGTTTTCACTCCCTTTTTATAAAGAAGTCCATTTTTCTAATGAAACTATAACATCTGTACTTCAGTTTAACTGATTCCAGAGCAGTTATCTTGTACCCTGTGGTAATCCATCCACCTTCTTTTTTCTAATAGTTCTGCTCCTTACTTTTTTCATTCCTCGAAAGATCACAGATTGTCACCCCCACCCTCTACCCCTCCCATCAAAAAATAAACAAGGGAGAGTTCTTAGTTCAAAGGTCACCAAAAGAAGAATTTGTGTCCTCCACAACCCAGAAATACAGGCCACTGGACTTTTTTACTTGCTAGCTGGAACACAGGGAACAAAATTCATGGAAGACGCAGGCTCTGTCTTTCTAAAACCCAGGAAAGTAAGGTGACAATTGGCTGTGCCTTCCACAACCACTGGAGGACCATTACAAGGATGCACAGTTGTATTTCTTCTTTCAAATGCACCATACAGCTGATATGAAAGTGTGAGATTAGGTTTGTTCCTTACAGATGTTATAGAGAGCTCTGTGATTTCAGCAGGACAACAGACATCAAATTTGTTCACCAATACAGAACTTTAGCTTAGAAATGTATCAGACTGGAAGGAGAAGTAGCTGAAGGAATAGCTGCTAAAGATATTCCAGTCTTTCCACTCAAAGCTAACAATTCACTAGCACTGACAGGTGGGGGGTTTTAGGTGTATGGTGGCATCTACATCATTGAAATGCAGCATCTTTGCAACATGAGCATTAGATAGAAGGGGAAGTACATGGAAGTCATGGAAGAGCTGGGCTTATTATCTGAACCACTTATTAAATTGATTAGTCTACAGTGTTTTTCCTACCATCCTTTTTACCTTCACTTCTCCCTCACCTCTGTAAAAGCAAAACTCAATGCACAAATAAAAATAATTTAAAAAAAGACCAAAAAACCAAACCAAAACAAAAAAAACAAACAAGCAAACAAAAAAAGCAAAACAACAGCAACAACAAAAACCCAAAACCAAAACCCAAAAAAACCCCAAAACAAAACAACAACAACAACAAAACCAACCAAGCAAAAAAACCACAATAAAAACCACAAACAAATCCAAATCAAATAAAGCCCCAAACCAACAAACACACACATCTCCACCAACCACTTCTGTGTCCAAATCTAGACTGGAATTATTATCCATGAATTGTGTCAGTTTAATTTGGATTGCAGACTCTAAGAGGCAAGGATAATATATCATTCTTGTAGACTCCATACTCTTATACTATTCACCTATGTTATTACTCATAGAATTTTACAACTGCATGACTTAAAGGAGAGAAATATCTGAACTTCCCTGAAGTTCAAGCAATTTTGGCTCTGGATGCTCATTTGTCCACTGAAACAAGCAGGTCATTCTCCAAATTTAAATCCAGAGCTTAAATCAGCTAAAAGATATACTTTCTTCTTGGGTTGCTCTTTCATTAGCACTTGCTGATATTAAGAGGCACATTTTATCCAGCTATTTCATGGCTTGGAACTTGCATATACGAAGAGATTTGCAGAGCTATACGAGAATGGAGGTGCCTCAAATCCGTGAGTCAGAGGTCTAACAAGTCATGTCAAAAATACACTTCTTTTGAGAAACCTTTTCTCCAGGAATACAATATCAGGTGAAACAAAGTACTTTTCCCATAGTCCCTTCACAGCTTTGAATGGATCCATAGGCTTTTCCTTATTTTTCTAGGAGGACTAAAATAATTTTCTCATCCACATTAATTTCTCTTACTTCTCTATTACTGTGCTACTGCAAAATTATTTCCATTTGCAGTTACATGCCACTGCTAATGATGTTCTTTATGCTCTGCTATATAGAACTTCTAAAGAAATATCTAGAAGGTATTTTAAATTGACATATCAATATTACTTCTTCTGAGATTTTGTTCCCCATTAAAAGATTTAATCCTCTTCACAGCAAAACAAATTCAGACTTTAATGCCAGAAAGTGTTTAAGTAGCTGTTCTCCTAAACAGGATGTAGAGTTTCTTCAAATGACTCTCATATCCAATCCATACATTTTGGGCAAATAAAAACATGTCTTCCGGAAAGCTACATTTTTCTACTGCATTTACCCACTTCACTTGAGAACCCAGCAAAAAACACATCCCACAAGGGAAGCAGACATTGCATCCAAATTATTTTTCCAGGCACATAAAAAGATAAATCAAGAATTTAAAAGAAACTGAGTCAGCATATATTTCCCAGCACTCTGCTTGAACTCTGGTCTGCAAATGATATAACTACTTCCTTGCAGACACGGGGATAGTGAGAAATTCCCTAAAGGAAGTCCCTGGTGAATGCCCCAGATATCATTATCCAGGGAAGGAGAACTGAAGTCACATGAGATCTAATTATTGAAGTTTTCTAACAATTACACGTGTAACTATAACTTATATTCAATAAAGTGAGTTTTGCAATATCTTTTAAGTACTGCATGAGCAAT
The DNA here is from genome assembly GCF_003945595.2 of Pipra filicauda. Taxonomy (NCBI): domain Eukaryota; kingdom Metazoa; phylum Chordata; class Aves; order Passeriformes; family Pipridae; genus Pipra; species Pipra filicauda. The sequence continues at coordinate 5,211,387 of NW_024104387.1, read as the reverse complement.
AACACTTCCAGCAGCAAGAGCTGCTCCAGCGATTAGCCACATTTTTTGTTTTAGAAAATGCAGTCCGGGTTTAGTAGAAATGTTTTGAGTTCACAAGGAAAATTACAAAGTTTTCAGCCCAGAAATTAATCCCATTCTTTCAAACTTGAAGCAAGATCCATATGGTGCCCATCTCAAGAAGACTTTACTGAGATAATGATGAATTAAAAAGGACACCAGTATCATCTGACATTGGAAGAGTGCGGTTGTTTTAAATAAACCTAAAAGATTTGTGAATCTGGAAGAGTGCTCATGGTTCTTATGTTGATTCATTTAATCATTTAATTCTCAGAGTTTGTTTTAAAGTGTTACCATTCCACATGAAGTTTTCTTTTTTTAAAAGACCAAACACATTCTCTGTCACAACATAATATAGTTTCTGGTTGAGAAAAATGGAAAACCACATGGAGTGACTAAGTAGTTTTCCACACTAGTTTTCCTTGTTGCCCAGCTTCTAGAATGACAATGGGTATATTTAACAAGTTTACATGCAAAAACCCAAAACAAGAGGCGATAGAAAAATTCACTATTTTATATTAATTAATTTTGTCCTTGAGGTTTACAAAATCTGAGAAGATAGTGTAAAACCATCGAGTGTGGAATTTTACATCTATTCTTTCTACACACTAATTGGGCAGCAATTCTAGGCCAAGTCCTGCATTAGTTGGTCAGGCAAAATGTCTCCCCAGAAACTGGTAGGCAAGTGACTGTGTCTCACAGCTGTTCAACATTATAAGAAATTATCAAAAAAAAATTGGATTTGTGCCTTAAATAACATGAGGACATCTCTCACAGAATTTCTGTACTACTCAGCGTGGAATACTGTTGTCCTTTCATGAGCCATTTCACATCACACAATTCATGTGTCTTAACTGTTCTATGTGAAAAAAGACATTTTCCTCTGCCAAAGTTACATAAAATGACAGTTCAGGATGCAAAACATTCAAGGGTCAGAAATCAGAAAGATATCATGCCCTGTTCAACAATACTGCTGTATACACAGATTTGCTCTCACAGGACCCCAAACTCCTTAGTTTCACAGGTCAGACCATACATGTGGCCATGGCTGTGCAGACCAGTTCTCCAGGTTCATTATCACCTTCTCCCTTAGCTGGCATCTGTCAAATATAAGCAGCTCTCATATGAGAACTGCAGAACACAAGAAGCTATGTAGAGGACTTAGCCTTTATGAACCTTGCAGTATTCCTCAAATTATCCCTGAACTGTTGACTGGTGTGTGAATTTGTTACTACACTTTATTATTCGATACCTTAACTCTGTTTTGAGGAAACCTAGGTGCCAAGAAAAATGTTTTTACATTATTTAACTCTGACACACAAAAAATTAAAAGACTCTAACTCAGCGTCCAGGATGTTTTACTGTAACTTCATCTTCTAATAATTTCAGCAAGTAACCTTTTAGTTTCATGCGAAACAGGTACTCAAGAATGATATTAAAATTCTCATACAATTCAGTATTATTCATTTCATCACCTACATACTTTATATTACCCAGAATATATAGAAAAGCATATGTAGTTTAGTGTAGAAAAGACAAGAGAAGCCTATGAAAGGAGAGAAATAAGTAGAAAGAAGGCACATGCTAAAAGCACCAATAAACACACCTGCTAAAAAACACATAGAGAGGCTGCTGAGTTCATAGCCTCTGTCTCCAGAAAACAGTGACTGTCTGATCAGAAAAAAATAAAAACTACTGAAACCTGAACCTTTATCTATGATCAGAGTCAATGACAAGCCAAGGAATAGCTTCATGAACAACTGAGACCAAAGCATTTCACTGGTATCTCTGCATCAGACCCATTCCACCACACTGGAACACCAACAGATTTACTGTGACCAGGAGTTCCGGAAATTTCCTATGCTTTTTTTGTCCAGATGCTGGTGTGGATTATTTCAAAGGGACATTCTAATACATCTTGGCTTTCACAAAAATGTAAATTTCAAACAAGTAACCGAGCGTAGTTCCCATATCCTAATTACCATGAACTGAAAAAAGACTAATGTTTAAGGCTTCTCTCATTGGGCTAGAAGTCAGATTAGTAAGTGTGTGTGGGGGGGGGGTTAATCTGTTTCAGGGAAATCTGTTACTGTGATTTCTTAACCATCTCCAGAGCAGCCTAAAAATGTCTCTTCGCACATGCTGTCATGGCCATGTACACAACTGTTATTTAGCCAAAATATGATGCAGAATAAAGGAGTTAGAGTACATCACTACTGGATGTTATGTGAATTAGGTTAAAAACCCCAAAACAGGGGTTTAAACAATGACATGTTTAACTTCTCTCTTCTACACTTTGATTCAGCAGATTAAGGTATGTACGTGGCCATAAAAAACACCCCACAGGTTGAGACAGTCTCCACCCTTTTTGGCACTCGAAAAGCTGAAGCAGATACCCTTGGGCAAGTTAATAAATGATTAATCTAACATGCAGCAGCAGTATTAAGTCACTATCTCCAAAATAGGTTCCTAACTTCTTTATTTCACTGGAATAATGGCTCCGATTTCACAATTTATTATATCATAAAAGCACCAATGCAGAAACAGTAGTATAGAATTCTGACATAGTTTTAAGCTGTATAAACTTTTAATATATGTATAAAACTATCTTCTACTGCAGCCATATATCATTACTTCTAAATTAATTGTCCAACCAGGAAGTCATACATACTAAACTAAGCTTTCATGACAAGTACAAAATAACAATATCAACACCACAAACCCACTACTGACAAGAAGCTGAATATCTGCAAAGATTAAAGAATCTCAACCCTCCTTGAGACTTTTCCTTGGAAGCAGTCATAATCACAGACCTTGAAGACAAATACAATGACTTCAGAGAGCTTAAAAAAGAAAAAGAGAAAGAAAGCCTTCTGGGAAAAAAAAAAAAGCTGGAAAAGATAAGGTTCTCTCTCACAATAGGGTAGCAAATTGGATGTGTGCACTTATCTTCAAGTACTTAAAGACTTAACTTCATCTTGCACTTCTGTACTCATCAGAAACTCGAAAAAAGTCCAAATGGCTGTGGGCCAGCATCTCTTTTTCTTTCCTAGGATGAGACAACTAGAAGCACAAATAGAGGGGTCATAGCCCTATTAAGATCATCAGCACAGCTCTGTACAGCTTGGTGTTGGGGTAGTAATTCAGTATATTAGGGTTTTAGAAATTTACCTGGTGTAAATGAATGAGAATCTAAAAAAAAATAAAAAGTGGAAACTTGTGGTAATTTTTTTTCCTTTTTGTGCACATAATAGAAAAGCTTTTTAAAGTTTGATATAACGGCTACCTTATCCACTGCTCACAAGTTTTCTAAACTACCTCATTATATTTTTAAATAATATCAGTTGTGACATTACTTAAGAAACAAACCCCAGTCATTGTGCGCTCTGAAACTCCCAGAATTATAAAGGCAGTGCCTGAAAAACATACTCAAACGTAGGCAAAAAACGTATTGATCAAAGTCACTAACCTTATTATCACTCTCCTCACAAAGTGATGCCTTCCAGTAACTTTGCAGGGTCTCAACTTGCAAGAATGGGGAAAAAAACCCAGTGCAACCAGCAGCACCTAAAAACAAAAGGGTCATCACTTGGTACTTAAAGGAAACCCCAGACCAAGGAGAGTAAGAAACAAAATTCCTATAAGAAGTAGCAGAAGAGTACACACAGCCATAACCAACACCTCAGTCTAGGAGCAGAACTGAGCACCAGAGCAGCTCTGCTCTCCAGCCCCCCAGGCAGTGCCCTGGCTCCTGCAGCCAAGCCTGCCATCACAGCAGAGTGCCATCCCATCCAACTCCCTACACCTGGCACACTCTCAGCTCTCCTCCTCCACCCTCCCCTGCCCCACCTCGTCTTCATAACTTGCTTTTGGAGGCCTCTGCAGTTTGCAGTTTGTGTTGTTGACCTGAATTGTTTCACTCTAACAGTAGTGGCACATAGGGCAAAGTTTCCTTTTTCCAGACACAGCAGTGTGAGGTACCTTACAAAGCTCTTTGGAGAGACAGAGGACTGAATTTTATTTTTTTTTTTTATATTTGCTCTAACAAAGAGCTCACTGCATTTAAGTCTCACAATTTCTGAATTTAAATGAGTAGGTCAGTAAAGAAACACACTGGTGATTTATGTTCACTTTTGCTAGACTTTACTGAAAGGAAAAACTATAAGTATGAAGGACAGACTCATTAGAGTCTAAAGCTGCAAGGGGATGTAAAGCAAGAATGTATTGTATGTGGATGGAATTATTTGGGCTCTTCAAGTGAATTACTATTGCTTTCCCTGAAACTCTTTTAAAAATCATGTAACACTAAAATCTCTAGGTTTATTTGAAAATAATTTTAATTTAGGTCTGCAGTCCAAAGATGATGACAAAACTGACTATGAAATACTACTAAACAGAGCATTTTTTGTTTGTCTATCTATATATGATGATTTTCCTGGGTAATTACTCACTCTGGAGCAGCAGGATGCCTGAAGGAAGCTGTAACCCCATGGGAAGCCCACACTGGAGCAGGTTCCTGACAGGACCTGTGACCCCATGGGGGACCCTGGCTGGAGCAGCCTGTTCTTGAAGGACTGCACCCCATGGAAGGGGCTCACACTGGAGCAGCTCGTGAAGAACTGCCTCCCATGGGAGGGACCCCATGCTACAGCAGGGGAAGAGTGTGAGGAGAAAGGAGCAGCAGAGACAACCTGTGATGAACTGAACACAAACCCCATTCCCTATCCCTCTGCCCTGCTGGGGGCAGCAGGGAGAGAAATGGGGAGTGAAGTTGAGTCCAGAAAAAGGGAGTGGTGGGAGGAAAGTGTTTTTAAGATTTGGGTTAACTTCTCATTATTCTACTCTGATTTGATTGGTAATAAATTAAAATAACTCTCAAGCTGAGTCTGTTTTGCCCATGATGGTAGTTGGTGAGTGATCTCTCCCTGTCCTTCTCTCAACCCACGAGCCTTTCATGGTATTTTCTCTCCCCTGTCCAGCTGATGAGGGGAGTGATAGAGCAGCTCTGATGGGCAACTTGTGTCCAGCCAGAGTCAGCCCATCCCACTGCAGGTATTTGTTCAAGTACCTGCATTGGTTACCAGTGTCACTCATGTCAGGACTCCCCCACAACTTAAGTCTTGTTAAATGCATGAAGTCTCTCCTTTTTTTTTGGAATGGAAACCGCTGTCTTTGCTTTTGCCTCTAAACTTTTACAAGACTCAAGTACAAAAAAATGTGTCAGCACACTGCAGTTGTGTGATTAACTCTCAGGCTGACAAGGGAGTAAGAGACAAAGCCCTTTTTGGCTGACAAAATGACCAAATCATGATCTATTGGTGTGAATTCAGCGTGTAGGTCCACAAAGATTCCGTGGGATGTAAGGTTAAGGCAAGATTAATGTGTAACAGCATTTAGATGGACACGTGCTGTTTGTCACCATAAGTCTGAGCAATGATTCTCAAGATGAAAACATTCTATATCTGTCATCTGCTTTTATCAGAATCTCAAGGAGTTCATAAGATGAACATGTATATTTTAATCTCAGTTGAAGCAAAACTTTGAGAAATAAGTAAAAATAAGGGAATACAGAGATTAACTGCTAAAACTATTCATACCATAATTCTGAGGAGATACGCTCAGCACTAATGACATACCTTCATGAGTGAAAAGTTTTCTCATTATTCATTTTGATGAAATGACAACAAATTAATGTGGAGGATGAAAGTTCTATGTAACCTCTTCAGTTGTGCTTGCACTAAGTTTATGTGCATATATTTCTGAGCTCAAGTCCAGGAGGGAATGTGCATTCTAGAGTGCACAAAACATTACCTTGAAAACCAATGTTAGTAGAATATAAATGTTCACTGAGAGGGTACGAGACTGTGTCAACCATCACTGTTAAACTGTAAGACTCCCTGAGTAAGAGTGATAGACAATACTGAAAAGCAAAACCTATAGCTCAGTTTATTTTTTTTTTACTATTCTGTATTTGTGGTCTTCCAATATTGTGGGGAAATGTTTCTGTCCTTTGTAAGAACAGAAGTGTTCGTTACATCTGTGTGAAAGATGTGTCAGTCCCCCTGCTAGGTTGCTTCTAATTGAGGTAACATTTTTTTGTAAATGCAAAAAAACCACAACATCCCATTCAATACTTTTTTTGTGACTAACCTGTTCAGAAGAAATTAAGAGGATGCTGAACATGTTGATATAGCATAACTTCATTGTAGAAGCTGAAGAGACTCACTACTCACTGTGGATTCTTTTGCTGAATATAAGCTCCTGAATCACTTTATTTTTGTGTGGAATGCAGCAGCAAATTCTCCATTTGCAGTTAATCTGTGTATATTACATACTAGAGGGCCCAAATCAACTCAGTTATAAGCAAATAAAATTCTGTTGATACTAGTGAAATTATCCAAGCGCTAAGTTTGCTACCTAATAGTTCTTTATCATGTTTGTTGGCAGAAAGTTGCAAGTTGGCAGTACTTGCTTTCTAAGAATGCTGACTGCACGTCCTTTTCACTTTTTTTAGTTTATCCTGCTTTTTAAATATCTCAGAATGATCATATGAGCTGTTACACAGACTTGTTAGGCACTGTTGCTGGCTTTAGGGAAGATGTTTAGACATTGTATTTAGATCTTTATGTATGTGTTGTTTCTTTCCTCTTGTAATAAGATGTTTACAATGAACTATTTTCTTCCTCAGGTCATTTTCCATGAAATAAAGTTGTCCACAAGCAAAAAAACATCCCACAGCTTGCTTATCTCCATTTTGACTGTAGTAAATCCTAGTTCAGACAAGTTTTGTTCTGATAGAAAATTATCAAGCCTCTACTGTTTCATTTTATTTCCTTTCAAGACTGAGTGCACCACAAGGAATCATGGAAGCAGGAAGAACTAGGGGTAGGGAATACGATGGCAATTTTGGCAATAAATTCAGTATCACTAGCATTTTCATGATAAAGATTCAGAAAATCTTAACACTTCATGGTGTTTTGACATTTTGTTTCCATGATGTAATCTTTTTCTTGTATGTTCTGACAAGTTAAATCCCTTTCAGTGTTTATATGGGTTTCCAAGATGTCATACAAAGCAGTAGAGTGGCTTGCTTAAATGCTTAGGGTCTAGATATATTTTAGTTGGAATGTTTTTATGTTTTTTAATGTTTTTTAATTTTAATGTTTTTTAAATTAATTTTAATTTTAATGTTTTTTATTCATTTACACTAAGAGCACTACTTTTTCTCAAGTGTGGAACAACTTTAATTTGGAGTGATTTTTTTTCCCCTTTTGTTTCGCTCACAACAAGCACAATCAACATTAACAATAGGTAAGAAAGAACACTCACTGGGACCAAGCACAAGATGTTATACATGTTAGGCAAAGATTCTAACAAGTTGGGTGTTGGTCCCATCTGGAAAATTCTTTTAAAACAGAAAAAAGCAAAAAACACAACAGCCTGTGAAGAGCCTGATGCTGGGTTCTATTCTGAGAATTTCAGGGGACTGAAGCAAAAGAAACTTAAGCACAGTTGCTGGTTTACATTCAGGCATACACAGGACCTGCTACTGGTTTGGTTTGTTAACATCAGATACAGAACTGGAAACATAACTTAACTGGATGTGCTGCAAATACTGTGGTGTTACTCCCTTGACTTTCATAATTAGGTTTGGTTGGGGTTTTTTTAAATATTTCATTATGTGGACAATATAGAGATGACAGTGTATTAGTGCTTTAATTTCATTCCCCTTTCAGTAAATTTGGGAAGTGGTTATTATGCCATTACAAATCTATGAAACTGTGAGGAAGTTAAGACTGTGCTATGTTAAGAAAAACAGCATTTGTACAAGCAATTTATGGCACAGTACTAAAAGCATTAGTATTTCAAACCTGAATGTTAATGGTAGCTGCCTGATACCCTGTGTAGTTAGTTTTACTCTCAAATTAATTGGACTCCTCAGCATTTTGTTATTTGTAGAATAATAACCACAGGTATAATTTTGTTGTTGTTGATGGTGCATTTTTTAAGTCTTTTATCCTGTTTCTAAATCCGGGTGTTTTTCTCCAAACTAGGTGTCTAGTTTTACACATTTGTAACTGTGTTTTTCTCTGGAAATTTTAATGCTGGTTAATGCTTCTCTGACTGCATCTTTAAAAGAAAATTATTTTACTTCTATATGAAACATACTCAGGAAACAGTAAACAATGTATTCATAATTTGTTAATAGCTAGCTAAGTAGTCACCTTGACCTAGGAAACCAAACTTCTATGGGATTTTGCTCACTATCCTATGTACTAAAAACCTTCTCAACTAACCAATGTTCACATTGCAACTGAATTTGTCTTCCCTCATACCATTTCTTAAAAAGATTATGTAAAATACACCTTGTACATTGCAGAGTTTGGTCACAGACTACTTAGAGAGATGCAGAGATTGAAAGGAATGTATCTTTACAAGTCATTTAACCCAGCTTTAACCTTCTATCTCTATAGCATGCAATTTTAAGTCTGAGTGGTAAAGGGCTAGTTATCAAGTTGATTTATTTATTACAAGGATATCCCACTAACAGGCACGGAGGTTTTCTAAAGCAATTGGTGTCAAGGATATGTTTCCAAGACTGTGGGTTTAGGATTCTAAGTTAGAAGAACTTGGCTGAGGAAGCAAAGCAGAATTAGGTGTTTAATGGCTCTCTACAACTACCCAAGAGAAGATTGCAGCCAGGTGGGGTTGGTCTCCCAAGTAACAACTGATAGGATGGGAGGAAATGGTCACAAGTTACACCAGGGGAGGTTTAGACTGGCTTTTACAAAAAAATTATTCACCAAAGGGTTGTCAAGCACTGGAACAGGCTGTCCAAGGAAGTGCTTGTCAGCATCCCTGGAGGTATTTAAAAGTCATACAGATGTGGCACTTAGGGATAGTGTTTAGTGGTTAGCTTGTCAGAGCTGGGTTAATGGTTGGACTCACTGATCTTAGAGGTCTTTTTCAATCTAAATGATTCTGTGGTTCTAAGATTCTCTAACCCTACTTACAAAACTTCACTATGAAGTTAATTCAGTACCAGTTTGTCAATGTGAAGTTGGTGCCAACTAGATGAGCCATTTGATTTCCACTGACAGAAGCTTTTTCAGTGCTTGTATATCAATACCCTGTGACTGCAGCAATAAAATATTTGTACCTGTTATGCACATACAGTTATATTCACAGGTTGCTTATCCCCACTGGCAGTGTGATGTAAATAATAATCAACCATTACTGCTTCAGTATATATTCAGCTTCTCTATGACTCTAATATTAATGTTCCCCCTTGAATTTGCATCATGATTTGTTTATTTATAATGATAAATGATGTCAGATATTAGGCTTTGCTTAAAGATAGCAGCAATGACAATCAGCTCCAAAGATGAGAAGTGACTTGAGCTTTCAGACCTTGAAATAACCTGCTTAGCCACTTATCTCTATATGTGATGCTGTGCATTACTTGTAGATGAATACTAAATTTTATAATATCTCAGAATTTATATACTGAACTAAATTAAATCCTTGCCATTGTCTATCACGATGCTATGTGTGTGTTTTAGTTGTAGATTGATTGATCTTTTTGCTTAAGAACTAGAGGACAGTTTGCCACATCAACACGCAATCCCTGGAATAACAATAGGATACCAGAGAAAGAGAGCAGAAATTCTAAGCATGTGGTGAAATTTCTTACTTCAGAAACCGAAGCAAACAAAATCTTACTATCAGACATCTGGAGAAGCAGCAGTGTGAGACCTCACATTGTTCTTCATACAGATGCACAGTGGTTCCAGAATGCACCTTAATGGGAATAAATCTCCTTTCCTTTTAACTGATATTCAGAAGAAGAAAGGGCACAGAATTTTGCTTCTAACAGATTTAGTCTGAGAATATTGAGGGACACTGCAGGATGGTGTGACACTTGTTGAAAGCATAATATTGAAAATGTCCTCTGTACAGGTTATTGGATTGAGGATGCACAATGAAATTTCTTTTTAAGCCTTTTGTGCAGCTGCGGAAGGTCTTGGATCTCAGTCTATTCACTAATTGCACTCCAGAGAATAAAATTACTTTCTCTTTCTGCCTGTTGCCTTTTCTACACAGCAAAGATCTAAACAGGGATAAAGCTGTCACATACTGTCACAACAGGATGTTCTGATCATAAAGGCAGTGTACCCTCAAGTTGTCATTTAAGGGACAAGCCTGGAAGATGATGTGTGTTACATCCTTAGATTTCAGGTTGTGAACTGCTGAATCACTGCAAAAAAGGCTGGAAAACTATATCAGAAAATCCTCTCAGGTAAAGGAAAGCACTGAAGACAGATGGAAAAAACCTGTCCTCTGCTCCATCAGGAGCACATGCCTACAAAGTGTGTGACTGGGTTCCAAGAAAAACTGAGTGTAGTCAGCTTCTGAATGCCTTGATAGACTAAAACTTCTGCTGGGGACATCCAACAGCAGTCACATTCCTTAACAGAGTTCTGAGTAAGAAAACTGAGTATCTATGGGGATATTAAGCATATAAACATCTGCATCAAAGATTTCCTTGGTCTAAGTGAGGAGCAGCACAGTTCTGTTCCAGATTTCTTGCCACGTGTCTGTGAAGCTTTACAGTCCAGGTCTTCCCAAGTCTAGGAACAGAGACACCTCACCTCTGTGATCCACTGTAGTTTAATCAAACACTTCTTTTTCAGTGAAGTGAACTCTGATTCTTCAACTGAGTCCCTACATCCTAGGTTAAGATTGCACAGTCACTCTGGCAAAGCAGATGAGAAGTGTCTTGTGACATGAGAATTTTCCTTTATTTTGTCTTTGAGAGCTTTCTTTTCCTGCAGCAAGAGAAGACAGCCTGAACAATGGCCAAAAGCAAAGCAAATACTTCTTTCTGAGGTCATCTAAAACACTGATTCTGACTTTGTCAACTGGACAACTGGTAATAATCTCCTCTAACTATGGAATAAATGAGGAAATAAAAATAATTTAAATCTAAGTTTGTCATTTACATAGTTTGTTTATCCAATTCACAACAGCTCAATGCATTTGTACTTGAGTTTCTCTCATGCATACACACTTTTTTCCTTTCACCATTTTCCTGCCTTGCTGTGCTCTTCAATGAATCCCCTTAAGAAATTACTATTATTACTGTTAGGTAATGGGAAAATGTGCAATGACTTTTTTTTTTGCTTTTAAGCACAGTCACTACTGTGCATCGAAGAACCACTTCTCCTTTTCCAGGCAGTGAACACCACACGGGTTTCATTTTATAATCCAGAAAAAAATGTCACAGCCAAATTAGTCTGTATTAGAAACACTGAGAATATACCCTTTTCCCTCACTGCCTCTACATGTAGCAGAAAGAGGTATTACCTAACCTTGAGAAGAGCAGGTTTAATTGTTGACATATTTTTGGGCAAGCCTTTGAATTTACTTTTCTCATTTTTTGTGAGCAGAATTCCAAACTAGAAGCTGAAGCACTGAAGTTGCATTTGGATAGACAGCATATTTGTCTCTGTATAACAGGCATAATTTGTCTTATCCACGCAATTATAGAAATAAAAATACGTTCTCAAAACTCAGACATATGCTCCCTATTTAGTACTGATTCACTGGAGGATTTTTTTTTTCCCAAAAGATTTTGTGTAAAAACTATGTCCAACACTGCCTGTTTTGGTTTGTAACAATGAAAAACCCACAGTGCCCACCAAAAACTTCAGTCTTTCCTGTAGGCAGTGTTAACTGTGCTTCTTTCCAGGTTCAAAAAACTTGACATTCAAAACTGCTGATTATTAAACGATTCCTTCAAAATTAGTAGGATTACCATCATTTACATACTTGAGAAATTCAGGACAAATTTATGGGTATGGAAACAAAAACCAGTAACCAAATATAATTCAAGACAGCAGTAAATCCACATTCATCTTTGTTTGCTACATCATGATGTTTCCCATCTGTGAAGACCAAAAGAACAGACATCTTGCTACTTTATATCCCAATCATTTTTCCTCTCAGTTACAGTATTTCTATCATTCAGGACAATTTAGTTATCAATCATTATTTTCTTTAATAATTATTTTACATTAATATTGAACAGTTATCATAATTGTGAGCTAAAGTTTAAATCATCAACTAGATAGTGGTATTTGCAAAAGACAATAAAAGTACTAATCATGACAAGGCAAGGAGTAGCTTAAAATTCTTGAGGTGATGTAACAAGCCTAAGTTATTAGTAATTTGTAATTAAGGAGGGGAAATCGTATTTCTAGCATAGCTAAGACATAGACAAAGCAGCAGTAATTCTCTTTTCTGAAATGACTGCTTTTTTGGAGGTGCATAATGAAAGATCCCTGTCTTGTCAGCTTAGAGATAAAACAGAAATTCTAATGCTAATGAGCAATTTATAAAAAGCCCCAACCTATACAACCTTCAAATGCAAGAACTATTTTTCATGCTTTTTGAACCAAGATACATTTTTCTTGTTCTCAGCATTCATTTCACAAGCACAATCCCCCACTTTAAGTGCATAATGGTGTCAGAAAGTGCACAGGTAGGATAAATCCAAGTGTTTTTCTTCAATTTGAGTGTGGTGAGATTTCAGGTTTTATTTATTATGCAACACGCATATTTTGTGACACTAAGTTTTAGAGCCTCAGAATGGTTTTCTGCTTGCACGTTGATATTTAAAGTAGACTTAAAAGAGCATAAAATTAATAATTGCCACATCTACACAGTGTTGTCAAACATGAATAGTGATCATTATTGTGTTAATATCAGTAGTACTTCTTGGAAGTGCTTACACTTGGCATTGCTATCATTGCCAAAAGTGTTTATATTAGCTACTGTAATGGTTTTTATAATGTCATAACTTTCTTCTGTTATTTATAGACAATTTGGCACACTTAATTAATGGGTCCTGCTAATAATATATTATCTCAGATATGTGAATGATACCCTGTTACTAGCAGTGATGCAGCTCAATTAATGATGCCAAGCACTATAACCTTTTTAATAGCAACAGGCACACTACTATCCCTAGAAAACAAAATTAGATATCTTTAATATGGAAACAAAGCAAGAGTGCACTGAATTGAGGACAAAATTATCTTGTCAGGTTTAAGCAACTCTGAACTTACACAGCATAACAGAGACAAATCCTGCCTAGTATTTAACTTCTAACAAAATAAAATATATACTGGTTGAACCACAGTGGCATCAGCTCAATCAGAAATGAGCAGCCATAGCTTTGTTCCTGTGTGGAATAAAGAAACACAGGGAAAACCAAGTGTATTTAAATCCTTAATTCTGCTTAGCAAACCTCTGTTTATCAGAACTAATGAACAATCTCTTTCTCAAGGTATCCAGACACAATTTCACAGGAGCTTTTAAAATTTCTGTCTATGGAAGTCAGAATTTAAGGTTAGACAGGTGTCTTCAAGGGAGATAAGAGGCATCACAGGATCTTGTTCTTTGGTGTGGTTCTTGCTAGTGGTAGGAATTGTAACATTCCAGAGGTACTCCTGATTTTCATGCATATCAGAGAACAGAATAGGGTGTCATCTACTAGGTCACTAAAGCTACCAGGTTGAAGAAAAGCTGAGAAGAGATTTTGGTGCAATAAACCACGCTTTTCCTCAATATTCTAGGACAAACTTTATTTTGGAAAGTTTTGATGATATGTCCCTTTTTATTCATTATTTCAGTGGCTAAAAAATGTACAGACAAAGAGGAAATCTGGTCTTGGTGTCTAACTCTGCCTGAGGGGTATTTAAAATCACATTGTTTTTTCCAGTAAAGGAATTAAATGGCTATTGACCCATTTAGGAAAGGGAAAAAAGGAAGTATAAGGACGGTCTCATAATTCTTAATGGAATTAGTTCTGTATAAAGCAACCATTTTTTATGATAAATTCTATATTTTTCCAAGAATAGCTTTTACATACCGCCTAAACAAAGATAAAAGGAGCCTGGGTCTTGTTTTTCTGTCTTTCAAGTAGAGGTCTCAGCACAATTAATGCAAGAATCTTTTTCTGATGTCCCATCTTGACTTTCAGGCTTAGAGATGCCTATCAGTAAGCACCACATCTCCATGAGTAATATATGATCTATAAGCAAGAAAATCATGAATCCTGCTATAAAGATCATGCTGTACTTCTCATCCTTACATTAGTCCATGATTCTCAGAGACTTGACCCAAACCTTACATTTTTAAAGGGTATAAAAGACTCATCCCCCAACATCCTATCTAGTCTATTATGTGGCCTCTGAAAAACAACAGCTTTTATTTTACTGCATTTTTACACTTCTGTATTTAATAGCATAAGCTCATTATTTTTTGTTAAATTCAAGTCAATTTGTTACTGCAATGAGTAATAAACAGAAAATACGAAATGTCTCAGGCTTTTAGCAAAAAGAAATCATCAATTTCAGCTACTTTCCCCAGAAAAAATAATCTGAACTTTACAAATTGCCCAAAATTAAAAACTACAAAATAAAACATTTTATTTTTCTCATTTTCTCCTAATCATAGAAACTGTTCTTGTGAACTTTGTGCATATATAGCATAATTGTTTATACCTAAATGCTTCAGCCTATCTACATTACCATTTAATTCTATACATATCTGTAAAGTATCTAGCACATTTCTCAGTGCTATAAAAATTAACACTTGAAGGAGCATGATAAATGACAGACTTAGCAAAGTAAAATTACCCTTTCATCAGTGCAGCCAGTTTATAATGATATGTGACTATTAGAGCGTAGCATAGGGTGGTACTAAGATGGTTGCAAAATAGTTTGCTTGGTAACACTGTTGTATTATTTCCTTTCCTTCCTGGTGAGGGGAAGAGAGGTAAAATGAAACAGAAGGAGGGATTAGAAAGGTAGAGTGAAAACCCAGCTTTATTCTGAAAAAAAACAAATCAAAACCCTTTAGTACAATCCACCCTGGAAACTGAGATCTTTTGGTATTTCCTTCAAATTTTGGTTTTGCCAGAGAAGGGCACACTGGTGATAAAGCATACTTAATTGAGTCTTTGGTCCTAGAGAAGATGCCAAGCTACAGAAGACAACTATCTCTAGAGAAAGGATGGTTCAGGGCTGGTTTTGCCTCACTGAACATTTAAACAAACTGTGTTACCACTTTGAAATTACATTGCAAACACTCGAAAAACATCTGAGCAGTCTCTCCACTTAATTAAAAGAAATTAATATGCCATTTAATGCTAAACAGCCAAAAATACAGATTATCACAGAATCATAGAATGGTTAGGGTCAAAAGGGACCTTTTCATCCCCTCTGCCATGGGCAGAGACATCTTCCTTGACCAGGTTGCTCAAAGCCCCTTCCAATGTGCCCTTGAACACTTCCAGGGATGGGGCACCCACTATTCCTCTGGGCAAGGTGTTCCAGTGGCTCACCACCCCCAGAATTTCCTCCTAACATGTAATCTAAACCTGTCCTCTTTCAGTCATTCCCTCTTGTGCTATCACCAAATGCCTTTGTAAAAAATCCCTCCCCAGCTCTCTTGTAGCCCCTTTAGGTACTAGAAGGTGCTAGAAGGTCTCCCTAGTGCCTTCTCTTCTCTAGGCTGAATAACTTCAGCTCTCTCAAACAGTCTCCATAGGAGAGGTGCTCCAACCCTCTGAGCATCTTCATAACCCTCCTCTGGACACACTCCACGTTTGCACCTTGCTTGTGCTGACTGCCCTAGACACGGTACTCCAGGTGGAGTCTCACAAGGACCAATTTAGTACCATTTTCAGACAGACAAATTGATTTATTTCTCTCTGCTTGCAATTTATTAAGGAAAGAACTGTATTTCCAAATAGTACTGACGACTGGCATTCTTCAAGAGCTAGCTGTGTGTTGACACACATAAATCTAGTAACAAATTAGCAATAGTCAGTAAATTGCAGGCAGAAAATTGAAATCAAGTTACTCTTTGCAAGCCACCCAGCCTGAAATGTATCATTTGCATACATTTCCAAAGGAATAAGGATCAGGTGGCCTCAGGTGCCACATAACCATACCGTGTGATGAAGCTCTCCGCCTGGAAGGCGCCTCTTGGAAAAACAGGACAATGCAAAAAAAGTATGTTGAAACTGTTCTTACAGAGTCTCCATTCTGCCACCAAACTCACATATGATGCTCTACCATGCTCTCCTCCTACTAGTATGTGTTTTAAATTGCAGTCACCTCTTGCAAATGGGAGCCCCAGAAACAATGTTAACTGTTTACAGCTGCTGTGATGACAAGTTCTGCTACAAAGTCAAAACAGTTTTACATGGGTAATAAATTTTCTTGTATTTTTTTGTCTTGAGAGAGCTGAATGTATGACCTAGCAGGTGTTTTTCACCTCTAATTTGTCTATTAATCTCTCTCACTAATTACAGAAAGAGCAGAACAGAACTGCTCTAAGTCCACTTTGAGTATTTCTGTCACTGCACAGAGCTGCTTTCTAAAATGTCTGGATCCAAATTACAGGGACAAAGGTAATGAATCTACAGGTTTAAGAGCCATTGAGTCCTGATATGTAACAGCCCACACAATATTAACGTGGTTAGCTTTGGCATTTTCTCCACTCAGAACTAGTGCAACAATTTTGTCCGTCTCGGCCTTCTTAAAACAGTTTTCAGTTCATTATCAAGCTTAGAGATTTTCTGTTAAAGGTGGACCTGAGTCACACACATTCATCCTTACTCTCACCTGTTTTAATTTCAGAAAATGTCAAGGTTTCTTGGCAGAAGGGATTCCATCAACATTTCTCTGTCCGCCACTATCAATTACCAAGCTAACAGTTCTCACAGATACCTACACTTTAATTTTTGAATGCTCAGTTCTAGAGCTACAGACCCGATGCACTGATTTATTTCACTGTTTGTTACAGATCAGATACTACTGTTGTCATTTATTAATGAAGTCCACATGAATAATGTCTGCTTTCCCTGCCCATTATAAATTATAGACCAGACCTAGAACATCTCTAAGAACACTTTTATTCTAAGAATAAAGAAGTATTTTAACTAAAAAAAGTACTGAAAAAAAGACAAAGCATTGACCACAATGTATCCACAAACAACATTTTCTTTTATTACTATATTTAAATCTAAATTAACCTCTAGGTCTAAGCACATCAAGTAGGCCTCTGATATGAAACCCTGCTTTAATTTCCTTTTACTTTGCACCAATTCCACCTTGCTCTTACCTGACCTACTTCTCAGCAAGATTTACTCTGCTTCTCATAAACTGCACTTTCCTGTGTCATCTCAGGGGATTCACCTGAACCACAAGAACTCTTACATCAACAGAATTACTAACAAATGAGGGATCTTTTACATCAAAGGAAACACAAAGCATCCCAGTAATGCTGTAGAGGTACAAGACAGTTATGACCTTAATGACATGGTCCCATGTTTTGTTTGTTTAAACACAGATAGTAATTTGGGCTGAATGAGAATTGCCCTGAGTTTACGAACAGCTAGATCTCCCACACCCCACCAGCAACAATTAGGTAACATATGAAAATTTTTAGAAAAAAGATGGGCACTTTATCTAAAATTAAACACTATCTCTTCAATTAAGTATATTAACTAAATGTATAAACATTTCACTATGTAATAACCTGCTTTATCTACATGAAATGTTACATGCTTACTGCCTTTTAACATCAGCACTGCCAGCAGCATGTATCTGCTAGGCATCAATCTACACTTATTCAGGCACTCTTTTTCCTCTCTTTTCTTTTCTCCTTAATAATGCAAGAAACCTGCCAGTAAAAACATTACACAGCTTTAAATCACTTTGCTTGCCACAGCGAATAATTTGTGAAAACGCTGACCTTCCCATTACTTGTTCATATATGTACTGAGGGGGAAATCCTTCCTGGAATGAAGGTAGGCAGCAAGAAAGGTGCTCCATACAGATTTAAAGGTATAGATTTAAACAAGAAGCAAGACTCAGTTCACTATCCATGCATAGTTTAAAATTTAGGAATTCAGGAGTGCCATCAGATCTGGTTTATGAGTACTGCAGATCATCTGATGACTCGACTCAGTTCCAGTGCATTGCTCAGTACAACCTTCATTAGTGATGCCAGAAACTGTTCAAGGTGCCATTTAAATTAGGTAGCATGGCAACATCATATTCCTTTATGCATTTTGACTGAAACTAAAAGAGCATCCTGCAGAACTTCTTGCATAGCATCTGTCTATTATACAACCTGTTTACTGAGAAGTTCTTTGAGCCATTATGAAATTCTACACTTAGTATAATACTTTATGGCTGCACCTACTGCTAAAGAAAAACACTAGATAATCATAATTATAAACCTGAACAGAACAGCTCAATTAAAATTTAGGTAACAGAAAATGTTATTATTTAAATGAGCAACCAACATGCAGATTCTACAAGTGGAAAATATTCCAGAACTTGGTATCTGGGTCATACAGCTGCCGAGTTTGCCTTCTGTGTAGGAACACTGACAGAGAAAACAGTAGAAAGGAATTCATATTTACATTTTTCACCAGGGTAAATAAGAACAGGCACTGTGAATTGCATGTTTAGGGAGCTGCATTTGGGGCTGCAGAGCTACAGTGATAGCTGGTTTTCCTTTCCTACAAGTAAAGCCCTGAAAAGCTCAGCTGTATTCTCTTCATACAATACCAGCATTTAGAATGCAAGTTAAAAGTATTTCAGACAATGTAATGGTTGTTGGCTCCTTAAGCAGCACAAGAACCAAAACATAACTAAACAACTAGTGGTGTGAAATACTGACACACTGGACTGTAAGTCCACTAGGTCATCTCACCTAAGATGTTTCAAGAAAAGCTATCATTTTATGTTCAGTAGCAATTCTGCTTCAAAACCCTTAAATGCCAGAGAATGATGAATCCTTATTGATCTAAACCTTAATCTATATGTTAATTCACTTCTTAAGTTATGCACATGAAATGGATCTTTAGAGTCAAGTAGTTTTCTGCAGTAGGTTGACCCTGGCTGGATGCAAGGCACCCCTCAGAGATACTCTATCTCACCCTTCTGCAACTGGACAGTGGAGAGAAAATACAATGAAAGTCTCATGGGTTGAGATAAGGACAGGGATTCCTCACCAATTATCATCACAGGCAAAATGAACTCAACTTGGGTCTCCTGTATGACCTGCAGGGGGACAGCTGCCTCACCATGGTCTGCACCGTGGGCTGTAGGAGAACCTCTGCCCTGAGCATGGAGCACCTCCCCCATCCTTCTGCACTGACTTCGGTGTCTGCAAAGTTGTTCCTGTCACAAAGCAGAAAAGTTGATTACATTGGATTAGTCTGTCTTATTTCACTATGGCACATGGGCTCTGCCCTGACCTCCCAGTGCCTCACAGCCTGCAGGGCTGCCGGTGCCTCTGCTTGGCCAGTGCCACCACACTGCCAGCAGCAGCAGCAGCACAGGGTGCCCAGCATGGGAGCAAGTCATCCCAAAGCCCAAAGGGCTGGATCTGCACTCTTGGATGCGAGGGTTTGTATGTTGGCCCTCAGGACCTGCACTGCCTGGCCCCAGGGTGGCTCAGGCCTGCTTAGGGACAGCAGGCCCTTCTGCTCACAGGAAAGGAGCTACAAAGTGCTGTGCAGAAACTGCTGCTACGGCCCTTACACACTCTGGCTTATTCCAATACGTTTTCAATCTCAAAAGAGAGAGTTTAAGTCAAACTCTCCCTCTACTCCATGCAGACAGACGTTGGAGAGACCTTGGCTGAACCTGAGGGGACGGTGGAAGGTCACCTCCCAGCAGGTGCCTCTCAGCGGTGGGTGCACCTGTGCTGCAGCAGCTCCCTCGAACACCAACCTCCTCTCGTTGCCTTGGAGACAGTCCTCCAGTCCTAGGGTCATAAAGCCATGGAATCCTCGACTCCTACGGCCACGGAATCCTAGAGTCACAGAATCCTAGGAAACGACAGAGTCTGGTGCTGATTTTTGATTTTGAGATGACATCAGCTTCCTGAGACTGTTCTCCACTTCATGAATTGTCTTGAGTGTTTCAGTCAATTACTTGTCTCTTCTCAATTCTGATGTGGACTGTTCTTATTCAGTCCTTCAAATTCTTGATCCTCGATTCTTTCCCTTGGCCAAATATATTCTAAGCTTCCTCTAAAGGACCATGAGTGCCACACAGCCCACTGAAGCCAGAGGTGGAATTGACTTTCTATTTAAGGACTAATGGAACATACTACATTTCCTTATCACATTTTAAATGGATGGTTCACATTTATTGCTTCTGTTACAATCCTCAGGTATCCATGGTTATCACCCTGAACCCTATGGCTATTCCATTGTAGTTATTCCAGAGAAATATGTTTTAGAGTGAGGTGGCTCAGAATTCCCATTTTCAGATGAGAAATGCTGGACTGTTTTATGAAAATGATTTTGCCTGAAATGTTTTATCACAAAACACACTGTCATCATGAGCAAAGCCTGATGGAGAAAGGGATAGTGTAGTCTTTGTTTTGAAAGGAGGTTTGAAATGCAGATATGCTGTAGACTTTTCTTGTTGGTTTTAATTACTGAACCTGGTTTATTTGTGTTTAAACCTTCAGCTGATATTACAGACTGGCTTTCTTATATTCAACACCTTCAAAATGGAGGCATGGCCTCCCTTCACATCTGCATAGATAAGATGGGTCAAAACAGAGAAAAATCTTGCTTTTCTCTTTCTCATAGGAAATAAAGCACAAAGCTTACAGTCTTCCACATACAAAGCCTCCTACCTATTCTGCAGAGGTACCTGGGGGAGTGCTGTGGGTGAAGAAGGATTTCACTTGCATGTCCAAGTATGGACTGCCCTCCATTTGCTTCTTGCTTCAAAACTGGTACCTGTTCCTTGCTGGGGGATGGATAGAGGATCCCCTTGATCTTAAATATTTCTGGTGAATGCTCCTGTCTTAGGGAGGCCAGAGCATGGTCCTACCAGTTTATCTCCCACTCAGATTCTTTAATGTTTCTCAGCCTTTCTACTTCATCTCATAACTCATAACCAGGCTGAGCAGGTCGTCCACTTGGAAACATCTGATGCAACTGCCATCACTGCTACAATCCCTTGAGAGGGTTACACACCCCCTATAGCCTGAAGGCTGGACAGATGCATGTTTTTTTCCATGTTTTGCATGGGGTTTTGGGAGCTCTGTCTGGGTTGCTGTGTAGTTTTTGGTGAGCTTAGACAACTTGGCTCTGTGCCGAGCAGACACCATATCTGAGCTCTCTCGGTGAGTGTAAAGACCAGCAAATGAGCTCACTGGCTGTGCTGCAGTGACTCAGAGCCATTCCCACTTGCCCTGCCTGCGTGAAATGCCCCCCAAACTAAAGCACCACAAACTTCTGACGTGCCATGTCCTGTTGCCCGCCCCGTCTGCCACACTCCTGGTTGCTCACACTCCCCACAGCTGTTTAAATCTCCCTCAGAGGTTGTAAATGTCCCTGAATAGCACAAAAGACCTTGTCAGGGAAGGCCACTTTTTCCCATGTTTTCCCCAGGACCACCATGTCAGTCTCTTCTTCTCCACTGTGTTGATGTTACTTCCTGATAATTCTGCCTCCAGAGGCTGATCAGTGTCAAGATGACCAAGAAAAGGACACTGAACATATGCTGCTGGATTTTTCTCTCCAGTTCCAATTCACGCATTTCTAGAGCCTTCTGTTCAGCTTCCAGGTCTGCAATCTCCTGCTCTATGTGCAACTGGTGCAGCCGAAGGCTCGTCTCCCGTTCCTTCATTCTCTGGAGGATTTCTTCCCCATTCTCGGCAACAACTCCATTCTTATCAGAGAGAAAAGGCTCGTTGACGCCGACAACTGCCATTAGCATGACATACATCTGGAGGATTCCAGCAGCCATGGCATATCCTTCCTTGAAAGACAAAGAAAGGTGCAATGACCCAAGACGCAGATTATATTCCCTCATGAAGGGAAAGGAAAAAGCTCCCCACTGCAAGACAAGCTTTGGCATTCTTTCTAGCCCTGACAAAAATGCTGGAGTCCATAAGTGCTCCTAAGTGCACCCCTGTTGCTGCAAGCTCAAAACCCAGCTGCCCAAAGAGACTCGATCAGCAGATGGTGAGGATGCAGGTGAGGAAGATGTGAAACCCAGAGCGGCAAAAGATAAACAACCCTGTTTGAGGAGAAGCTCAGCTTGTTAGATGACAGGGGAAACAAAGCAAAGTCCCCCAGCCAGGAGTAGGAGAGGAGGGGCCCGACAATCTGGTTGCAGGCCAACAAGGGAGATGTTGTCCAGCTGAGCACAAATGGGCTGGGGAGCAGGAAAGCACTGCCCAGGTTTCCAGCTGCTCTCACCACTTCAAAACTTGCAACAGTCTTGAGCCAAAGCCTGACGAAATCCTGCTTGGCGTGGGCTGAGCCCAGCCTGGCAGCTGGGTCATTGAAGGGTTCCATCAAGGTCCTCAAGGTCGTCAACCCTCCCTCCTTCCCTCAGACCTGCTCTGACCAGACCATGTGGGGACAGCAGGCCCTTCTGCTCACAGGAAAGGAGCTACAAAGTGCTGTGCAGAAACTGCTGCTACGGCCCTTACACACTCTGGCTTATTCCAATACGTCTTCAATCTCAAAAGAGAGAGTTTAAGTCAAACTCTCCCTCTACTCCATGCAGACAGACGTTGGAGAGACCTTGACCGAACCTGAGGGGACGGTGGAAGGTCACCTCCCAGCAGGTGCCTCTCAGCGGTGGGTGCACCTGTGCTGCAGCAGCTCCCTCGAACATCAACCTCCTCTCGTTGCCTTGGATACAGTCCTCCAGTCCTAGGGTCATAAAGCCATGGAATCCTCGACTCCTACGGCCACAGAATCCTAGAGTCACAGAATCCCAGGAAACCCCAGATTTCGGTGCTCATTTTTGACTTAGGGATGATGCTGAGACATCAGGTTTCTGAGACTGTTGTCCACTTCATGAATTATCTGGATGTTTTCAGTCAATTGCTTGTCTCTTCTCAATTCTGATGTGGTCTTAGATTAATTCTTACATAATAATTCTTCATAAGTAGAAGTTCTGAGAATCTGGCCATTTCCTTATTGATAATGAGCCTAACAGGGAAATTCACCAACGTGGAAATTCTGTTTCATCTGTTATTTAGTGGATTTGAAATGAAACATTTCAGACTATTTTTACAAAATGTAGTATTCAAATTTACCAGTAGGGGAAAAAAAATTGGTTTGGTTTGGTTTGTTAAAATCCTGGTTTTTACAGAGAACATTCTGATTCTGAGTCAGTTAACTTCAAGCACACTGTGTCCTTTTTCTCTTTAGTTATTTTAGTAACTCACAGGTAGAGTTCTTCTCTCTGAATGTAGATTGCTGTTTAAATAGAAGCATGCACCATTCTATCATATCTTCATCCAAGTGGTGGAAGATCTGCCTTAGGAAAAAAGTGTAGAAATTTACTGTAAATGACTTTCCCTTTTTATTCAAAGCTTGCCACATCAACAAATGGTGTGTTGTTATCCTCCTTTACAAGTGGAATAATCTGAGAGAGGGAACAGAGCAGTTGCCTTTTCCTTACAGAAAGTCTTTAACAGGTGGCAAATGTAGCCGTGTAACCCATGAACTACCTGTAAACCTTAAACAACATCACTATGTTTCCTTGCTGGCAAATGTGGTTTGCTGTAGAAGTAAAGTTTGAATTTATGGTAAATAAACAAACAGAAAAGTGGAAAAGCAGCTGTGAACAAGTCTCTGCTCACTTCAATCAGAAAAAGTGAATACACCTGTTTTGCTAAATTATCACCTATCTATTATCACTTTAGTAGCCTCTTCAAAGAGATGGTTCTCCCTTCTCTACAAACTTCCCATTAGTTTTTACCCAAGTCAAGATCTCAACTCAGATCATAAGAAATTAAATATTACCACATATTACACCATCCATTTCTAAGAAACAACTTCCACACAGCAAGATAATTAAAGGGTATCTTTCACAGCATGAGATTTTAGTGGGATAAGCATGGCACAAAAAAAACAAAAAAATATTCAGGAAATAGGGTTTTCTTTTAAAAAAAGCTTACCATTTAAAAAAAAAATATAGAGTATGGCAAAGAAACATATTTTATTCCTTCATAGTCTTTTACAGGTATACTCTTTTGTATACAAAAACATGCCAAGTTTCTTGGATATAATTTTAAAATATAAAAAAATTTATGAAGAAATATATACAATATAGAGGCCTATATAGTGTGGGGAGAATTTTACATTTAATTGCTTTAAAAGAGTACAAACTCAGGCAAATGGAGACTGCTTTTGCAAAATCTCATTGTATTTACATGTGAAATGCTGAGAAGTGCCTGACACGACAAATGTCAAGTACAAGTACTGGATTACTCTGCCTTATCATCACTATGCACATCCATTGACACATAAAGATAAGCTTAATGACTTAGATGATTTAGAAAATGAAAAAAAGAAGTCTTCAGTAAGAACAGCTTGCAAAACAAAATACAGAGAGGGCTGTGCTGCCTCTGCAAGCATCCAAATAGAACACAAAAACACTGCCAATGTAAGGAGGCAAAAATAAAAGAGAAGATCTTCAGAGCAAGTGCAAAACAAGTCTACAGTTTCATTTTTCTCAAAATCCTCTGTGACCAACCCTTTACAAACAGGTTAGTCAGAAATTATGGATTTGAATTCCAAATCAAATCCATGTACATTTTACATGCATTTAAATAGAGCATTCAAGCCTATTCCAGTGATATCCCTGAACCTTTTACAATATCATAGCTTAGTGAAGCAACAAGTCATATACCTTTCAGGATAATAACATAACTGGGTTAGTTTGCCAGCCAACTGGCTACCAAAGACAAATCTTCAGGGATGTACAGAGTTTGGCAGCTCATTCAATACTCATCATAATTTCAATCCACTACAGTCAGCCACGAAATCTACTTCTTTCCACTAAGCTGGCTTTTTTAAAAGAAAGAGAGAAAGGATTTTATTTTGAAATTAGTAACTTCTATTCTCTCTGCACGTTACAGTTTGCAGGATAGTCTGTAATGTCCTAATTAACACCATACAAAAGGCATTTTAGGAGACAAAATTAGAAAGGGAAGTAAGAACAAACATAGATTTCTGCTCTTCTGCCTGGCAGGAGTATCTAAACAGAGACAGAATTGGGGTTCAAAGGCTGCCATTCAGGTTTTCAAACTGGCTAATTGATGTAATTCACAGGGAGAAGGTCCCATACAAGAGGTCAGTAGTAGCAACTAAGAGAAGAACCTTTGCCTCAGCAGTACCTTCCACTGAACACTCACCTTTTCTACTCAGCAGTTTCAACACACACAGAGTTTATGGGTTTTTTCTCAATTTTGTAGAGACGTCTGCTCTGATTGAAAAACTCCCATTTCCTTCAAGGGCAGCAAACTCAGATTGATACTGTGTGACTCAGAGGGGCTCATTTCTGCATCAGATGGCTGATACAGAAATCATACATACAGGAGTGAACCTTTTCATCTTGTAATAGATGATTGTGAAAATTATCTATGTAATTATTCAAATTGCTTGAGTTACTGTTGTTAGAGAAGGTTAATTCAGCTTAAACCCTTTTTGGAGGATAACCTGAGCTTAAATAGTACAAATTAAAAACACATTCAGTAACTATATTTGAAGATCTATTGTTTTATTCTGAACCCTTTTATTTTATTCCCAGGCTAGAATAATAAAAGC
Organism: Pipra filicauda; assembly: GCF_003945595.2. Lineage (NCBI taxonomy): Eukaryota > Metazoa > Chordata > Aves > Passeriformes > Pipridae > Pipra > Pipra filicauda. Next base: position 5,185,640 of record NW_024104387.1, on the reverse strand, counting down.
TTCCTATTATTTGGAACAGGTAAACAAATGAATATCTGTGGATCTTTGCAACAGAAACTTTTCAAATTAACCTATGTCAGATTTGATGTCTCAGCCAAGTGTAAGACTTTAATCATTGCTATATGAATACAACACAAATAATAGTTCAGTGAACTTACTGCTCTGTAACAGCAACCAAATGCATCAACAATACCTTTGTCCATTTCTGGTCCAAGATCCCTCAGTTCATTCCTGAGGAAAGGCAATGGATATTTGATTGCACCAAGAGTGTTGGACTGACTGATGTCAGGACTGTGTGAACAGAAGGAAGATCCTCCAGAACATTCCCACTGGCACTCTGTGGGGACCAAAGTTTGTGGAAGACTTAATGAAAATTTACTGGGGACAATTCAGAGATAATAATAAAAAACAGTAATACAACAGTAGATCTAGGAATGCTTTACAAGACAGGTATCATTCACATTTGCAGCAACAGAAACATAGATATAGTGGGGTAAGAGCTAGTTTCAAGGTAGTGAGAGTTGTTCCAGCAGGTGTAAGGTGAGTCAACATTATCTGTACTTACATTTTTGTCTCAGACACTAAATGGGCCTAACTCAGTGTTCATTGAATTAAACTGCAGTATCTTGCAGAGAGCCAAAGGAGCTTTGCAGCAAATCTTAGACACACATCCTGACTCAAGCAACAACCAACTAAGCACAGATTCAAGAGAAATCACTTCTTGAAGCAACCCCCAAACAAGAAAAGAGCTAATATCAGAGAATGCCAAGATCCATTTGACTGAATTACCTATCTGAAAGGCTTGATCACCTGTGAATGCCACAACTCAGGTACTTAAGAAACACAAACTATGACCTTTGCAGAGCAGATATACTTAGTTACAGCAAATGTGAAACTTTACTAATTCTACCACACCTTCATCTGTTCACACTGTACCTGCATACAGACTCTTGTATCTCTGTACACTTCCCTCTTACAGCTTCATGAATATGTTCCATCTATGTTGAAGTCTGATAGGGGTGAGAGTGGCGTGCTCTCCCATGAACGTGTCCAATATGATTTCCAAAAACTATGTATATATATATATCTCCTTTAAATAATAAAGGATGCATACACTACTGGTCTATTAGCAATATATTCCCAGTAATATGCTCTAGTGATTTAATTATAGCAACAAAATACAAAAAGGCACTGGAGATAATAATTGTAATTACTTAGGTTGCTATCTTGCCCTACAATGCTTCCTTCCACATGCAGATGAATAAGATACATATTTAAATAAACAACAACCAGAGCTATGGTTTGGAAACTGCTGGCATCGGTGATTTCATACAATGAGCCACAGCTCATGACTTTTTTCCCTTAAACACTCTTGTTCAATAGAATGAAATTACTAACAAGGGACACAGAAGTTTTCTTTGTTTTCTACTAGAAAACAACCAGCTTAATAGTGAAAATATTGATACTACATTATCCACTTGACGAGAATGCCAGGAAGAACAGATGTGGGGCAAGTCCCAAAAATGCCTTGACTTGCAGAACACATGCTTCATTCCATCACCTACAACTCCATTGCTGATGACTGGCTGTGCATGTTATTTGAATATGTATGAATTTGAACATTATTTGAAGCTGAATGCACCGGGTCTGGCTGGGATTGCTGTACTGCTGAGCAGTACTTGCAGTGTTCGGGCTTTCTCTTTTCCTTGCCCCGGAGGTGAGCAAGAATTTGAGCAGGGACACAACCTAGGCAGCTGTCCCAGACTGAACAAAGGGATATTCCATGCTCTACAACATCATGATCAGCATCAAAGAGATTTTGAGGAAGACATTGCTTGGACTCTAGTGAGGCCTACTAGTCTACTTGTGGAAGGTGGTTAGTGATGGGTTTCACATCATCAGTTTGTGGGGGGTTTTCTCCCTCTTTGTTTATTAAACTGTTTATCTCAACACACAAGTTTCTTCACCATGTGGGGAAGTGTCGTGCTTAGCTGCTGGCTGGGTTAAAACCATCACACTGAGATAAAAAAATAAACATAGAATTCAAATCTACAAAATGGAAGCTCCCACAGCATATCAGACTGGAGAGCAGGACCCCTTTCTGCCATTGTTAAAGATCTCCTTTCTTCCTTCGAGCAGTGTGGAATAGTGAGACACTATGAGTCCTAGGAAATAAATGAGTCTCAGAGTCATTAGGAACTGTATTGCCTTTGATGGGATTGCAAAATAAACAGGACTCCAAGTTCTTTTTAAAGCTTTTACAGACATTTAAACATGTATTTAAAATTACAACTATGGGAAAGTGAATTAGTAGTAAAAATTACACTGTTTTGAATAACAGATATAAACTGATCATAGTGCCATTCATTGCTCCTTCTCAAGTGGAAATGCAGTGTGTCAGTGAAAGATTCATTGGAGGGCACCAGGTGGTTCAGTGGAAAATAAGTCTGCAGTTTGCAGGTCTGCAGTTTTTTTTCACATTGCTATTCCTCATATGACCACTCTGCTCAATGCTCTTGCAAGACTTTCAGGGAGATGTCCAAGATGTGCTAAGAAGCAGCACAATTTTCAGTTTAAATCTTTTCAGAGTGTCTGTAATTTTCAAAGGTATTGGTTCAAGATTTTGTCTTCTACTAAGAAAACTGTGTCATTGTACTGCGTAGACGTTAGCATATTACTTCATTTGCCGAACATAAACAATTTAAAAATTAGTTTGTCCATGTTTTTAATTGACCAGAAGAATTTACTTAAGTAGCTTGTCATTTGGATATAGCAACACATGGCTACTCAAGAAGGTAGTAAGACAAATCCACCATCATGGAACTCCACAGAAATTACCAGGTCTTAGAGCTAGTGAGACTAACCTAGTTAAAATGCTGCTGTTGTCCACCACCAGAAAAGGCACTGTTCAAATTTTTAGGAGAGAAGATTTTTTGCAGATATTTAAAATCAATTATTCATATATTGAAATGCAAATTGCAGTATGTGACTATCACTGTCAGGTTCCAATCACCTCCTCAAAAGCCTGCAATGCAGATTGCAAATGTTCATTATGCATGTACCAGCTTTGAAGAACCAGCTGTTTATCAGCACCGGATCTTGGAAGCTGAACTTCAGGTTTTTTGACGTATCAATTCCTTGAAACGTTTGCAAATATTTGTGATTTAGTGTTGATATTTTACTTATTTAGTGCCAAAAAAGCTCTGAATACTTTTTTAGCATTCACATGTCAGCTTATAACTTATATGTGGAGCAATAAATGAGAAGCTCAAATGACAGATCACAGAAAATATTAGTATTCCTATTGCATTAGCAACCAGTTCAAAATAATGTGCCCTACATATTAAGGCACTTTTGAACCAGCCAATGTGTTTTGCTATAGTAGAGGGTGTACTATGCAACACAGAAAGTACCTAAGGGAGATGGATGGTGAGTATGAGAAAAAGGAACAATAGTTAATCATACAGTTATCTTGGTTAATCAAATTAAAAATTTGTTCCATTTATCTTTTAATTTAGTTCAGTTTATTGTTCCTTGTAAAGCTGATTAAAAATATCAAATGCAAAAATTTCTCAAAAAAGCACTTAAGTACAAAACTACATCCGTCATTACATTCTTCCTTTAATGTCCTCCAATTTAAACCCCAAATTTGAACACACTTCTGGGGAAAGAAATCACATGGTCAGAGGTTTCTTTTCCCTTTCTGAAACAACAGACCTTGACTTCCTCTTCACCTTTCTGTGAGCATTTTATTGTGAAGTCACAGAAGCTGGACATTTCCTACTGAAGCTGATCAGCTACCCTCTTCCTCACAGCAATTCCTTATTGGTTTTTCATGGAACTGGGGCCCTGAACAAGTCCATGATGTGCACTGCCTTATGGATACCTGGCATGTTGGACAGCTGGGGGATTTCACCGTTCAGAGAAGCACTGCAGGACAGAACAGATCCCAGTTACACTCCAGGCTGTCCAGGTGTCCTGGGTGACTCTGACAAGTCTACTGAACAAGACAATTAACTCTTAACACTCATCACAAGCAACTCACCTACCAAGTTTTACTGACACTACTGAGCCCTAATAGTCTAAGTAAAGTGCTGATTATTTTCCCACTTGTGTTTCTTTTCTAAAATAGAAATACCGATTCTTCCTCTTTCTCAATTTCAGTTTGTCTTGTATATTTACACAACAGCCTCTTCTGGGTAAAGACTGTGTATCAAATTTGTGTGCAGTCACTGATATAGATTGATTTTGATCCTACTGTTTTCAAGTGTGAGTAAAGCAAATACGTAATAAAAAGGTCACTGCCAGTTTTTTCACAAAAAGATAAAACCACTTTAAACACTCCAGACATCTGTTCCCAGATCTTGCAGAAAGATAGTTTCAGTTAAATTAAATGCCTGCTATTCAGTGCTTTCAGTGAAAAGACTTGCTGTAGATTTAACAGTAAAGTGTTTAATTTATAATGCTGTTAATTGGTTAAATATCATGACTTTTCAACCTTTAAGGATTTTGTGTGTGTTCTTCAGGGTCTAAACTAATCCTCATGCTCATCCTGTTTATCTCTCTACTTGTTTACTCCACTTGAAGTAAATAAGTCAATACTGCAACTGCCAACTACTCCAACAGAAGTAAGGGTTGTCAGTCCAAGAAAATCAGATCAAAGAGCTGCCAACTTCTGTATCCAACCACCGAGACACTTGGAACCACCTAAGGGAATACGGACCTCAACTGGTTAAGTCACTGAAAAATACATTGCTTTTAATCGTTTTTTCCAACTTAAAAATGACTGGAGATTTACTGTTAAACTGTTGGCAAGATAGTTACCAAACATGGTCAAAATGCTCAGTCCTGACATACAACTGAGGGAGCCACAATTATTTGTGACAAAAAGTTCTAAATGGGCTTCTGCAGCCACACAGACCACGGTGTACTGGTCACTCAGCAAACAAAACAGATGAGTATTTATTGAAACTCACTGTCATGCCAGTGGTTGGGAATGCCAGTAAGGTTAAATAACCTGCTGTGCTGGTTAGTGACAAACAGAATCATGACCTCCCACATTTACAAAGCGTTCCATTTCCAAGGATATTTCCAACCGGCTACCCTTTATACTGAAAACTGTGATTAAAAAACCACTTTGGGAGTGGTTCAAAAGTAACTTGAAGAAATTTGTAGGCTTTTGGTTTTTTTTACCTTTCAGGTGAAATAATCTGACAAAACAGTGTTCTTGGTTATTAAAAAGTAAACATCTCATGACTTCTGATAGGTCCTTGAGACTGCAAATGTCATTAATTTTAGCAATTCACATGCACAGTGCACTACATTACAACTCAGTAGAGAGCATTATTATCATGTTAATCACAAATAAAAAGAATTTTAAATTAATATTTTAGTAGTTTGGGTGTCAATTCTAAATTTACTTTTAATCTTAGCAACCTGCCCTTACCTCATTTACTTACTTAGTTTTCTTCCAGTCTGCTTCTCCATCCATAACTAACTTCTGACAAATAGAGAATGGTTTCCAATCTTTTTTTTTTTTTAGTTTGTATGCTTCCTGTATCCCTTTCAGGAAAATTTATAACACAAGAACTCCTTTTTACGTGACGAAATGAAAGAAACTAGAAAACCTAACGTGAAAAGTATAAAATAGCATTTTATGTAATATAATAAAATACAATAAAGTAAAAAAATATAAAGATTTTCACAGCCTTATTGAATCAAATATAATCACAGATAATGAGTTATCAAAAGCAAACCTGGAACACAGTGGAAAGTCCTACTCTACCTATTGTATATAATACAAAAGCACATATACCATACAAAAATATCTTCAGAGAACATTTAAGTCACATGATTGAACTCTCAAATTAAAAGACACTATTATTGGGAAACTGCATTCAGAGCCATAAGTCTGCCTTACTTGTACACTTCTCATAGCACGATATTTCACTGTCCTATCACATAAAAATTATGTACAATTTAAAACTGCCACTAGCTAGCTTACAAAGAGGTAATAGTATAATTTACATAACTACCCCCTCTTGCCTGTCTCTGTATTGTAATAATCATCACTTGATATAATAATCAAATTGGTCTCAACAGCTACAGCGTACTTACAAACTACACAAAACCCAAAAGGATTCTCAGTAGCAGCAAAACTGTACAAAAAAAGCAGAAACACAGCCCAAATATCTTGTCAGTGGCTGACTTCTCCTTCAACATAGAGCAAGGAAGATCCACACAGAAGATTTCATTTGATGTAGTAAACGATCAGGTCATATCAAACCAAACCCCACAGAATCTAAAATGGAACCTTGTATTCCTGCTTCATAATACCCTTTTAAAGCATATTGCCTTTCTCTGTGAATCTGGATTTTCTATTAAATTTTGGTAATAGCTTTCATATTCAGAATAAAAGTACTCTAAAATACTAACTATTTAAAATCCTAAACCAATTGAAACAGCATTGTAAAGCTTCTTCAAGTCTGTATGAGTAGCTGACACTGTGCTCTGTAATCTGTATTTTACCAAAATGCTAGAAAAATAAAACCTATAATAGAAACCACATATTTCCCATAGTCATTTATTAGATAAAATTATGTAATTCTCAGAAAAGGAGTAGCATTCTGTCACAGAAAATTATATAAACATCAATATACCAGGGGACTGGGCTGTGGAGGAGTGGAAAGGAAAGGAAGAAAGGAAAAAAAAATAACAACAAAAAAACTAACTACATTTGCATAGAAATATCTAAATAGTGGAATTAGAGCATTCATACCATCCAGAACACTATATTATTCAATAATTACTGGTGTTATTACTACTATTAATAGTAATAGCAATGTTCTTCAGTCAACAAAGTCCAATCCCAGATCACTACTTGTGCCTTAATTATGAATTTATTTCTTTATTAGAAAAGCATTTTTTCTCAGTATAGTATGTAAATACAGGCTTCATTTCAGGGGCTTAAGAATGTACTTAATTTTTGAATTTTGCTTACATTCTACTGAATAAATCTTTTAAAGGAAAAAATGATCTGCCTATTAGAAATAAAAATTTCTCCTTCTCTTGGGAAATTCTAGGTAAAATAAATGGTTAAGGAATCTCTTATAATGTATAAGAGAATAAAAAAAAAACTCAGAATTTGATCTGGATGAGGCCTTACAGACATTCTGGACATTCGACTCTAGGCTTCATTTTGATCTTTTTATAGAGATAAACACATCTGACAGGTACAAACTCAAATGTGGAACTGAACTTGACGAATTTGATTTGAGGGTCTGCAGCCATGGTTTGAGCTCAACTCTTTTTTAGAAGTTTAAATATTGAGACTTTAAGGGCAGCAAGTGCATAGAGTTGTACTCTTCCATGAAGTTCTGCTCTATTCCTGTCCCAGTTTTCTCTGTTCTTGTGTCCTTGGTGCTCCTTCTCTCTTGTCCACCTTTGACCCCTAACTCCACATTCCCCTGGGTACTTTATTCACTTCAACAGTTCCCCAAAAATCTTAGCTGTAAGACTTCCACCTCAGCCCAGCAGTTAAGGTTAATAGCAATATAAGAATTAATGACAACAAAACAAGAATCTGTCAAAGGACAATGCCAACCTCATTCTTATGAACTAAACAGAAGACAGTAGTGTCCTGTCTTCTTCGAGCCACAGATTCAGGGTGGGCAGACAATAATAAAACATTTGGCTCACAGCTGGGGGACAACTGTGCAGAGCTGAAAGTCTGTTTTTCTAAAAGACTATGTTCTCTGGTGCCCATGGAAGACAGCATAGATCTCTTTTTGCTGCCTGCACGGCATCTCTGCACAGAAACAAAATTCAGCCTTAAATTCATCAGTTTGAGCAACATCCTTCCTGCATGTTAAAACCATGTAAAGAATGCAACACTGATTCCAGGTGGAGTGTGGCACAGAATGGCATCTCGAGATGAAACTGTGAGTCCAGAGCCCAAGCTCAACCCCTGGTGTACTGAGAGTATTTCAGTACTCCTGTTTTTCCTTATCAGCTTCTTCCTTATTCAGCAAGGTGAATAGATTGACTCAACTTATTTCATTATTCTCTTTGGCATCATTAAAAGTATTTTAAGAAATGCAAGCATTTTATGCATCGCAAACCCACTGAATATGCTCGGAAGATTACTCTGGGAGAGAACATTCCCCTATATTAGAAGAGAACATAGAAAGAAGGCTTTTTCACATAGGTGTTGTTTGGGTTTGTTGTTTTGATTTGGGTTTTTTTCTGGTGTTTTCTTTTTTTGAGGTGTGGATAGGAATCAGAAACAAAATGTGACTGCAGCTTCACTGATCACCCATTTCCATAGTTTTTCTTGTAGTTTTGACATTTTACTAGCACTTGAAATGACTATTCATTTGCTATGGGGGTTTTTTGTTTCTTTTATGGGGGGATAAAAGCAGTAGTAATCAAAAGTGTCTGAATATATTACCAGTTTTGGTGAAGTACTGCCTTTTTTCCCTAAACATTAATACACTTTAAAAATAGACATGTGAATAGAAAAGACATAAAAACACTCATAAAATCATAGAGTGGAACAGAAAATGTTTTAGTTGTATTTTTCCCTGTTTTCCTATATCTGGAATGAACTTTTCTTATTCCTCTGGAATCTTTCCACCTCTGTTCTGGTATTCTCTGCAGTCTGTTCAGGCATAGCTGATTTCAAAGTGAAAGACTGCTATAAATCAGATGATTATTTTGGGTAATATCTCAGAAATTAATGAGTGCTTAGCAATTAACACTGGGAAATAATTTTAACTCCAAAATGATCTTGTATTCAAAAAATTTACCTTGACAGTTTATATGTGAGGTAGCCCATCCTCTTCAGTGTGGTAGTTCATTAGCACATCACATCTTTCCCTTTTAGTTTTTTTCGTCAGCTTGCAGCTACAGCACAGCCCTTCTCACCTCTTTCCTTCTATAAACAAGAGCAGACTCCAGAATTGGAAAAATCCTCCTTGAAACTTGGAGCTACTTTGCAGAAACTGGTTTCCACTGGAGAAAGCCCTTCAGTTGCTATCAGGATCCTTCACCGACTAGCACTTATGACTTACCATTTTTTCCACAAAACCTGGTTCTGGGCTCATTCTCTAAGAACAAAGTCCACAAATCCAAGCCCAACAGTTATACAAACTAAGAATGGAAATACAAATAGCTCCAAGAATTGTCACCTCATTCTGTGTTGCCTTCCCTCCTCCCAAGTTATTAAAAGTTATTTTGCTCCCCAAAAGAGTTGAGTTTTATTTTCTCAAAGTATAGTACAGTAAGAACATTGCAGGGCTGCCAGCAAAGACAATGCAGTAACACTCAGAAAACAAATTAACTACATTAATATATTTACAATACCTGAGACTAAATATTTGTAGAACAAAGAAGAAGAAGAAAATCATTTATCTTAGATATAGATATAGGGATTCAATGGTGGTGAGTGGCTCATTATGACACGAGCTGCAGTGAAAAAAAAATTATTCTTTGAGAATCGATTATGTAGTCAAATACATAGCAGGAAAGCTGGGTAGGATATTCCAGTTTCAACATGTGCTAGCTAAAACTCAGGCTTGTTGAGGAATGGAAAGTGGCTGTATAAGTGAAGGGGAAAAAATACATTAATTAAGAAAAAAAAGGACACATGAAAATTAGCAACTTCACAGAATTTGGATTAAGGTTACAGATGGAATGGTGAAAAAAAAAAAGATAATGGAAGTGGCTGTAGACCTCTGGGGCACAATGAAAAAAAAGCATCTGCCAATGTTTATACAGCTGTTTACACAGCTAACAGAGGCTTTTAAAGAGCCTGTATCATTGATTATATGGGATTTCAATTTCCCTGGAACTGACGTTACAGACAATGGTGTAATATCTTAGGCAGGTTCATGTTTCTTAATGGTAAAAAAAACGTGTTCCTGCACAGTCTGTTAAGCAGTTAAAAAGACCAAAGTTCTGTAGAAATAATATGCCATGATAAAGAGGACATGCATTAGGGAAACTCAGGGGGTCACCCAGTGTCCAGATCATCACACTGCAGGTTACTTGCACACAAAGAAATGGAATTTGTTTGCCTTTCAAAAGGTAATAAAAATTATTGAAAAACAGACACAGAAATGTTGGAAGCCTTTCAAAGGAAATGGTGAACATGGGTGAGAGAAGTGTGATGTTTCCTCAGCAAGGAGTACCCTCTAACAGCAAAACAAAGTGCTTTATTTTAATAATTTGCTTGAGTTCTATTTTTCTGAGAATATACAACTCCCTGTTCCATGATTATATTAGGTTCATCTCCCAGAAAGGAAGAATACTGATTTTGCAGGAAAAGAACTGAGGGCACAGCATTACTAAGTATTTTGAAAGGTGTTTTTTCTCAAATTTTAATGTGATCTCACCTCAAACGCACATTCCTTTAGCAACCTTTGTATTTGGCTGTATTATGACTATGGTGCTCAATCTTGGGAGTTCCTCTGCATGTTCTAAGTCCTGTACCTTCATTCCAAGTCTGTTTTGTTTTGACTCAGAATACGCAACTTCTCCAGAAAATGGGATGCAGTCAGAATGTCGTACTTCAAATTTCCCCTATAAACTAACAAAATACCCAAAGTAAACCTGAAGTGGATGCAGGAGCTTTCTCTGGATCTTCTCAGCACTTTTGTTGTCCTGGTTAACATCCTACCCAGAGCACGCTGCCGAGCAGCACCCAGCATTAGAACACAATGTACATTCTTACCAATTCCACTACATAAATTACAAACTGTGATAAGCTACCTTGGTCTGTGACAAGGAACATAAAAATTAAATGAAGCAAAGTTTGTGTGACATATCTGAAGGAAAAGATCACTAGCTCAACCTTTGTTTTAATTATTTTTTTTTAATAAGAAGATTAGGAAAGAATTGCTAAAATAGCATTTCAACTGAAAAATACTTGTAAAAGCTTGGACAACTCCCCAACTCCCCACTGCCCATGCAGTTTTTTCCCTTTTTGAAGTTATTATCTCTTGAGGAACTTTCAACAGTTTTCACCTGCTAAACTCACTAATAAATGGAATACCAAATATTAGTTCTAATTCCAGTGCAGCAATAGCCTGACAACGATTCTTTCTAACTTTGAATACAGCCCACAATTCCCCTTTGTTTTGGTGGGCCGTGTCTTTGACACCAGAAAGCTGACACATCTTATCTGTACCTCAGGATCCAGCCATAACTGACTAAAAGGACTTGGAAAAGTGTGCTGTATTTTAGCCCATTGTCACAGGAAAAATAGAGAATGGTTATTTAATAACATATTCCTCAGCATGCAACACTCTAAAAGATAAGCAGAATTAGTTTTTTGTCATACACAATCATGGCTTACAAGATGCATACTTCCAAAGGAAACTTTGAAAGTTTTATATTGAAGATGTTCCTGGGGAGAATTTTTCATTCTCTTTAGTAACAAATAATTGTCATTTTGGTAGCCCTAAGACAACTGACAGAACTAGAATTTCATTGTGCACAGTTCCTTTCTTATATAGAATAAAAGACAACCCTGTTAGATTTCTTGTGCAAAAAGAAGAAAGAAAAATTAGGGTCATGAAAAGGTAATGAAATATCCAAGAGATAAACAACAATGGAAGATGCGCAAGACAACTTGTAATAAGTTCTTCCCTAGATGTTGACCAAGTTTCTGAGCTGGATAGTGGGTGGATTCCATAAAGGTGTGTGATATGCAAGACCCAACACGAAATTGGTTGTACTTATGCACACATAACAAAAGTATATATGATGGATTTTTATTGTTTGCTTTCACTCTTACTGTTCAGACTGGCAGAAATATGACTGTATTATTTCAATTTCATAAGTGTGCATTAACAATCAAGGTCTAACCTCTTTTGAAAATGAAATGGACCTCTGAATGTTAAAACACAAAACCAGCTAAAACATGTTCGATGGGAAGAACTGACAGGACATTATCTTTCCAATCTTTTGCTGAATAAATATAAACTTTGCTTATAAATAGATGCTTAATAGAAACTGTTAAACATTAGACTTTTCTTTAACCAAAGTCAATGTTTTCCTATAAAGCAATAAACCTCATATAGCCAAAGTAATCTGCATGAAGAAATACCATCCCACATAACATAAAACATCAGGCAATGCAAATATCAAAAGACATTTCTAAAAGAAACATCCAGTTTCTTTTTTAAAAGCATGTCCAGCACATACAACAGAACCCCTTTGTCAGAGCTGACAAAAATAAGTTAAACTCCAATGAATTGTTATCCAATCAGATTTGCAACTACACTAAAATTATAGTTTAATGTAGTTTGATTTCATGAATAGATGCAATAAAATGAGCAAGGTTTCCACTTATTCCTCCATCTCCTCCCACAATTCAACTCCTCTGCCTCACTGATGGGCCACTTCCCCTCACTAACCTGTCTCTTGTGCTTCCAGAATCCTTAACAATGCATGAACTAAATTCACTAAAATGGCAGAAAACTGCCCCTTTTTTTTTCTTCCTCTCTGCTACTGTTCTCTCTATGTAATGAATAAAGCCACATCAGCAGTTGTGAGTTATATCTATCCAAAATGGGTCCCTGAACTCCAGAGCCAACAGAAGGTAAACAGTTAGTGCATGAAGTGTAAATAGGGAAAAAAGGGGGGGGAAATACACCAAGGATGAAAAAGCCCTTCCCTCTTCATATCAATGAGCTGCCAGTGGAACTGGTGTTACTAACAGGTAGAATTGTGCTGACAGCTTAGGGTTAGACAAAAAGACCAGGCAAGCAAGAGCACAGGCAGCACTCAAATCAGTACTTTGTGTCAGAAAGGGAAGATGTGACAGGCCCATGAAACAAAAGAACTGAATTAACAGCACCTTTGCAACAGAGATGGATCGGTGGATTATAGTGGGCTATAGCACAAATGCTCCTATTGCTGCTCTGGATTTCTAATAAGCAACACTTACAGATTTTACTTCCTAGACTTTAAAAGCTCTTTGTAGATCTCCCCTGAAAACTAAGGGTTAGATTTAAGAAATAGGAGGTCTGAACTCTGATGTCTGTGAAAAATGTTCCCCTAATAACAAGCTGTATATCCTTTCCTGATTATCTGTGTAACTACTTTCAGGATTTTGCCCATCTAGCTCCTTTTCCTATTTATTTGGATAGATTTCAAGAATGAAAATCAACGTTTAGAAAGCATAAAGCATGTAGCAATACAACAGACTGGCAATTTCCTCTCTTCAGCTGTAGCACCAACCACCATACTGAAGATATGCAACAAGTGGTTAATTCTGTCTCATCTTTTATTACTATGCAAATAAAGTATGAGAGAAATACACACACAGTATCATTCCCACAGGCTGATTTTAAACAAACTCTATTTAATAATAAAAAAGTGTTAGAGAAAATTAACTTTTAAAGTGAATACTGTTATTAAACCAGTAACATAAGGTACGAATGCTGTGGTGTTCAGACCTCAGTTAGAAAGCTTTGTATAATGCTGACACAGAACTGTCTGCAGAAGTCTTTCATGTTGCCTTCAGCTCTGCATATGGATGTATTTAAAAGTTTAGATACTTTAAATAAGGAATGAGATTCTATTTGACATCATATTCCACTAAGGTTCCTCTGAATTATGAAAAGTAACCTTGTTTCTGCAGTGATATAAACCTATGAGCAATTGCTAAGATACTTCTCAGATAATAAATACGGCTCCTTCAAGAGTCATATTGATTTACATAATATGTAGAGATTGGAAAATATTAGGAATTAATCAATATTTTAATATTATTTAGGGTCTGGATCATTTAACCTATTTAAATAATTAAAGTTAAACCCAATCATTGAAATTTGATAACAAGTGGCAGGGAGGATTCTCAATGAATTCTATGTCAACTGTACTTCAAACACATTGCAGTTTAATACAATTCTATACTTAGGATCAGTAAGTCAAAGTCTAAAAATGCTGAAGCACATGAAGACAGTGTAGTGACACCAAAAGAAATGTGCCAAAAGTTAAATTGCTGATAACTCAGAAGCTCTTAGAATTATGCGGCAAGTAACTGAATGCCCGCTCTGAAAATCTGGAGTTCATGAAATACTCCAATCTAATATTCACATTTCTTTTATTTATAAATGTTTTGGGTATTTCTAGTTAAAAAGAACCTCTCTCCTCTCTTTCTACCATGTGGAAATAGACACTACTAAGAGCAGCCCCTGGGTACATGTTGGGATATCTGGGATTTAAATGCATGCGTGCAGCATAGCTGAAATGAAACATGGTAATGTAGTGTGTCCTTGTCAGCAACAGTTAATGACTGGATGACTAATTTGAAATACCTTTAAGAGGGTTTGATTTCCAAAGGTAGGTGCTTAACACTTTCTAATAGGAATCACAGCTCTGACATGCTTTTTAGTACAATCACACCCTAGAAATATCAGTCATTTCTGAAAAAAAAATTTCTTAAAAACATACTGTTTAAAATTTGTTTCTGTTCTCCCTAGCAAATGACCACTCTGTAGAGAGGATTCACTTACAAAGCACTTCTGTGGGGATTCCTGTCCCCCACCTTCAGGGATCACAGTCACCCATAACCACCTCCTCTACAGTCAGTAGAAGTGACAGGTAAGTTGAGAGGGTAATCCACTCCATGGACTCAGACTTTTCTGAGGCTAGGACTGAGTATTCTCTCTAGAAACCTCTCAGCTAAATGAATTAAACAAACAACTTGAGAAAGGAGTGATGGATGTGGAAAAACAGTGTCTTTCATTGAGCCAACTAATACAGATGGAAAAAAGATTTCAGACACACAAATCCTTCACATTAAATAAATACTCAATTTCATCATAAGTAAATAAAAGAACTGTAAATCACAGGTTGTTGAAGATCAATAATTGACATACCTAATATATTTATTTGCTGGTGAGCTGTCATTCAAATTTCATTCAAGCAATGTTTCTTTAGTGAAAAACCAAGTGTTAGAGAAAAAGTAGGGAGTTGGGGATTGGATATCCTTTGAGATAATCTTTGAGGGGAGTTGGGGTTTTTTTTGCTGTTTGTGGTTTTTTGGTTTTGTTGTTAATATACAAGTACTGAAAACTCATAAATCACTTCACAGAAGCACAATTCATTTCCGTCACTTAGTTTTCAAAAGATACATCAGCTTTCACTACTCAGGATTCATTAAAAAACTCCCTCCCCTTCACTGACGGTTAAAAGCTGCCTTGATCCCTTTGAAAAAGTGCCATGTCTTGAATATCTGTGACCGTTACCTGAGTTTATCCAATTTCAATTTATGCTTGAAAAGGCTTGCTTTGTAAGACAAAGCTTTTTCAAAATTATCTCACTGAAGCTGGCATAGGTGTGCGTAAGAAACATATTAAAAAGGAAGATGACAGACAACCACTTGCTTCGCTTTGTTAACGCAGAGAAGAAATAAATGCAAAAAATACCTTAAAATAAAAGGTCTCCAGAGCATCCATGACATGGAGAAAAAGTCAGCACTGCAGTTCCTCTGGCCCCTCTCCTACTGGCTGGAGATGAAAGGCCAGTTCTATCTGCCCCTTGGGATATTCAGTCAGCTGCTCTTTACAGCTAGTGCCTCAGCCTCATACCTTTTTGCAGCCTGAGTTTCTACAGTGAGAAGATCTCCAGGAACCTGTTCCCAAGATGGTCCTTTAGCACAAAATTCATCCCTTTGAAGGCCACTGTGGGAAGAGTAGATATAGGCTGTGCGTGTCTCAGAGTTTACAGGAGAAATGACCGAGGAATATTGCCTAAGATAGATATAATTTAGTCACAAAATTAACTGAGATAGTTTGAAGGGAAATCAATTCACA
The DNA here is from genome assembly GCF_003945595.2 of Pipra filicauda. Lineage (NCBI taxonomy): Eukaryota > Metazoa > Chordata > Aves > Passeriformes > Pipridae > Pipra > Pipra filicauda. Next base: position 5,169,813 of record NW_024104387.1, on the reverse strand, counting down.
CCAAGAAAACTGTGGTTTTTCCTGCTGTGATGGTGGGATATCTCTTGGGTCAGAAGATAGAAAAAGGTGAGGAGAAATTTAACAAGCATCAATGGGTGGGTGTGTGGCCTGTAAAAGTTCTGAAACACTGTGGATAAGCTTGGATCTGCATCTTGGAAAAAGGGCAAGTCCAATATGTCTTTTTGGTGATCAGGCATTAACTGACACTGGTCCCTGATTCTAAACATTTCTCTTTTTCCACATGGGAAGAATAAACACATGCTAAAACAATGAGTTTCATGAAGAAAATCACGAAGAAAGACTACTCCATAAGAGTTCTGGATTATACCAGGCTACAAGAACTGTTACCACAAAATGAGTTTGCTTTCACACATCAGAAGGGCTCTAAAAACCCAAAGTGAGAGCAGAGAACCATAGGTTCATAGCTGCACACACTGTAGTAAGACAAATGAACAGTGAAAGGCTCACAATTTCTCTTGCTTAGTGACTTTACTGTCTGCTGTCAAGACTGCAATAGCTATTAGGTGTTTACCATTTTCAGCTTTGTATGTTTTAGGTCTTTATTTCCCCAGATGCATTTCTTTAATCTCAACTGCTGTCTCAGTGGATGTATTCTGAACAGAATTTAAACTAATAAAGTAAGAATTTTTACATCATGATATAGGAGACTATAAGATTTTCTGTAAATATTTGTTTATGAAAATGTCTCTCATAGGCATAGCAGCATATTAGCTGCCAAGACACTTGACAAATCAAGATGTATACTTGCAGTTAGGGTAACACATTAGAATAAGCAATAAACAAATCACAGGAATATGAGGCATATGTGGGGTAAGACTGAAAGTGAGTGGTTACCTGATACCAAATGCTTTAAAGATTTCCAGCTGTAAGGCATAACTGGAGGTGTATTTTATTGAACGTGTGTGCCTCTCAGAAAATAAATTACTTCTGCAGGCAAGATTTCAGCAGTATACAAAGCTTGCTACCTTTGGACACAATGCTTAGTACCACTCTCCTGCTGAATTAGCTGCCCAAAACCTTGAAAGCCAGTGTTGAGATACCACCAGTTACTGTCCCCATGAGCCACCTGTCCTTCAAAGAGACAAGAAAAATAAAGTAGAGCAAAGTTTTTTATCTGTGCATAACTTTTACCTTTACTGACACTGAGCAGCTGAGTTAGCACTCTGGGGCTCTAAAATTCTTTTCCACATTCAGAAATGTATACAGGGTGTTAAACCTAGGAAAAAACCCCATCACCTATTTCTCAGATGAGTATCCTTGTCTTGCCTTCTTCTTCACTTGAGAAAAAAAAAATCTGACACTCATCAAGTTTCAAAGGTGGAAAACAGGGTCAGATTCTGATAGTATGAGACATGTTACTCTTAAAAAGTGAAAAGGGGAGAAAGATGAGAAAAAGACTGGCACCTGTAGCTTCTGCTGCTCATGCTTTGTGGTCACAGTCTGACAAATTACAAATGTACCTGGCCAAAACCCTGATTCATAATGCATTTGTTCTACTTCAGTCAGGGCAAATGACGTACAAATTCACCCCAGTTCTCAAACCCTGAAACACAGGATCAAGATTTTATAAAGAAAAAAACCTTTTCTACACTCTTTTTTTATAACAAAATTTTTACCTTGTCATGCAAGTTTCCATCCCCCATAACCTATATTTAGAGTGTCTTAAGATGTTGGTCTTCTGGGCCCGACAGTGGGAATCTTTATGAAGTCAGGAACCTCAGAATTCAACATTCACAAGCACAGGAAGGTGGGCAGATGTTGCAATCCACTATTTGGCCACCTGACAAGGTCACCTGCATGATATGAGCTGTATGAAATATGTAGTCTCCTTGAAAATCTAAATCCTCTATTTTTACCTGTTTTTGAGAAAATTACCCAAACAAATTCATCAATATCCACTGTGCAGTCAAAATGCATGACCTCTGCTGCTGCTTATTTCTCATTCTGACAAGATGCAAAGCTCCAGGTCCTTCATCTATTCTGCCCCAGCTGACCATAAATCTAACACACATTTCCAAACGTGTTTATATCAGAATACTTACCTAGAGTGTCCAGGGCACTGTACAAGTATTTAGTAACAAACCAAAACTGAGCAAATCTTACGGTATATAGGTGAATAGTTATAGTTTTCCCAAACATTACTGCTGTACATAGTTTATGCACATAAGCTACAGGGCTATTAAATGAATTTAAAGGTATTTTCCAAAATTACTTCTACTATAAACCCTACATTTTTCCTTTGGAGATCAATTTATCTTCTATTTTCCCTGCACAGAGGTTTTGCTTGATGTAGCAGCAGAATTCTGAGCACTTGCCATTCTTTCTTTCCAGATGTCAAGCGCATCTCCATTACTTTCACCATATGCGAATTAAATAATCTTTTTTTTCTATTTTCTCTAAACATAAGGAAAGCTTTTGCAGACTGTCATCCTCCCTGTCCCTTGAGGAAGGACTTTATTTTAAAAAATCCTGTTTGGTTTTGGATGTGTTCTTAGACCTCATATTTAATAATTCATTCTATAAAACTCACTGTATTTTTGCAAAGTTTAAAAATTTTATTAGCTAAGGTCCCAAAGAACATACCTGTGTGACTCCTCACATATAATCCTCTAGGTAAACTCACACTACAAACAAATCCAGTAAGAAGCAGGTTTCTTTCGTGGTTTTAACAGAACAGAAATATCACCTTAATAAAATCCCTCACTGTAGCAAAGAAAGCTCAGTGAAAGATCATTGTTATCTCAAGCCTGCTTTGGACAAGAGCAGCATCTTCTGGGTCATCTCAAGATCACCTTTAGGACATTTTGGGAATAACAGCTGTTATGAACACTCTCTCTCCTCCCCTCAAAAGAACCTTAGTGAATGAAGGGAACTGGTTTAAATTGCAGATTTAAAATTGGCAGAAGGATTTAGTCTGTAAGCTACAGTTACTAACGGTAGGGTCCTACATAATTAAAAGCTTAATTGCATTTAATTAATACTTCATTGCCTTTTTTTTGAACGACACCTGTTCTTTCAAATATTACTTTGATTTACTTGATTAAATATTTACTTGATTTATGGGAGTATTTGATTGAATTCATATAACAGACAGGGACAAGATCTTGGCAATATAAGAAAAAAAAAATCTTCTCTTACAACATTGAAAACTGCAAAGGCTTATGATTCAAACAGACACAGAGGTGAGTAACTAGAACCCCTCTGATATACTTGAACTGTGCCTGCAGCAAGGCAAGGCTCACAGATCTAATAGCAAGCTGAAAATGGCAGCTTTGGAAGAGCATGGTGCTCCAGTTCCATGAAAGGACAGTACATGATGATTGTTGTATTTCAATGCCATTTGTCACTCAACCACTTCCTATAATATTCAACGTAAGAAAGTAACAAATCATTGTAACTTTTTAAAATTTTATCATTTAAATATTATGATTTCTTATTGAATAAAGAGGTTTTTAGGTTTAAAGACATATTTTTAATGCCAAAAATACTTAATTAGAAGTGACGTAGCAAACGTAGCATGTAGGTATTGAGTGCAATTCTGTTACTGGATCCAAATACAAATGTTTCCAAAGTTTAGAACTTGCTTTTTGAGTTAAGGCAGAAGAGAGTGTTGCTGCTGTTTCTTTGCTTCACAACAAATCAGTTCATTGTTTCCCTCTACAACAGAAATATCAGGATCTGCCAAACATTTGGCTTCAAAGAAATTAAGACAAAAACATTCAGCTGAATGCTCATTAAAAAAAAAACAATCCAACAAAAGAACTTTTTAATTTAAATTATCATAGGAAAACTAAAAATTCTTATGGAATTTTCCATTTAATTTCCTTAAAAATAAAAGGTTTCTCTTGGCAATGCACTGGGGTTTTATACTGATTGTTTGCTGACACTGCTGTTGAGTATTCCATTATCATTCTTTCAATTCTTGATGGCTACAGTATTTGTCATACTATCTTTTATTCACATGCTGATGTAAATTATTTACAACAGAAAAGGAAAACTGATAATTTGACTCCTACTTGTAAGCATGAGATTCTTAGCTGTAATAAATCAGCTGATACAGACCTGCTGAAATGTGTCCCAGAGAGAGTCTGGGATTTAGCTGAGAGGCTTGGGGGTTTTTTAAATATTTAAATAATAGTTTTCTACCTAGCAGTTTTCATTTATTTACTAGATGTCACCCTAGTCATTTTGGGTTTTGAATTACTAATAAGGCTACTAATTCCTGGAGGACACAGATACTCCATTAGGTGTTGTTTTGAAATCCAGCTGACGGATCTTTGTAGAAATCAATTTAAAGGAAGCAATTAAAGATATGACTTTGGCAGCTTCCTCAAAAGAAAACTGACAGATCACCTTTAAGAACATTTGGCTTAATATGGATTACTCCTTGGACTGTTCAATCAGGCTCCTAATTAGGATTGATTTGTTGTGTCAAAGCAAAGATGGCACCTGAGAAAAATAAAAGGGTAGGTGGTTGTTTGTTTTTTTTTATTAATGTAAACATGCATGCCCTTTGAAGCCAGCAAAACCTTGTTATATCCTACTCTTCTTTCTGTTCCCACACATGCATATACAATAAGCTGTTTCAGACTCAGACCACATATATGCAACCAGCTGCATCTTAGTCAGAAACCTCCTAATGTGATTCAGAAAGCACCAGAACACATTGTTACTTCTTCACAGTGCCCGAAAGGACATCTCGCACATCCAGAAGAAAAAAAAGAGGAAACAAATTACCAGGCCATTGATCCCCATGACATTGAAAATTATTCTTTTTTTCTGTTTTGTGTCCTGTTGCTTGCAGCTATCTCATGGGAGAGTTAAAATTCTCGTGCAAGGGGATTAAGATTTCACAGTAGTTCCTAAAGAAATTTCCACCCTTGTACCTCACTTCTGCACATCTGTTTTGAAGCAACTATTTCTGCCTCAAGCAAGTTCCTTGCTCAGAAGAGGAGACAGGGGCTGGCCTGTGAGCTCTGTCACTTAGCTGAAAGCAGGCCCATGTGCAGGACTTTGAACTTTCACAGTTTTTACCCAGATTACAGAGTGTTTAGCCCTTACTTCAGTTCAGGTGCCACTTCCCTCTCCCAAACTAGACATCACTATTATCAGCAATGTCTTTACTGACCTTGACACTGTCCTCCAAGATTCTCTCTTCTAAATCATTTTCTTTGGCCCTCCTATAACAAGTTACTAAATTCTTCATCTATGGGGAAAATGAAGAAGCTGAGTCCTTTCTCCAGCTCCCTGCATCGCAATTACCCTGCTCTCTCACTGTCTTTGTTTGGTAATCCCACTATGGTGACATTAATATATCTTCCAGCTGCCTAGAGGCTGTGAACCAAGTACCACCTCTTCATTTAAATGCTTCAAAATCAAGTCCCCATAAACCTCAGTCACTGGTGGGTTCTTTCATTGCCTTAGTGTAATCTTCCTGGATGTGCACTGCCTTCAAAAAATGGCACATCCTACTCATTATTAATGTATATCTAGAGTATTACAGTGACATCAATGCACATAAAACTGATTTTGAATACATAAAAATGTAAGCACTTACTTATAACCACATTCATTCAGGTCCCTTCCAATTCTGAAGTATACTAATATTCCTGTGGTGACAGAAATTACTGCTATCTTGTGACATCTTGAGAGCTGGTTAATTGGCTTTGCACTGGCAGGTAAGTGCCATTAGCTTAAGATGAGGATCCACTAATTGTGCAAAGTAGTCAACTGAAGTAAGCAGCTTTTGCTTTCTGAAGTACTTAAAAGCAATTCAGGGATTTGTTCTCCTCAATGGCAGCAACATTTGTGTATTCAGAGCAGAAGTAGAGCCTATCTCTGTCTATTTGATCTTATAATTGGATCAGGTAGGATGTGCTGAGCCACAGCCCATGAACCAACCTCGACCTGACTTAAATTCAAAATCAAAAAAAAATCTCGTTTTATATGCTCACTGAATCTCATTAACGCCAGCTATAGGGAAATTCAAATAATCTCAGGTAAACTTGGAAATTCTTTATCTATCTCACTAGCAGCTGTAAACATTATTCTTCAAAGGCTAATTTCTATGTCACTGTACTGAGCATTAAGGTCTGACTGAACCACTATAAACCAGGCAAGGTTAATCCGTCCTATTATTTATGCTTTAGGAACTAATCAGACTATGGAAAGCTAGCAGTTTTCTGTATCCAAGAAAGAAGCAGACAAAGCATACAAATTTTAAAATTATTTCAGCAGTGACGTTTGTTTATACAGTTTGGAATGAACCTGACAAGTATTTCACAGGTAGCAGTCCAGTAGGTACAGTGTTATGAACCAATTTGAGTAAAGTCATAGCAAAATCTTTGGGATTCTACTGACCTGGACATCACTACCTATGATTTCTATAGGAAAATGTAAAGTAACTTAACAAAACATAGAAAACAAGGACTTAAAAATATTTTAAAACCATTAGGCCCCAGTATGAAAATCTCTACGGGCACCTTTCTTAGAGCCAAGTCTACAGGTGAAAATTGAACATGATTTTTCAAGAATTTAAGGAATCAACCTCATAGTAAATCTTTTCCCCCAAACCTGGAAAGGGGTTTTAGGATAAAAAAAAAGTTCTTTACTGTTTTAAACGGGATTAAAGGGAAGTGGATTGTGTGCATGTAGGACCGGTGTTCTTAAAATCATGGACTATGATTCCAATAAAGAATTGTTACTCATGCAGTTCACTGCAGCTGCAGAACAACTGAAACCTAACAGACATGCTGGGATTCTCATGCCTCTATTAAAAAAATGAGCACCATTCTAATGCTTAAAAGATCATTTAGACTAGAATTTAGATTCCAAGATTATAAGAGAACAGTAGGAAAAGCTTAAATCTTTGTTTCACTGGGTAAAATTTTGTCTGGGGTGAGATAAATTAAATGTTAGAACCATGAACAAAATAATTTAGTTCTGAGATCAATAACAGAGTTGGAGCTTGAGCTCCAACTGTATTCTCATTGCCCACACTGCTAACAGCAGGTTTTGTGGATGAAACAAGCACCAGCAGTCACAAAGAGAGGAGCAAGTGCCCCTACTGGTGTTCTGCACAGTGCTTCTCACTCACTTTCTTTTGGGAAGTGGATTAATCTAAATGGATTCTGGTCTGATGTTTCTCATTACCGATTCATAGTTATTCAGGCTGCCTCCAATTATGACTTGAAATCCTCTCCAGGGGATGCAAAACTCATGTAAAACACTCACTCTACTAATGCACCCTACATCTGACACACAACTTTACAAGACAAGGGCAGACAGAGACCAGGCATTATCGCAGGCTTTCTCCATTTCCTAAATTTTCACTTCTAACAACACGCTCTGTTACTTACTCTAGGAGTTTGTAAAGTCTCTGGATTAGTTCCTCCTCATCAGAGGAGGAGCTGTGATCTCATCTGTCCAGCACATTACAGTCAGTCATTCACCTCACTGCAAAACTCAGCATCACTTACTGTATTGTTCAATGAGAGAGAGCATGGAGTGCTGTAGAAGCCTAAATGTACTCTGAAATGAACCTCAAAGGGCACAGTGTTTATAAACTGATAATTCTTATCCCTGGAGAGTGGTGCAAGAGTCCTGGACAAATAGCAAATTGGTTTCCAGTACAGTCTAATAACTGACTGTCACTTTGAACAGGCCTTAGCATAACTGAACACGAGGTAGAAAACATGCTGAAAAGAAAGAAGCAAACAAAAAAATCGAGAATGGGCTGGTTTGAACTTCATTTTTAAGGTAAACCTCTGCTTAAAAAATAAATGGCAAAATACAACCCTGGAAACCATGATATACTCTATATTTTATAGGAAAGCAAAAGCCAGTGTCATCCATTTTCAGGCAAAAAAAAAAAAATTAGATGTTTTTATAATTAATATCTAGTGGTCTTTTGTACAAAAGAAACATATTTAGAATTAAAATCTCATTAATTTAGTAGCAAGAGGCCCAGGTGCAGTACAATGTGGGTAGCACTCTGAAATAGAGGACAGCACATGCACCACCTTTCAGTCGAGTGGTGCAAAGTGGGTCAACACCACGGTGCCATTTCATCTGTCCACTTAACTAAACTCTGACAGGGTGTCAGGCTGGAGAAATAGAGAAGTGGAAGGAGAAATAGAAAGGAGATAGTCTGTTAAATTGCTATGGAAGTGGAGGAAGCCACCTCAGCCTGCTCTCTGCTTTCAAATCAAAAGTTGCCTGACTCGATTCCTGCAAACAGAAGGGTCCAGTCTGGAGTCCTGCTGGCAGTTTCCCATGTACCATTTATACAATGGCCTGCATACAACTGTGGTTTATAACTATTTGATTAATCTGCTTTGAAACAATCTGATCAAGGAGTTTATGCAACAGTCATGGTGCCAGGAGACTGCGATTCCATCTTTTGCCTTACTGCCTATCTGCTACTCAGCTGCACAAAAGTAATTTTAATTCTGTGACTCTTATTGCTCTAAAAAACTAATGATCTATTTTCAGATTGCAGCTTTCTTCAACCAGGATTTACCCCCACTGTCACCATCCCTCAGAAACTCACACCACCCTAAGGCATTTAAAAAAGCAATCTGAACCTGGGCCAGGATGCATGATCAAGTCCAGCAGAAACATTGACCTGAGAGTCTCCAGGTACAAAGCCATGTGTAAGGAATGAATACTGTTCAGCTCTGCAGTTATACCCTGGGCCTGGACTTCATCCATGTCATAATCACTTTGGAAATCATACGAACTGTGGGTACCAGGGTCACCACGGAAGGGCACCCTCTCAAAGGACCACAAGGACCAAATGTCAGCTGTGAAACTGTGTGACAAGCAAGTGTTCTGATAACATAACTCTGACAGTGGTTTAGTGTCTGGTAAAAAAATAATGCAGCCAAATATAATGGCATTCTCTTTTTTTACAAGACACTGTGTACTTGTAAATGCATAAGTAGCCTGCAAAAGTATCATCTTGGGGTTTCTCAGTTTCTCCTAGATCCTGGATTTTCTATGACTCACTGAAACTATTTCTCTTTGTAAATGGCATCCATTACACGACTGGATGCTCTGGTCCCTGAAGTAACAGGGCTGGGATAGTAAAAGAAAAGTTGCCTATTTTGAAGAAATGCATTTGTCCTTATGATTCACACAAGTCAATTCTTTCTGAGAACTCATTACATCCTGAGCATGCCTCAAACACCACCAAACCTCCTATTAAAACGTCACACACTCTACAGCTTCTTTTAAATCATCTTCCTATGAAAGATCATGCTTCAAAAAAGAAAAAAAACACGCCCCAAACCTGCTTAAGATTCCTGAGCAATTACCTTAAAAGCATTTATGCTAAAGGAAGTGCTATTGATTTTTGCTCATCAGCTTTCAGCACATGAACAGTACAGCAAAAGAAGAATTAAATTTAGCTGTCTAATTATGAGGGGTGCATGGAATTACCAGAAAACCAAGCAGCAGCTCATTTTGGGAGCAGATATTGCAGATACATGGCATTTGGCAGTTTAAGTTCAAACTGTCTGTCAGTAAGGGTCTTTCAAGTTCTTCCAACAGTTGCAACATGCTTTTTATGTCATACCATGTATGCTACATTGCTAACATAGCATACAAATAACAAATAACATGCTACTGCTAAAAGCTGAAAACTGCCTAACAGAAGCACAACTAACTATGCCACGCTACTTAAAACTTCAAAACTGAACCGTATTTAGTTCAAGCCTGGAAAACTAAGATTAAAGATTTGTTGGTTTTTTGTTTTTTGTTTTTTTTTTTATAAAACAGTAAATTCTTTCTTAAATGAAAAAAATCTGTCCAAACTGAAAAAAAAATTGAGACAGTAATTTAAATTCTAAACAATTACTTTCTCTATGCATCTATCATTAATATTGGGAAGGAAATTAAAAAGTGGATTTATTATTTCAAATGTGATGTACTTGAAGCCATGTCCAGGGTTCTTAATGCAGGTGCATTAAAATTTGCTCCCTCTAATACGTTTATAGATAGGTTTCAAAAAGCTGAAGAAAAAAATGACCATAGAAATAATTAAGTATAATAATATAAGAAGAAAAAAAACCCACTAACAAATTCCAGTATTAATCACAGAAGCACAAAAAATTCATCTGCCAAATCATCCTGAAAAGCAGACAAAAAGACTTGGAACATATTGAGAACTAAGCCAATGCATCTGGCACACAAAGCTTGCCACTGGGCAGAGAAATATGCATAAGGATCTGACTAAAATAATCTCTCCAATAAACACTACTTAGAATTGGAAAATTTACAGGACTTAGGAATAGAGAGAACAGAAAGAGTAGCCAGCAAGAGCTTGATACAGTAGTCTTTTTTATGCTATAAGCAGGTAATCTTGTGCCTCAGAAACCTCTTATTTTAAAATCTTTACAGTAAAATTTGATGGCCACACCTGTATTGCCGAGATAATCATAAGGCACTTAGTCATGCAGACTAAAACCTCAGAAAGAAAGCACTGACACAAGTATTGCCTGAGGATATCAAATATGGTGAGAAATTCAGAGGCACATTGAGAAGATTAAAAAACATTCCTCCAGATACTTTTTTCCTTAGCTTTCAAATGCAAGAATCCACAAACTCGAGCATTTATTGTGAAGCGATTGACTTGCAGCCAAATGAACCTTAGTCTGGGATGGAAAGTCTGGCAGATGCCAGTACATTTTCTACTTGAAATATTAATGAACTTCGCTTCCATCGTAAGTTTTGTTCAGGATGGCCACCGTGGATTTAAGAAGGGGAGAATGCATCATTGAGGGATTCTCATGGCATTCATTTTGATGTGACTCTGGGCTACCACCGCTGACTTTGATGGAGTTACTCTATTTTACACTGGTGTAAACGAGAGATAACTCAGTTTCATACACTTTAGGAACTATCAGTTTTCACATCTACTGTAATCAAACCCAGTTTCTTTTGCAGTAGCCAGCCTTTTCCTATCAGCACTTTTGCAGTTGACCAGTTTGATACCTTCTAGTGACAACTTTGAAAATGATCCACAAAGCCAGCAGGTGGGCACTTGGCAGATTTATATTCACTGCTGTTGCAAGCAACAGCCAGAAACAAAAACCAAAGCAAGGGGCAAGAAACAGAGTTATCACACTTTTAAAAATGCATATAACTAGTTCCACAGAAATAAATGAAAATATATTTTCTTCTATGAGCAATATTGGTCAAAGGATTGTGGGCATGTAGGACCGGTGTTCTTAAAAAAAAATTGGGCTTGGCTATTAGAATTTAATTATAATAAGTTAATAACAATAACAACAATAATAATAACAGCAGTAATATCATCATCTATTGTTGAATGTTTATTACAATATGGCTCAATCTGATGCCTGACTCCAGGCATCAGACTCAGTTGGTTGCTCTGAGTATTATGGGACAATGTAATGACATTGTTCAATACTATTGGAACTGCTTGAGTTGTAAACATGAGATCAGGACTTGAAGAGACAGTGGGGAGTCAGAAGCTCAGAAGTATTAGCCCCCAAAATAACACATTTTAGACTATCTAGTCACCTCCTAAAACATGCTGTGTTGCCAGCTTTACTTTGCATACATACATTTGGAAGTAGCTTCCTAACAATGATACATGGAAACATTGTTTATTATACGACCTATCTCAGTGTGTTGTTTATAGAGACACTTACAAACCTCCTACAAACCCTCCAGCAGTAACTCGCATCTTGCAGCTGAAGATCAATGAGCTGTCACGCTGGCCAAGCTTGTCCCTTTCATCAGGTTATACCAAGTGGCATCCTGGTGCTTCCACTGCTGATTTTTCCATGGTAGTAAACAGGATCTTTAGATAGTATAGGGCTGATAAAAAGGTTGCCAAAGAGATCGAGGATTACACAAAAGTAAACAGGTTCTGGTACAACCATTTATATATATATATATTCATGTTTCTGATTTCCATTGCATACTCTACATTTATTTACAGTTCTCCTCTATTATTACACATTATAAAGCTTGATTCCATACTAAAAAAGATGGCCCCCAACTTTGCTGCAAAAATATAATTTGGGAATCTATTTCCCCTTTCACATGAAAATTTCTTTATAAGGGACATACCCTTTATTAAGCTTTTCCAAAAAAACACAGGAAATAATTGTTGTGAGGCATAAAGATGTGAAAATTGTCTAGCTGTCAAATTCCTTTCATTTTTCAAGCATCGAAGTCCATAATTTTTTCTTTGTTAATAATATTTTTCAGGTAGATCCATAGATAGTGGCATGAAGAATGGACTTTTACAGACCATGTTCTGTGAAGAAAACCTGAAAGCTCTAGCATTGTTTGGCCTACAGAAAACACATTTAGAGAATTTGTGATAACAATCTTCAAATATATAACAAACTGCTGCAAAAAATAAATTGTTTTCCATCTACACAGTGATATGACAAAAACAAAAGTGCTAAAATTTCTACAGTCCTACAGAGATTGATATGGGGATCCTGAGAAAAAAATCTGTAACAGTAAGTCTGAAGAAGAAATGGCAAGACTGAAGAAGCACTGCTCTATAGTTCCTGCAAACTCTGTCTAGGTGATAAACTTCTGTGTGGAATGACACCAATCCAGCTGGATAAAGTCAATGTTGTTGAGTTTTTTTCTAAATCAAGGTATTTGACAAACTGTTTTTCAGAAAATGGACAAAATATCTTTTGTCAAAACTAAGTTCAGATTTCAGATGTTTGTTATACAATCATTTATTATTCACCCTTTCTTCCCTATTTATTTTCTTTTTAATGTGTAATGAATGTGCGAGATTGTACCTCTTTAACTTTATACTGCAATAGTTACACTGAAATCTTATGGACCACCAGTGGTAGAGTAAATGACCTTTTGATACCTTTAAAATTTTTCAGCTGGCTCTAATTATAACCTCCCTGCTGATTCATAAGCAAGAGAATAAGCCCATATGAATCAGATAAATTATTCCCTGTGAATAATTCATTTAGTATGACTATAAAACTCCACTTTTTAAATAGACAGAAAACATGTTTTAGAAAATGTAGGTAGATGATTAAAAGTTATCAAATAAATACTTATTTCTTGACCAGATGGATTCTAAAGCAGAATTCTTGGATTCAGTCAACTTTCTACTGGGTCTTTGTGGATAACAGGATCACTTATGGATAAAGAATGAGTCTCTTTAAAAAACAAAACTCTAAGTAACAGCTTTCAGTTCTTATTAGCCTATGAGCTGTCCAAATTCCTTTAGTGAAGGTATTGTGGCATCACTAGCAAATGCCAGCTCTTGAGTAAGGCCTCTCTTATGATTTAGGTCTCTGACCTTCACCAGAGCCTGACTATCACTAGGTATCACTATGACTTGTGTTCTGATAGGTTTCAGCTTTGAAACAAAATCAGTGATAAGGTTTTAGTTTTCTTCCTGATCTCAGCACGGAAAAAAATATCTTAACAGTGAAATTCAGTTTTACTTGTCAATCATACATCTTATTTTAATGGGGTTTCTCTAATTGCTCTCATTGCAGATGGTGCCGTGATGTGAAGAATATCTAAAAATGTGGAACTTTTCCTGTGGAAATGACATCTCTAGTGTCTGTGTTTTAGACTAGAAGTCACTCATCCCTCAGTTATCTTAGGTATAAGTGGACACAATGAAAGGAGTCTGGTGTAAAGTTAACCAGTGTGCAAGGTCATATTGGGGTTTTTAAACCTCCAGTAATAATAAAGTTGTTTGATGGCTACACTTCAGTGCTAATTTATAATTAACTTCAGATGCTTCTTTGATCTTCCTGATGTATTTTCTTTCCTTTTTTTTCCTATCAAGAGTCTCCATGCTGTCTGTAATTATGCCTCTTAGTGTGACCATAACTTTAAGTAGACGCATTAATAAAAGCTTTGGGAAAATATCAGTTAAGCCAAAACAAGCCCTTTACCTCCGAGCTGGAGTATTGCCTGAAGCATTGCTGGTTAAAAATGCAGTATTACATAAGCTCATAATAGCTTTGCCATAAAAATAAAAGAATGATTCTCAATTTTAGGTAATGGATGACAGAAGCAGTAAAGCTAGCACCCTACCAACGATCCACAGATTAAGGCATTCAGAGCATTAATATCACAACACTACAAAATGCAATTGTCATGTTTTATATCTGCCTGGGCTCTTCATCTAAAGAGGAATATATTCTGATATTTCAAATTTTTTCTGAATAATGAAATATTGAACCAAAAAGATTTTTTAAAAAGTGTTAAAAGGTATTACAATAATAGAGTGATACAGACAAAACTACCTGAAGCAACACATAAATACATAATGCAAGGGAGCAGAGCAGTACAACTCATTTCCTCAGCTAAAGGAATGATCAGTAATTCTCAGAGGACAAACTGTAATCTCATATTTTCAACACATAAATAAGACATGCATCAGGGATAAGGAAAGTGAGATCCTTATATTACACACTTTCTATCTGAGTAACATTAAATGGAAATTGTAACAGAAGCGGTAGGGGCAGTTCTTTTGTAAACATATCAGTCTGCAGGTACAAATTGGGACTGGTATGAATTCTCCAGTCCTGAAACTGCTGTTTCACTAATACATTACTCCAAAATCCAGGAATAGCCACAATTATGCAGGTATAAAATATGCTTTATACCAAACATTTTATTCCCCAGGTCGAGAAATTCTGACTGCTATAGAGCACTAACACTAAATTGCAGCATGGATTGGTATCCTTGCACAAATGTATCTGCTTGGTTGGAGGGAACAAAAGTGGGGAGGTTAGTATTACTGTAACTCCAGTTACATTAGTACCATCTTCTGGTGAACAAAAGTTTTAAGAAAACTAAATTTCCAGCTGTATTTTTTGATGTCATTTCAAAAAATTATGTTTCTTAACTAACTGCTAAACAAGTCAGCAGCACAGGTATACACTAACTCTGACATACTGCATGATGAACTTCTTCCAATAACATGACTTCCCCACTCCAGGACCACTTTCTTTCAAATCAGTAACTGTGACAGCACTTTAAACATCCATGAATCAGCTTTTGGGGCTCTGACAAAAGGACAACAGCATGGTGCCTGACACTTGTGTATTTGTACTGAACAATATCAGTCCCTACTCTGCCCTACCTCTCCTGCCAGGTTCTGAAATGCACTGCTGAGATGGAACTGTACAGCATCAGCTGTTGAGTTCCCTTGGGAAAGGAACAAACACGTTTGACGCATCAGCACCAGCTCCCTTCAGCTCCTGCTCTCTTCACAGTACACAGGGAAGGCAATTAAACTAAAACCAAAGGAGTCAGACCAAAACAGTTCAATTTTCACTGCTTATATTACTATCTGGAGTGCCCTGTGGATTGTGCTTTCCAAAAACAGTCACAGAATCATGGTCAGGAAGTACTGCTATTTCAAGTGAAACACCAATATGCCTACTTTGCAAAAGAGTAATGCTTTTTTTTTTTTGGAAACAAAACCATTCCATAAAAGAGGGAGAAAAAAAATCCCAGAATGTGTGACATTCACAAGCTGAAGCTAAGACTGATGGGTGTCTAAACATGAAACCACATCTTTCATTTTATTAATTTTTTCATTCGCTGCATAGCTGAGATAAAATGAGACAAAGTAGCACAGAAATTCTTTAACATCACAAATACAGCACTCTCCCCATCATACATCATCAGCTGAAAGTCACGTTGTGCTTACTTTACTGCAGACTCATTCATTATTCTACCTGGCAGCAACCTGGAATTTTAAAAATAAACATCCCTAGTATGGCCTTATAGTCCTGTCAAACAGCACAAACTGGAGATCTGCCAAGAGCAAATTGAGTGGCTTGAGGAACTTTTTCCCTGTGTCAACAGAAGCAGCTGCCCATCCTCTTAAAACCTATGTGGGCTGCTATATTCTTCTGCTTAAGAGCCAGAATTTTGGAATGCTCACGGCTGAGTGTTGTCCGTGATGGAGCTCCCACTTCATCAGAGCAGTACTCAAGTATCTCTGTAAGAACATTTGACCAGACCTTGCCAAAGATAATTTGGGAGTGAGAATTTTCTTGTCTTCCTATTTGTAAAAAATGCATTTGTTCCTTTATAAAGTGCTCTCAGAACCCTGTTTGTTCCATTCAAAAGCACTGCAGTCCTTGAATTATCAAAGCTTTATGATATTATCATAAGCAGCTTTCATTAAATACTAAGAAAACCCATACGGTGGTCTATATATAAAGTCTTCTTATTACTGGCTCTTGTCTTAGACATTGTAATTTCTTTATGAATTGCATGATAAAGATCCATTTATATTATAATGTTTGTTTTCTTATGTTCACAACACACTTTTTCAAAATACCAGTGATACTTTAATGATTCATGTTTTTCCAGAAAGAGTTCCATTCAGATTGTCTGGAATTTCTCTTAGAAATTTATCAGTTACATTATATCTTTATATGTGCTGAATTTTGTATGAGACTTCAAATAATTATGTAAAATATCTATGCAAGAATGTACAAGAAACTGTGAGTAGCATCATTATAATAAACAGACCAATTTATAACATATTGATTACAAAATTAAAACCTTCCTTTAAAAAGGCTTCCTTTTTAATCCTTTTTTTGTTCTTTTGCCATTGTGGAAGAAGTAGTGTTGGGAAAATTGCACTTGACAATATTATCCTTCAGTTGAGCTCTTTCATATTTTTCACAGTAGATTTTGTCTATTCCTGTTGCACTACAGCAGATTGGTTAACATCATGAGTCAGAAATCACTGGCATCTTGTAATACTCAAGCCCCATATAGATAGAATGTTTGAGGGCTCTTTACCATTCAGATCTACACAAAAATATCCAGCTGGGTGGACAGAATCCCAAAAAAGGCACAATTAACTACAGCAGAGCAGAGCTCTGAGCAGAACAACGCAGGCAGATTGCTCCAGAGTGATCATTAATGGGAACTGACCCAGCTGAACTGAACTAAGTTGTGTTACATGTCTCTGGGTGACTCCTGCACAGTCAGCCTACAGCAGCTGCTCCTGGGATTCTTGTCTGGGCCTCTAGGACAGTTCCCTGTTGACATAACACCAGATAAATGCTAGCATTTTTGACCCACCAGCGTTCCAAATCTGTATCCTGGGGTTCTTTAACATATTTTCTTTCAAGTCATTCCTGCTGCAGCAAAACAAAATGGGATTTCATCACTATGAGCCTGTTACTGAAGATTATATTCCCTATTCAAGCAGTTTTCCCTATTCCAATACCTAAGAGTAGGTGATCAAGAAGACAGAGGCAGGTTTAACTGAGGTGCATGGCAGGAAGGTGAGAGAAAATGGTCATGACCTGACACATGGAAAAACATTCAGCTAGCAGAGAGTCAAACACTGGAACACATTGCCCAGAGAGCCTGTGGAATATCTTCCCTTTGAGGTTTTCAGATCCAGACTGAAAAAAGCCCTGAGCAACCAGCTCTGAATTCATTCGTTACAGTGCCTTGAGGAAAAGATGTTTTGGCTCTTAATTAAAAAAAAAATAATAATAATCAAAGAAAAATATATCAATCAATAACTGAAGCTAAGACAAATTCAACCAAGATATGAGTCCCAAATTTGTAACACTGATGTGACACTTTCTTACACATTCTAAGTATTAACTACTCAATGCTAAGATCTGATAGGCTTGGGGGGGGGGGGGTTGTTTAGGTTTTGCTTTTTATGAATGGCTTCTTTTCAGTAGTTATTTGTGCTGAAAAATATACACTGTCCATCACAAACATTTTTGTTGAATCCAATTATATGAAAACAATGTTTGAGCAGAATCTGCAGAACCTACTGTAATACAGAAAGAACCTTCTACAGAACAGATTACCCAGAAGTAGCACAGGTGGTCTTGGGGCATTATAGAATGGTCTTGAAAGAGAGCATTTCAGCTCCAAATTTTTCAAAAAAAGTGCTTGTTTTCTTAAATGCACTCATTACTACAAAGCACATACCAAGAAGAACTAGAATAAAAATTAAATTCAAATAAATGAATGGATTAGATTAGATTCAGTATGGACACAATTGCATAATTCAGTAAGGATACAATCACCTGGAAAAAGTTATCACCAGCTGAGCAAGTATCTGAATGTACAGCACCTCAGCTGGTTATTTACAGACAAGCTGCTGTTTCATGGTAAGAAACATCACATTAACTATGAGGTGAAGCCAGGCATGTAGGAAATTACCAGGGAACACCTAGAAAATCCATACTTGCATTTTATTCACGAGGTCTACTTTATATGCTAATAACTTACCACATATTTTGGAAACAAAAGCTCTTAATTAAAACAAACTTCTTCTCAAAAGCCGCTGTAGCTCTGGATGCATGAGCACATTACTGTAATGAACCTCTGTCTGCTCTGAGGGAAGGGGTGTATGAACAACAGATTCAACAGTCAGAGCTGAGTCAGTCAAAAACCACGCGTGTTCTTGCACACACTGCGTTAGCAAACTGTGTAAACACCACAGTGACCCCTATTCATTTCTGCAGGGACCTGCTTAAGGGAGCAGATCAAACATTTCAGAACTAATTGTACAGCACCATAAAGAGGAGAAATGCAGACTAAATTCTAGTGACTAAACCATGCCTCAATAGAGACATATACTAGTTCACATAAAAGGAGACAGATACCTGATCTGCATATGTGGATTGAGGCTGACATCATCAGAGACCCAGCATCTTTGAAGACATATAAACATACCTTTAAATCAAGCTAGAAAAGTCACTTGTCAGCAACTAGCATTAAGGTAACTTGAAAACCAGTGAAAAAACAGTAGACTGACTCTGTGCAGGAATGCTTGTAAGTGATTGCATCAAAATGTTGTTTGATGCAGGCTAAAGAAAGGTCAACCCAAGGCCTAGAAACATAAATATACAGAAAGCAACTATTTGCCTTTTAATAAAAATCCCAATAAAAATAGTTATTTTCCTCCAAAACTAGTGTCACTGCTGAAGAAGAAATAACCCCAAGACAGTACAGCAGGGCTCAGGCTCGCTGTGAGAGCCTTCTAGAAAACCCATGACAGAAATTCCTGCTGAGTTCAACAGGGCTCCAGCTTCACTTGTGCCTTTGCCTCAAATCTGCATCACTGGGCATCTCTCTGGGCTACAACTTGAAAACATCTGAATGCCAAAGCAACAGCAAAAGCAGTAGCCTGATTTGTGATCAGAATGCCTTACTGCAGCAAACTCCTGCCTACTTCCTGAAGCCACACTGTCGGCATGAGAGCTTCTAGCTTCCAACCTCTCTGTAAGAAGCCTCTTCCCTGTTTCTGATGTAGTGAAAAAACAAAGTGCTGCAGAATGCCAGCACTAACTCACCCTCAGTTTACAGGCTGGGAGAAGGGTGGAGATACATAAATACACTAAACTATAGGTTTATTTCCATTACAGTGGACAGTGAATTGTTAGAGGCTGTACCTATAAACCTTACAATTTCCTTTACAGAACCATGTGAAATAACACATTTTACAGCTATGCAGGTAACAACTGAACACTTTGCATTGCTACAAAAACAAACTGACTAGAGAAACAAGCAATACAACACGAAATGCTACAAAATACACATTTTTCTTTGCAAAGAAAAGCGCAACCCTCCAGCATCTCCTATTTTCATCATCAACCTTTTTCCCGATGTCCATAAAATCCCTAGCAAGCAATAAATCATTATGCAACCAAGAAGCTGTAAACACAATTGTTTCTGCAGTTTTTCATCATCCTTTGGTAAGCAGGTCAAAAAGAACTACCATTGTTGGAGAGGAAGATTTCTCTCTGCAGGGAGACTGTCACCCTGTTCAGCTTTGGCAAAACACGATTCTGCTATCTTTATTCTGCTTTAACACTGCAGACAAAACTGATACAGCTTCAAACAACATTTCAAACTTGAGGTTAAAATCATATATTTATTCCAGAATAGAAATCATATTTTCAGCAACTCTGTAGAGGACAATCCTGCAATAGTTACAGAAAAATGAGTTACTGCTCTAGTTCTTTGTTAATAATAATAATTAAAAAAAAGTCCTCTCTTCTCTCACTGTCACAGACATTTCTAGAGACATCTTGGCTTCAGACTGCCCCTTCTCTTCAGAGACTATTCAAGTGCAGACCACTCTGAACGCTCACACCTTGAGCCTGAGCCCCAGCACGGCAGCAGGTTACATCCAGGACACCAGTATGTCACTCCACAGAGACATTACCATAGCTCCACATATAGAACCAAGCAGAATTTCTGTATTTCGTATATGTAATTCCAATAGCATTAATCTCAATAAATCAATGAGTAACCAATCTACCACATACATGCAATTACAGCCACAAGGTATGTTGCAAAAGAGGAATGCAGGCTGATTAGTAGCCTTTGCTATATAAAGATGTCTTTAAAAAAGGGTTGTGATTATCAAAGGAATTGTCCTTTTTGAAATAAAACATGAGGTGGGGCTGGAGGGTACAGAGTGTAACTCTTCCGACCCAGGCTGGCTGCAGAAGGCACAGCTCACAGCAGAGTGGGCTGCTGGCCCCAGGGCTCAGGGAGGGAATGCTGCCACCCCCTCTGGGGACTCTCACAGACATCTCTTCCTGTCACACCAAAGAAGATTTTAGGATTATGGCTTTTTGCAGCAAATGTATTTGGAACCACAGCCTACCTCCAGCTCCCAATAATTGAGGGCAGGCAGGAGGCAGCACAAGGCAGAGGTGACAGACCATGGGGTTTTTAAAGGTTTGTTAACAGGAAATCCTTTGTACCTACACTCAGGAGTGCTCAGAGCAGCCAGCCTCACTGCACCTAAAATCTCTGAACATTAGACTGAACTCCAACAGACCATGACAAAAATTGATATCTCTGACTGGGTGAACTGTATATCCAAAAATCTTTTATAAAGTCAGTGGTACTACCAGTGATCTGTGATAAGAGTTCAAGTATTTATCACTGGTTTTGTTGGATGTTAGAATTAACCTCACTGATTACATGTTTTTATTCATAGGACAAGAAGACGCAGCCTCAAGTTGAGCCAGGGGAGCAAGCATTGGAACAGGCTGCCCAGGGAAGTGGCTGAGTCACCAGTCCTGGAACTGTTCAAAAAATGTGTATATGTGGCACTTAGGGATGTGGTTTTAGTGTTGGACCTGGCAGGGCTGGGTTAACAGTTAGAGGTCTTTTCCAATCTAAACTATTCTATATACTAACTGAGAAGTCTTATCTGCAAAGACATTTAAATCCATAGTAACTCCTTTGTAAAGAGTCACTATAGAGTAAAATTTCATTTTCTTGGTTCTACAGTTTTGATTTTGTTGAGAAACCACCATTTCAAGTGCTATTTGGGATATTTGGATTCAGAGCTGTATCACCTGCCTGCCACAGGCTTCAAGCCATCCATTGGCCATGATTTGGTCAAAATAATTCCTGACCTCAAGAACTATTTAATTTCCCCATGGCCAAGCAAGGATTCCCTGCTTTCCACGTGGACCTGTGTGCCCACTCTCAGCACCAGCTGAGGACGTGCCTGTGCTAAGCCCATTCCCTATCCCTTCTCACTATGTCCCAGGTCATCCCTTCTGCTCTGGGCATGCTGGCTCCCTGACCTGGTTCCCTCAAAGTAACCCCCCAGGTGAGGTGAAACTCTGGAAGTAAAGAGTCTTAACATCCAAAACTGAAGTTCCCATTGAGGCCTATGCAGACACCAACTTAGAGAGTAAAAAAATTTTAAATTAGAGGTTTTTATTCCTTTACTGTGAAATTGAGATGTTTCTGAGCCTTTCAATTCAGCAAAACATTTTGATATTTGGACTTTTTCGTTAGTTTGGGCTGAAAGCAATGTTGAAATTGCATTTCCCTCAGGAAAGATTCTACTCTTCAGTCCTTTCTAGATATTATTTTAATCATGACTCTTTAAATAGAGTGAAATGGCCTAGCTAAGCATCAAACTGGGAATTGTTAGAGAAAGTATGCTCTGACTGCTTCTCCATTTCTAAAAAATCTGTTTACAGGGTTGCAAAGGTATTTGCTTTTATACGCAACCAGTGTTTCTTTCTGCTCCCACAGTAATTTTGCTCTAGAGATGAACGAGCGCTTTAGGAAAGAGAAAATGGAAATACTTACTTTCTGCCCTTAGAATTAGTTTTCAAACTTTGAAATGTTCTCAGTCTTCTGTTTATAAACAAGAAATGGTACTGGGTTCTTTAAGACCTACTTTCATTTTACTGGGAATATCTCATGTTCCTTTTGACTTTACTAGAAAGAGGTCTCTGAAACGCTTTCATAATCAAATGTATTATAGCTTAGATTCAAAACATATCTAGCCTCCTACTTCTTGTGGGATCAACACTAAGTTATAAACTACACAGACACTTGGAGTCAAAGCACTTCACTGAAGCTGGGCCCAGTTCAGCAAAACACTGAATAATGGATTTTTGGCTCACTGAGGACAATGGGAATCAAACAGAGGCCAGAAGTACTATAGGGCTGGATATACTTAACCACGCACAGCACACAGCTAAGTACATTTTCCTGTAAGCTGCCTTGGCTCATTTGCCATTCCTATCCAAAACAGACATTCTCAGGAAACAGGAAAAAAAACTTTGGTCCTTGTATCTACATAATTTATAGAATTTGAATACTTGAACTTCCACATCTGTTATGCGACTAGACCAAATAAAAGTGGTTTCTTAATATATCTATGAATGTGATATCTGTAAAGAAATGCCATTTACCATGTAAGAAAGGAACTGCTAAAAACTCTCCTCTGTCCCAGTTATTTCAGATCAAAGCTATACAGCGAAAACCTGTTAAAAGAGAACCATATAAAGCACAAACCTGTTAGGCAAATCAAAGCAGTCAGTGGTAAAATGATAAAATACTGAAATAACTATTTAAAAATTGCATCCCTAAAACTCTCAGGTAGATGAATACATATTTTAATACTGCTTGACAAAGTGTGGTGTCTCTCATTTTTCTTCTACTACATGGTATGAATAAAGAAATTATTTTCAGGAATGAATCTGTTCACCAGTGTGTTCATTTTTCTTTGGCATATTGATCTCAACACTCCATCCTTCTGATGTGAAGAAAGTTAGTTTTATGCACAGAATTTTGAAGCTGGAACCTAAGGCTTTATTTACCTGCAAGTCATAGGAACTGTTTCCCAATCATTCTTGTATCCTGGCCCCTAATCCTGATTCCAGAGAGGAATGTACTGGAGATGGTACACAGCAGCTCCCTTTGTCATCCTACCAGTTATTTGTTCAGTAACTTCTAAAGATTTGGAAACTTCTGTATGTTCTCTGAGGTACAGGAAAGTCTGCTTTTTCCTGAATCTAATCAGAAGTATCATTTTAGAAGCTGTATGTGACCAAATCATTAACTAAATATTGTAACTATATTTCAATATTAGTAATAAGTAATTATGTGCTCTATTCACTAATTTTGAATAATGTAATAATTTACATTTCATAATATATTTTTAATTTCCATAAAATATGTAGGTTCCTTATTGGATGTGAACAGATTTGATTTACCAGTTGATAACCCAGCTCATAGCCTTTCTTCACAATTAGGTCTTAAATTGAATGAGCAAAGAAAGGAGGAGTGTGATTCTCAGAGGCAATTCTTTCTAATAAAAAAAGTGAAGAACAGCATGTATTTCAAGCAGCTTTGTGATCCAACACAATGCCAAACAGCAAAGTTCTATCACGTCCTGGTTCCCTGTACATCACCCCTGCTTTACATGTCCTGTCTTTCTGTGAGCACATATGACATGTTCCATGAGATGTGTGCCCAAGGTGCCTCCTCACCTTTTATGGCTCTGCATCCCAAGGTGCACAGTGCCAGTAATTAAGTACACAGGCCTAAATTAGATCTTCTATATTCACAAGAAAAATTATAAGGAGGCAACTTAGAGACAGGATAGCACTGAAAGATCTGAACTCTAATTCCAGTATTAATCCCATTTAAATTGGATGACTTGGAATGTCTGCTTCACCAAAAAAGTGAGTCAGGATTGAAGAGTGAGTTGATTTATTAATTAATATTTAATAAATGGAGACTCAAGTCCACCTTTTGTTGGGATACAATCTCTACACATCAGCACATTACAATTGTACTCTATACTGAATATAAATTCAATATACTGCATATGTCAAATATTAGTGTACAAAATAATCACCAAGTTCTCTGGAGTTATCAATCTAATTTCAAGACAAGCTCGTTACTACCTCTACTCAACTGACATCAGTGGCACAGTGGTTTATTAAGCTCACCTGAATGAAAATATGAGGTTTCTGTCCACCTGCATATACTCACATATCAGCACATTTTCAGGTAAAAACTACTTGTATCCTCTGTTCTCCTCAAACATGAGCTTTGTATCAGGAAACAGGCTCTTCCCTTCTCCCAGTAGAGAAAACTACTGGTTCTCTTGCTTCAGTACTTCGTCTCCTCTTCCAAACACAAACTTACATTCAGCTTCATCCAGTTTACTCATTAATTAAATCAATTAAAAATCACAGGTGTTTTCACATGACTCTTGGGAAAATCAAGCCTATAAAGACAATGTGTAATGCATAGATTAATAATCTAATGCATACATGTAATGCATGTAAGTACTTTGCAAAAATAACCAGAAGAAAGATCACTCACACATTTGCTACTTGCAAGTCACCTACAATTTTCCATGAGAAATTTGGGTTTTTTGTTATTACTGTTAGTCTCATGTTCCTTTTATCACCATAATAAACTGCCTGTGCCAGGAAAACTTTATCATTCTGTGTTTGCTGGCCGTAGCAGAAAAACATTTCACTTCTACAGGATGGAAATGTGCTTGTTTTCAGGTCAAACAGTTACACGTCAACTCTTGCACCTCCATCCACCAATCTGGCCTTGCAGTAACTTTCCTTGCAGTGGAACAACCCCATCAGGCACTTTTGTTATCATAAACCCATACTATGCTTAGCATAAATAATGTTAACCACACACTTCATTTTCTAGTAACTTATTAGGTATGTCATGTTAGCTAATCTGCCATAAAATATTCATCCCCCTAAAGGGATTAAAAGAATGACATGCTGCTGGTTGTGTAAGTGTGAACTAGAAAAGTGCTGATTTCTCTGACAGGCCTGGGTGGCTTTTGTGAGTTCAGCCACATTAATGCCTGGAAAGTAGAGGTTCTGTGCTCTACTGTGGCTAGAACGTGTCAGTCTATCCCATTAAAATTATCTATGGCCTTAGTCAGCAAACATAAGTACCTTATCCTCCTGTCTCTGATCTTAAAACCATATTCCATTGGACTTCATCTGGGGAAAGACTGGACAGGAGGTTGAGTAAGCATAAAATTAATCAAAACCCCTTCTGAGTCTCTGTGTGTTGTATTTCTTCCTCTATCATTAGTAAATCCCTATTATTTGTGTCAGATATGTAAGCAAATTTTCATCTAGAAAATTGACTGAACACCATGGTATTTCTATTCCTTATGCTATAAATAAGAACAGTAAAAAACCTGATGGATACAGGGCAAATTCTCCTTCTGGTAGATCCTGGATATTAAAGACAGTAATTCTTTTAATGATATGGATATGTATCCTACTAGCTATTTTCACATTTTAGATGTCAAAATGAGTAAAACAGATACTTTTGAAGAAGGAATTAGAAGTCCATTTGCTAAGATGAAGGCACTTTGCATTCCTGTCATATCATATTTTGTTAGGAAGACCAGTAAAGAATAACAACTGTTAGACACTGTTCTTATTTCAAAACTTTAAAATATTATCAGTTACTTTTCTATCTCAAAAGACTTTGGAGTTCCTAAAATTCTTTCAGAGGAAGTTGTGAAACAGCTTCTAAGAAACTAAAATTCTTCTTTTCCATTCCTGTCACCACTGAACTTGAAAGGGAAGAGGTTATATGCCGTGGGAGTCTGACACCATATGTGCTTCCTGTATAAAACACAATTCCATTTGGGATTGATTTTGTAAGCAAATAGTGCAGATAGGGTGATAAGCTGTAAGCACATCACCCACTGTTTGAATAATTACTTACAAGACAACATTTCTGTCCCCCACTGTTCTCACCAGTCCTCAGTAAGGCAGAAGGAAACTTGCAAACAACTTCTGACTCTTTTCCCGCAATTATAAAACCTCAAGATTAAAGAGTTGGAGTTTTTTACCTACTTGTGAGCCCACTCATTCATCCCACCTCACTAATGAGCCATGTGGAGGATGCAGCCCAAGCCAAGACTATCTTCCTGCGAGGTTATCTGCAATGCTACAACCACCCCCCAAAAAATGCCAAAAGAAAGCATATCTTTAAGTCTCTTCCACTGGGTTGTGTGCATGTGCAGCTCTCATTGAAACTAAATGTCTCAGATAAGCCATGCAAATAACGCAGCTGCTTCTTTCTGTCTCTAGAAAAAAAAAATTACTGTTTTCATTTTGCAGGTCTTGTGGTCAAAAGCCATCCTTGAATCTTCTTCCTTGCAAGCAAGGCAGATGTGCAGAATGCTTGGGGGAATGCAGAGGTTTTCTCTGCACATGTGTTCTTCCCAGAGGTAAAGAAATATTTCTGCCCCAGGATGTCCATGCATAGCTCAGCCTCCTCTGCACTACTACTTCAGTCTCCTCATATTTCAGACTTGTGGATATTTCTGGACTCTGCTGGATTTGACTGAGCCCCTTTTTAATCCTCTCCATAGGCCACAGGGAGCACAGACATCACTCCTGTAAATTAATTATGCTAACAGATGAAGGGTGGAATCATATCAAAGAGTGTGCACTGTCCCTCTGAAATCACCTGAGCCACAAGACTCTTTTCTTACACAAAATAGGGTCTCTGTTTCTGAGAAAGCCTGAGGCAAAACCCACAGGACTGCTGGGGATACATCCCACTGGCTTCCCTATTCTTTAAGGTGGTGAAGAAGTAGTGGCAATTCTGCAGCATTGGGAACACCCCATAGAGCCACTTTTTTATACCCTGCAGCTTCTGGTTCCATTGTCAGTGTTGGTGCTGCCACTCTCTGCCTCTGCTTCCTTAGGGTTCCCTTTTCTCTACCTCCACCACCCATCAGCACATGCCAGATCACAGCATTTATTTTAAAATCCTTTCAAATCTTACCTTGTAACAGATAATCTTGCTGTGGTCATTAAGTATCTGCACTGATCTTTGTATCCACGTGGCCAGGCCAAGACAGCAGATGCTGGGCTGTGCTAAATCTGTGCAATTGCATCTGGCCAGCCCATTTCCACAAACCTCAGCATTTAGTACATGTAACTACTGTTTTAAGGGCAACTCCATAACATAGCTTCTGAAATTACTTTTTCCAGCTACAAGGGTTTCCTTAATAATGTGTACCATTTCAAGTGTACCTTCTTTTCAAGCCGGAGTCTTGCACAGTCTTCCTCTGCATCAGCACTATTTACCTTTTTCTGCATGCCAGGGAAACAAAGCAGAAAGGGTAAGAAAGCTGGTGTAACTAATAAAACAAGTAGGAAAAGTGTAGCACAATTTATCTTCTTTGATAGGAAAAAGTCTCAGGAGAGAGTTAATTCTTGGGGAGTGGTGGCCACTTCACTTTTCCTCCTAAGGCCTTTCTCACATTGCAGGAGAATTTTACAAGACAAGAATGAATCTTTAGTTGAACTTTAACTACAGGGCATCAGACTACAAGCTGAAGGAAATGGAGAAGTAACATGACAACACTGTCAGTTCTTTTTGCAAAAGACCTGCAGCATCTCATTGCAAATGAGATGTCAATCCTGTAATTAGCAATTCAGTCAGTATTAATTGTGTGTGTGTTACTTCCCATCAATCACTGTCATTTCCAGGTAGTCAGGATGTTTTATAGAACCCAATTTGTAAACAATGTGCAAAAGTTTAACCCACTTTAAATTAACATCGTCAGACCTGGCACATAACCTTCCATGAATACAGACAACTGGGTGCAATTGTGTTTTGGCCCCTAAGTAGGGAAAAGGAATGTTTTAGATTTTTTTTTCTATACATACACTTTTAGTAGGACCTATCTTAGTAGTTCATAAGGGGAAAACAAGCATGCATTAAAGGCCATTAGTCCACATGTAAAACCATTGTACCCAACCTGTAACACATACTTGCTTGTCAAGAGTAACACAAAACCGAAAGAGTCAGGAGAGAGAGAAAGGCACAACTCATTCCAGAAATTCACAATTTATGAAGCAATATCTATTCTTGATTTAAGATGTGTCCAGTGAGACATAATCCATGGTTTCCCTGGCAAATGGAGGTCCAATTGTTAACAAAAGTATTGAATCCTCTGGCTCTTAATTTATCAATTTCAAACATCACAACTCACTTTATTTTCATCTGACAGATTTCAGAAATCCCTCTGTAGGAAAATTATATTTGTCATATATTATGAGAACATATAAATTATATTTCTCATATAATGACTGCTGAAACCATCCTTTCACCTTAAATTTGACAGATTAAGTAGACTGAGCTCCTGGAACTCTTCCTCTTTAATAACATTTTTTCCTATGCTTTAATTATTCCACTGGCTCTTCTCACTTGTGATCAACAACCTTGCTGAATTGTGAACATTAGTCTTCCACTGGGAGACCTCTGAAAGTGCCAAATAAAACAAAACTTCTATTTAATATTCTCAGGATTGCATTAAAACCTTTGCTGCAAATTGCATTCTTTCTCTCCTATACCATAACCATTTCTGACTCAAAATTAATTGCTCATCCATTGCTTGTGAGCCCCTTAGATCCTGTGCTTAATATGGGCAGTTGCTTCCTTATTTATGCTGCTCACTATGACATTCACAAACACCGAAGCACAACAGCCATCAGAAAATTTTTCATGTGTCTAAAAGAATGTCATGAAATGAAATGAATCACAGACTGTGACTCTGTCTTCAGCTGTCTCCTCTGGAGAGCTCAGCCCAGACCACAAACTGGAACTCTTTGTGTAAAGCTGCCAAAAATGCAAATTCCAAACTGGCTACCAGCTTTTCTTTCACTTAAAACCAAATTTAATCTAAAAAGCATATACCTTGTACATCCCAGGCACAGTTTGCACAGTTTTCAGGTCAACTATCTGTTTAAAAGTCTATCTCTTTAATAATGGGTTATTTTTTAACAGAAAGTATCTGTGTATAAAAGCTGGCAGAAACAGAGGGACATCTTTTCACACATGGCACCTTATGCCCTTTTCTTACCCCCATTTTGGACCCACAAGTCAGCAGGTCAGGAATGCTGCCTAGAAATGTTCACACCTCACCGTGTCGCTATGAAGACAGGGTTAAGTTGATGCACTTCACTGGTCCTCTAAAACCTGGGACTTTCATTTTAGCATGTGTATATTTGCTTTTGATAATCCGGCAGATATGCAAGGACCAAAAGCTGTGCTTTATGTCTGCCTAAAATCTAATGGAGATACAGTATTCATGGACACCATTGCCATTATGGCTAATAGGAAGGTGTCCGTACAAAGGAGACCACACACCCCAAGGACTTCAGTGTTTAAAAGCTTTCACCAAGGCCCTGAACTCTGAATTCTTTATGTGCACATACAGTGTTCCCTTGATTAAATGGCCAGTACAGCACAAATGAAAAGAACATGAATTTAAGATCAGGAAACGTATCAAAGCACATGGGACAAAGTTAGAATAAAGATGCCCTGAATATGCTCACAAAAACAAAACTGAGATTTGAAATAGGATGGCTACAAGCAAACTAACCAGCTCCCACAAAGCCTGACGGCTTTTTCTGTTACCTGCATCTGGAATACATGTGTTTCACATCAACACAACTGATTTTGTGCCATTTCTCCAAAGATTCTTTGCAGAATGAACAATCTTCTCAATTACGCACATAGGTCATGGATGAAAAAAGGTAGGAAGTGTCTTCCACCAAAGGATACAAACTATCCATGCTGATACCTTAAATTACATCCCATATATTCTAGGATGAAAGATACACAAAATAAAACTTTGTATCACATGAGTAAAGGTTTTACCTTCCCACCTAGCAGATAGGAACATATTTAATTTACTTATATCTTCTGTATTCCAATATGCATTTATATTTTACACTGTTTTTTACTGTTACCTATAAATATCTACTGATTTAGCTATAAAACACTCTTATAAGCTTTGAAATCTATTTAAAAATATGGATGAAATAATAGAGGAGATGGTTGTACTGAAGAATAAAATTGAAAAGGCTAACAAAGTTTTGATGTTTAGGGGACTTATGGACAGCATTCATAGAAAGAAACAGGATTTATCAGCTCAGTAATTTACTGTGCATAATTTTTCCATGGGAGGTACTACAGCAAAACAAAAGGGCCCTAAGGAAGCCCAAGAAAATGTTTGAGATTCTGGAGTCATTGTTTAGGAAGATACTTAAAATAAGTTGTTGGGTCCCAGCATGATTAATCTTATTACTTTCAATGGAAATATTCACATGCTTCAATTAGGCTTCCTGGAGTACGTTTACCCAAAATAAAAGGGGGAAAAAAAAAAAAGAATCGCTGCCTTCCAAAGCATCAGTTGTTCACAAAACTCTTTAAACTAGCATTTTGTTGTTACAGCTTCCACAACTGGCTGCCTCAAAGAGCACTACAACGCAGCAATCTGACCCCCCTCAGCTTAAAGCAACCTACCATCACTCCTTTTATTTTTTGCAAAAGTTTTTTTGTCCATTCTGACTGGATTCCTTCCATACATCCTGTTTCTCACTTTGTTTTTTTTCCCTTGGGGGGTGGATCTCCACTGAGCATTAGCCTTCTCATGATTCACATGCAACAGGAGACATTTTACAGTGACATAGGAGAGAAAAGACAATACTTATTAACTGCTCAGCATACAGCACCTAGGTCAGAAGAGACAAGGAAAGAGTTACATTAACTTTTCTTCTCCTGAAGAACAGTTTGTGATTTATTCTCTCCATGTGCTTGTCCATCAACTCAGTGCTGCACTTCAGACTGCTCTTGTAGAGATTTCTTATATTCTTCACTGCGTACCAGCAAATATCCCATCATGGTGTGGCTGCTGTACCTTCATGGTGACACTGCTCATTTTAAGATGATTCTTGGAAGTTCACTTAGATTTGCCTTTCTGACCGACAGCTCAAGAGGTCCTGCTGAGATACAACGCAAAAGTAAATGAATAACAGCATCAGGTACATTTTTCACAAAACAGAACACAAGCATTGGCTGTTTCCTCACAGCTGCCATTTCCCCTTGCAGTAATTCCCATCTCTGAAAATACTACAGTGCAATTCTGTCTTTCTGAAATTCTGGGCACTTTAAAGGAGTCAAGACTTTACACAGGTTTGTTCCCTTCACCCCCACATATTGATGTCTGGCCATGAGTATGTTACTAAGTGAAAAGTCTGGTGCACACTTGATTTTTGCCCTGGTTTGCCAGGATCCACCAGCAGTGCTACCACCTCCAAAAATACTTCCATGCTTCTACCCTCTGCTTCAAAATTAGGAAAGCAGGTTTTGTTCTTTTGTGGGTTAGAACACGTGCTAGTCCACAAGCAACAAAAATGCTGTTTCTAAATTGCTCATCTCAGAAAGGAATATTAGAAATCCACCAGGCCAAATTCTTCCTTGAGTTCAGATTAAACTCTGCAAGATAGAAACATTGTCATTCTGCTCCAGGTGTAAAGACAGCCTTCCAAGAAACTAGAGCATAATAAAGTAGACAAAAAACTATGAAACTGTCCTGGAAATTTGTAGCCACTGCTTTACACGGAAGTTGTGATGTTAATAATCCAGTCTCGCACATACAGCTGAGCGACGTTCCACGCCGCTTTGCAACATTTCTGCTTCAACAACCTTGTCTGCGTCAGCTAATGTTGACACAGGAGCTAACAAAAAAAGTCTTTTAAAAGCAGAGGTCTGTGATTAGTTTTTGCATCCAGTTGCACACACAAACACAATAACAGATGGGAGATTACTAAAGAGCAGCAGAGAATGAATTTTCCATGTCATTATCTTTCAGAGATGAGAAGTACAAAACAACACCTATTCTATTACACGGCTGGCACAATGGGCTTCTGTCTTTGGGCCAGATGTGATCTGTTTCTAAAGGAAAGTGGAAATCTAATCAGAATGGACTGTGGAGAGGCTGACCTTACACTCATCTGAGTTTTCATTAAAGCAGCTACCTAAAGCACTTGATATGTTGTAGGCTGCAGCTGTCAGCTTCCAGAGCTACTTCTGAAAGCCCTAAAGAAGAATTAATTGCAAGGTAATGATTGCAGCAGTACAGACAGTACAGCTTGCTGTTCCATTACAAGAATAACTTTTTAATTGCCAACAGTTAAAAGAGGCCATTCCTATGGACGCTTGGTCAAATTCTAGGAATTGTTAAGTTCCCACAATTCCCATTAATTTCAAAGGACCTTTCCAGGAATTATCACCACTCAGGATTTCACCGAGTCATGGTAATTGGATTTTTTAAACCAATACTTTCTTCTGAAGTTTCAGACATCCAGCCAGACCTGCTGCCAGACACCTGATAAGGTCATTTGCCTTTTTTTTTTTTTTTAAAAAGTTGCATTTGCTCTTTAAAATTGTTTAGTTTAAACAGTTTGCAGGCCTTTATTTACAAATACATTATATTTAAGGACATCCATATATTTCATCTGCTGGTTTTGCCCTTCAGTATGCAAAATGACTTGAGAGGATGTCACAAAAAGAACTGAGTACAGAGCATTCACCAGCTCATCTCCTCTCCCAGTTAAATTCACAGCTTTGAGAATCCAGACCTTTCCCTTGATCTGACAGGTAGCAGAACAAAGCACTTGTATTTTAGGTGTTGTCTGTCATGTTTTATCTCAGAAAGACATTTACATACTTCAACAATGCCAAGAACACAGGCTTCCAAATTCATATACAAAGTGGAAGCATTCATTAATCACCGATTAACTAGGCAGCAATCCAGAAGAGCAGCTTGCTCTAAAAGCTTGATACCAACCGAACATCCATCAATAGATTTCTAATATATCTGAGAACATTTTGTAGTCCTAAAAATTCCAGCAGCAGAAATGCCAAGAAGACACTGCAATAATGAATAATTATTTGTTATTACCGCCAAGGAGTTAATATACTAATGGATATCTACTTTATTCTCCACTTGTAAGATAACTGATTGTTAATGCATGTTTTTATGTGGGAACATTACTCAAACTCCTAAACATGACATTACCCTTAACAAGGATATTCTGACACTCTGCTGAGTAGAAACACTGTAGTGTAGAATAAATGCTACCCATTGTTTCATTGCAGCATTGCAGTTCTGCAGGGAGTTGTGTTAAAAGCCAATGTCTGTTCAATATTGAGTTTCTAAATTAAGATGCATACTGTAATTGATGTAGAAACATAAGAATGTGCAACAAGAATTTAGTTTTTCTATCACACAAAAAGGCTCAAAATAGATGGAATGATCACCACTGTCACTGTAGATCCTTTAGCACCAAGTACACTAGTCCACAGTGGAGGCAGCTGGGCCTAACCAAGAAACACAAAATTGTCCATATAGGTACAATTGGCATAACACTTTTGCCAGATGCATAGTGATATCCACCTCTTGAACAGGTCTGTGGCTTCATTTTTCACCAAACCCTCTCTCTTGGACAAACCAAGCCACTGACATTGAAAAAGGTTTCTCATGCTGTCTCTAACACCAGCACTTCACTGCTGCCTACTGGTAGCTGTGAGCACAAAATGTTCACCAGAAATTTGCCCTCAGTCTTCCCATCACAGAAATTTGTACAGAAATGTCCTAAGTTGCTGATGCTACAGGCCAGGAATGAATGGGTCATGCCTGGAATAGTTCTTCAGAGAACACACTTTTTCTGGCAGACTCGCTGTGTAGCCCAGCTTGTGCATCACACACCACCTGCATCACATACCAGCCTCACAGGACAATCCAGCCCATCCAACAGTGAGGAAAAACAAATTTTTCTCCAGTGAGAAACAACAACTGCCAGCAAAACAAACCAGTAGGTTTTTCAGCCCTGATGAAATCACAATCAGCTCTGCAGGGGCATCTTTGTTCATCTTCAAAGCTTTTCAGAAACACTGAATAATCTTCATGTTCCTCCTGTGGGCAGGAAAGTATTAGTACCTGCCAATTAAAACCATCACAGAAATAGAGGCACAGAGAAGCTGTAAGAGCATAGCTCACATGTTCTGAGCGACTAAGACTGCCCACTCGTTCTTCAGCTAGAGAACATTTTGCTTCATTTGAAGTTCTGTGGTTTTTTCCTTTGCTTTGCTAAGAGTCAGCATAATTGATATCAAGATGGGGTTCTTGCTCTTCCTGGCTCTCCAGTACAGGAAGATAATAAAAAGGTAAGGAGATAAAACAAAAGGCCCTGAGCGGCATTTGGAGCATCAGCTCTGTTTTGCCAGATTTTAAAACTCACAGATAAAGGTTGTCTGGCTGAACATCAAAGAGAAACTCAGCTGGGCCTTCTCCAGAAACATGGTGAACCCACTGCAGTTCAAGAACAAAGGAAGAAATGGAGCATGCTCACCTCTGAAAATTATATCCATAAAGATGGTCCAGCAAACTGTCTTCTGCAGTAAAGGGCTTTATCTGCCTCCTTCTCATCTTCCACAGACATGATTCAAAATGTGTTGTAGCGATTCAAAGTGCATCAGTGCTGAGGAAGTACATGAGAATCCTTAAAGTTTCCTGGCTGTGATATTTTGAAAGATAAAAAAGATGATAACTGTGCAATTCACACTTCCTTTTGCACAATTTGATACCCAGTCATTGGCCAGGTAGGACACAGCCCTAAGTTTGCTTTCTGCTAAGCTTGGCTCAGCTCTTTGTGGTCTGGTCTTATAATCAGCTAGAAAATAAATGTATTTGAACAGCACAGGCAGAACTGGAACAATTCCATCAAGAATTCTTGAAGCAGGAAGTTTCATAGGGTTTTCTGCGTCTATCAGATTCTGACAAATGGAAAACAATAAAGTGTAAAAGCAGAAGGATTTAGCATAAACTGTAATCTATATTTTAAAATGGAGTTCACAGTAGCTCATCTTCAGCCTTAATGGAATTGCTTGTATTCACTGTGCAAAGAATGCTACCTCAGATGAAATTTGTGGTATTGCCTAGGTCTTGCAGATAGTGAAGTTTACTAAACAGTGGCAACACTGCATTTATTTTTATGATTACTGTAATAATGATGATATTTTTACAGAGGTGCAGCATGAAAAGACACAATATAAGACTATTTTCTCAACATTTTTACTCAATTATTACACTAGCTAGGGTCTGTGGGCTTTCTGTCTCAAGTCACAAATTGTAAAATGATCTTCTCCTGTCTGATTCCCCATTTTCCTTCCCTGCATGTTTTTTTTTTTAAGGTGGAGATACATTCAAATATTTAACTTATATATGTCATAAGTCACTAGAATGATAAACTTCTAAACAACAGAAGCCAGGATGGTCCAAGAATCTGCAAGTCAAAATTATAACTTAGACTTCAGTCTTATAAGCCTTACCTTAAGCATCTAACTAATCAGAACAATGGTCTGCCAAGTTTTACAGCACGATAATGACTAGAAAAAACAGCATTAGCTGGTCATCCTCTACTGAACTAGTAAATGGACTGTTTAATTGAGTAGTGGGGTTTTTTTACTGCACTAAGGTCACAACCAAGATGAGTAGTACATTAACACCTCACAGAAGACAGCCTCACTCTCCTTAATTAGCAAAACCAGGCACAGTGCAGAAAACAGAAGAGACTTACTGAAGCTAAACAGCAGATGTATGATTAAAAAGATCCCAAGACTCCTAGATTCTCATTCATCACCGTGGCCTCTGGACTACAAGGTGCTCAAGGTATTTTTCTGTGACAATAAACTACCAATTCCAATTCCAGTAATAACAAATGAAGAAACAAACCAACAAAAGTCTACCTTTTAGATATAAACTCTGAAAATGCATTGGGAAAAACTAGCAACGTTTATCCACAAGCAGCCAAAGTAAATGATTTATTTGGTTCAGTCTGCAGCAAGATTCTGTTGTCTTTTTCTGCATAATAGTTTGCACAGCTATAATAACACAAAGTGGAATGCGAATAGCCTATGTACGTTTAGGTTAATTTATTGCTGAGAAATGTGTGCTCTGTCTACTATGAATTCCATGTTTTCTTTTGGATTGCCAAATGCATTTCTTCTCAGAGAACTGTTTTGTTTGATAGTGTTCTTTTGTTTGGTTAACAGGCATGCTCTCATCCTGTTCCTTTTGATAAGAGTGACAGATCGCAACATAATTAACGGATAAACACACAGTGAGGTTCGCAGACCTGTCCCAGGATGCCACAATGCAGAGATGCCAAAAGTTTTGCCATATAATTACTTTGAATGCTACTGAAATCCTAAGAACACATTTCATGGAAAATAAAAAGCCAAAAACAGAAAAAAGAAAGAAGAGGGTTATAACAGATCACTGGAAAAGGACGCAGAGGTTTAAGTGCTGCTGTGAATATCGAGTGTTACAGGAAAGAGTGTTTCTGCAGCCATACACAGACAGTTATTATCAGTAGGTCTGGAGTGGCAAACTCCCTAATGTTTGCCTAGATCCACTGACTTTTATTTTCTTCTTTTTTTTTTTTAAGGGTTTGTTCTCTTCCCTGAGTGGAAGTAACACCGCTAGGGAAAAGAGCCTTTATAGCATCTGTGGTGAGTGTGATGGGAGTAAAGCTTTTGAGGGTGTACAAGACTTTGCATGTCATTTATCTCAAACTATTAGAGCTAAGGAATCTTACTTCCCTCAGAGGGATAGTGAAAAGGAATCAGTAGAAACATTCTGCAGTAAATGTGAGTTTTTATTGTGCATTTTCAGTTACCGTCATCAGAATTTCTTCTTTTAAACAAGTAAATGGTACTAAAAATAACCCTGATACAGTTTTCTAGGAACCAGAAGACTAATTACTAGCATATTTTAGCAGAGCATACAGTCACAACAGCCATGTTGTACAGTTACCAGGTTTTTATGTGTTTCCTTGTGGGATTGGCACAGATTGGTTCTCCTGCTCCTTTCCTCTTTGCCTCGTCTTGTAATTACCATTTCATCTTTGACAAATCCATTACACAAAGCATCACTCAAAATAACAGAGGAGAGACCTCTTCTATCTCCTGCTAAATACCTAAACAACTAGGTCTGACCATACTTGAAACTTTGAAAAGAACTGAAACTTTCTTCAGCATTACATTTTAGGTATGTTGAATGCAGTCACTTTCCTAAAAAAATATATTAACTCTACAGTAGGTTATTGTGTTTACTGAAGGCTTTTAATTGATTCAATTTGATTTTTAATATTGCTTAATTCTAAAGTGCTGCAAGCCACTGTCTTCATTAGCAGGCTTCTTGGACTAAATTCAAAAGCTTATTGGGATAATATTTAGAAAACAACTACTTGTTTATGCTGCTTATCCTCCCCTAATCTTGGACTCTGCTGCATTAATGCTTCTTTTATCAGCCATGGAGTGTTTTAGAGTAACCAGTAATGGCCATCAAGGGACTCAAATATCACACAGGGTGCATCCACATAACTGAGTGAGGTATCCAAGAAGGATCAGAGTTCATTTTGCTGCAATCTATCACAACTTCAGGACAAAGTGTCCATGTTGCATCTTAACTATTAAAGATGCAGGCTGGCTGCTGCACCCCCGAGTGCACACCATGTCTGAGCACTGGCTGCTGGACAGGTGTACACTTCATGTAAACTCTCCTTCCAAAAAAAACCTCTGGAATACATAGAATCAATACAGTATCTGTTAGCTCCACATTGAAAACAGAGGTACTAAGTGGGATTACTCACAAATTCTCTCAAAAATTCTGCAGGATGTCTGGTTTCTTCAAAAGTGAACACAAACATGCCTCAGTTATGGGAACAAAATATAAATAAATTACCACAGGTTCATTGAGGAGGGGAGGTGGGACACTTTGTCCTTCCTTCTAACTAGTTTTTGGACCAACACGTATAAATTTGGGATTCTGTAAGGAATTCTGTAAGAGTTTAGTGCATTAGGAACATTATCTTATCTATAGGGTACATATTGCTGCAGTATATTAATCATATTCTTTCAGTCTCTGCTGACTCAGTTGACATTCTAAATCACTTGCAAAAAATAGAGAGGGTGCATTTTGCATATATATATATATATATGTATATATTTGTATGAACACACAAGTACCTATCAGATATTCTTTACCTTCTACCAGAAAATTTTAAAAAAGAAAAAAATCAGGTTTTGTGTTATTAACATTTGTGCTACAAATGTTAGTCTACCACTAGTTATTTCTTTAAGTAACCTTTATCTTTATATTTGGGTACATATATTAATTCACTGTTGTCTCCAGTTATTTCCTCTGCCTGTTCACTTTAAGTTTTTTAAACCCCAGAATAATAAGAGATATCCTTGGTATTAAACTTAGAGTTCAAATGAGGACCTTCGGAAAGATGTTTATATCCAGGACCTGGAATTTCAGTAAAGCTAAGGTCCTCTTGAACTAACGAAGTGAAAGCAGGCAGGTCACCACACAAATTCACTGTCAAGACTCTGAGCACACTGTAAGAACAGATTGTGAAAGATGGACTGGTTAACACAGCCTTTGAAAACCTGACACTGGTTGCTGCAGCGGAGAGCTTTCCAAGGTGTTCCATAGATAATGCTAACTGTACATGAGCCACACCAAAAGTTATACCCTGCCTCAGTATCCAAAGCC
This sequence comes from Pipra filicauda, assembly GCF_003945595.2. NCBI lineage: Eukaryota > Metazoa > Chordata > Aves > Passeriformes > Pipridae > Pipra > Pipra filicauda. Next base: position 5,131,040 of record NW_024104387.1, on the reverse strand, counting down.
TGCCTCAACAACCTGCTGCTTTCCCCTGAAACTGCCCAGGAGCTCTGGCAAAGTTGAAAACCAAGATCTCAAAAGAGAGTGGCTCTAAGGCTCATGTACCACTTCTTCCTCCTGCTCATCACTCTCCTCAGCCACAACAGTGAGGAGCTTACATTAGAGCACATCATGTGCAGAAACCCCGATGAAATAGTCTTACAAGGTTCACTGGTCAACAACTGAGAACACACTGGATTTTAAATTGTACCCTGCCCAACAGAACTCTTACATACACTAGTCTTCTGCCTAATGCAAACCAAAAATTTCAGACATATCACAGTCAATCCATGTAGCATCATCCTCAGCCACAGTACATATTAGGGCAACAACTGCTTTGGAGTTCATCAAAACATTAACTCACTTTTTCCTCACTTTAGCTCTAAATCAGTTTTAAAAAATAGCATGCATTTCAAAACACATCAATTTACCTGTGACACAAAATTATTCAGTAATTTTCTGGGTGTCCAGCCCGTGGTACCTGAAAAGGGCATGGTTTTCAGATCCGGGGATTAATACTGAGATCATATTACTCAAAACTTAAAATACCAGTTTTGGAATCCAGTGATGGGAAGCTTATATTACTTGAGGCCATCCCACATCTGTGAGCAAAGACAGAATAGTCAGGGACATTATCACTTCTGTTACAGGTATCTCTAGTTCTACTCTTTTCATTGCACAGAACACCAGATCAGAACTTCTTGAAAAACACCTGTATTCCTCTTAAGAAGTAGCAGCAAATACACATTTCCGCCATTGCAAGGAGGACAAGAAGGCAGTGGAACATGAATAAATGACCTGGAATTGATGTCAAGAAGACATCTAGACCATCTCTCTGCCTGAAGGCAAGGGCAGCCATGCAGAGGCCATTTCTGGCATACTCTAATACCAGTATTGAATGCTACTGGTTTAAACACTTGAGCTGACAACAGATCACTCTTATAATTTTAACCATCAACAGTTGACAAGGATATAGCACTTAAATTTTACATATGTACCAAAACTGCCTCTTGGGTTCAAAATAAACAATTACTGAAAGCAAAATCAAATACCCCCACTCAACTGTCATGCCAGGTTTATGGGCCAAATAGTGATTTTAGTCAAAATTAACTCCAGTAGACTTGTTCTGGATACGTGTTGGTTACTGAATATCAGATATATATAACCCCAGCTTGGGTTATATATCCACTTAAAAATGCAATGGCAATGGCATACTGTACACTACACTAGTACATGTAGTGTACAGTATGGGTTTCCCAACATGTTCTCGCTCTGCACACCAGCCTGTCAAACAAAAAACATGGAAAAACCATTTGCAACAACCTCTGTTCTATTCTGTAAGCTGTTACAGCTGCATAAGAAAAGTATAAAAGTATTACAGCAAATAACTGTTCTAATAAGATACCTGACATTGTTTAAGTTTGTAGTAACTGGAGTTTAATTTTGTCTGAGGCTTTTTATTTTTTATGGGTCAGGAAAAAAACCCATCATTTGATCTCTGAAAAAATCAGAATAACTCAAAGCACATGGATTTGTTTGGTTCTCAGCTTATAAACTTCTGCTATAACTTTGTCATTGTCACTGAACCCTAAATGTAATGGCAAATATGAAATTGTATAATTATAATATTAATTCTGTGAGCACATTTCGAAGTAATATCCACCTTTTTTTTTTTAAGGGATAATTCGGCGACCACAAGTTATGAGTGCGACTGTTCTGAATACCCAAGGTTTTAGCTTAAGCATAGTGCAAGCAATAACATTTCTGTTTTTTCTATTTAATATGCCTGAATGACAAGTTCTCAAGCAAAGGGCCAGATGCTGCCTGCCAGCCTTGGTAGCAGTCTCTGCTCTGCACAGCTGTCTCTCACCACTAGACTGACAACCTGAATTTACATGAGCAGCCAGCGATTACTAAACCCCTTCCGTGGAACAGCTTTCTGTGCCAGAAGCAAACCTGTTACACTTACAAACTAGTGGCCTTTCAATGTTGTTTCAAGACACCGCCATATAGAGATATACGTGTGATACAAGACAAATCTTAGCACAAAAAACAACTTTTCTATATTAAAAGGGACACAAGTAAAAACATACCGTACATGTTACGCTGTTCCATTGTATATTTGTTATTTCCATATATGCATATTGATTTTTAGTAAGACCATTTTTCTTGCAGGAGTAATAAACACCTTTGCCTCACTAGAAAAGTCTTTTATTCCTATGAACAATGCAATTTGTGTATACTAATTGACAAACAAGAATAAAAGAAAGCGGTGCACAATTAGTCACAGATTATGTGAGGATGCTATGTGCTCACAGGTAGGAATGAACAGTAAAGCTCACAAAGCAAGAAACAGCAACTCTTTCAACAGACATTCTCCATGTTTGTGATAATGGAGATAAGTAGAGATGAAGATTGCATATCGAGAGAATGGAATAACTAACACATATGCAAAATGAAGGAATGAAAAGTACTTGACCAAATTTAGATTAAATTCTTGCTGTATGTATCAAGGGGAACAGTAAGTTCTCTGTTGGAATATTCTTTTTCAACAACAGTGATGATTCAGAAGTGACTCGGGGTGTCCAGCTCCTCAGAGCTGACAGTAACAAGCACACAGTGCCAGTGTCATCGATTGTGTTTCAAAGCATATGGCATATTGTTATGCTGCCATTCTGAAAGTTTTATACTTTTGGGCAGGTTTATCTGTTGAGGAACAGCTGGTGCCTTTTAAAAGTCCATATCCTTTCAAATTAAACATTCTGGGTAAAGCAACGAGATATAAAATCAAAATCTGGCTTCAAAATTGTAACACCATGAAATACGATCACCTGAATAGGAACTACATCACAAAAAAGTTTCATCTATGTCACAAAAAAACTCCTACAGTGTTAAAGTGATGCTTCAGATTTGGTTCAAGAAATGTACTTGAGAATACTTTTTCTGTCATTTTCCAAGTGGCTAAACACCAACCTTATGAGACTTTGACCTACAGAGGAACAATACAATGAAAGGAGTTGAAAAGCCAGGACCTTTCCACAGACCTCCATGTACAATATGAAACGTGGAAACAGCAGTGTTGAATCAGCCAGCACGTTGAATGAGATGTGCTGGCACATCCATGCATCCAGGCAGGATGCTTTGCCATTCTGCCACTGCTCTCTGCTGGCATGAGTATGGCAGAGCAGCTCGTGGATACATCTTCCTTCTGCTGTTGGAGTGTTTTCCACTTACCGAGCCTCTTTGCTCTAATTTACCATATCTCTTTGCTTTAAGAGCTGCTCTGGTTGTTCTTCTTTATTTGCAATTGAGACCTTTATATTAAAACAGTCTGACTGAGATCCCCAATAATTACTTTGTAATCTCGTGAGGTTTGTTTGCTTTGTAAAAATGTGTTCCCGGGTGTACTGGATGCCCCTCTATGTGAACTCAAACTCTGGCCTGCCCTCTGCCACCACAGGGAGTGCTGATCACACCCAGGGCACGGGACTCCCACGTTCTGTGCTCCGGAGAAGTCCTGTGTTCAGGGGAATGAGGTGCTGGGGGGGCACTCCACCACCTTGACCCACCACTTCTGTGGTATCCCTGCAGTCACATTCCGCGCCTGTTTAGGCACAGGCAGCAGCGAGCTGTGCTTTTCACCCCACCCTTCGTGCTCAGCACCCCGAGCAGCAGCGTTGTCCTCATCTCCTAAACCTACATCCTCGCTGCTGCCCTGAGGATCAGCTCTGCTGTTGGCTGGCTGAAAGCCTTCAGCACATGCACCTCCCACGCGACTGTGGTCACCTTGCTCTTCAGGACACTCTTTATTTATGTGCATCCCACCTCCCACTTCCCAGTGGGCAAAGACAAGTCTGCTGATCGTCATGCTGACCTCTCTGATCCAAGGCTCAGAAAGAAGGTGGAGGCTGCACTCAGGAGGTTGAAGTGCATAAAGGTAACACCAGGGTAGAGCAAAACCTTGACACAAGACAGAGCTTGACTGAAGGCCAGCTCCTCACAGCTATATATGCTGTAATTTTACTCTGCCTTTATGTTCTGTTTGCAGAAGCATTAACATCTTAATATTGAGCCTCCCTTATGGAACACCAGAAGACATAGCACTATCTGTATTCCTTCTCTGAGGATTGCAAGCTCATTTCTCTAGCTTTGACACTCCCAGGGAGGATCACCCCATTTCACTATCCATTTCTCAGCTAGTACTCTCTGCTTCAGGATAAGGTGGGTTCTGGGGACACTTTACATTTCAACATGCAGGTGAGAAAAATCCTCCTTGTTTTGCTCAGGAGCAGAGTTACGGTTGGATTATTTTTTCCTCAATAGTAGTTGCACTCAGTCTGGGTCATTTTACATGACAATACACTGGGGTGTAATTAACTTTCCTCTGGAATTAAAAAAAAAGGAAAACAAAGGAAGCAAAACAAAATACCAGAGTAGAAATACCAGAGTAGTTGGAATTGTTTCTTCTGGATATATCTCTGGAGACACATGGAACACCAGGGACAGATTTCAAAAGCAGAAATTGTCCAATTGCTTCTGTAAAGCTGACAGAAGCTGCTGGGCACACTGGAGTGTCCCCTGCTTTCATAAGACCTGAAAAATCCTTGTGTTTTCTTATGCCTGCAGGATGGCTCTTGTGTTGGAATAATACCTCATAGTAACAAACTATGAACTAGATTTCCAGAGTCTGGGTTTAGCCAACATTCACATCTATAAACCCAGTATAACATGCCTTCTGCATGCTTTCTCCACAACAGGTTTGTACCAACCTCTCAAGTCCTCATGTACTCAACATCTCAACCCACCAACTCACACTAGAATTTGAATCATTGCAACTTGGGCCCATTTCTAATACTTATTTCTCTTATTAACTTAATTGGATGTACCAGAGGGACTGAGCACACCTTTCCAAGCTCAGCTGGAGACTGCACATAAGGGCAGCCAAACACATAAGAGCACACACTGGAAGAGCCAACCACATGAAATTTAACAAGAGCAAGTGCCAGATTCTGCACCGGGGAGGTTGTAATCCTGGTTATACATAAAAACTGGGGGGCAAGAGGCTGGAGAGCAGCTCTGTAAAAAGAGACCTGGGGCGTTGAGTTGACAGCAAGTTGAAGATGAGTCAGCAGTGCCCTGGCAGCCAGGAGGGCCAGTCATGTCCAGGGGGGGCATCAGGCAAAGCATCGGCAGCCGGTCGAGGGAGGGGATTGTCCTGCTCTGCTCTGCACTGGAGCAGCCTCACCTCAAGTCCCGTGTGCAGTTTCAGGTGCCTCAAGAAGGGTATAGAGCTATTAGAGAGTGTCCAAAGGAGGGTGACCAAAATGGTGAAAGACCTCAAGTGTAAAACTTCAAAAATTACAAGGAACAGTTGAGGTCACTTGGTTTGTTCAGCTCAGAGAAGAGAAGGCTGAGGGGGACCTCATTGCAGTCTGCCCCTTCCTCAAGGTGGACAGTGGAGGATGTGCTGATCTCCTCTCCCTGGTGACCTGTGACAGGAGGAAATGGAATGAAGTTGCAGAGGGGGAGAGGTTTGAAGTTCACATAACCCAGCAACCAGGCACTGTTTTGTGATCATCTGTACAAATGAAGGGCGTTCATCTTACCTGACCCTCAAGGAAGAATGTGGGCCCTTCTCTGAGAGCAAAGGCTGCAGCTCTGGCTGGGGGCCTGCACCATCTACCCCAGCAGTGGTTGATGCCTCCACCCAGGCAGAGCTGCTGAGGGAAGAGGCTGCAGAGAAGATGTCAGAGTGCAGGAAGTTCCTGGACCTTTCTCCTGGAGCAGGGACGGGCAGCAGATTTGCCTACAAAAGGTGTGTCCAGATGAAGGATCTACAGCAGCTGGTGGCTGAGCTGCAGGGACCGTGACAAGGTTGCCTCCAGGGAGGCCGAGAAGGGTTTAGAGAGCTGGTTCCAACTGCAGTCTGTGATGGACCCATAGTCTGCAGCCAAACAGTCAACCCCCCATCCCCCCAGAACACACAGAAGGGAATCTGCAATAATACAAAGGAACGAAAGCTCTCAATGACAGGAAGAAGACACTTCCCCCAAAGCCTGAGATGCCCTTGCAGAACCACTTCACCACTCTTCAGATTGAGAGGAAAGACCCATTACATCAGGAGTGATGCTGGAGTTGAGTAAGGCAGCCTAATCTGCTCCCAGGATAACAACCAGGGCAACTAAGAGAAGGCAGTGGGTGATAGCAGTAACCTGCCCTCTTCTGAGAGAGGAGCGCTGCTTACTCGGGGCTCATATCTGGTGTCACCAAGAGGCTGCCCAGCCTCATCCAGTTCACTGCTATTGTCTGCTGCTGTTTTCATGTGGCAACCAGTGATCCATCCAGGAATAGCCTGACCAGCATCCAGAAGGATTACAGAGCCCTGGAAGCTGTGTCAAGGGTCTCTGGAGCCCAGGTAGTTTTTTCATCAATACTCCACTCAAAGGGAAGGGATTTGAAAGGGCCAGTCAAACCTGGAGAACTGACAGATGGTTACAGGACTGGTGCCACAGCCAGAGATTGGGTTACTTAGACCATCAGACTCACTTTGAGAAGCCTGGGCAGAGCATCTTTCGCCATAGACTTGCCAAGTTGGTGAACCAGGCTTTAAACTAAAGCTTCTAGGGGGAAGGGAACTTCAATTCATCCCACTCCTACCAGCTGGACAAGCTGTCCATGAGCCAGAACTGCGCCCTTGTGGCCAAGAAGGTCAATGGTGTCCTGGAGTGCCTTAGGAAAAGCACTGCCAGTAGGTTGAGGAAGGTGATCCTGCCTGTCTACTCTGCCCCGGTGAGGCCATATCTGGAGTGCTGCGTCCAGTTCTGGGCTTCCCACTTCAAGAAAGACAAGGAACTGCTGGAGAGGGTCCAGTGATGGGTTATAAGGATGAGTAGAGGTCTGGATCATCTCTCTCATAAAGAAAAGGCTGAGAAAGCTGGGCCCATTTAGCCTGGAGAAGGGACAACAGAGAGGAGATCTTATCAGTATATATAAATATCTTAAGGGCAGATCTCAAGAGGATGGGGCCAGTTTCTTTTCTTCATAGGTCAATTAACATAGACCAAAACACAGTCTGAAACATCTGACTATGAGGGAAAACTTCATTCCTTTGAAGGTGACAGAGAACTGGAACAGGCTGCCCAGGAGGCTGCAGACTCTTCTTTTCTGGAGATACTAAAAAATCTTCATGTGCACAACTCTGTACAGCCTGCTCTAGGTGAACCTGCTTATTGGGGTGGGGAGGGGTGGACTAGATGATCTTTAAAGGTTCCTTCCAATCTAAACCATTCTATGATTTTGTAGAGCTGGAGGGATCTGTGAAATCCAAAAGATGTGAAATCTACCTAGAGCAGAGACTCCAGGTAGAAGGGATTAGCTAAGACAAGAGGACAGTCATGTCCTGGAAGAGGGGCCCACCCTCTATTCTTGGAGATCTTCAAGACTTGACTGAAGAAAGTCCTAAGCAACACAATGTGAACTCCACGTTCGAACTATTAAGCAGTTTGGAGGCAGAGGCATCCTGAGATCTTTCCAACCTGAGCCTATGAGCAGCCTCATTTTATGATCAATTCTGATAATGCTGAAGAGCCAGGCTTTTCTTTCCCATCACAGAAGAGAAACACGGTCATAGGTGTTTATTTCTGATCCACCTTGTGACCTCATAATGTGCTCCAATAAGTGATGAGTCTATTGTTACAATATTGCCAATGCATCAGCATGAAATCACCACTATGGAAAGAGATAATGTCCTGACTTATCATTCTTTTTTCAACATGATTCATGTTGCTGGCATTGCAAACTATCCTTGGGCAAGCAATATTTCTTTTTTTATAACAAGTTCACCAATAAAGGTGGTGTTTAATTTTTTTGCTGTTTAGGATACCTACATAGTTAGGCAAGAGACAGTAGGAGAGGCAGCATCTTTTATACTAATTGATAACTGCTGGGAAAAAGAAATCAGATTTTCAGACACATCCTTTCTCAGATTTGCTTTTTCACTATCTGTCCTTTCATCAGGTCACTTAGAAAAGCATTGTTGACTCCTGGCTATCATCAGAAACAGTTTAACTTCAAACATCTTGAGTCCTAAGCTTGTGCTCTACTCACCATACCATTCTTCTGCTCAGGATCTAGTGCCAAAGTGCATCAGGATTGGTATTTGGTTTTGCATATTTTGACTCTTGCCCTTTTTGCAGTAGAATTCTGAGGGCTTGGTAACACAGTTGATATTCTTAGTTTAGAATACGTGTATGACTCCTGAGGTTAAATTCTTTCATTGCTACACAAACAGTATTGTAACTGCATTTACCACTACATAAAAGCAAGTGTTCAGTGCCCTCATGGTAAATAGTTCATTCGCTTTAAGCAACCCACTCCCCTTATCTAGTGTACGTACTTTTTAAAGTGTCCATCTATTATATTTTTTTTGCCATTTTGCATGCTGAACACTTTAATAATCTACATTTTTTTTATTTTCTTGTCTCGAAAAATAACTGAAATGTTGATGAAAATATGACCACTTATTACTTGCATCTTCAAAAAAAAAAAAAAAAAAGCTACCAAAAGGAAATCTTGAGACATGTCCCTACATCCTTGTAGAAGACATTTAATGTGTTTCTAGGTCAATTCAGTCAAATGGTTCTTACACTTCACTGATTAAAATAATCACTGTCTCTAACAACTGCAGAAAATTGAAATTATTCACAACTTCATGATTTTATTGTTTAGCATAATCATCTTTGAGTTGTTCAAGAAAATCAGAAGCCTACTGCATGCTTATGTATAATTTGACTCAAACCAAGTGTCCTGCTGTAGAAATCCATATGAGAAGTTGCCATAGAAAATATATTGCAACAAAGTAAAAACAACAATAAAAAGAGACAACATTTAGGGGGAAAAATGTGTCTGAAAAAGCAGGAAGCTTCCAGCAAAGCCAAACACATGCAGGGAGTGGGCCCATCAGTCTCAATACTCCTGCAGCAAGAAAGTCTACAGATAGACAAGACAGGTTTTTTATGTAGCAAATCAGGACTAAAGCAAATCATAGAACCATCAAATGGTTTGGGTTGGAAAGGATCTTAGAGATCATCTCGTTCCAACCCCCTTTCCACAGGCAAAGGTAAAAAAGGTGAGCCTCAAATAATGTACTGATGGTAAAAAGTCACCGGTAAGGTTTAAGAGGAACAATGTATCTCATATATATATATATATTTATCTTACCTAGAAAAGAGCAACCCAGGGCTGTGCATGTTTAGCTGTTAAATCAGTCTTAGTTTCCTGTGGTAGAGCAGGTTTGTGTCCCATTTGAAGCATGCAGACTGTGCCACTAAAGTCAACAATCGTCACTCAGCAGCACATGTGTGTAACCAGTTCTAACCAGTCAGAAAGTGGCACTTCCAGTCAGTCACTGTGTTTTCTACATACAAATAGTGTTACAAGCCTGCACCTCTCAAAGATGCCTGAGCTGGATGTTATTCTCTGGCTTAGCACCAGTGACTTGAATAAAGCTTAGAACCTCCTGGTGTGGTTTACCTTCCTTTCCGAAGAAAAAAGAGTTTGGAAATCATAGTTGCTCACTCGCGTACATCTCAGTTACAAATACAATTTGAGGAAATTATTCCCATTAAATTTAACAGAAATATGATTTGACATTGATGCATTTTAATTAACATTACCATTTGCCATCTTGCATAAAACAGAACTAATACAGCGTGATTTCTGGAAAATTAGGTTATCTCTATTCATTTTGAAACCACATAACTACTTCTGGGTATTAAGTAGACACATTTTAGTATTAAGTATAACAAAAAGTTGTGTTACGCTATAGTCTCATAGATAAAGCTAATTATATGGAAAATTCATTCAACTGAGTTTGCATTGCTTGATTTGAATCTGAATTAGCAAGAATTGGCTTTGTGTTTAGTCTTCTAACAAACGAACATGAAATGCACACATACATAATTTTACTGTGAACATCTGAATCAAAGAAGTCTCTAGAGCTTGACTGTTGCTGTTCAATACACATTGAATCTCAATGACCTCCATGAATCTCAGCACAGGCACAAGGATCTCTGTGTGAAGAAATAACTGCAGAAAATGAGGCTTTACTACCCCATCCTGAATTTAACTTCTCTGGCAATATTTCTACTTGAATCGCCACATTTTTGTCTGGGTCCTAATTAAAAGTATATGAGCTTCTGGAAGCCCTGAAATTACATTTCATCTCAGTTCTTGAGTATAATCCTGATATTGTAAGCATGAAAACTGGCATACACTCAGTGTTTTACAAAAGAACTCTCAAGAAACTGCATGAACTTGACAGATGGGACATGGTGGGGTTTTTCTCTCCTACCTTAAAAGAGGTATATATATTTTCCTCTTTCACAGATGAAACAACACAGGAAAGAGTACAGAGAAATCTACTCTCTCTACTACTCTAGGAATTGAGACTGGTTATGATTAGAGGGCTGGAGCAGCTCTTTTATGAGGAAAGGTTGTGAGAATAGGGATTGTTCAGCCTGGAAAAGAGAAGGTTTTGGGATGACCTAGCTGTGGCCTTCCAGTAGCTGAAGGGAGCCTACAAGACAGATGGAAGAGGGACTTTTTGCAAGGACATGTAGTGACAGGACAAGGGGAAATGGCTTCAAACTGAAAGAGAGTAGGTTTAGACCAGATATTAGGAAAAAATTACTGTGAGGATGGTGAGGCACTGGAACAGGTTGCCCAGAGAAGTTGTGGATGTCCCAGTCCTGGGCAACGCTGAGGAATCTGGTCTAGTGGAAGGTGTCCCTGCCCATGGCAATGGGGTTGGAGCTAGATAGATGATGTTTAAGGTCCCTTCCAACCCAGACCATTCTGCGATTCTACATTATGAAAAGCAAACCTTAAAAAATGTTCAAGCAGGCCTCAGAAAAGAGAAGATATGGCAATTGGGATACTTACATCAGGGAGGAATGACTAGAGGGATAAGCTCTATAGCAAAGAATATTGTGCTATTGTGTGGGATGACATCAGTATGTTTACAGGGAAGAAACAAGAGATGACATATTCTCCATACAATATAATCTGTTCTAGAAAACTTGAATCAATGTAGTGAACGTGCCCAGGGTACATCATTAGAATTACTCCAAGTGACTACACTGAAAATAAAAAATGTTTGTTTGTGGAAATGAACTTTAGGGTATATGGTCTTTCATGAAGTACTTAAAAAAAAACATGGCCGATTAGTTTTACTATAGCTTAAGTCAGACTTGTGTAGAATATAATCTCTGATCAAAAAATTCACAAGCATAAACTGGTATCCAAAAAATCCCATAGTAATCCAGAATTTTCATGATTTGTTGGAAAAAATGAAGTGTAACAGAAGGAAAATACTGAAAATAATTATATAAGGTACAAATATGTGAAGGAAATAACACTGACTGAATGGAAGACTGATAGAGATGGGGGGGGGGGAAATTTAGTTTCAAAAAACACACCCCTACATGCTCAATCTAGTACTTTAATGAGTTCTTCTGTGCTGAAATTTCTACAGGGCAAGAACAAATAGCTGTTTTTCAATTAATTATCTACAGGAAATGCAGCTCCAATGAGATGCTAGAATGATTAGAAATAATAAAAGCATCCACTGTTGACAGTGTTTCCACTGAATTATTAAAAGCAATAATAAGGAGAAATAATATGTAGTAATAATGAGTAGTAATAGGTAAAAAAACCTACGAATTACTTCTGGCACCCTACACTTCAGAAATCAGGCCCAATTAATATAAATCTACAGAGGCATCCTCTCCTTACAGCAGCTTTTAAAATTCTAACTGAATAAATAGGGAATGCAGTAAAAACAGAGAGAAATATTAGTCCAGTGTTGAAAAAGTGTTTTAAATTCATGATGATCAAAGAAGGAAAGGAAAATGTCAGAATGTACAGTTTTTCCAGAGAGGAAAAAAAACCAAAACAAAACCAAACAAAACAAAAAAACCAAACCAACCAACCAACCAACCAACCAACCAAACTAATAACTTCTGAAATAGTCCCTATATCATGGCAGAATATTAAAGAATCATTATTATATATTAAGACAGCACAACTGCTTGTTTATAAAAATTGGTGTGTGAGAAAGTAAAAATTTGTCTCATTTAATACCAATATGAAAATAATGAGGAGAAATTCCCTATTCTTGATACTCTTCAACATGACTATGGAAAAAGCAATGCCTTCATTATTTTATTTCCAGAACAGGGTGAATCAAGCAGATTGAGCAATTCTTGCTGATGAGCTGTCTGCTTTAGCAGTCTGAGAATACTCTGCAGGCTCCAGGGAAGTAAGGAGCAATGTGTGACTTCAGACAAAGAGTGCAGCTGTTGGCAGGATGAAGAGATATTAAACAGGTTACTAATCAATCAACAACCAAAAATATCATCATCATCAACCAGCAGATTAGTTTAAACACCAAGAAAGAACAATTATTCATAACAACTTGGAAAGGAAGCTAAGGCAAAGGTTCAGACCAAGAAGCCCAAGTATTTTCCTTTATATATGTGACATGGATACTTATGAAAACTTACAGGAAGAAATATAAGGATTTTTATAAACAGGGTACAAGGGTGATAGGTTATAGACAAGTTCCAAAGGGACATGGAATAAAAATATATTAAGAACTAAGCCTAGAAAATGTATACAATCCTATTGACTCCATAGGCAAGACTTGTAACCAGGATAACAGAAGACCAATATCCTTGGAATCCTATCTGCCCGTTCAAAAGCTGCAAACCCAACCAACCCAACAAAAACTGCTCTTGAAAGTAAGAACTTATAAACAGGAATATCTCCTTCCTAGGTAGGTTTATACTCTTCACAGTTTCAAAGACAAGCCTAATAGACCAGAACTCCTTGGACTACTTACTCAGATTTTGCTTTAGGTCAAGTATATAGATAAAGCAGTCACAGTATACCTAAAGATTTGGCACCTTTTGCTTCACTAAACTTAAACTCAATTTATGAGTTCAGTTGAAGATAATTCCTGATATCCTTACATTTTAACTATAAAGTTTAAGTGAGTGGTTCATTCTACCAATCTTCTGACACCTACAATGTAGACATCTAGCCTTAGGGAAAGAGATCTCACTCTTCAGTCCAGACTGAGAAAAGAAAGATGCTTCCAGAGCAAGTCTAATGCCAGTTTTCTTTGCTATTATTGTGCCTAATTAAATATTCATAATATAAGACTATATATACATAAAACCTAACTTCTATATATATGCATGGCTTGCTTATAACACAGACTTTCTTCCATTAGAACAGCAATCTATATTCCAGAAGAATTTATTGGATGCAATCACCTCCTAAGTTGGCTTATTGCATGTTGTTACAATGCATTGGCTCCACAATGAAATAGCTACCATTCCATTGGGTTTCTACTTGTCAGACAAAAGGTACAGATCTTTGGTCATCTTAAAAAATAATGCATTCAATAACAAATTACTGTCTGTGGTTCAGGTCTTCTTTTATTTTTCTGATTTTTATTTCAGAAACCTTTAACTTTGGCATCAATCCAGTATCCTGTGAGAGTATCAGACTATCCTGAAAGCAGAACTGCAAATTCAGCTGAAAACAGACAGTCAGTCTCCCTTCCTTGAACACAAGCTGACATTCTTCAAGTAAATCAAAAGCTAGTGATAAAAAATTCTACAATCATTACTTTTTCAAAAGTCAGCAATTTGTGTCAGCATGAAGGACAAAGCAACATTTTAAAATATAAAACTGAAGGATATTACCCAGCAAAAGATGTCATGTGAGCTTTGTTTTAGTGGCTGAAGAGATGTGAACTACCTACACTGAACATCTAGTACTGTTGTAGTCATAGATAGTGATATGTCAAGAACAGTGAATGCAATCTGATTATGTCAAAATATGCAGCTATTTCTGCTACTTGTTCTCTTCCTACACTTCCTTCCATCTGTTGGTTTTATTTATCTGCTCTGTCTAGTTCTTTAGACTCTCATCTATGGAAGGCCGAAAACTCTGCCTTATACTTGCCTAGTTCAGACCCATGCAGACCCCTGGCCTACCTGAGTTCTGAGACATCCAGCTAAAATTAAAATACCAGAAAGCATTTGTCAGGAAAACTCAATATGATACTTAGAGAATAGAATCATAGAATCATTTAGGTTGGAAAAGACCTCCAAGATCATCAGGTCCAACCTTTGACCAAACACCACCATGTCAACTAACCACAGCATGAAGTGCCACATCCAATTGTTTCTTGAACACCTCCAGGGACAGTGACCCACCACTTCCCTGGGTGGCCCATTCCAATGCTTAACCACTTTTTCAGTGAAGAAATTCTTCCTGATGTCCAACCTGAACCTCCTTTGGCACAGCTTGAGGCCAATTCCTCTTGCCCTATTGCTTGTTACTTGGGAGAAGAGGCCGACCCCCATCGGGCTACAACCTCCTTTCAGGTAATTGTAGAGAGCCTCCTCTTCTCCAGGCTGAGTCCCCCAAGTTCCCTCAGCTGCTCCTCATTGGACTTACCCTCTAGATCCTTCCCCAGCTCTGTTGCTCTTCTCTGGACTCGCTCCAGCACCTCAGTGTCTTTCTTGCAGTGAGGGGCCCAGAACTGAACACAGGACTCGAGGTGTGGCCCCACCAGTGCCAAGTGCAGGGGGACAATCACTGCCCAGGTCCTGCTGGCCACACTATTTTTTATCCAAGCCAGGATACCACTGGCCTTCCTGGCCACCTGGGCACACTGCTGACTCATGTTCTGCTACCATCAAACAGCACCCCCAGGTCCTTTTCCACAGGGCAGCTTTCCAGCCACTCTGCCCCCGACCTGCAGCACCGCATGGGGCATTTACCACAATGGCTATTGAAATTTAAGAGGTTAACAGAGGCCAACACAGACATGCAAAACAAAATGTATAGCCATCTGGGGTTTTTTAAGCACTCACGAAGGTTTTATATTTAGAAATTCCTGCTTCTATCAGTGCTACCAAATCCAACAAATTTCACTCCATTATATCCAATAGGCTCTGCTTCTACAGTGTCCCTCATCAGAGAGCTCAGCAGGAGTTGCCTCATATTATCCATTTCTAAAGTAGGCCAGAAACTACATGTTACCTTAGTAAAACTGGGCTGTTGCTTTTCTCTCTGAATGTATCTATGCTTCTAAATGGAAGGTGCTTTTAGCTACCTAGAGATGTGGATTAACAAAAAAATTAAGTCTCTGCTGGAAAAAATTTACTATTCTTCTAAGTCTATTCTTTCTGTGGATCAGTAAGGTCTTGACTCTTGAAAATTAACAGAAGGGATAAACAACTGTATAAGCAGAAATATCCATAAGTAACTCTATTTTGTGGGATTAGTTATTTAAAAAAAAAAACAAACCCACAAATCCAAAACCAAATAGGTCAAAAATCAGTCATAACAGTTTATGTGTCTAATTATACAGTGATTAATTACTGCTTTAACTGAATTTATTTTTTGCTTTAAATCACAAGTTTATGATATAAAATGTAGTTTAGTAATATTAAATACCTCTCTAGAATAGTTTTTCTTTGATACTAGAGCACAATGTGTAATCAATCAAGATAAATACGACCATTTATCTGCAAAGAGAAATTTCTTAAGTATTATCTAGTGGATACCCCTTGTGTTAGTTCTGTGATCCACATAAATTTTAGAACCATTTGACACCCCCATCAGTATCTGCTGAAGAATCAAAGGAAACTGAAGAATAAAATAACACAGGCAAGGAGTGAAACATATACTGCTCTCATCCAGCTTGTTACAGCATGTTAATATTTCCAATTTTCCATTAATTCCAGGGTGACTGAAACAAAGATTAAAAATTAAAGAGAGAAGAAAATGTAATTTCTGCCATCCAAAAACTTGCAATTTTGGCAATGCTGTGCATCACAAAAACAACTGTCCCCTCCATCTAAAGGTTGTTTTTCATAGTCTGACTTGAAAAGAAGTTTCCTTTGGAAGTAGCAAAGTGTTCAGAGGTGAAAGCATTAGACCAACTGCCTGGCTTATTTTGAAACAGTTAAAAACAACACCAAAACAAAACACACTGACCTCCTGGTTCTGAACGTGGAGGGCATTTTATTTCTTTCCCACTGTTTTGTTTTAAGAGTAAAGACCTGGATTGTAGTTAGCTCCTGGGAAAACCTCTCTGAACATCCTTCAGAGTGCAATGCCAACAGACACAACAGGCTGAACTCATTCCTGACACAGTGCTCTTGGCCCCTGTTGTGGCTGAGTGTGGTTTACAGATTATATTATTAATTTTGTCCAAGTAAAAAATAATAAAAATGTCTCTATTACAGCAGTGCCATCACGACAGAATGTACAGGTATACTCTGAATTATGACATCACAGAAAATCACTCCACATTCTGTGACAATCTCAGTTTCATTGTTTATGCATGTTGTGAGAACTATACAGAAGTGCTCACTTTAGAGCTGTCCTAATTTTTTCAGAGATATCAATCTGCAAGCTTTCATAAAGATTTAGAGGGGAAGGAGGGGCTTTACCTGCTTTGATGTATGGTTATTTGTTAAAAACTTCAGCACATTTGCATTTTGTTTCCCCAGGTAAACTCACATACTTGCTTGCTAAGCTTAAACCTGGGGAAAAGCAAATACATTCCGACAAGAATTAATGAAACAAGTGTGCAAGCTAAATGGAGGCACACTGGCTCTGACACATTGGGAAGACCTATCAAATCAATCTTTAATATCAAATACTCTGGCTAGGGAGACATCACACAGTAAAAATGCTTCCATCTATTTGGGAAGAAAGATGTGAGATTACAAGAGATTAAAACGGACCAAAAAGGGATTTGCTTTTTAAGACAAAGAACAAGGAGTTTATAACGTTCAGAGTATCACATCAATAGGCACTTTTACACATAAATAAAAGCAAAATGTTGAGTTAAAAACTCAGCATTTGAACAAAGTATCTAAAATAAAATATTCACATTTTATTTATTTTTAAATGGAAAATTCAAAACAGTAGAAGCAATAATATACTGTAAAATGTGGAAGAGAATCCACTAAAGGATACAGCCACTTCAGTCAAATTTCCCTAACTAATCATTGCCCCAGTTATGGAATATACACCCCACTACAGGTAATTTTAAGCTGGTCTTTATTATAACACTAAACAAAGCCAGCTAAATCCACCCAGCTGTTCACAGTAAAGTGTCTCATTTGGAAAGCCAGACTTCAAAAAATACAAATGGATGTGAGCACTGAAATCCTAAGAGGAGGCAGCGCGTGACACATGGAAAGCCTATAATGCACTGGGCTTTCTACAGCCAGAGGTTTCTGCAGAGCAGGCAAGATAGATTTCTGTCAAAAAATCTGTAAGAGTAGCTCATCTTGTCCTAAAGAAAAGGAATAAGTTATGTGTTTTCTTGATGTCTTTTCCAGACATATTTCACCTAAGACCACACAGGGAATCCTACCATCTTTTACTACCCTTCTGCAGAATTTTCATCGGCCAGGGTCTGACAGATTCTGCCAATGTAGGGCCTGGGACAGGATTGGCACCTATGTTATAATAAACTATCCAAAATATCAAATAAATTACTTAACTCTCCACTTTGAGTCCCCCTTTAATGGACATGATCACTCCCTTTAACCTCTGAGACATAAACTACAGCATTCTTAACATGGGAATACAGCATGTGCTGTCAAGGCAATGCCCCCATGCAGTAAACATTATTCTCTTTTGATTTAAGCAACTGTAAAACAAGAAAACTACCCAGGCCAAAATCTAGTCTCTCCTTAGATCCTCAAAAATTAGAAACACTTCTAGCTATTCTTCATCATGTTCATTTTGAAAAGGGGTTTCTTTACCAAGTGACTTTAGGAGTTGAGTGTAGCCCCAGGGTTTAAGTACTAAAGACAGCACCAAGTGTACTGATTGGGATCAGTACTACCCAATAGAGGACTTCTACCTCCTTCAATACTCTAGATGCAATTTAGGTTTTTGCAGTCTCCTCACTGTTCAGAACTCTGTGTCAGAGCAAATAAAATATCATTTCTGCTCCAGTGCAGATTTTAAAATGCAGACCATTATTGTTTTTTGGGATACCAAGGTATTTCATCCCAACATTTTTTTAACCTATGCTGAAAGTAAAGTGCCCACTAATTTCAATAAGAACAACATTATAAAGACTTCATTGAGGTCTGATCAAAATCCTGGACAGAGGTCCTTTTACAGAAGCCAAATAGTCTGACTCATGTAATAGTCCTACTGCAGCAAATACAATTACTTAAATGTATAAAGTTTTATATGTGCATAATGACTTGCAGGATTACATATCCTTCAGCTAGTATGCACAGAATGCAGCAGCTTTTATGGTAAGATTGAAAGCTTGGGTATGTATTAGTACTTTTTATCTTGAGCCTTTGTCACATATTGCTTAGAAATTATTCAGCATATTTCTTAGAAGCACTGAATTAAGAAATGTATACTTTCATCAATGAATTTATTTAGTAAATTTGAGCATTTAGGACTAAAAAGGGTATTTTTTTAACTAATCAATAATGGCTATGACTTCAGATTACTGTGAATGTAAAATGACAGAGAATTGGAAAGCAGAAATTTGGTCTGAAGACTACTATTTCGGAAGAAGAGTGCCTTCAAACATTCAGAAAAAAATGGGTTTGACTTCATAAGACTAAAAATTGTTTTCCCACTGAATACTTATAGTACTTAGCTAAGAGTGCCAAATGGCATGGGTAGCTAAGGGAAACAGTAAGCTAAAAAAACAGTCACGAAGCAAGTATTTGCAAACCAGAGTAAAGTAAAGCCCTGATCTTAACCAAGGAGTATTATCATTACTTTTGTGCTACTTCTGTGCTACGTTAGTGTCATCGCTCTCCTTCGGACAGAATATTTCAAGATCTTATTTCACACCATTTACATCAAGAAATCCTATGGGAAGTTTTATTTACTCTTCCTTATAATAGCATTTTCTCCCCCAAACCAGGCTTTAAGTTCAAAGGTCTTCATCCTTCTAAAGTAGAATGCACACAGTTTTTGAAGCAAAAAGCAGAAAAGTAAAGAGATGTCTTCATATCCATGCATACCATTCCTCCATTTGTTTGGCATATGTCTTGTGAATATCTCAGAACAGTGTACAGCTTTTTTCCTTACCTGCAGTCTTGGAGCTATGCTTAATATGAAGTTATCATTTTAGGTCCCATCTCCTTCAACCAGAATGACAGCCAAGAACCACAGAATTCTGGTGCAAAGCACAACAAAATAGATGTGAGATGCAGCTGTGCTCACCCAGCTATGGCCTTCCAGCATCTACAAAGCATTAATGATAAGACAGACATTTTCCAGAGCTTTGTCATCCTCAGCAGCAAAATGTGACTCCAACAGTCAATCATAAGTTCTCATTATCCAGCTATAAGGGTGTCATTAGCACAGAAGTCTACACAGATGCCACAGAGGACATTCATCCAGGATCTCACTAGCAATATATCAACAGTTTGATTTACAGGAAAATCAGGATCCAGTCACACTTCACATCAAGGAGTTAAGCAAATATAACATGAATATAAATGCACAAGCCTCTAGATGCAGTAAAAGCATTATAAAGACTTGAAGTTGAGATCAGAGAGACTCTCTCCTGTAGCCAAGTGCTACCCAGCACCAGCTGAGACCAGAAAATCTTTGACAGCAGGTCACTGGTGGTACATAGTCCAGCCTCAGTCCAAGTTAAAGTAGCTCTCAAGAGCTTTTAACCCAGTATCAGCAGAGACACGGGTTCCAAACAGGCATTGCCCTTGAGCCCCTAGGAAAAGCTAGGATGTCAACTGACAGCACACCAATCACCTGACAGGAGCAGTCTGTATTCCAGCTCCATAGAAAATACGAGGCAGATCAATCACAATGCCACTGCATTCACCCAGAGGTCAGAGTATATACAGCTACCCAGAGTTACCATGGGCTAATTGGCACAGCACACATGTAGCTATCGTACTGAAAGGTCAGATGCACTCATGTAAACAGGGCTTTAATCCAGATGGACAAACCTTAAAGAAAGCTCATATCAACCCATTTCCTACCAGTCTCAAAGTCAGAGTACCTACTCTTTATCCAGCACTGCCCATATGTAGAGATGGCAGCTGTGTAGAAAAGGAGTGGCTCACAAGGAAAAGGAAGCTGACTTCTCTTCAAAGGTAACACAGGATAAGCAAAATACTCTCAAGAATCCAGTCCTGCCACAGCAAAACTGAATGAAACAAACTTCAACCTCTCCTGTTTTTCTTTGCCCAACTTGCACACTGCAGATTGCTAAAGGGTTGCTGCTGTTTAAAACTTCTTAGAGTTGCAAGGCACAAGAACAAAGAGTTACAGCAGAATCTGGGCCCTCAATTGAAAAGTTTTGCTTTCGTAAGTACTTACTGACGGATCTACTGGCTGCTTAGTGACCTAAGTGGGTCTACTGCTGGACAGCATAAAGTTGATTCAGGTTTACAATGAGTCAGTAAAGAATGTAAAATAGCATAAAATAAGGAAATTGGAATACTGAAAGAATCCTTTATTAAAAACAGCACAGGAAGATATTGTGATCATCAGATACCTAAATTTCATAACAGTCCACAGTAAATTTCTAGGAGTTAGAATAGGCAGATGGCTATAAAGTGGTTAAAAGCTATAAAGACCAGTAGACTAAATTATCCTATATATTTATCTTAAAACAATATGTTTTGCATAGATTTCATTGCAGAAACTCTTATATAACTTTTCTAGAACAAATAATCTCTAACATTGTGTTGTGCCAGTATGCCAAGCAGTTTGAGGAAAACAAACAGAAGCTTGTTTCTCAAAGATGCATTTTGCTTTATCTTGGTTGCATTTATATAATTGTCAAGACACATTCTTTCAAACAGAACATGTTCTGTTTTCATTAGTCATGTAGAAGAAAAGGGAAGTAAATACGGAACAATTCTAACAGCTTTCCCTTCTTACATCATCCTTTTACAGTACACAAAATAAAATCCAGTTCTTGGAATAAATTTGCAAAGATATTATACTGCCTCTTCCAATATCTTTTGGGAAACTACACTTTTTATTAGACATTTCACACTGTAATGAATTTATAATCATTTATCCTGTGTGCATTCAGAATGTAAACTAATAAAATGTCTGTTTTGGTCCATCAGATATCAAAGGGTGCTTGCTCTGCTGAAGAAATTAAATGCAGTTGAGCTGAATGCCTGATGGTTGATTAAGCTCACATTTTTCAATTTATCGAATCAAATAGATTCGGACAGAAAATATAAACAAATTAATTTTTCTTCTAAGACCAGCGAGTCTATACAGACAAAGCAATAAAGTTATGGTAATATAAATAGCATAATTAAACTATAGGTAGGAATTCAGAGATCATTTTCAATTATTTGAAGGTATACCAAGCCTGGAATGGAGGCTGTAATTTTTACAAGCTTTGATACCAGTAATTTTCATTAATTATTCAATAGCAAGCTTCATTAGGCTTTCTGGAAGGCTAACCACTGTGTCTTTCTTTTTTCTAATTTTAAGGATGTCCTGGAATTAAAAAAAAAAAAAATCATGGAAGAAATAATAAAGGAATTTACACTAAATACATTTTGCTTCTTGGAGTGGTATAGCTATGCTGTATCACTCTCTGTCTGTTGAGATGGATTGATCCTATGTTTAAAGTCATTAAACTTTGTCACTAATTTTCAATGAGCTTAGGACTGAACCTTAATTCCCAAAGCAACAAACCCTGAAGCTCTTCACAGTCAATAATGAAATTTTCAGGGATGGGACTATTTTCTCTCAGCAGGAAGTTTTTAAATTCTTTATCAGAGGAGAGCCATAAGGCTGACTTAATTCAGAACAAGATAGCAAATATATTTCAATAAAAACCAAACAAATGAAAAAGTAGGAAAGAAAAAACTAAAAGAGAAAAATTGTAAAGAAAGAAAATGAAAACGATGGGCACCTAGGAAAAATGGAGACAAAAAGAGATAAGCAGAAGAAGGGGAAAAAACAAAACCTCTAAGAGGCCTGTGAAAAGCAGAGAGAACTGTACTATACTCTCAGCATGTACTTATGCATTGGTGCTTTGAGTGCTCTGAAATAATGCTAACCTATTAATTGTCTTTTCACAGAATCACAGACTGGCTGAGGTAGAGAAGTGACCTCTGGAAGTCATGTTGTCACCTGCTTGATCAAGAAGGGTGATCTAGAAGAGGTTGTCCAGCACCACGTCCACACAGCTTTTTAGTATCTCCAAAGACAGAGACTCCACAACCTCTCTGGCAAACCTGTGCCAGTTCTCAGTCACCCTGTCTTTTCAAATGAAAATGAAAGTGAGTCTTCCTTAATGCAGTGAAATCTTTCTTAATTGTTGACATTGCTTCGTGTGAATGAGCAAGAAAGGTTTCTTTTCAAAAGAAACAATTTTCAGAAAAACACATGTTCCAAATCACTTCCACTTGTAATCAAATTATTTTGTGTTTATAGAAAAATAGGTATCATAATTTTGTCCTCCATTATTACTTTAAAGTCAGAAATCACATTAAAGAAAGATTTGACTGTCATTGAATCATAGCATGTCCCTGACTGTTAGGGTAATATGAATATGAACTTTCAATTAATATTACATTAGAAAAAGAAAGTGGTTTAAATGTTAAATATTAACATTTTTCATTAAAAGGCCACAGGCAAAACAAGGAAAAAGGTCACAGGAAACATTCTGATCCCTTCTAGAGCAAGCCAAGGAACCACTTTTCTTTTCAACTCAGGTCCAAGTTCATTTTCAGCCTGAGAGGCGTCTCTTCTCCAGGCAGTACACTAATGTTCTACAGCAAGAACCTTTCAAGGGGTGAGAGTTGCCATTGATTCAATCAGATTTTGCCTCCTTATTTTTTCATGGTTATGGAGTCATTTCCACCACTTGAGTCCTCCTTAATCTCTCATTTCCTTTACCATACTGGAAATAGTCTCATCTGATAGGTTTAGTCTCTTAACAGACAGTCTCCATGAAGAGACTCCTCATCCATGGAGGTCTGGCTTTATCCTACAGCCTCTAGAAATTCTGCAAACTAACAGAAGACTCTGAGGGGGTCTCTTTTCCCCACAGCTCTAGAGAATATTTCAGTTCCTATGTTGTCATTTAGGTCAGCACACTGAATGCAGGGGCTTACATTCATCGTAGTCCAAAACAGTAAGTGACAAACTTGTAATCAGCTCTATTTATGGAAAGCCATGGGACTATAAGCAAATACTGAAAATTAAGCATACTGGTCACACTGCTGTTTCACTCTGCTTTCATTTGCCAGTGGTCCTGCATTATTTCATCCCTTGTTTAATTTAACACAGCAAAATTCCTCTTGCAAGTTGGAATACACTAATCATTTCAAACAAACTTCCAATTATATAAGCTAAGGATTGTATTTTCACAAGTTTTCTGTTTAAGATAAGGCATTTGCATGTTTATTTATTCAAAATTCATGTTCAATTTCAAATGCACAAGTTTGTGGAGGAAAAAAAATTTTTATAACTTTGGCAAAGAATGGTTAGTTTCTCCACTGACAATAGAGTAAACAGAAAAATCTTAATATTTTTCCCCTCTTTCTCTGATCTGCACCTCAAGTTCAGAGTAACTGCCAAAAATTATTTCACCACATCCAAAATCCCACTTAAATTGCAATAATCTTACTTTACTGTACTGCTTATCTGCTTACCTGATGTTAAAAGAAAGGGTTGTTTAACCTAATCCTCTCATCTTTGAATCATGACAGAATATCAAGCCAAAAACCAGTCCGTTGAAAACCTGAAATAATTTATAATTGGAAATGCTTCTCTGCATACATCATTTTCTCCTCAGAGATCAAGGAAAAACAGGCAGAAAGGCAGCCTTGTTTCTAACAAATTATGCCCAAACTATCAGAACTCAAATGATGTCTCTATGGAGCACTGTGTTGATTTTCTTATATACATTTCTGGAGCGAATATTTTGTAACAAGGAACTTAATATTTCCTAAAACATCTGCGTGTGTTTTTGCAAAACCAAAAAAGGCATAAAGATGTCAACGAAAACAGTATTTCTTGAAACAAGCTTATATTTAATCGTGTTATTTTCAAAGAATAGGTGTGACAATAACAGAAGTTGAAAATGGTATTAGAAATCAGCTGGGAAGTGTGATTAGACAGCTACGAGAGATTTTCCCACAAAATTGAAGTTTAGAGAAAGGTTTCCTTCACGTGGAAAAAAAAAAAAAAGAAAAAGAAACAGACCAGCATTGTGAAGCTACCACATCATATTCATATAAGCAGGTTCATTAAAATTATGCTTAAAGTTTTCCAAATATTTATCATCCTAGATAAATGCTCTCGCACAGGGTTCATGGAAGACCGAGTTCCCCATTTTTTCGAAGCACACAGTGCAAGCAAGCCCTTCTCTAAGGAGATTATTGTCTGCAGGAGAGCGGGCAGGATATGGGTCATGATCCCACCCCACCTCACCTCCATGTGTTAAGCAGTACAGATTTACTGCCACATCAAGAGACTCACAAACCATGGCAGCTGTGGTGTCCTGAGACACTGAGGCCGATGTCTAGAGCTCGGGTTAAGAAGCTCCTGATATCCCTTTGCCAGCGCTCTCCTTCCTCCCACTGTTCTTCAGTTCCCTTCTCTTTGCTGCAGCGAGGCCACTGTTCTGAAGCCACACTGTGAATCAGATGATTGAAATGGCCCAGATTAAACATGACCTGGTTTGTGTTTGGAAAAGGTCTGGAAGGGCTTTGTAGCTTTAATGGTAGTGGAAGGGGAAGAAAAAGTAGGAGAGGGAACTTCAAGCTTTGTCTGGAAGTGTTA
This sequence comes from Pipra filicauda, assembly GCF_003945595.2. Lineage (NCBI taxonomy): Eukaryota > Metazoa > Chordata > Aves > Passeriformes > Pipridae > Pipra > Pipra filicauda. The sequence continues at coordinate 5,106,128 of NW_024104387.1, read as the reverse complement.
CCTGTGTAAATTTGAACTGGACAATTCAGAGCCAGAATATTTCTGCATCTCCCATTTCTTTTACAGTTCCCTTCCAGCACTGTGCCTTTCTGCAAAACAGAGGGAGAAGAACTGATTCAGCTGATCATCACTTCTCTGTTCTGAAAGGCCTGATCTGGCCTGACACAACTACAACACATCTCCACAGCAAGCATTGATCCAGCTCCAGCCCACTCCACTTCTAGTATTCTTTTGATATTAATACCATTTTCATACCTCTGGCTTTAGGTAATGTCACACATTTCAGGCATAAAACATGCTAGAGTTCTGCAAATCTCTTACAGCAGAACTTACATTACCCAGATGTTTTGGGTGTTGATCAGCAAGAGCAGCAGGTCTCAGCGGAATTCTATAAATGAAAAATGGGAACACAGGAAAAAAACTGAATCTACAATATCAGCATTTATGTCAGTGGGAAGGCAGAATTTTTATATTCTTCATCCAAAATGCATAAACCTGGAAAAATTATTCAACTGCTAACTTACAGAAAACTTGTTTAACTAAAATTCCAATTTTAGAAAGCTCTCTTTCTAACCTAGGGATGGTTTCATAGCCTCCTGCTTCACTGGGTTTAAGATTCCCTTGGTTAGAGATTTCTCTAAGCTACTTCCCTTTATGAGCAGTAGACTGCAGTGGAATAATTTCTCTGCAGTATTTCTTTAGTGAAAAGGTCCACAAATTGATTTTTCAGCCTTTGCCCTCCCAAGATACAAATTCAAATATACATACTATCAGTGAAGGTCTGGCTTGTGTATATGTTGTTCCTCAAGTGGCTTTACAAAAAGGCAACATAAACAAAAACATAAAAAAACCCCATAAATGTGTATTAATGATAAAATTTACATTAAGAACTCACAGAAGCATTGGGGGGTTCCATAAAATTTCCAATAAAAACTCTCTGAATCTTGAAAAAGATCCCACTCTGCTATACTGGAAAACCTGAGAAGATTGAAAGTATTTCCTCCCTCATAAAATAACAGGAGTTAGATCTGTTGTTCTCTGGGAATCCCAAATAACCAAACATTTTGCTGCTATATTGTTAACACTGTAATATTTTTACAAATCCTCTTGTTCAATGAATGCTCCATACTCTAAACACTTCATCCTGCCCCTATGTTATAGGAAAGAGTGCAATCTCAGAGAAAACCAGGACTCAAACAATCAAAAGAAATTTCTGGAATGGCACCTTGAAATGAAGCCCACAGGTCAAATACATTCCCTCAAGAAAAAAATACCTGTAACTGTCAGTTGCATTCTGCTGAACCTCCTGACTGCAGCCTGGAGAGTTGATAAAATCTGTTAAGGAAATGCCTATTTTTAAGCTAAACAGCTATGACAACAAAATGCTTGGAGATATTTTCAATATACATGACATTTTCTTCACAAATAGAACTATTTGTACTCAAAAGCGAAAGAAAAAAAAAACATTTAGTTCTGGATGACTTGCACCAGATACTTTATTTTGAAGTAAATGTAAAATGCAAATTAAATTCCTATGTTATTACGCGTAAGATTTTCATAGTGTAAAAGACATCCCAATTTTACATAGCTCTGAGCATCATCCCAGAGAGAGTGTGTTGAAAAGTGGCTCTCTGTGCTACTGCCCACTAATCTAGCCCTCACTGTGATTTTGGCCAAGTCATTCTCCCTTTTTCTCTCTGGAAAGTGACTGAACCCTCCTACCTGCAAAAAAATGAGATCATAATGAACACATATTTAACATCACAAAGAACTGGTGTGACTTAGTGCAGCATATGGAAAGCCATTTGCAGTTCTAGAGCACTAGCAAATGCTAAGTCCCATTTTTTCCCTCGTACAGAACATGAACTAGTGACCTGCAGAACTTGAGAAGAGAAATATGTGAGGCCACAGCTGTGGGCACCCACTGTTTCAAAAATTTTGTATGCCATAAATAATTATAACTGGCACTTTGCATCTTTATGACCCACTTTTTTTCACCTGATAGTCAGCATGGTTCGCTGTCTCAAAAAGAGCATGTGTTTGTAACTTGGAGTTTGCTGAAATATCTTCCAGTTACAACAGCCTCTATTTGCCTGAATTTGACAACTCTTACAATGTGACAACTTACTGAGTTGAAATACATCAGTCACTTCAAATAAGCAATTCAATTACATAAGATAAAGATTGGATTCTTACAAGTTTTCTTTTTAAGACTGAGTATTTGCATGTTTATTAATCTTAGATCAGAACTTAAAGCTCTGTTTGAACCCTAGGCTGTCAATCCTTTGATACACAGTAAAAAGCTCTTTGGTCTCTTCACTCTTTGAACTGCAACAGCAAAACTGAAGATTTCAATGGGATAATTTCTTCCCCTCTTCTTTGAGATCAGAAAGTTATTTCAAAACTTGCTAATATTTTTTTCTCATTTTTTTAAGAATTTTTGCTTATTCCTCTATAAAGCATTTTACTAAGAGAATGTTGATTTTGTTTGAATGTTGATTTCCCTTGAAATATCTCTCCCACTGGAGACAGCAGCCCCCTCTTGCCAGAGAAATTCTATGCTAATAACATTTAACAGTTTTCTTTTTCCACTGTGAATTAGGAAAATTATTTCCACTATATCAGCTCTCCTTAAAAATCCTATAGCTTGTGGAGATACATATCCTTTCTGGCATACCCCAACCTATTCTGGACTCAAAGTACTAAATATTCATCCCATTTGAGCCCTCTTAAGGACACTGAGCTCTGTGCATCCCTTTTTGCCAGGCAGGAATGCAGATACCTCAGTACTAGAGATGGCTTTTGTCAAAAAAAGTTTGGCATTTTTCATACTTCCAGCTACACAGACTGAACTCTACCCCCAGACCAGCATAAACAGGAGGCAACCCCCAATTTAACCATGTTGACAAATTGCAGGCCGTGAGAAGCAGCTGACTCCTGGCTGCATTTACACTGGGAAATTCAAGTATGTTTGACACAGTACCTTGTTGGTACAGAATTAGCCTGGTTTGTGACAGTAAGAGATTTAATCCATGAGGAGAGTTGAGTCCATAAAAAAAAAAATCACTGTTTAGAAACACTGTCAGGAACACATTTCCTCTAGTTAAACAGCCTCTGAAATAAATAAATACAGAATTACAAGATGGAAAGATTATACAGTGTTCCTTTCATGGACTATCAAAGTAAGGGAGAAACTAAAGTCATGCTACTCACTTGCCTACCACCAAATTGTCTTCTGACATTTTCTGGTTATTAAGTGTTGCCAGTGTTCCCGATAGTAATCCAAATTCCTGTAACTGCTTTCAAAAGTTTAAGGATTTAAGGACTCCACACTGCACAGAGGCTCTCAAAAGGCTGTCTGAGTTTTACATTTCAAGCCTTGAGGAACAGAAATATAATCCTTTACAATATTTAGCATTCTTTTAGTTCTGCCCCGAGATTCTGAAGGGAATAGCAAATAAACACAGAAGGGTCTTTCACAAACTTTCCTTCACTTTGCAAGTGAACTGTCTCATTCAGATCTCTTTCATTGGTAAGCCCCAGTAGTCAAACCTGTACCCTATTAATAAATTCACTGTGATTTCTGCAATATCATTAGATGCCAGTAATTGCCCAATCTACAGCCATAGGTGCCCTAAAATACTGTGAACCCCACTGGTATCTAATTATTTACCTGAAGCCAAATTCTATTGTTAAACCCATGAAAACCTTTTTCCAGTGCTAATTTTCACTGTAAGTATTTGTTATGGCAAATAACCAAGCTGCTGATCTTTAGTTCCCCTCCCCACTAACAATTATTTTGACTCCAGGACATCAAAGGCTGTGATTTAGAGACAAGGGGAGCATATTAAATATATGCATAAAACCTGGTTTTAAAGCACCAGTACTCTCCAATCAAGCATTAGTTTAACCAGGTGAGAAAAACAGGAAAAGAAGGAGGTTTGTTTGACCAATTAGAATTAACCAACGCTTTTTAGATATTGCATGAGTAATAGTCACTGTACACCAAAAAGTTTGCAAACCAGAATTTAATCCTAGATATTGGTAATTATTATTGAAAGACTGCTGATTTCAGGAGAATACTGCACTCCTACCAAGAGCAGGCAAAGAAAAATGATGTTAAATTAGTGAGCTATAGGGTAAGGTATGAATTATTTACCAAGCTTGATTCACATGCATAATTCTTCTCAGTCAAGCATGCAAATCAGATCAGAGAATTCCACACAATCATCTGATTACTAATTTCATATCCAATTACTTCATCAGTGTTGGTAGCTGCATTATTGAGAAGTACAGATCTGATAATATTCCTGTTTACATATTTTACAGACAGCTAGTACATTTTTGGAGTCTGTGCAGATAATCAATGTAGAGCCTTTTATACTTCAGATATTAAGATAAGGCCATATGTTCATAACAAAAGTTTTCATCTCACTGTAGAATACCTGTGGTGTGTAAGGCATAAATGGTAGTGTTACACATCAGAGGGATTTTTGTTAAGGTCAGAGAGAATACTTCAGCCTTTGTTTGAGAGAGGGTGGACAACAAATGCAGAGTAGCCTTTTACTTAAGTCCTAACAATTGCTACCATTAAGCCTAAAGTAGCAATCAAATTGCTGCTGCTTTATTTGATAGATTGCTAACTAAGTCCCTTCTGAAAGGTTTTTTAGCTTCCTGTGTAGGTAGAAACTCAAGAAAACTGTATTCAATATTCAGAATTTCAACCGATGGTTATACTCAACACACAGTTCTTATTTGCAGTTTCTATGACTACTGGAGCAGCACTAATTCCTTCAAATTAAAAGGAAAGAGAATTCAATTTGTATATTTAAACAAGAACAGGCACAATTTTTTTTTAAAGCTATTCCAGCAGACAAAGCATATATACTTCTACACATATATCTCCACTTGAAGATGGAGACATGCATATATATTCAATTTCAAAGATTTAACAAAGCAGAGAAAAGCAGAATCAATTTTAATACATATTTTTTATGCAACATTAGGAAATTGTAGCCAGTATTGAAAGAATTCTACTTTTATCTTTTAAAAATGTTCACTACAAACCATGTGAATTTCTTTAGTTAGATGAAATGAAACAATCAAAAGAGCAGCATAAACATTGTGTTTCTTTGTCAAAGAATTGCCTGTGCATCCTATATGATTACAAGGCTTAGGATATTTTTTTCCTGTGTCACTTACATCTGTCATATAATTTGAACTCCATGCATCTAACACAAGGAAGCATTAGTGTATATATATGTGTGTGTATATATATATATATATAGCTGTTGTAGGATTATGACTCAGTTTATTGGTTTCAGTGGTACTAGTCATATAATTTGTGTAATGTCTTTTTTAGTAACTCCAGTTCCTTTAAATATATTGTGGTCTTAGCCACAAAAAGTCTAATGACACCAGAAAAGCACACTGCCAGAATAAGCAAAATTCACCATACCCACTGAAGGTATTTCTAAATGAAGAAACTAGTTATTTTTTTATGATATTCGTATACCTTTACTTGGCTTTAACCTATCAGCTTTTAAAAAACATTTAATTTTACTGCATTTTAAGCATATACCTGTGCTGGTTTCACAATCAAAACAATCCCTCAGACAAAGATAATCTGAGGTACAAAAATTACCCCTTGGTAAGTCTCATTGCTGTGCACCTGGGCAGCCACAGAGCCCCTGCCAGCCAGGCAGCCATCACACAAGACAACTTGCAGCCCTGGACAGCCCTGCACAGCTGCTAGCTAGGGAATGACTTCTGGATAACCATGGAGCCTCCCAGCAAACCAGCTTGATGTCCTTGTTTCATGCCAGCTGGCTCACCTGTCCAGTCTCCATTCAAATATTGATGGAGTGACATAAAATACACGTCTGTAAAATCAACATTTTTTTCCAAGGAACTGCTGTTCTGCCAGAAAAATCGGAACTGGGTTTAAAATTAAGTACTGGAAAATACATTAGGAATTAATTTTATGATTTTAATCAAAACATTACTGAATCCATCCTTTTTCCTCTAGTAATTCTCTCATCACAGCTTTCCTTTGTATCAAATTACTTCTTTTCCTTGAAAAGCCCTTCAGAGGGAGCAGGAAATACAAAAACCATCTTGTAAGGCACATTGGAGGAATGTTCTCTGGGTTCAGTGAACACCCTATATTAAACATTATTTTACAATCCTGAGTCTCACCAGGTACTTCCATATATATCTTAAGAGGCACAAAAAGCTTTCCTGGCACACAGTGAAAGATATTTTCCTCTTTATCAACCCCTCAACTCTCAGTTTCATGTGTCAGTTGGGCAGCTGTGTGGAGACAGCTTTTCTTACCTTCTGGTTATCCCGAGGAAGAGAAACATGAAGGCCAGTCACCTCAAGAAAATGCAGTCATACCACATTTGACATCACTGCTCCACAGAATGGAACACTTCAGGGCCAGTCAGTTGTTCTGAAATCACTCCTAACACCGATCTGGGCAAGCTAAAAGCAAACAAAAAAATTTATTTGAAAATTTTAAGAACACATCACAATCATCACATTAGTTGAGAAACAGAAAAAAGGGAAAGCCCACATAATTTCCAAACACATGTGTACTTAAGTTAGATCACCAGGCTTCTCTTACTCTACAAGATTTAGTTAATATGCAAACAGATACTTCACATCATTCCTGGCTGAAGGCTGTGACACACATCCAGGGCTGGATGTGTGCCCTATGCCTTCCATCTACATTGACGGAAAATGGTTCAGACCAAGAAGCCTACCTTTTATCTATTTTTGGTAAAATTAAACCAAAATTCCTCTGTCTTCCATTCTTCTCCCTTTCCCATCTCCCCACCATTTAACATCCAAAAACAAGAGCAGGCTTTATGATTGTGGTCCATCTTTTTCCCTCACGTCCCACCTTACACTCAGTGATGGTGAGACAACATTCGTTTGAATCTTTTTGCTCTGTCTGATCTGATGGACAGAAAACATGGTGAGTGCACAGGAGAAAACAACATTCTCTTCACTTTACTGTGCCCATCCATCAGTCTTATTCCAGCCTAGATGGAGAAGCAGCATTTGGCAAGAACTGTCCATATGCAGTCTCGCCCTTGCTGTAGGTGCTCGAGAAGAAACTCTCTGCAAGTGACATTTGTAACCATAGTGTAATTCCCTACAACCTCCATAGACAATGAAGTATTTTTTCCCAACAAAAACAAAGTGAAAGCTTAAGCAACGAAATTTCCCTTTTTTTACAAATTATGTACTAATACATTGCTATGCTGCCATCAAGAACAATCAAAATATGGAAGTATATCTGCACATGATGACCAAGGTAATATGGCCGCTAAAATTTAGATATTAATCTTTTTTCCCATGTAATTCATACAAGTCAGGGGAAAATCCACACCTTCCAAAATACTTACGTTAAGTTTTTGAGCCTCAGTCCAGCAAACACCTATTTGCAATGATGGAATTGTCCCATTGATTTTAGTTATACACATTAAACATCTTTTGTTGGATTGGAAACTTGGATTTGTAACTTAAAAATCCCTTTCACTGGTTATCAAATAGCTGTTGGATCTGGCCATTCTTTGGAGATAAAGATAATCACTTGCTCTGGGGAAGAAAGTTGCTGGGTTTGCCTGCATCACATGTAATACATGAACCAAGTTAACACCATTCTGATTATGTTTCCAAGATACACACAAACACTTTGCTAGCACAGGCTTATCTCTGGCTCAAGACCTAAATATAATTAAGGCTCTAGGGTAGAAATGGAAGAGTTTTCTTTAAGCATTGCAATGGTAACACAGACTGTCAAGCGAATATGAAGGTAGGAATCTTGACAAATATGAAATACAAGAAGTTATTGGGCAATAATGGCATGTTGTAACCATGTCATGCAGCTTGTTTGTATGACAGCTCATAGAAGTTTTTACACAGCGAAGTCCCTTCCTCAGGAGTCAAACAGAATAAAACTGACTACTGATTAGAATTTGCCATCTTACTTAGAAATCTAAATAAGTTAATGTGAAAAGCACATATGTCAGTTAAAAATAGCTAGGTAGGTAATTTTTGGGATCCACCTATTAAAAGTGATATTATGCTTTATGCTCATTTCATTAAAATTAATATTGGAATTTCATAGGCAGGAAAACCTATAACTGTTCAGGAGAGGTAAAGAAACAAAATTAAATGCAAAGAAACAGTAAAAGGATTTGTGAAATCAATCAGTCAAATGGTTTATGTTAGGATAAACAATCTTGCCCAGTGTGAACTCAAAATGGCAGCTGACTTTAGTTGGCACAAACGTTGTTCTAAATATGTTTCAGGAGCATCAGGTGTTTCCTGTGAAGATTTGCTTCCACATGGCAGAATTTCATCTAAATCCCAGCACCATGGGCAAGTGTCCTCTGCTCCCTACTCCAACTGCTGAACCATATGTATGATAGGATTTTTCCCTGCAGTGCACTGTGAGGTGAATACCAGAAACAACTGCGCACCAAGACTTTCACATCCTGAATATGTGCAGAATACTTCCTTCTGTCACTCCTTGACCCACTTCACTGACAGAGACACCAAGAAGGGGATTTAACAGAGCTCCCCACCACAGTGCTGACTGTTCTGGACTTTATGAAAATGAGATGCTATCACAGATGGCTTTGTAAGGTCATTGCCAACGTCATTTCAGAAAATGAGATTTAAACTAAGTTACTTCCATGTTTTTACATAACATCTGACAGCCATAGGGTTCATAATGCATTTGCATGCACTCCTAAAAAAATTTTAAAATTAACACAGAATTTTGCTGTAGACAGTTAAGAAAATTTGACATCAACATCTTGAAAATGGTAGAGAAGAATATACAAAGCATCCTCAGAATTCCAACTTCTTAATTTTATTTAGCTTTTCTTATGAAGTCCAGAAAATCTGTTTTAATCTATTTACTTAAATGTCCTAGCAAAGAAAAAAATGATGAAAACTGTGTTATCTAGAGTTTTGTCATCAAATCTGGCTCCAGACAAATCCCTCCAGCTTATCTAGTCCTACTGAAACATTTATTATTGCTCTGAACATGAAAAAAATGGAATTCCTGATGAAGGGAACTCCCAGGAGAAAGCACTACAGAGAACAGAAAAATCCTGAAAATCCAAAATACAGATTATAACCCTGCACAGTAAATTTATAAATTGATAGGGACATTCTCACACTCCAGTGTATTTCATCAGTCCAGGGGAGTTATCTTCTACTACCTTAGAATAATTCAGCTCGCAAAACTAACTGGGGAATGATGGTGGAGAGATCATGCCATTTTGAATTATTGGACTGGAGAAGACATGAATTTACCCAACTGCAGTAGAAAATAATTACTGCTAGTCCATTTAGGATAAAATCTAATCCAAAATCTAAAATTCACAAGAATTTGCAGCTACTACAACTGACCTAACTTCTACAATCAATAAGGTTCTGAATACTGAGTAAACCTAGGTACTAAAAGGTTTCTTGCAAGTAACTATTGATATTTCGTCAGCTATGTTACAATCTGTTAGAACCTGTTTATTATGGGGTTTTCTATGCTATGATTATGCACTCTGCTTGTACTATCACCTATATTCTGAAGTCTGTGTCCTTTATATGTTTTCAGAGATAAATGATTCATTACTGTTGACCTTCATGGGGTATAGAATAAAAGGGTCATCAAATCACACGTAGTACTTACAGGTTGAGGCCAACAGGTCCACTCTTTAATGAATTATTCCAGCTCCAGTAACATATCAAAAACAATGTTTGCTATTTTTTGTTAAAAACACAGCCTTCCTTGGCTACCACAGTTACAGAGTGACTGAAGTGGAGCATGTTTGATGTTTTGATGACAAAGATGAAAACTGTAGGCAGGAAAACAGAAAACAAAAATAGAACTTCAGTTACAATTCCAGCTTTCATTTCCATTTCACACACTGATCATATTATTGGCCCTGAATGTGTCTTCGCTACTTTTTCCCTCCTTTCTTCTTTCCTTTAATTTTGTGGTCTGATTGCCCAAAGAGCTATTTTTTGACAAGACTTAGTTGTTTCTAGCTTCTCTTTCCAGGAGTCTGTTTTCTAAAATTAACAATAACAAGGAAAAGGCAGTGGAGTGTTGTGCTCATAACACACACAGGGTGAGGCAGAGGCTGAATGATAAATCCTTGAACTGAAGGAACCCACAAATGCCTGCCCAGACTTCCTTCGTGGTAACATTATACACTAAATAATACTACTGTTGAGAAATTCCAAATTGTCCCCACCATTATTTAGTTCAAGAGAGACAAATACTTTCAGAGCACCACCTTGTCTCTGGCACTATTACAGATGTCAGAATGGCAAACTGCCTCACTCAGAAAGGAAACCAGGACCACTGTTAGTGATAGATGAACTGAGGACTTCCAGGGAGTTACTTAAAACATATTGGCATTCTCAATAAAAGCAGTACTTAAAAATAGACTACAACTCCATGGGTCTAAAAAAAACAAAAAAAATGTTTGCAACAATTCCATTACTTTTTTTTAATTTCTCTTCGAGGAATTTATGAAGTTTATTTGGTTTTACATTCTCTACTGTTAATCATGAAAGCAAATCCATCAGACCTTTCAACATACAAGGTCTGTATTGTGTGATTTATGGAGAGATCATATAATTTTCATGCCAGAAGTGATCTCCTCATCTCAAAATAAGTATTTTGAGTGATCCTTGTTTCTGCTGAATCTTTTTAAGAACACCAAGGAAAGTTCTCTGTTGAAGTAAGTGGGCACAGTACCAAATGTCAGTGTAACCTCTTTCACTTACACCACCAGCCTCAGACAACGGCCTGAGCCATTAACAAGTTGCTACTTAACAGGCTGTTAATTTTAGCAATCGTGTTGCATATTAAAGGTCCAGAACAAGGTTTACATGAGATTGAACACAATCATTAAATGGAAAGCCACTGAAAATTACTGAAATTATATAAATCATGGACATGTGCATTTGTGACCAAAATTGAAGGCCATAAGAATAAGCAGAGGCGGTAGTAAAACCTTCTCTGATTCCTCTCCCTTCAATTTTGGTCACAAATGCACATGTCCGTGAACTTGCAGTCTGGCACAACAGAGTCATTCATATTTTCTTAAATGACACAGAGAATGAAAACATTTCTCCCTTTTATCACCTCAGGAACCATCACTGAATCTCTGATTCAGTAATCTTCAGCACCTTACTCCCTGATCTCCCAAAATTCCAGCTTCAGTTCAATTTTTAAAAAATCTGACACTCTCAGGGTATAAGAGATTCTAAAGAATTTTACCACTTAAGTTTAAAGCATTTAAAGCTTGCCTTATTGCTGTTTTCCATGGTTTGTTTTCAGCTGGAGACCATTTGTAATTAACATACGCCTGTTGTGATTAGGCTAAATAGTTTTACTCTCAGACTATTTGCAGGTTCAAAGTATGTAGAGGGTTTTCTTCTTTCTCAATCTCTTAGTATGAGACATATTTGTAGAACCAGAAATGGAAACACTCGTAAAGCTGCATTTGTCAGGCTCCCTCTCCCCTAAGCAGCCATGTATCTAAGGATGAAGCCTTATGCTGGAAAAGGCCCTGGGGGTGCTGGTCGACAGCAGCTGAACATGAGCCAGTGTGTGCCCAGGTGGCCAAGAAGGCCAATGACATCCTGGCTTGGCTCAGCAATAGTGTGGCCATAGGACCAGGGCAGTGATTGCCCCTCTGTACTCGGCACTGGTGAGGCCACACCTCAAATCCTGTGTCCAGTTTTGGGTCCCTCACTCTGAGAAAGACACTGAGGTGCTGGAGCGAGTCCAGAGAAGGGCAATGGAGTTGGTGAAGGGTCTGATGAGGAGCAGCTGAGGGAGCTGGGAGTGTTTAGCCTGGAGAAAGGGAGGCTGAGGGAGGACCTTATCTACAATAGTCCATAGAAGTTTATAAGAGCATTCACATTATTTCATTAATTTCTTCCTAATTGCTATACTTCAGTTTTGTACAGAATTGCTTGACATAGTGATGCTTGTCCAGAGGAAGGATTTAGTTTCCAGAAAAAGATGTATTTACTGAAGAAGAAGCACATTACCAAAACCTAGATAAAATATAGATTTCATTGATGAGATCTATTTTTATAAAATCCAAAATACTATTGTCTGCAATTCTTAAATTATTTCAGGAAGAGTGCCAACATCATAAAATGCAAGAAACAATAATGAGAACCCCTCTTGCCTCTGTGGTGGCACCATACATTATTTTTGATGAACGAGGCAGGTTTCCAAAACTTCTTTTCAGAAATTCAAGCCAATACTCAGATTGAATAAAATCAAACTTGGCTCAGTGGCAGGCACTTGCAGTCCAGGGAAAAGAGCCTGCAGATTCCTTTTCCTTTCCCAGGACACTTTTGCTTAATAGCACACACCCAGAGGACCCAGGCTGTTAGCTCACAAAGCCATCTGCTTTTTAATCATCTGTGGGAACCATACGAGTACTCAACTAAGTGCTATTCTCCTTTAGTCAGCTTCCTAGTCCTGGATTTCTTCAGCTTTTCCTTCAGGAATATATTTAAATCTAAGCAGTTTCCCATGTCTGACTTGCCTTTACTTAGTAATTTAGTAGTTTGAAGGACAGACAGATGAATTTTTTCTTTTAAAGAAAAGAGCTGCCAATAGTACATGTTAGGATGGTGAGCACAAAATAAACTTGTGATGCTCATGTCAAACAAATGAGAGCAAGAAAAGGCACACTCTACATTTGTTTCTCTCTATGCCACAAGAAAGAGGAGTCAGAATCTCTTAGAGATGGCAGTAAACGTTATTACTGTGACCTTTTGTTAATTCTCAACTTCAGCTGCTGGTCATTCCCTGTTCTTCTCATTTACAGTCTCAGTAAGCAGCATAAGGGCATGTGAGCCAAAAAACCACAAAACAGCCACTCAAAATACAGAATACTAATTTTTTTTAATTTCTGTTTAGAGTTCTTTAAAACCACATAGTTCTCCACTGGCTTTGATAGACAGTTGCTTTCTTCTACATCATTTTTTAAGTAAATTATCAGCAGGAACAGCATCTAAGCTATTTTGCTGTACCTCTGCCCTGCAACCTCTGTATGAGCTCACTTTCTGCTCAACAGGAGTACAAGTTTCCAGTGCAGATCTGCCACATCAATTGGACAGGACAGGAGGTATATTTTGCAACATGTGCCAAGAACATAAATAAATAAATTATATGATTTACCTAAATCTTTATTGTTCCTCTACCATTCTGACCTTGGTGAAATCATTAGATAATGAAATACAAGTCCTTCCTTTAACTTTGTTTTTTATCTTGCTATCTGATGACATTCAAATAAATTCTTTTCCATTGTTACATTTCATTTCACAAAATTTTTGTACTGCCTTTGTCCTTCATTTTTCCTCACATTGGTAAACTCTTAATGTGTATGAAAACAGAGCCTATTTGCTCAGCCCTACATACCTTTAACATATTAACTGAAAAAATCTGAAAACATAACTAAACCTATGGTTTTGTCTACAGATAAACACAGACTGATTTACAGTGATATATGTATGAAATAAGAAGCTCATGTTAAGTTTCTCAGAAGTGTACCAGGAGCAATGATTCACAAGCCAACAAAAGATGGTAAATATCTATATTTTTTCAAAAGGTGTAAACTGGTTGGGTTCTGAACACCCAGCTACAGTTTCAGTTACACACCATTCCATGAATCTGACCATAGAGTAGGAATGGATGAATTTTAAAGAGCTTAGGGAAAAGCATAAAAAATATTTTAGAATTATTAAGAATTTCAGTTTGCAAAGAAGAAAAGTTTCAGAACAGTTATGAATAAACTGCATTTTTTTCTTGGGTAAAATTTATATTATTAGCAAGGTTTAAACATAAATAACGTCTCTTTGAATGGTATTACAGTGATGAGTTACAGCAAGCAGTGGCAAATAGCATTACTTACTACTCCAGAATTCCCCAGATGTGCACTCCACACACCTACATTTTCTTTCCTATATTATCCTCAGTGTTCAGACAGGCCTATGGGATATATCCTGATATCCAAACAACATGCAGGTAACTAAGCTGCCACATGAATTTTGAATATTTTCATTTCTCAGCAGTGCCAGGAGCAAGACGAAAAATTCCAGATTAGAGTAATACAGTGAAAGTACACCAAAGGAAGACTGAGGGGACATTAACAGTGGTACACAAAGAAGGCATAATCTGTCTCAGAAAGGGCATTTTCCTTCAGTATCAACAAAATAGCACAAAACCAAATGACTCTTTTACATTTCCAAAGTAATACTGCACACCCTAGCAGGAACAGCCATTAAATGACTCCCTGCTGCTGTGACTGTGAGGGAAATGCATTCTTTCCATGTTATGTATAGACAATTGGACAGAAGTATTCCTTAAAATAACAGAAAGGTGAAGACATATACTGGTTTTAAGTGTATCCCAGAAACTTGGAATGGCTGAACACAAACTAAATTCAGGGCTTACATAAAAGCTTTGCCACAGCTCTATATTTCCCTTGAACAAATTTAATGCACATAGGACATTATTCCAGATCTATTGCTTTGTTACAGTCTTCATCCCTTAGAAAATAAGGAATAGATCCCAGTTCTTGAAAATGGTGAGAGACAATGCTCATTCTGACCATCTAGCTGTGGTCAGCTGAATTAGCACTGAAAAAAAGTCAAGTTTGTGTCATCCATTAAGCGTGTATTATAAAATATCATCTGCTCCCACAGACTGATTCAATGATAATTGTATTTGTTTCTCATCCAAATCTATAAGATTTGTCCAGAGGCATTGAAAAAAGGATACAATTTAGGATACACTATAAATTGTAAGGAGAGGAAGCAAGGAGAATTCATGTTACCATGAAATAAAATGGAAAATAAATGAGTCTGAAATAATTCAGATTGAAAAGGTATATGTGATTTTGCTTTTTTTTTCTTGCGAATGGTTGGGAATTTTCTTCGTTTCATGTCAATTATTCTTAAATTTCTGCTGCCATTACTGGCAGTGAGCAAGGAGCTGGTGCATCCAGACTGTCAACAGCTCAGAGCAGCAAGTTCCCAAAAAATCATTTTCAATTCTTAAGTTAAGTCTGGCTGTTACTTAGCTGGATAAAGAATTTTTTTTCATTTACCTTCTTCTTATTTCATCGTCTCTGAGGAACTAGTCATACGTGAATATTTGCAGAGTTGTATCATCTTTAATGAGGAATTGGTCTCTATGGGGCAAAGAAACAACATGAATTAGACAGGGACAAGCATGGGAAGAAATCTAAAGCTACCAGGAGTTTTAAATTGAGAATAAAAATCTCTCAGTCTGTACAACTATGTATCAAAAGTATATGTTGTATACTATGAAAGTCAGCTCATCATTAGATCTGTATTATACACAGAAGCACAAATTTATTTTTGCATAAACCATGGAGTATTGGATCTTACGTTTACAGATCACCAGAACTGAAAAATGTCTGCTTCAATTATCTCTCTGAGATTTTCTGCAGATATTTCATAACCCATAAATGTCACTTATTAAAATGCAATTACATCACCTCTTTGCCAACATCAACATTTGTGCTTATCAGCATTCCATTTTCTGTCCTGCTCCAATCCTTTTTTCTTTCCCTTTACTTTCTCTCTCTTATTCCTTATTGACCCACAAGACTGCAATAGTTCCCTGCACATTCACACCAACTTAACTTCAGCTGCAGTGCTACTCTGGGAATGAGAGTGGCAGAAGTGCTGGCACACAGCTCCTCTCTGGGGTAGGAACTTCTGGCAAGGACTGGAATACATAAGGGTGACAGCAGAACTCCTAATTGCTCCTACTATATCACTCAAACCCAGCTGTCAAAGTCCCCAAATTCTCTGGTATGTCTCCAAAATACTAGTCCAGATTTTGGAAGCAGAAGAGCCAACGAGCATGACAGCCAAAGGAAGCTTCTCTTTAGAGTTGTTTGTTCAAATACTGAGACCATGACTGCTACAAGCATAAAGGACAGCTCTGAGCTAACCCTGGTACCTTTACAGGACAGGGCACTAAAAAGCCTGAATGCCACCATCCATTGAGTCCCCTCTGCCTGCCTGAAAAGCAGAGCAAGTTCCTAAAACTGTGTGGTTTTGGAAAAAGAAAACAGCCCCAGTGTACCAGGAAACACACTTGTGAACAGCCAACATTTCTCAGTGGTGAAGTGTCCCAGTGTGCATTGTGGAGGCAGGGGAAGGGAAAACGGAGGGGAAGGGATCTACAGGAATTGTTACACTGTTTTTCCTGACTCTGCACAAGTTTTAGATTGCCCTCACTGCCCTCTCCTCACACACCCTTTGGGACAGACAACATTGACTACACTGCTTGAGAAACAAGTCACGTAGAGACCACATGCCTGCAGGCTGGTAGGTGTAATGTGAAAGGGAAGAAAACTTCCATTTCTGCAGGAAAGGGAAAGATACCAAAACTTTCAGGAGACAGGCTCATCCCAAATAACTGCTCTGTCAGTACAAACACTTTGAACTTCTGCACAGTAGAAAAAAAGATATTTCAAACAATAGGAATCTGCTTAGCTTTCAGTATAGGCAGTTCCCTTACATCTCAGAAGAATATTCTCATCTAAACAACTTCTAAAGATTTGTAAATTTTGTCACAGACACAGTAGGTATAGACAAACTACATCATTAAGACATTTTTATTCTGCAATAAACTCTGAGTATTTGATAAGAATTAGAACATATTCTATAGTTGATTGACTACATATGCTGTCAATTGATTGACTACATTGCCAATGTTACTCCAATGCATCTCTAATGCAGAAATACTTCTTAAAATATTCAAAAGCAACATTAAACCATGTCACATCAGTAACAAAAGCTTTTATAATAGACTAATTTCCCAAGAGTTTATGAATAGATGTTTGTATAGAAGTTCCAACTCCCAGGTCTGCCTCCTAGCAGTCAGAAGAAAATGTGAAGTTAAGCTACTCATACTTAATGTACTCAAATGCTCAGAAAAAGAAGTAGAAAATATGGAGAGCATGAACTGGATATTGGAGATGCTGATGCACTGTGAGAATGGGAAAAGCTGTTTTCAGGGCAGGTGAAATGCAAGAGGACACTTGGACCAGCTGCTCCACACTTACAACCTATAAGCAATCTTACTCATACCTGCCTAAATACTTGGGGATGTTTATTTTTCCTCCACAGTAGTAGCCAGTTTTATTGAATGGAGACAGATCATCTTCCAAATACCTAAAAAAAAAAGTGTCAATAAAAAATTTAATCTCTGCTCTTGTGCTGCAGTTATAACATGTTAATACTGACTTTATACCTTAAGAAAAGCATTAATAGTTTATGTTCTTAAGAAGCTGTTAATCAAAGATCTAGCTTCCATCAGCACAAAGCTAGCATTTGCTAACATTTTAGAAAGCATAAACTACTTTAAAAGATTTGATTCAGTCAAGCACTCATATGTGAAATCCCAGTTCCTTGGTGCCAAACTGTACAAACACACATTTCTTTCCACCAATTCCTAAATACGACTAAAAGAAGATACACATCTAGATGCCTAAAAGCCCCTTTGAAATACTGAAAACAATAATAGGAACCTTCCTGCAGGGATTGTTACATGTACTAGAGTATAAATATTTGACAGATTTTTTTTTTTTTTAGAATGTTATTCAGTTTTAGAGTAACTTGTTTTTCACATACAGCAGATGTTTTGATTTAACAGGGTACCACTTTATGCATTTAACCTTATTCTCTGTGTCTCAATGTCCATTTCTAAAAGGAGAGATTTACAGGAGAATTATTAAAAAGTTTTGGTTTCTGTCTTGTGGATAAAAAATTTATTTGGTAATACAGTATTACTAGATAATTTTTCCCATACATACATCTGTGTGCCTGCACACAGACCCAAACATTTATGTTTTTTTAAAGGCCCATTTGTCCATCAAGCTTGCTGTAGCTGCAGATGCCTCTCAGAGAACCATAAACAACCTGATAACCAAACCAGTATCATCAGGAGCTTCCTCTTACAACAGCTTTGAGAGAAAGCATGATCAACATAAAAGATTAGAAGCAGACTTAATCTTTCCTTCTTCTGATATTTGTTCATATAATCCCAGGCTACCTGTTTGTTCCTCTTTCCTGGATGTAGCTCAGGAGACGAGCAAAGCTACAGGAGCTCTCTAAAATGCTAGAATAGGGTAACTACAAAAACACAACTTCTGCCCCTTGTACACAAATACCTTTTTTTAAATTATTTTAAGAGCTTAAGCCCACAGCTTATGAAATTGTTGCTCTGAGAAGATCCCAAATCTCTGACACATCGAAGTATGTGCTGTTATTCAAGGGTGCTATAAAAATTCAAGGCAGAGTTTAAAACCTGAAAATATAAAATAAACCATACATTAACACAGCAATTCCCAAATCATGCATATTCGTAAAGAGAGGCTTAAAGATGAACCATCATCAGGTTCTCCTATGTTTACTTTTGCTAACCAGCTCTGATTGGTGGCAAGACATAAAGTGAATTCACCCGAAGTGAAACCATGGAATAGGATGCCATGAAAAGGCAGCAATCCAGAGTTGTCTAAGAATTAGGCCTCTAAAGAGTATCTCAGAAATTATGCTTCTCCTTTCAAAGATAGAATTTGTTCATGGGCAAACTGAGGAAAGAAGCCTTGTGTCAAGGAGCACCAAGGTAATAAGAAACAGATTCTCTGTCTTGATGTTCCTGTTCTGTGGATAAGCAAAGCATGAATATTTTGAGCTTTTCTGATCTGGTATAGTTCTGTGGCTTTGTACTCATTGCAAGGGTTTTAATTAAAAGAGAAACCAATTATATCTAACCCTTTGCCTACATTATCATTAACCTGCTTTCTTTACAAATTAAAGGCACTGAAGCAGAATTTTATTTTTTTAATGATGCTATTAATTTAATTCTCTTGGATCTTTTACCTTTCTTGCACAGATTAGTTGCCTGCATTACTTTTAGTATCATCTCTCCTGAGAGGTGATCCATTAGGTGAGTTATTTTAATAATGCTCGAGTGTGAACTTTCTGTTAAAGCTTCTGCAGCACTGGCAATCCCTACTGCAAGAGAAAAAGCTGGCACATCTAGATCTGGAATGGTGTTCAAAAGGATCCTATCAACTTAAAATTCATACTGAGCCACATCCAGGAAGTATGATTTTCTCTCTACTTAAACTAGAAGTAGAGACAGAAAAAGAAAAACCACAGAAGAAATGAGAAGAGTACAGGGGAGGAGGGAGCATGCAAGAATAAATGATGACTTGAAAGGAGATGAGCTGAGAACAGGTGGTGAGAACAACAAAATGGAACATAAGACAGCAGGATTGTGGAAAATACTGAAGACAACTGGGGAAAGAAAAAAACAAACCCCAAAACAAAACAGGGAGAAACTGGAATATAGAAACACAGGAGAAAGTTAAAAAATATTTCCTTGCATTGGCTATTTGTTGTAAGGGTATTTTAATCAAAATTAATGGAGGAAAGATGCATATCTGTGTCCTGTGGTCTGGGACTTGATGTACATGCACTGACCTACCTAAGGAATAAAGCTCTATACACATTAACATAGAAGAGCAAAGCTTGTCCTATGGGGTGTCTCAATACCCTTTCCTATTGATTAGTACTGTCACCACAGTGTTGAAAAGCTAAGGGATTTTTTTTGTTCTAATTTGTCCCACAGAATATTACTGTGCTGTTGGATCAAAGCTATTTCAAAACTCAGTCCCAGTTTCTTTCACTTCGGGCACTTGGAAGAAAATATGTACACTTGCAGCATTCCAAGTCCTAAAGTAATCCAGCTGCAATATGAAAAACAGAAATGAAGTATTCATATAATTTAAATGCAGCAAAGTTTCCATTACAATTCATTTTAAGAAGATGCTTTTGTTCACATAGGTTGGACTCGGACTTGATTTTGGAGGTCTTTTCCAACCTTAATGTGATTCTATATTCTGAAATCACCACCCTTTAGGAATTCCAGGACATTGGGTGTATTTACACTATCAAGCAGTGAGATGCCAAGGAGGGCTGGGGGGTTGATGTCCTGCACTCCATTATGGTTCCAGGACCCCGTGTCCACTCTGTACCTTTGCCCACAATGAAGTTCATGCCACTTGCCCATCCCAGGCTCACACCTCCAGCAGGAAGGAAAACACACTACACTTCAGTGCATACAGCAAGTCTTGTGCAGGCACAATGCAAATTCATACCCAAAAGAACTCTTTGAGCTCACATCACTCCCCCAGTGACCTGCAGTTCTTCTCCCAGCTCTCAGCATCACGGACAGTGCCATCAAAAAGGCAGAGGCTGTGCCATTTTGACAGCATGCCCAGCACAACTCTCAGCCTGATTTCTGTGAAGAGAGGTGGCACATGTCAGTCTGAGTGACAAGTCATCCAAAATTTTGAGTATTGCTCTGACACCAATCCCTTCTATGAGGTTTAACAAATGACTGCTTTGGCTTTCTCCTGGTAAAAAGTGAGAAGTTATTCCACAAGAAGGAATACAAGCCAGTAGAAAGTACATAATGACATTAATTCTGAAGATACATCTTCAGAAAATGGCAACTTTCTTCTTAGTTCTGTATTATGTCACACACTCAGAAGTCTTTCTGTATGCAGAAGGACCCATGGACATCACTGGAGTATTTTCTTGTAGCAGTAAAAACTTTACAACAACCATGTAGAGGATAAAGCAGGATAAACTTCCAGTAGGATTACACTAGCAGTTGTAACAAATCAGGACCCAAAGACACATAAGCCAGGAAGAGGTAAAAGCTTCCGAGGGTCGTGCAAGTCTCAAAGTTGAGAAAAGTCCTGTCAAGTCTAAGCACTGCTGTCACATATTCTGAAGACTCCCCAGGAAAAGAATTGGGCTGGTTTCCTGAGTCTCTTCTTTTCAGTGCATATTACAAGATACTGACTTAGATGAGCTACCTTCTTCGTTTTCCCTCTGGAACTACTAAGGATGTGCCAGTGACTACAAGATGTTTCTTAAAAGACTTAGAGTAAATTCCTGGTCAAATATTAAGCTTCATTCATTTTCTTCCTGTGGTTCTTCTCAAAAGAGGATTCTGGAAAAAATCTTTTGGGAAACATGATAAAGAATATGCAAGTATGAACAGAGTTGATAAATCATTTATGAAAAAAGTGAAGCGATAATGTTCCCAAGTGTGAATGCAAGAAGCGTTTCAATTAATATGTGAAGCATAATAAATACAATCCATTTTAAAACAGACAATTAGACAACTGCCATACCCAAGGAAGTGGGAAGATGTGATTTATGACTGGCAGAAAGCAAGCAACTCAGTGGTTATTCAGCTAGTTTTCTTAGGAGGGAAATTTCTCGGTGAGAAAATAGAAGTCTGCCTACCTAATATGATACAAATCAATAGATGAATTCAAGATTCTTGAGAAATAGCCTCAAAGTTACTGACAAATACCACATGCTTTATTAAATAATGAACCATGCACTTGTCTTCTTTCATCAGATGAGCAGACTGATGTTCATCATCTAATACTGTCCACCCAGAGCAATCCAGAGACATGGATTGCTATTTTTATTTTCAGAATTGCCTTTACTAATAAAGCATTTTTTCCACAGGGAGTAAACAGAGTAATGACAGTGTCACAGGAAGCTCATTCTGAAGAAGCTCAGGCCTTGCAGTCCCAGAGGAAAAGTTTCAGCACACTCAACAATCCTGCCAGTTCAGTGCTCTAAATGATCCAGCCCATGATGTCAGGAGGTCAGGTTAACTCCAGTTAAAAGAACTGGCCTTTAAAAAGTTTTGGCTGCTTTCAAAGGCAAAATGAAGCTTTTAGAGTTAAAAATTTATCACAGAAATTGATGTGTGGTTACCATCTTCGAAACTTCTTATGCTTAAAGGACATTCAGGAGTTAATTGCTTGCACACTCACCATCAATTCTGGTCACAACTAATGAAAGACTTCATATTATAACATTGGCAGTACATAATAACAGCTGCCCGATTTCTATGGATGGTGTCACATGAGTGGAACCCTTCCTGTCTTTAAATATCTACTAAATGGTGATTTTTACGGAACATAAATTCTTTGTTGGGTATTTTAGTTTTGCATGTTTAAGAATCATTAATATTCACTGAACTTTACACAATTAGTCATGACATTGTATAATTAGTTGCCCTTTGCATTACCCCCGACAGACGTTCCGATCTTGCACACATTAAAACATTCAAATAAACCACAAGTGTATGCATAAACTTCAAGCAATTAAAGGGATTTTGTTCAACTTTCAGTCCTTTGTGAGTAAAACTAGTTAACTCAACTAGCAAAAGAACAGGAATCCAATGACAACCTAGAACTGGGACTAGTACTTTGCTAATGTATTCAAATTCTGAGGTTTGAGAGCAAACAGCATGATCAAGGTCTGTTTAAACCAATAAGAGATTGTCTTCTTCCTTTAGAAGCATTTTAGGTCTGGCTCTATATTCTCTGTGTAGAATGAAAAAGCCCATTTCTTAATTTAGAAAAGAAAACGCTGTCTCTAAGCAGAACAAAATGGAGCAGTCCTCTACATTTACCACTGAGAATTAACTTGACAGAAAGACATTAATGATTTTACTAAGAAAGCAATAAAACAAGACAACTGTAGATTAGCAATATTCAAGCAGTAGTAGGCCTAAAAATGCTTCTACATTTTTTTTCTGTAAGGTGCATATCTGCACTGTACAAGCACAAGCTCTGTAGTCTGAGTTATTCAAAACTGACTGAGCCTCCTTTCAGAAGGAACCTCCCAGGAACCTGATAGAAAATCAGGGACAAGATCACACAAACAGAATTGACCTCTTTACTGCTTACAATTCATAACTTAGCTACAGTGTCAAATAGCAAATCAGACTTAAATAATGTTCTTCTTATGAGGATTAAGCAAATGAGTAAGTATAATTAGTAAAACTATAATTATCAGCTCAATGTTCCCATTACAGCAATAAAGAGAGAGTGCCTGTAGAATAAATTCCAGTTTCCTTCCTTCCAGGTTAACCAACCACTGGAAAAAAAGAAAAAAAAGAGAAAACCATGAATAATTCAAGATTTTACTTGCTTTATGTAAAAAAGGGCCCTGCATGTAAATTCAGATGAATCCCTCATTCACTGAAAAACCAACTCATTTCCTTTCAGAATAGCAAATGGAGAAAATAATTTCCTTTTAGATGACTGCACTGTATGCCTATTTCACATCCTGTTGAACACACAGTGAAGAATTAACTGGCATAAACATCTCAGCCCCTTACCCTGAAGGTGTGAACAGCACTGTTAACAGCCTTCTCCATCTCTGATTTTGCTTTTTTATTAAGTAAGCATTCTTGCAGAGACAAGATTGTCAAAAATTAGACAGCAGAACTTATCAAACAATAGATGAGGATAATTAGATCACATTTGAATACCACTTTTTGTAACTCCAGTGAAAGGAAAGGAATAGAGTGACAAGATCTCTGATGCTTTTGTCCCTGAACCTAATTCCATTAAGTCATTTACTCCTTTTCAATCAGCTACCAAAAGTAAAATGGAACGACATCGCATGTGATGTATCGTCATCTTAGTTTTATATTTGTCCTGAAAAAGTTTTACAACATACAGGAAGGAAAGCAGCAGAGAACTTGCCACTACATCCTGGTGTCCTTTTGCAGCAACCACCACATTGAAACAGGTGTGCACATGATCTGCTCTACATCCTGTCTCTGACAGCAGATCTGGCCAGCTCCATCAGAGGCAAGTGCAGAAGCCTGCCCAGTCAGGATACAGTATTTTTGCTGAGGAATTCTTCAGTTCACATCTCTGCAGGATTTTACATTAAGAACAGACGTCTCATGATGCCTTAACTGCTAAACCTCCATGCAAAGGGTGGATGCATCTGTCAGTGTGAGAGGCTGCAGCACACCAAGTGCCCTTAGGGGAGAGTTAACCCTGATCTGACCATGGAAACCCTTTAAGGCCACATCATTCTCTCAGTCCCAATGGAGATTTGTCTTCTCCATGTCTACAATTCAAGTTGATTCTAGTCATGTCCAATAACCCTTACTTCCATCCTACAAAACTAGTCTTGCTTCCAAATGGATGAGTCTTGTCACTTCTGTTAGTTCTAAGTGTATTCAGGAGTATGGTCTTGTTTGCAAACAGTCTGAATCAGGGTCAGAAACTCCAAAAGCTCAACTTTTCTGAGCATCCTACTGGTGACACAATCTCATACATGTTGCTGCAGCATTGGGATGCATGCAGGATCCAAGATTACATACATTTTAGCAGCACAGGGATAGAGAGACATTAATTCATTCATATTCTTACTTCCTTTCCTTGCAGTCACTACAGTTTAATTTTTTCTCTACGACATTTAAAAATATCTGGATTTTGGACAAAATTCAACTTTTCACAGTCATGATTTTCATCTGGTTTGCAAATATCTGTACTCACATGAACATAAAAAGTCAAACACATGAAACAGTTTCCTAACTAGAGAATTCCTTGACATAAAGGTTGTCATCTGCATTTTAGGACAAAAATAACATATGGTGGAGCATCCCACCAACATGTCTTAGCAAGTCTCCAGTTCAGAATGAGTAAAACCTAAAATGGGCTTCCTTATTCAGAACTAAGCCATTCTATCCTGGAATGCAAATCCACAGGTAGTATCTCAGAGTATTTTGCCTGTTGCTAATTGACTGCAATGGGCTAAGTCAGGTAAACAGCAAGTTCCAACAACAATCAACAGCACTTATAAGGTTTCTATTTTTTGTTTAAAACCAAACAGCAGAAAATCTGTTTTGGCACTTGAAAGAAGGTCAAAGAATACTTTAACAAATGAAGATTAAGGGCTCTCATCCCTTTAATCTCCCCCCCCAAAAGTGTTGCAGGCAGGAATGACAGAGGACTCCAGCACACACAGATCAAGCGGCAGCTTCTCCAGGCAGGAAAAGGCAGACAGTACACAACCCATTTCCCAGTCAGGATTTTACCTGCATCACAGACTGCTTAGAAATGCCACCACTGTAGATAATGAAGAAATGGTGGCTGCCCAGGAAAGATTCCAAAAGCTTCCTGTTGTAAACTGCCTGCAGTTGCCCCCTTGTGTATCCTCTGCTGCTCGCTGTCAAACGCTAATAGCCTCCATCCCTTGAGCTATACATAAAGTAGGGCAACCAAAAATTCTTGGCACATTAACAGAAAGAAAGAGTTCTAGATACCCTAAAATACAAAGTGGGGGTGGAGGGAGATAAAAAATATAAATTCCATTCACTTGTTTCTGTTGCTTTTCCTTCTACATTGTTTAAAAGAAGAAGTCCTATAGAGGCACACGTGCCAGATATTTTTTCCTATCAACACACCAGGCAGTCTCCAGAGCATAAATGGACTGTTCCTCCATTTCACCCGTAGAGCTAAACAAAAAGGCCATCTGCTCCTGGATTTGACTGACTGAACTCGAGCTGCAGTGAGTCACATGTTCCCTACACTCGCTGTGGGGCTGTCAAAGTAGTGATTTCTGCCTGTAATTTTTTACTTTACCCCATGACTCCATGGGATGGGCTGTGCTTAGCTCAGCACGGGCAAGTATATATGCAGTAGGAAAGGGAATGGCATTGCAATTTTTGCTTTTCCCCTCACTCCATTAGAAAGCAACCCTCCATTCAAATGGCAGCCTGTTAGAACAGCATTAGAATTCCTAAAAGAAGAGAATCAGTTACTATAGGCACATTGGCTGGGCCAAAGCAAAAGAGAAAATCCAACTTACAAGGCTACAATCAATTTATACACCCCCAAGAAAGATAAAATACCTAATTTATACTCAGGTATGTTCTCACATACTCCAAAGTATAAGTGACTTGATACTTGCCTTTAGGCATAGATTCACAGTCCTCTTGTGCCTTTTGTATCAGCTTATAACTGCTGAGGGTGGTGATGGCTGGTGATGCACCTTCACTGTGGTGCAGGGCCTTGCATCAGTCCACTCGTTCACTGAAAAGAAAACAGTGATACAGAGTCAGAATATTTTCTAGCACTGTGTTTTTATTTCCCCTGTACAGAAAGACTTAGAAGCAGCACATGGGCAATCCCTTGCAAAAGCCTCAGCTTTGGTGTTTGTCCTCGCTTTGTCAGATTTCTGTTTTAGACCCTAAATTTCTCCTCTTGGAATTGCCCAGACCAAAGTTACTCATCTTGACATATGTACCCTGGGCATAACTGTTCTTCAGAAAAAGGTAGGTCTGCCTGGAGCAAGTTTTTGCCTGAAGGAAAGCATTTAACCAATGCAAATTCTCTTAGTGATCAGCAGCATATAATTATTCTGTGGGTTCCTGCACATGAAGCCATCTGGATTTAACTCTCAAGTAAGCTCCAGAGTGAGGTCTCATTGTTCACAACTTTTTTGGCTTTTAGACTGAGCATTTACTGTGGAACTCACACAAAAAGTCTCATCTGACCATTTAAAAATAAATAAATAAAGCGTTAATTTTTCTCACACTAACTCCGCTTCCTTTTAACCAAAACAGTTGTGAAACTCCTGTGCCAGAAAAGAAAACACAAGAGCAAAGTTAGAGAAACATAAGAAAAATGAGTTTATTTACTGAAGGACAGAATCATACGTTTCAGGAAAAGAAAGGGCCTTCTGGGTCATATACGTCATATCCCTTGACAGCAGGATGGTTGCTCATGGTCTCTAATGTGCTTTCATTGATTTTTTTCTCTTTTTCAATACTCCAGAGAGACAGTATCTCATCATACCCACTCATGATAAATTCCCCTTTGTCCACTTAATTTACTGCAGACCTGGAAACCATTCCCTAGTGTCTGCAAACTTTCCCTTCATTTACTATGTTATCTTTAAAATAATGTAAATAAAGCTCCTTTCTTTTCTGGTTGTAAACTACATTCTGACTTCAATACTCTGTTTGTCACATGAGAGTATTTGTGATCTGGAGTGCATAAACTGTGCTGCAGTTTGATACAACAAATGAGACTTTGGCACATTGTGTTCAGAAGGATGAGCAATCACAGACTTACTCAAGCATATCACTGAACAAATTCACATAACCATTTCCAAAATATTAGTTTGGAGTTTTCCTGTCATCTTCATTAAAAAATGTTTCCCTAAACACCAAACGTTCCAGACATGCAAGATTTAAAACTCTAAAGGCAGTACCCAAAGCCAGGCATTTTCAAATTTGGCTTCTTTGAAAGATTTAGAAGCTGCACACTGACAATTTACTTCACAAGTGATCACTGGTTCATAAACTGAAAACTACAGTTTCTTATTCACCTACAGTCAGCAATTAATCCAGTATA
Organism: Pipra filicauda; assembly: GCF_003945595.2. Lineage (NCBI taxonomy): Eukaryota > Metazoa > Chordata > Aves > Passeriformes > Pipridae > Pipra > Pipra filicauda. The sequence goes on along the minus strand of NW_024104387.1, from coordinate 5,078,757 downwards.
GTGATGACAACTATTACTAATAATAGTACAAGAAATGGTAAAAATAGAAAAAGTGTCATTAGCAGGTTAATGTTGCCTATTCAGGCAGTAGAACACAAAGTTTCCACCCTTATGCAGCCATGTTTGATTCAGTGTAACTTTTGAATGTCCATATATTAAATGGTTGTTGCACAAAGACATAAATCAAGTTTTACAATCCATCAGAATTTGAAACCAACTCTTATTAAAAAATAAAAAACACATAAATTGGTAACGTGCAGAAGCTCTAGAGTAAAAAGGAAAGGAAAAGTATAAGAAAAACAAATGGCACTGAATTATTCAAACCTACAGTTAGACTGTGAGTTCATCATATAACACTAAGCTTTCCTAGCTTACAAGATAAAAATCTTTGCCTTAAATCCAGAGATACTGTCTCTGGATTTTTGAGAAGTTTTCTGCCATTCTAGTAAGCATAGTTCTTAGAGCTACAAGAATCTTATAATCTCTTCAGAGTTTGTGGATCCAGATCTCAAATATTACATATTATATAGACAGCAAATACAAATAGCCTTTATTAAAAAACCTTCTAGAAGAAAAAAAAAAAACCAAACTCACCAAACCAACACACACACACATAGTTTACCACTTCAGTGCTTGAAAATATACACCTTAGAGTTGCCTCTAAGAAAATTTGCTGGAGCTGCTTCTGAAGCCAGACTCGAGGAAGGAGATGGAACATCTGCCACTCTTTGCACAGCAGATGAAGGTTGCAGTCATTTTGCAGCACACCTGAGCAACAGTTGGAGTTCCCAATTAAAAGAATGAAGTGTGCTAAGCCACTCCATGTGATGTTATCACCCTTGGAGTGGATGCACTATCACCAAACAAGGTGAATTGAACACCAGATAAAAGCACAAACAGGGAGAAAACACCAGCTCTTCTTCTAAGACTGGGAAACTTAAGTGTGAGAGGGAAAATTACTGAACACCAGCATAGCCTTCTGTTTTGGTCTGACATGTGAATGGCAGCAGATTGAAGGTGTCTGAAGCAAGTAGTTTAAATTATAGCTTCATATTTTTGCTTATGAAAGACTTCATCTTTTCAGCCACATTTTCAAGCATTACTGTAAACTTAGTACCTGAAAAACACACATGCTGCATATGTAAAAAGCTCTTAGAAACATTCTGACAAAATTAGAGGGGGAAAAAAAAACCCAATTTGTTGTTGTGCACTTATTGTATTTCAGCATGCAAGTCATATTGGTTTCTTTAATTGCCTATTTGCATGGGCAACTTTTGCCCAGTTTTGAAAACAAAACCTATTTTTGTGTGCAGGCTTCAGGGAATATTGCAGTTAGAATGTTTGTAGCCCCCAGTGCAAAGTGTTCCTTCTCTGTTGACTGAAATTAATACCATAAACAGGGAACCATTACTTTTTCTTTCTTTCCTACATTATTCAAGCATCATAATTGAAACCTTAGAAAACCTGGCATGCTATTAGACTCAGACACGATAAATGATGACCCAAAATGGTTTTCAGACTTAATCCCCTGAAGGTAAGTACTCCACATAAAACCCCATAATCCAAATTTCAGAATTAATTACTTTTGTCATTTGTGACAGGCATTATGAATCTGAATTAATTATATTAGGAATGTCTGTAAACAGAGTAATGGCTCAAAGGAAGTAAATCTTTCTGATAGAATTTGCCATGCATTTTTGAGGATGAAACACAGGATGTGGTTGGGGAACTAAGCTAAATTTACCCAGAAAATTAATTATATCCTATTCTGTCCACCGGTGAATATGTTTAAAAGGCTGGCTTATAACAGACTGTCATGAGAAAAGTGACCAGTCTGACTGACAGCAGCACTGCTATCTCAATAAACATACAACCACCAGCTCAGGAACCACACTGACAGTATTGATCAGCATCAAGGCTGGCAAAACAACAGTTTATCTTTGCCAGAGAATGCAAGTCTCCAAAACTCCTTCCGCTAGAACACCAGCACAGTAATCACTCTGAGGCACAGAAAATTAAGACCTATTCATACCACTATATTTACAAGTCTTTCCATAATAAAAGCATACAATGGGCTAACACTGTTCAAATTAACATTTACAACAATTTCAGGAATTTGTCATTGTCTCAAACTGCACCATCAGCACAAACTGATTGGCACATAATATTTCATCTTTGACAAACATTTCAAGATTTGGCTCCTCAGAGCAGGGAATTTTTTTTTTTTTAAACCAAACAAATAATTTCAATTAGCTGCACCTAAGTTATCAATTCTCACAGCAAATGTTTATTTTAGTCTGTATCTTGACTTCACCCCATTGTAATTTATTTAGTAACTAACTCATCTAACGGATTTGGGAGTCAGCCTAACTGCTTCCAACCATTGTGCTGGAACTTTGTGGTAAGTTATAAACATTTAAGTGCTTTTACATTAAAGCAAATAGCACTGGCCATGTAGTTATCATAAAGTTTCTCCTACTGTTGTGGTTTCACACCAGCTGGCAACAATGCCGCTCCCTCACTCCCCCACCAGCAGGAGTGGGGAGAGAATGGGAATGGTAAAAGCTACAGAACTCGTGGGATGAGACAAAGACAGTTTAATAGGGGAAGCAAAAGCTGTGCTCACAAGCAAAGCAAAACAAGGAATGAATTCACCACTTCCCATGGGCAGGCAGGTGTTCAGCCCTCCCCAGGAGAGCAGGGACCCATCACATCTAACAGTGACTTGGGAAGACAAACAGTGTCACTCCAAACATCCCCCTCTTCCTCCTTTCTTCCCCCTACTTTATATGCTGAGCATGATGTCATATGGTCTGGGATATCCTTTGGTCAGTTTGGGTCACCTGTCCTGGATGTGTCTCCTCCCAACCTCCCCTGCACCCCCACAGCCTCCTCACCAGCAGGGCAGCACAAAAAGCAGAAGAGGCCTCGGCTCTGTGCAAGCACAGCTCAGCAACAAAAACATCTCTATATTATCAGCTCTGTGTTCAGCACAAATCCAAAATATAGCCCCATAACAGCCACTGGGAAGAAAATTAACTCTACCCCAGCCAAAATGAGCAAATGAGCACACATACCTTCTGTGAAACAAATGATTACACTGTTTCTATATGTCAAAAAGTTCCTAGTAGATTGTTTGTTTGTATTAAACAAAGTACTAGTGATCAGAGTCAATGATTATTTTTGAAGGTTTTTTTTATTTCATTGTGTTAAAAAAAAAAATCTTATAATTCTTTCAGGCAGCTCATTCCTAATAAGAACACATAGAGAACATTTTCAAGCCCAATTTATTCAGGTCTGGAATACTTCAAGGATTTCATTAAGCATTTTAAAATCCTTTCTATATGAAAATAAACAAAAACTCCCACCCTGTATGGAGGATCTGTTTGAAGGGAAGATATAACAATGTAGTTACAGCAAACACACAGAAATAAGTCAATCTAGAATCCACCCTGGAATTCCCACAGGGAGCTTGCATGTCGCATGATTTGGTGTGTAAAGACCAAACATGTTTGCACAGGATTTAGTCTTTTTGCACTCAAAACATTAAATGGTACACCAGTACAAATAGATACACACATGTATCTAGGCCCTTCAACATAGCCGTGAAGAACTTTGAAAAAAAAAAAAAAAAAAAAAAAAAAAAAAAAAAAAAAGAAAGAAAGAAAAAATGTGACTGAGCATGCAAATGAAGCTGGGAGTGACACTCAGGCTGCCTTCTTCCTCAGTCACTGAGGATGAAAATCAATGCTTATTCATCTGATTTCTTTCTAGGTGCAGAAAGTGTAAAACTATTCATCTCATGAACACACTTTTTGTGAAGTAGCAAGCATAGCAGTCTAGGAAACTGCAGAGAAATACACTGATTCTGTACATTACAACAAGTCTTGCTTTGTCAACCAGAAAATACCACAATGAATTGTGTATCTTTCAAATCAGAAACCCTTTTCCAATGTTTTCTTCTCCAAAGACGAGCTAGTAATCCCTGGCTGCGGATAGGAAAGATTCCCTCTGATTTGTTACTGTTTGCCTTTGCAACAAATGTTTTACAATCAGCCATCTGAGGCAGCCCACTGAACAGGCTTACTCAGCAAGAATTTCAAGTACCAAAGATCAACTTCTGCTCTCTCAACAGCAGGAGTTAATTATCTTGGCTGTGCCTCGGTGACAAAAAATAAATATGTAAAACAGGACAGAAAATATTTATAGGATACCTAGAAATATACTTCAGTGTGGGCTGTTTGCCAAAGTAGCTTCTTCCATAATTGTTAATTTTCTCTTCAGAACATGAAACAATGACCCAATCATGCCAATTATAATTCATATGATTTTGCATCCATTTGTATCCATTCCTGGCACACAACAAGGAATTATTCATGGGATAAAACGTCCAGTTGAAGCCCAGACTTGTCTTCCAAGGCATTGCTGCTATTTCATTAGTTCAATGCAGTTTATGTTTTGCAATACTTTTCTATCAACATTAAATCAAGATCACTTTATATACTTGTCTTCAAAATATGAAAGAAACACCATTTTTATTACATAGTCTTTTCAAGGCTTAACATGTATTTATGACATATGAAACTGCCTTTAGTAAATGCAGCAATCGGATTTTAGGAAGGTTCTGAATAAGATGAATCTATGTTGTCATTTATACTTGTTAAATCTAAACAGTCATACTTTGAGTACAGGTCAAGAAAGCCTACCCACTGAATAACTAAGTTTTCCTGCAGATCAAAATATTTACTTACCTCTAGGACCTACTGAGGCCACTGTCTGAAAAGATTCAAAATTCCACATTCTTATAGTCCTACCATGGATACTAATAATTTCAAATGTAATTGATGGTTACAGGTATTGTTACTCAAGACTCTAGTCTCACCATACAAACCATAAAGTGATTTAGGAGAAGAGGGACAGGGGTGAGGGGATGGGGCACACATGATATTTGGGGGTTTGAGGGAAATTTTTTTGCATTTAGTGTGATACCCAGATTAGCCAGTGTCAACTTCTATGTCTCTAGTACATCACAGGGTACTGTCTTGCCAGTTTGTCACCATTCTGATTATTTGTTTTTAGCTTTCAGACAAAAAAACAAACAAACAAAAATTAAAAGTAAATAAATAGAACTTAAAATATACTTTTGGTCAGTGTGTCAATAGGCTTCAATTGACAATTGACTTCTGTTGCTTACTACATCCCTTAAAAATCCATTAAATTTCTATCAGTCTTCATACCATTTTAAAAACTTTGGTGATTGCTAACTAATTAATTATTATTATTGCATCTCCAGACAACTATCAGTCCACTCCATTTCCAATCTGGCAAATGTTATTGATCAAAAAGGAAACCATCTATACCACATTTCTATAACGAGAGTGGAAGGGCTTTAAAAAAATTTACTTTCTTCTAATGTATTTCTTTAAATTAGTTCCTTAGCCTCTCCTATGCCCCTAAAAAACTACATCAGATTTCATATTGATGAACTTGCCTTGTAAGATCACTGCTGTCCTTATGCTGTTGTTTTCCCAACCTCTAATGGTGTACTCACAATACGGTCAGTTCAGCCACTAGAAACAAGCATTATTTGTTAGAGAAAATGGGTTTCTCAACAAAACCTATGGTTTTTGAAGAGTATTGAGGACTTTGAAAACAATCTGTAATTTGCAGTCATAAAAACATACAAATATTTTTAGTGAATGACAAGTAGATTATTTTTGTGCTGCTGTCAATGATGGATTTCCAATTTCGTTTAGTAGGTAACAAAGCGCAGAGGCAGAAAAGATCGTAGACCATAAATAAAACTCAAGCTTTGTCTTTGGAGAAAAAAGGCTATTAACAGATCACTGAAAAATGCTTTCATCACTGACTAAAAGCTTTTTGTTCACCTGTCAGGCAACACACAAGAGGCTAACCTGATCTCAAATCTCACCACAGAGAAACAGCTGCCTTCCCTTACCACCCAAACAAGCAAAAGCACAGAACAGCCAAAGTATTGCAAAAGGACCGGCTGCAGTTCAAAGCCTGTGAGTACTAAAGCAACATTCCAGAGTGGTACTAAGCTGCAGTTCCATGAGTTCTCCTTCAACTGATACATGGAAAATGCTCCAACTTTCAAAATCCACTCTTATTTCAACTAGCAGTAACACACATGTTTAATATTTTTCAGTGCTCTATCCCACAAAGGTGAGGATTATAGAAATATAGTATGTGTTAAGTGCTGTAGGGCACTGACATTGGTTAATAATGATTTTTGGTGCACAGTATAAAAAGAATCCACATACTTTAGATCACAAATCAAACCCCATCTCCACCTGTGGTATTTAATCAAACTTTATTGAAGCTGGACAGCTTACTCGTCCTTCATTTAAGTACCTGTCAAAAGCAACCTGTCACCACCCCAAAATGGAAAGGTACTCAGGTATTTGGATGTTATCCAAGGGACTTTCCTGCTGTTCCTGAGTGTGAGAGGGACATTTTGATTCTGGCAAATAATGTGTCTGAGGCAAGAACACATCTGTTTAAATTCCTGGATAAAATGGCAGATGTTCCTCCACTAAAAACTGACATTCCTCAACTGAGAAGTATTTGCATGCTACATTTACCCCCATAGCTCTCCCCTCTCTGTTTAGTCTTCTCAGAAAGGAAAAAAAAAGAAAGACCAAAAAGACTGACCCTGTTTTGAGCCTCAACTTGAACTAATAGTGTATTTTCTGCCTTTGTCTCATAGCAAAATAGTATTTCAATAGTTTCCCTCATGCTCAAGCTGCTTTTTTTTTTGCTTTAATGATTCCATTGCTCCAGTTTAATCAGACTTATCCTTGCACTTCTTTCGAGATGACACGTTGTCATCACTTCTATTTGATGCTTTTAGTTAATAGAAGTGTTTATATATTTTAAGAATTTAAAATCCTGTGGCAGATCAGTGTGTCAGATCTCTTCAGACATTTTTCCCTTAGCCACTACCTCACCATCTTATATTGCATTCAAGTTTGGAAAGATTTTAAATAACCAAAAAAGCTTTGCCTACATAAGTCTCTACCCTTTCCCTTTATTATCTCAAGATATGTCATGCTCCAGGGAGAGGTTTCATTATTGAATAACAGTAAGAAAGTCTTTAAAAAAAATTTATGTGTACATGGCTAAACTTTGATATCCTGAGTTGTTACACTAGAGAGAATAAAATATTATTTTGTTCCTGCAGTTCTGCAGAGGTATAAAAAAAAAATATATATGTTTCTCTCAGAAGACATATTTCACTAAAGTTGATTTCAACCCAACACAGAAATAGTGAAAGTGCAATTACATTTGAATGAATTAGAAAGCATAAAACAGCTGATCACAGAATGACTGAGGTTGGAAGGGACCTCTGGAAGTCACCTGCACCCTTCACAGTAAGGAATTTTTTCCTCATGTTCTGATAGAGCCTCCTGTGTTTCAGTTTGTGCCCATCACCCCTTGTAACGTCACTGGGCACAAATGGAACAAGTCTATCCACACACCAACTATGCACACTGAAAAATGTGTGACAAATGTTTTTATAGAAACTGAGCAGTAATGGTGTCAGTGCTTCAGCCTACAGATTATTTATGACATCTTCAACAGATTTGAAAACATGCTCCTCCTTGCCATTTTCAACTGAGGCTAGGCTATGATATTTTAAACCTGAAATCAAGGGTAAAGAAGATGGAAAAAATCCTACATTTCCAGGATCATCTACATCTTCTTTCCAAAGGATCCTTAACATTTCTACAGACTGCAATGTTCTTTAAACATACTCTGTGGTCCTGAAAGTCAGAAATCTGAAGATACTAAGCACAGAAGTCAGTAGACAAAATAGCCCACCAGTACTTAGATATTTTAACCATAAACACTCAGTCTCATCTATTTGATCCAGCTTCAAATTAGGATTTGAACATGGTTTTTCCCCAGAAAAAAGGTTGAGACCTCACCAACTACACCCAGAAGTCTACTGAACACTGGATTAGTACACATACACGCATTTACCTAATGGTTTACAATTATTTGTACCCTATTAACTTGTCAGAGTTTAAGTAAATCAGTGCTAAAGGACCCATCTTACACCTTTATAGCAGAGAGTTTTATTTCTCATAGCCTATTCAGAGGAACACAAACCATGGCCAGAGAGGTGGGCAGCACACTCGGGAGCAATGTTCAGTCAGCAAATCATCACTGCAATATGAACTTTAGAAACAACAAACAAAAAATGGCACTAGAACAGCTTATTTGCAAGCTCTCTAATGCTCACCTGATGTGTTTGCCACAGTTTCAAGCCATTTCTGAAAAACTATTTGGATCAACACTGGTGTTGGCTGCTGTCATGGTTTGAGAGCTCCAAAATCTAATTCCCTAGTCCAAGCCCCCTCCCACATCTCAACCCAATGTGAGATGGGTTTTCCAGACACCACACGAGACTCAAAATGGGGGAAAAGGAATATATTACAATGACTGTACAAATAAATACTACAATACATTATATACAATCTCACCTATTTCTACCATGACAGAATAGTATTTACAATGGATCAAATCTCTTCTCCCCTCCAAATAAAAGTCTAGGAGGGAAGAAGGAAATGATCTTTTCCACTTTCAGAGCAGCAGTCTCTAAGGCAGCAGGCTCTCTTCCTTTCATGCAGCAGCTATATCTGGATCTCTGCCAGTACACACGAGGGGTATCCAAGCTCCTTGGTCCATTGTCTTCAAGCGAGGGTCTTCTCTTCCGTGGACTGTGTAACAGGGACAAAACTCACTTCACCATGTCATATCATGGGGTGTAAGACCCCCATGAAGGTCCCTTCCTCAGGGGATTCACCCCTGAGTCAGAACATCTCGGGCGGCTTTCGGTTGAAGGCCTTTGCCTCAAGAGTTCTACCAGAGCTCCTGTGCTCTGTCTCAGAACCGCCAGCCTGGCAGCAGCAAGGGGAGAGGCCAAGGTCACCCCCTCCACATTGCATCTGGTTGTCCTGGTTCGGTTTTCCAGGACTCCTGAGCTTCTCAGCTCCTCTCTTTGGTGCAAGCTGTACTCTACAACTCCTCTCAAGCCGGAGTCCATCTCCCTCCTCCTAGGAGGGGTCTCAAAAGGATTTTGGGGGGTTTTTGGTTTCAGTTCTTACCCCAAAAACTCTGTCTGTAGAGCTTAAGTCTGCTCTCTCTGCTGCTGGCTCTCTTTCTCTCGGACAGCTCTGTGTCTTCCTTGGCTGCATGTTTGTTGCTGCTTCTTCAGTTATCTCTTGGCTCTTAGCCACAATCTCTGGACGCTGCTGCTGCTCTGTCTCTGCTCACTCACGATGGAGGAAACTCTTTCAGCTCTCTAGCTACAGGCACTTAGCCCAGTCTAACACTGTTCCAAGTCCCTGCAGCCCCCCCAGCCGGGGCTGGGGGACCAGAGGCCCCAAGGGGCTCCGAGCCCCTTCCTCGTGGCTTTCCCAACATGGCTACCTCTTCAACAACAACTACCACAACTACCTTCTCTTCCGTTCTGCTTGTGATATGTTTATATTTTGCAGAAGCGCTCATTGGGTAAAACCTCAAAACTTCAAGGGTCACCACCCCCTGGGGTTTTACCATTTTATAACTTCAGGGGGAAAACTGTTTCCCACCACCACAGCTGCTCTCATTTGTGTTTTCATTTTAAGTAGTATAGAAAGATCAGCATTCTCCCAGCCCATACTGATTTCTTTCCATGTGTGACCTTTATCCTTCCACTAGGAGCACACAGAGTGTGGCAGAAATGTTCAGATTCAGGTACTTGAACTATTTCCTTTCTCAACGTCAGACACGTACAAGAAGAGGTCATCAAGAGGATGGCACCAAGCTCTTCAAAGGGACACATTGCAGGAGTACAAGTCAACAGCCATCACCTGAAGCAAGAGAGACTCTGACAGGATATCTGAAAATTAAAGACTCTCCCCAAGCAAGCAGACAAGCACTAGAGCAGATTGCCCGAGTTACAGCTTCCATACCTGGAGTTTTCAAACCCAACTGGATAAAATCTCAAACAACTTGGTCTGCCCATGTCTGACCAGCAACATGCCAGACTAGAGACCTCCTGATATCCCTTCAAACCTGAGTTACTCTACGACCTCACGATCCACTGCACAGCGTTTCACCCACTTGCAAGTCCCATTGTGTTTGCAGAGTGAAATGGTATATTCAAATGGGAGGTATTGTTGGAAATGGGGTGATTTTTTTTTCCTTGTTGTGGGGTGGTGGTTGGTGTTGAGGGGTTTATTTTGTGGTGGGTTTTTTTGTTTGGGTTTTGTTTTTGTTTTGTTTTTTTTTAGTTGGTGGGTTGTGGGGTTTTGCGATTTTTTGTGGGTGTTTTTCAGTTGGTTTTGTTTGTTTAGTCATAGTATCCAAGTGCCTCACAAGCCTGAAATTAATATACCCTCACCAGCTTTGTGACACGCAGAAATGGCAAATGGGAAAGCAGTAGCACAAAGGATGGTATTTTTAAACTATTCTGATACCTAAAATGAAAATAAGTGTCTTGTAAGAGTCTCCTAAACACTCAGATCCTTAGCTCAACAAAATTAAATCTAGGCATGAGTGACTTAACAGGTTCACATGTGCTGTTTGTGCTAGAAAAGTGAAGGAGAAGTTGAAACTCAGAGTAACAACTTGCTGAACAAATGCAGAGCTGTTCACCACAGTGGCATAGCACAGCAAAAGTGGGGGACACAGCTGTGTCATTGTACCCATATTATAGCTTCCTGGTATTCTCCATAGGTATTAGTAACCACTATTCCACTTGCCAGATAAAATTACTTGTCCAGAAAGCAATAGATGACTTGATACAATATATTCCTTTTATTTGTTCTTGTTCCTATGGCATCTGGTATATAGTCCCAGCAGCTGCAAAGTCCTTATCCAGAGTATTTTACTTGACAGACGAACCCTTCAAATGGAAATAGTGAAATCATAGAGTGTTCTCTGTGTATTCCTTTATCCTTTCTTCTCCCATATGCAAACAGGGACCAATTCACTCTTCATTATCAACAGTCTTGAAGTGAAAACTTAAAATTGCTCAAATAAAAAAAATATCTCAGAGTAGGAAAAATTTACCTTAGAACTTCAGAATGTATTACAAACTATCTACTATCCACCAATAAACAAAGAGGAAACATTTTTATATGTATTGAAAGACAGATCTATATAGTATTAAAATTGCTTACATAGCTAAAATAGAAAATAGCACAGAAATGGTTCAAGTATTACCATTATACTACAGTAAAAGTTACATAGCATCTAGCACAGAACAGCTATAGATTAATCAAATGCTCCCAACTTCAGTCTACAACTCTGACCTTTAGATATTATGAATTACAAAGCAAAATTTGGTTTAACAAAGTAAAAGCCATACAAAAAGTTCGGGGGACTCAACCTATCTGCTAGTGATTGAGAACTGGAGTTTCACCATTGAATGTAGGAACATGTAATTAATGTTTTCCTAACTCTACTATAAAGCAACCAATCTGACTAGAAAAAAGGTGGCAGTAGCTCTTACAGGTAACTGTGTCAATATCTTACCCAACAGATATTCCAATACAATTCTTTTTCTGAATTCACAAGGCTAAAATGCATCTGCAAATAGTTTGGTAATACTGCAGTATTTTAGCTCCTCTGATCACCAACTTCCCAATTTACATCACTATATGGAAAAGATGTAAATGACTTATAATCACCAGAAGACGTGAAGTCTCCTTTTATGAGAAAACCTGGCCCTGTTTAATCACTGTGATTTGTGTTATGAAAGAGCATTTCTCTTCTATTACTTACCTTGAACTCTAAACCTGGTACAATATGATATCTTTCAGTATACCTATCACTAAACTTTCCCACAATATATGCAAAATCCTGAATCCATTTTTTCCAGAATTTCTAAAACAAGGTCATGCATTATTTTTTATTGTGAGCCCCCCAGCCCAAAAGCTGGAAAGGAGTGTGTTTAATCATGATGAGATTATTTCAGAGATGAGATGCTACTGGAATTAAACTAACATTTCTAACTATTTTATAATAATGGGTTGTGTTCTATAGTAATTGGTCACGCCAGAGCAGATGCCCAGTGAGAGACATGCACTGCAGTCCACCAGCTACTTATTAACTTCAGCTTAAGTATTTTATTTGCTCAGTCTCTCATTTCTCTGTAACTGCTGCAGTTCTGACTGCTACTCTTCTGTAGGTAGAAGTTTTAGAGTGGTTTAAATGTTGCCAAGTCAATAAAGCCCTGATGATCTAATGTGACAGAATCCAATGGTGAACCTGTGACTTGCCCTTGGCTTAGACTTCAGCAGCTTAAAGTAGTTTAAGTCCACCTTCAGCACGAGGAGCAGGAGACAGCAATGCCCTGGAATGAATATCATTCCATGCTGAACTTGGTTTTTAAGGGTTTAACTACTAGCTATTCTGAATGCTAGTAGGAAATGGAGCTGTCTTCCTCTCTTGGGGAAGATCTATTGAATATTCATATGAGTTAAGAAGATAAACGTGCATATGCTAAAGGATTTTCAATATTACCCTTGAGTTTGGGTGTTCTTTCTTTTGTCTCCACTATCTCTACTCCTCCTTACATATCAATGTCTGTTGGATTTCCTCACCTTATCTTCACCTTCCTCCTTTGAGAGCTCCTTCTGCTCGAGACTTATCTGCCTCTCTGAAAACATTATTCACACTAGACAAAAGACAACATTGCATTAAAATTCTACACAAACAGATTAACTTGTTAGAGACTACATAAAGTGTCAAACTGAGATGGGTGCTAGAAGAGCTACCTGCACTTCGAATGGAGGGCAGCTGAGGCTGATTATCGGACAACCCACTAGAAATACATGAGGTGTCAATGTGTTTTTATGAGTTTGTGAGGAGCAGACAAAAAATTGAGAGTCAAATGTAGCATTATCAAAGGTGTCTGCAATGGTCATCTGCATTACAAAATACTATAACATGAACAACTGGTATGTCTTAGCAATATCACCACTAAAGTCAATAAAATATATGCTCCCTGCTTTGACTCTCTCCCTAGAATACACATCCTTGCACTTTTTGTACACTTTATGTGCACTCAGTTTCACTATTCTGTTTCCATAATCAATAATTTAATTTCTTCTTCAAATGTAAACATCTCAAAGTATCAAGAGAAAACAAATAATCAGTCATCACGGTAAATTTTAAGCACACAATAGGTAGCTATTGTATGCTTTACATTACTTTTAAGTGACTTATTTAGTGCTCCCTCTGTTTCCCCTGATTAGTATACAGGCCAATATGCAATAGCCCAAATTCTGAATTTTTCACTTTCTAATGAGTACTCTTTACTAATTAAATATTTAAAAAAAACCAAAAACCAAAACCAACTTTTTCTGTGGAATATATTCAGGATCTGACTGGGTATAAAGATCTGGGGGGGGAGAAATCTCTGAAGTAGTAGAAGCTCAATTGTTTCTCTTAAAATGAAGCAGAAAAGCAGGCTAATCAACCAGACAGTAGTAGATTGATCACTGCTTAATAAAAAAAGCCCAACAACCATATTTTATTCCTTTACATATGCTCTATCTTGTCTATTCTGGCAGACCATTAAAGTTCATCAGGTTTAAAGCAGCTATCAGAATTATAATTCTTAAGATTGTAACAGTGTATTGCACTGGATCTATAAATTCTTCTTAATTTCTAATTTCATTATCCTTGAGACAGTCTATTTTTACAAATTCCAAGAAGTATTGCCTTCTACCTGACTAGAACAGCCCATTAATCTAGATATATTACCCAGACTTTAGATTTCAGATTTTTCATTGAGTTAAAAGGAGTCTGCAACACTCTAGCTATTATTGAGTTCCACAATCTTTTTTCAATACAGGATTAGAAAACTGCCAGGCAGCAGGGAATAGATTCCAAACAGACAGAAGTCTTTCACGGTCCAGGATTACATAATTCACTGTTACTGTGGTTTCATGCCTCCTACTGACAAAACCTTCTCTCAGAAACAAGATGTCAGACTTGTTGGTTAACTAGTCTTTATTCTCATGACAAACCACACACCTAACTTTTACTTTTGCATCTCTGAGCTAAACAATGGTATGCTTTACAGAAATCTATCTTTAACTTTTCAATACAATTATTATTTTGCTAATGTAGGGCTGTATAATTCCCCCTATTTATCATCTAGTTTCTGGTAGAGGAATCTCTCATTTATACAGTGGAATCCATAGCTTTCAAGATTACATTTACTTTGTACAAAAGGCATCACAACTATGCACTAGGGGCCAGTTGCAGCCTCATGGAATGCAAATCTCTCGGTCACCCTCCTTTTGGCTTTTTTTCCCCCCCCTCGAGGCCCCCTTGGTCTCTGACCCACCACAGGTCAGCAAGTTCACCCATCCACAGGGCAGTCATCCTCCACATGGTCACTTGTGGGACATCTTCCAGTCACACAGTAGGGAAGGGAGTAGGAAATTCAGTCTGTAAGTGTCTCCAGGAGAGGTCATATTGCCTGCTTCAGACTCAGCTTTGGTCAGTGCTATACATAAACTCCCATCTCACCACTTAACAGACAGTCAGGTCTTAAACATTTATTCCCCTCTTCTCAATCACCTTTCCCTTCACTTGAGATACTCTGACTTAAAACAGTTGTCCATTTGTACTTTACCTATTTGTATATCCACAAATATCCATTTTTTCAGGTCAGATAACACTATATGAGCCATACTGGGAAATAATTTCCCAAATTAATTTCTTGCAAGGGCAAGACATAAGTACTCCTTCCCTTCAAAAAACTGTACTACATTTTGAACTCCACTATTAAAGCTGTGAGTATGAAAAAATGCAAGGATAGTTACCTAGAAGGACTAGGATTGAAATGTGCAGGCTGGATTTAATCAATATATTTATTAAACTCCATCACATAGTACTATGTCCTATGGTGGGGGAAGGGAAATCATTACTTTGTCAGTGCTATTTACCTGAGATTTACTTTACAAGCAAACCACAAATGCTTCCTCTTTCTGTGCTTCAAGCCTAATCAGATTCAGCAAATTATGTGGTTGTGAAGTTTATTATGCATTTTTTAACATAATTATTAGCCTACAGAGAAATCATGCAGTGTTTTTGGCTATTCTCACAGCATTAGTAACCATCACTTGACATAACTAACTCTGCAAGAGTCAATATAATATGAGAGCAAAATATTACTCTATTGAATAAATATTTCTTTTTGGATCAAGAGACTGCATTTGTTCAAGTTAAATGGAACGAAAACCCAAAGACATTACTTCCTTAAACTTGGAAGACTAAGGGAATTCAGACACAAATGAGACCACCAAAAGAGATAGACATGCTGATCACAAGGTCTAGTGAAAGCTTTATTTCAAAGATCATGAGGTAAAGATAGCAGGACAAGAAGATGAATTATAATGCAAGTGTCCCCCATCCTGTGCATGTTAAAGACACATGTAACCATTACAGTAAACTGCACAAGAGCATGAAGATTATTCCCAGTTTAAAAGTCAGCAGAAGCTGTTGTTTCTCTGACACACCTTCTGATAATGTAACAAATGCTGAGCTCCTATTATTTTGTGTCACAACTGCCACAAACAATTGTTTCTAAAACAGCGTGCTAGTTTGCATGAGTGTAACAAGACTTCATGGTCCTTCTCAGATTGATCCAAAGTGGGTTGGTGTAATCCCCTTGCCCCTCCCAAGAACTAAATCATTTTTGTAACCAAATCAGCTTGCCGCTTGCTGACTTTATTACAGTGGCTTTTCATTTCCACTGCCATCTAATGCTTCTATTTATGCAAATGCACAAATATCTTCTCACCCCTTAAATCCATCATCAAGTTACCCAGTAACTGAATAATCCTGTCACTTCTAAGGCCCATCTGTTTTGCCTTTGCTCCACCCACTCACTAGTTGTGTTGTGGTTTGTTTTACAGTAGCAGCAGCCACCCCACAGCCAGCTCTGCACTACTCACCTCCTTCCCTGTGTGCTGATATCCACTGGCTGCAGCAGATCAGCAGCACAGATCTCAAGCTCTTTCCCTGTGGAACTGTTTATAGAACCAAGGCCAATCATTTAAAAGACTTGAGACACAAATTCACACAAGCAGATTGAGCTCCCTCAAGTCTGAGCTCTGCCTGGACAATCAGGGCAGTAACCAAAGTAAATGATAACACTCAAATGATTTTTTTAACTACTCCACCCCGCCCCCACGAGCAGAAACCATTTGAAAAATGGTTCAGCCATATAAAGACATGAGAACCAGCTGACAGGTACATTGGATATAGATCATTTATTCACGGCCTTAATGTTGTCAGAAGTGCTCACAATGACCGGTTCATTGCTTCAGAAAATTTCCCCTAAAATTTCAATCAGTTGCTCAATGATCAAGTTAAATGATAAGCAGTAAATATGAACTATAGTAGATGAAACCTGTGGGTACAGCTGTGCTAAAGCAACAGGAGGTTGCTTTTTGCCTTCAAATAATTTTAAGAAATTTTCTTAATGTTTATGTGCTCTGTAATCAAATTATGTGACTCTCACAGGGAATGACTTGCTAGTACATAAATTTAATAAAATTCTGCTCCCTTCTGATGTACCTACCATACAAACAGCCTACTAATTAGCCCATTAAGGCCTAATATTGGCACTGCTTTTCAAATATGCAGCCCAGACTGGCTTATAACACCTTATGAGCTCCCACAGTTCAAACTGACCTCAACTACAGGGATAAATTCTTTATCTCAGGATCGGTCACTATGTTAGCAAAAAATGTCAGAAAATGTTACCCCAAATTATTCCTTTTTGTATAAAGACAACTTGGACATAACATTTTTTTTCTGCCAAAGTACCTTCAGAAGTGAGATATTTTATCTCACTTCATTCTCACAAAATACTCAATGTAATATTCAATTTTAATTAAAAAAAATAGCAGCTTTAGTCTTTATTTAGTTGCTATGATTTTTTTCCCCCAGTTTTGATTCTGTCTGTATAGCCCCAGCCCTTATTTTGTAACAGCTCTGGGGCTATTCTATGGTTTATTCTGACAATGATTATCCTTAATATAAAACAGCACAGTGAACACATCAATGCTTACTCTGTAATCCATTTGTTTTTGTAATTCTGCCCAAGTTCCGTGTTCCATAATAGCTTTCCACTTAAAAACATGACAGATAACCATGATGGTTAAGAATCAATTTTAGCACAATTGGTAAGCATCTTCAGTTTGACAGAAGAGTGTTCAGCATTTATGCAACATTTTTTCTCTCAAAAGACCTCCAGTAACAACGGATATTTATCTTTAACCCTTATGTGTCACTAATGTTCCCATCAAATTTAATGGTCCATGTTCCATACAGAGCCACAGTGATACAAAAGAGGGCAACTTCATTCAGATCAGCTTCTGCAAGTGCAAATTTAGTGACAGAACTGAAGCAGGATATAGAACCCATTTCTGACACTTGATAGGTAAGCAAATATGAGATTCAAGATATTCTCAAATTTATCAAAAACTTACCAAAGGTGTTCCCTAGATTATCAGTTGTATTTCTAAGGGCATTTCCATCATAATTCACACCTAAAAAGATTTCCATTTCTCATCACAGTTAATTATATTGCAAATAGCATCATTATTGGCTCAGCAGAACTTGCACTGAGGAAATAATTAATTTAACAAATGCTACTCAGAATTCGTGACAAACTGTCCCACACCCCAGTCCTGGACTAGAAGTAAAGATGCCTGTAGCTCATAGCAAGCCCTTGTACCAGCCCCACATAATCTCCTGTTTAGCTCACCAAAACCTTGCCAAAAGAGGTCATTAATTAGTTTCTGAACAAGAAACCAGTGTTGGACAAGCATGTTATTATTTGGCCAGCTCAAGCTTGGTCCAAATATTCCTGCCAGGAAATTTTTTCCTGGAAGGTCAAAGAAAACCATATTGAAACAGAACATCAAATAAAATTTAATAGAAAATTCTACATTAAGCTATGGGTTTGCAGAATTAACCCCCACTGCTTCCATTCTATCTATAAACAGAAGGATTTTATGCAGTGTGTTCTGTAATGAAACATACCTTAAAAAATTTCATTAATTTCTTCAATTTCAATTTCTTTCACTTAGTTTAGTTCTAATTTCTTTAATTATTTTCTTTACTGAAACAAATTAACGAGTCTTCCATCAATTATCACAGCATGGGTTCATAAAGAAACAGGACAGACTTCAGAAAAATAGATTAGAATGTCTGAGCCTTCAAAAAAATAGCATGAAAGACAATATCCCAGAGACATATCTAATTCTAATACTATTAAGTTCAGAGGACTTTGTCTAGCTCATCTTTTGCCTGAATAATGTCTGACAGTATGGTCCTCATACAAAGAAAAGAACTGTTGGAGGAAAAAAAAAAAAAATCTTTAAAAAGTTGACAATCCAAGAAAAATATCTGCATCTGCTCACTCAAAGAACATCAAGAATTTAAAATGTCAGGGGCCCAGAAGATTAAATTCCTCTTTTGAAGACATTTAATCGTATTTTCAGATATGCATGGTAATTTTCATATGTATCAAAGCAGATACTGAATGGTTTTTATTTACAAAATAGTATGTTCCAAACCTCTGTGACCCAAGGCAAAGATACAAAACTAAAGGTTTGGAAAAGACCTTTAAGATCATTGAGTTCAGCCATGAGCAGACCACTGCCATGTCCACCACTAAACCATATCCCCAGATGCCACATCTACACCTGTTTCAAACACCTCCCAGGATGGTGACCCAACCACTGCCCTGGGCAGCCTGTTCCAGTGCTTGGCAAGCTTTTCAGTGAAGAAACATTTCCTAATATCCAACATAAACCTCCCCTGGCACAACGTGAAGCTGTTTACTCTCATCCCATCACTTTTTACCTGTGAGAAGAGCATGACTCCCACCTGGCTGTAACTCCTTTCAGGTAGTTGTGGAGAGTTGTAGGGATTCCTCCTTTTCTCCAGGCTAAACACCCCCAGCTCCCTCAGCCATTCCTCACAGGACTTGTGCTCCAGACCCTCCACCAGCTCCATTGCCCTTCTCTGGACTCGCTCCAGCCCCTCAATATCTTTCTTGTACTGAGGGGCCCAAAACTGAACACAACATTCAAGATCTTGAATTAATTCTGATTAGAAGTTTTAAATATGCTTGTTGATGTATTGTACAGTGTATGTAAGTTTACCTACCGAGTATAATACGTGCAATGGTTTATGAAATGGGTATTTTGCACATTTATTATATTAAGACATCCTTTTTCTCTTCAGTGATACAAAACCAGATATCATTAGCACATCACAGAAAGTATATGTATATCATATAAAAAAGGTTACATTTATAAAACCTCAGTCCTTCTCACTAAGAATAACTACTGTTTTTCTGAGTGAAATATGAACATCTCAATGTGTGTCATTTAATCTGACAAAAGATACTACCTTGCAAACAGATTTTTTTTACTGCCTTTTGTATCACAGGCTACCACAGCTATCAGCAAGGTAATATTACAGCAAGATGCACATTTGCCAGTCTGGCACCTCAGCTCTCGATTCATTTTCTGCAGCTGTTCTCTGCACCATCATCAGGGTCAGGCGTCCTGTGGTGTGAAGAGTGGGGTGTGACATGTCGGGTGTGAAATGTGAGGCTGTGAGAGTCACTCTCCAAAAGAGAGGGTGGCAGATGAAGAGGCCACACATCAGAAAAAGGTGTTGTTTGGGATTTTTTAGTCAAATATAGGGCGGAACATCCACCATCATTTTCTCCCAGAGGAGCTGGCCTTTCTGTTAGTCCAGAAACACACTGTGCTGGAGTGTTTGCCACCTAAGTTCTAAGAACCTTGAAAGCATCTGTTGTTCTATGTCAGCAGGAGGTGTCAGAAAAAAGCTTCCAACACACATCACCGCAAAAACAGGGCATAGTCATACAGCTGTTCTATTCTGGACATTTGAAAAGCAGATAACTGAGGAAAAAGTTTATTTCATGGAATCTTTGAGAAAACACACAGAGCCACAACTGCATTCACCTAGCAAAACAAACACCAAAAGTTCTGGGTACAGACAATGAAAATAAGGCTAAAGTAAAAGCTGGGAACATAACAGGAAGTCCATCGTAATCAGGTGCCAAATTATGCTTGGTTTTAATTCTGCTGCCCAATTCACATTTTTGTGAAGTGCTATTTATCTACTGATTGCATTCTCGGGTTAGATTAAGTTAATTTTATTGATGCTGAATTCAGCCAGCTAACCTTTACTATTTATTTTTAATAGGTCTGATGCAATACATTTTTATTACCAAGCTGGGTATCGATTAAAGCCTCTGCCTGCACTGCTTTTGATTGCCTCATGTAATTAGGGAGTCTAATACGAGTGAGAATGAAGCACAACTAACATTTTACATTTGCATGTAGATCTTTACAAGCTCATTATGCTTTGAAATACAACTGCCCTTGTGGTGAAGGACAAAAAAATAAACAGGAAGTCAGTAGACATCTCAAGGCATAAAAAATGGAAGATTCTATGAAGTGCTGTGAAGTAGCATGTTATGTTCAAGGTCTGGACAAAACAGAAAGGACTCCAGTGAGTCAAGTCTAACCTGCTCTGCCTGATGCAGCAAGCTAAGTTTACACCATTTAAGAAGATATACTCCTCATATTTAAACTGGAATTTTAAATTTTTTAAGCAATGCAGCAATTCCAAAAACTCCAATCCTACCCAAAGCTGTAAGAGGTGGGTGGGCAGTCACAAAGCTACACTAAAGTAGTCAAGAGTTTCTGTAAGTGCAAAAACACAACCACAAAGACAAGAGCAAAGTCAGGGCCCAGGGCTCTCAAACAGGCAAAGACGATTTACCATGGGAGCCAACATCCCATTGGCAGCAACTGCCAACACTTGTTCCCTCAGCTGGGACTATGAAGAAGAGGAATGTCTGAGGAAAATTTTTTCCATATCTTCTGAAAACTAAAAATCAGATTTGTCACAGATACAATCTTGTTTGCTGGATAATCTCCCAGGTGACATTACGGCAACATTTAATGACATTTGGATTTTACGGAATGGCTGATTAGACTAATTACAAGCGCAAAGAAGAGAACTTCAAAATACACTCTGTGAGCAGACGCAGAATACGTTTTCAGATAAAGCATTTTCATTCCTGAAAAACTGTTTAATTCATTTTCTGAAGCGTGAGAAATCAGGTCTGGAAAGCACCAAGCAGGCCCATTTTCCTTCTCTTGCCTAGGGCAGGGTGCATTACTCATTTACTGTACTGTACCATGTTTTCTAGCCCTGCCTCATTTTAAACACAACTTCAAAGATATGAAGCATCCCACACATCCCTTGGGAAACTACTCCAAAATAGTACAGAGGTTTATTTCTGACATTTAATATAATCTCTCCTCCTCAGCCTCATCCCATTACACTCAATCTGTCACCTTCTAACAGAGTTTGAAAATAAGTAGACACTTTTTTCTGAAATCTTGTTTAAGTTTTGGACACTGTCATCCATATTCTGAGAAAAACATGTTATGCCACTCCAAGCCTGTCCTGACTTATTTCTAAGCTGCCACCCCCCAAAGCCACACAGCCACACTTACAGCCACTTTCCTCTCTCAAGGAACTTTAGTGATAAAGGAAATTACCAGCTCTTCTCCTATAGCCATGGCTGGGAAAGGCTATAGAAATATGATCACAGTCAAGACATTTCTTCACAGCCCTACATCAATCCCAAGAAAACTCACCCACTAGAGACCTCTGCTGATCCATAACTGCAGAGGCAAAGTTAGTGTCTATTTCTCACATCAAAATGGAGTATCCTGTTTTTTCCCCCAAAGGAAATCTGATACATCACTTATTCTATAACACAGATTAATTTGACAACGGTATCCAATCATAATAATAAAATAATTATTTCAGTGAAGCAAAGGTGAAAGACGTTATGAGGAGATCTGCATAGCAACAGCTGAGGTTTCCAGCTCCCTAACTGCAGAATCTTTCCATATTGTGCTGCACGTTGTATAGCAAGAATTCTATTTTTCACATCTGATGGACAAGAAAATGGTATTGCTCTCTCCAGATGGTAAGTACAAGAAGATAAAAGGAGAGTTACAATGACCTTTGATAGGGAGATATAATTATTACATATCATTTACTAATTACATATTATTATATATATATATATAAGAACTTATTCCACCATATAATGTATCCAAACTGCCATCTTTAAAGCAGCAGGCAGGCTCTAGGATATCCTGCTCCATTGTTTAAATGCCCGTGGAAAACAGACACTAAAGGCTCTTTAACATGTAACTGTTGTATAAGCTCCTGATGTGCCACAGGCAGAACCTGCACGCTTCTGCTCTACTTGTTTGGTACCTGCACACCTTAAAGGGGATTTGGAGGCACTCCAGTGCACCAAGGGCTGCACAAAAAAAAGCTACAGTAAATGTAGCATTTAATTACAAAACTACAAACCCATCAGATAAATTCACAACAGTTAGTAAGGGCTAAATAGCCTGTGTATAACCTGATCCAAAGTAAAAATCATTGTATTGCCGTCCATGGAGCATCTAGGAAGGAGAGGATGATCTGAGATTACCTTATGTAATTTCTATGGCCATGCAACTAAATAACAGCTCCGGTATATGGAGTCTTTTGAACTCCCATAAGCTGAAAGCACTGATGCCCTCTCTGAGCCTTGAAAAGAAAGTATGTGACATTTAAGTACAGTTCTCCTATTAGGCAGCATTTTTAAGTTACCTTGGAAACTATAAGATATACCTACAGGAACAGAATGTAACTACTTGGTTTGGGTGGTCTTTACTGTTTAGCTTTCCCACACTGCACGTTGAAAATATTATAGGCTACAACAGAAAAATATACAAGTGGAAATCAGTTGCATACAAGTGGGAGCAAAAGGAATCTAGTTTTGAGCTACAAAGGTCCCAAGGGTACGTACACAAGCAGAAATGCAGCAGTCAGCAGCAGACATCATGACATTTTCCTGAGACAGGATAAGAATTCCACAAAATAAGAGAATTAAGAGAAGAACAACAAAGCAGGACACAATGGATTCCTCACATTAGGCAGAAGAGTATCAGAACTTGCATAAAGGGTGTAAGCATTGATCCCACTTTCCCTAATGGAATCTATTTCCAATTAGTACCTCTTTCCCACAATCAAATTAGTGTGATGAGCTCTATGAAAAGGTTTCCTGTGTCCAAAGCATAGCCTTTTAAATTTTGGCAGCACTACCAGCAAGATCACAAAAAGTTCAAAAGAAATGGCTGTAAATTTTCTGAACCATTAAGGAGTCAGAGGAAGATTGATACCTGATTTGGGGTGAATGGATGACCTACCAAACTTTTAAATTAATTTTCCTTGGAAGCCAGAATCTCACTTCACAAAAAAAAAAAAGAAATTAAAACTGACAAAATGAAGAACTGAAACTTTCAAATAAATCTGTTGTCTGATCTTTCCATTGCTTTTATCCTTTTTCTACAAAAGATTAGCACAGAGCCTACCAGCAGCAGTGACTTCCTCTGACACACAGAATTATGACCTAATCGGGGTTTCTTTCAAGGGTTACACCTGAGGTTTCCAAATTAAAAGAGGCAAACAAAGTAATCCCACTACCCACAAGTACCAAAGAGAGGGGCTGGTTTTTAAGTGTGTGATAGTACTAAGCAGCAGTATGATCTTTCTTATACAGGAGTAGATGAAAAAGGATACTATTAAAAAATAATAGAAATCAAGCAAAAGATGACTGCCCAGCCTTTTTTCCAGGGAGACACATTGACTTTATATGAAGCACTTTCAACAATACAGACATGAACGTGTGTACATTATATGGCTGCCTATAATGACTAAGAAAGGTATCTAATGTGACATAAGGTCCATTTTAAAGTTCCTCCATATATGGTAACTTAGTTTCTAACACAGAAGCCCTTTCTTCACATAATATTCTTAAACAGGATGTTTTGGGAAGGACTGGGAGTACAGAAATGGAAGCTGCATTTCCAAATTCCTGAGATGTTTTAGTTCTCTAGATCTACAACTTGGGAATAATCTTAAGTAAAAGTTACCACCTGTTAAGTATTTTCACTTAATCATGTCATTCCCACAGGCTTTTCATTGCATTTCCATGCTTCTTTTTTCAAATACACCTGCATGTAGAAATATAAATATGCTCAGGAGTAGTTTGAGAGATCAAGCTCTAAGTGACTGTGGTATTTGAAAGCTTGCTCATATCAATCCTTGACATATTCTGGAAACTCTTGGAGGTATGATTATGGGTTGTGATATATTTATCTGAAATACACTGGCACAGACACTTAGTACTGATAAAATAATACTGACAAAATCAAAGTCATACCATGTAATGAAAAGAGAATTGAAGAGGGAAATTGTAAAATCATCACAGACAAGCATATACCCCCTGCAAAAGACTGAGGAACTTCTCAAAGGTAAAAATTTTACTAACATGAGGGGTAAAAAACTAACTTAATTCAATTTTACATTCTTTAACGGTTTAAATTCAAAATTTAGAGGATACATTGGAAAATGGACAAAGAAAGTCTCTGGCAAAGCTCCTCCTGGAGTCCAACAAGCACTTAAAGACTTCCAGCAATCCATCTACAGGTTTTGTCAAATCAGTGGGGGGGGACTGAGAAACTCAGAGACAAGTCTGTTCCAGTGTTTGTGCAGCCTTTGATGTGAAATTCATAGCCAGGCTGAAGGCCGGAAAGACTCAGTTATCGACCATCTAAAATTCACACCCTCAACTTGGAACTCTCCGTTTCCCCGGAGACTGGGTTGATTTCCCTTAAGTTTATGCACGCACAGCCATGGCAATGAGGTATTAAAGGTAAGAGTATCTCCCAAGTGGAATTAGACACATGTCAAAAACGCTGCAGAACTTCCAAGTGAAGAACTGCATGTTGATGCACTGAGTGGGGCTGTGTGTGCTCTGTGGGGCACTGACAGAACCACAGAACAACTTGGAGTGCAAGGGACCTCAGGAGGTCTCATAGCCCAGCCTCCAGCAGGGTCAGCTGTAGGATCACACCAGCTTGCTCAGGGCTTTATCCAGTCAGGCATTGAGCAACTCCAATGATGGAGGTGGCACTGCCTCTGTAGGCAGCCTGTTTCAAAGCATGGCTTTCCTTGTGGTGAACTTTACAGGCAGTCAGAACTGCTCCTATTTCTGTTTATACCTGATCAGTCATGTCCTCCCAAACTCCCATCTTAAATATGTTGTTTTAAACAATTCATCTCCTGTCCAAAGTTTACATTTGCATTTTAAAATACAATGCTTCACACAGTGTACAAACCTGTGCACTGACACATACGCCTTCAGTACAGAATAATTTCCCCCTTAATATCTAATACTGCTCCCAGGTCTTGCAGCTCCGCTGAGACTGAACTGCTATCAGACTTCCAGTCTAGTTGCTGCTTAAGTCACCTATTTTCTCAAGAACCAGCTGGAAGTGCTAATGCCAAGAGTTGAGCTAGAGTCACATGCAAAGTGCTCCAAAGGCAAGTTAAGTCACTCAGTAACTTTGAGGTTAATAGAAACAAGAGCAGGGGGAGATATTTTCCATTCAAAAACTGGTTCATGGAGAAGTAACTAATTTATTGATGTTCCTAGACACATGGATAGCTTTTACTCCCTTATCCTGTTTCTCTGTGCATAGCATTGTGATATATTACCATCCTTTCTGAATTCTGACACAGATGACCCTGATGCAAATTTTGCATCCTGGTAAGATTCCACTGCTGAAACTGTGATAACCGATACACAAGTGTTTGTTTCTTTTCCCACAAGTAATTAAAATTCTGTGGTTTAAGTAAGTGTTATCAAGTCCAGAGATGGAGATTAATGGACAAATACATAGAAGATCTATACACATGCATGGAATAACTTTAGAAGAGAGCACAGAACTAATAGTTGTTCTCAAATTGATTACAGTCCTAAAATGTCAGCAGTGCTTTGCCTCTGCACCCAGCACATCCTTTTATTTATGCATCTGTAGAAGAAAAGGCAATCTAAAAATCTACTCAAGAAATGTCTAAATTTCCTCAGAAAAGCTTTCAGAATATTAAGTGGGCCTGTACATAGAGATTTGATGTGAAGGAAATTTTCTGTTCTTTTGCTAGCTCTCAGTATTTAACTTGAAACATGTACATAACATTATATCTCAGTGTAATTACATGATTATAGACATCTCACGCCCATGGATTCCTTGTGCACAAATAGTTCTAGTGTATAAATAAAGATAAGGATATGGATTGGACTGACAGCTGGGACTTCAGAGAGAAGCATTTGTGAATGAGCGTGTGATTTTCACAAGTCTTAAGCCATGTTCAAATAAAGCAGCTCTAAGTTCAGATGCTGAGCCAAATTCTATCCAGTGCCTCCTTGTCCAGAAAAGTCAAACAAACACTTACCATAAAAGCCTACTGAACATTAGGTAACTTCTTCCTTTATGGAAGAACAGTTGCCCAGAAATAAAAGGGAAAGAGCCATCTTAACTTTAAAACACACCCATCAGTTAAGCAAACTTCCTAAAATACTCAAGACTTCATTTCTATATCCTTCTCTGGAGTTTGAATAAAATCAGAAATTACAGCCTTTCATATATGCTTTTGCATATTTCTTTTCCTTTCAGCAGTAGGATGCAGGTGGAGACTATAAACTGGTTTAGTTAAAAAGCCAAAGCACAATTAAAACACATACTTCCTTAAGATCTGAATTGTCAATGTGTAAAATGAATATATTTTGCTTGTCGAAATCCCCTAAGTAATTTTTTTTGGTTGTTGTTAAGAAATCATTCTCTTGCATAATATTACAATGGGTCAAGACTAAGCCACCGGTGTAATATTTACTTGAGCACAGGTTCCTTTAGGGAAAAAAAAAAGGTAAAAAAAAAAAAACAACCAAACAAAAATGAAACCCAAACAAGATTAGTTTTCAATGATGTAGCTGAAGACAAAGTAAGTAAATTAGTTTGGGGATTTACCTGTCACTAGTGGAGAAAGTTCTTACAGAAATCAAATCAGAAGACAGAAATACTAGGAGAGCAGACATGCTCCCCTTCAATTTAATGTATTATCAATCAGAGTTTTTAAATTGTTTTTCTATACTAGTTTAGACTTAGGGAATAAGATGGCAACTGCTGTAATAACCACTGAGGGACACATAGTGTAGCAGGAAAATTTTATGCCTACTAATGGCAATGTCCTCAGAAACATGTTGTTCTAGAAGCAAATCCACTCTTTGTTTAATTTTATAGCTCATTGTACAGTCTGCTACAGACTACTGTGTTGTCTTTCTCTACATTGACAGTCACAAAGAAATGGCTTCCTACTAGATTAGGTAGTTTTAAAAGTGTGTACAGAGTTATACTGGCCTTGCGAGACAGAAATAAAAAGACAAATTTCCCCATTATGATATTTTGGTTCAAAATAAATAGGAAATACAAAGAACAAAAAGCAATTCCCGGACTATGTAAAAAAAAAGGAAAAAAAGAAATTAAATTACTTGAATATATGAAGATAACTTCTTTTTTTTCTAGGTGACGATAATAAACACATGTAATTCGCAATTTCACTTGCTTATCAACTGAAGAAAAATGTTTTACTTGTGCCCAGCTACACATCAATGTATGAAAGCAATTGTGATGAGTGACACTGTATCACACATTGTGCTCCTACTCCCAAGAGATAAATTCACTTATTCTTTCCCTTACATGTCGTATATGTAAGAAGAAAGTAGAGCAAGATTAAAAATCCAATAAAAGATGAAGTAATGTCTTAAAAGAAGAAATTCACACCTGTTTATTATTTTGGAATAGGCTGTATGCAAACATTTTTATTCTTCAGGGCGGCTCCTCTCAATTATTTTCTTCAAGTAGTTGGATTCTACAGATGACGAACAAGACAGTAGATCTAATGTTACAGCACACAAAGGAGTAATGCTATTTACTATTTACATATATCTGAACACAGATCAAGTTGCTACACCACAAAGCATACATAGATTCTGATGCTTAGAGATTCCTAGGAAAAGGCACAATTTCAGACCAAATCTGTACCAAGACACAGGGAGTATTACTCCTAGTTTCATCCTTTCTAACCATTAGGATAGAAAAAAGTCCAGAGCTGTAGTGACAATCTTCCCAAAAAAGACACAAGAGGAGACACTTCATCCCATCTGCTCTCTCAAAAATCAGCCAGCACAAGTCTAAGGAAGGACAGCTGTTGAATGGACTTTGGGGGGGAGGGGTTTGCTCTGTTTCCTTGACTCTGGGGTCTGAATCTCCAGGCCACCTTTTCTGTCAGTCACAGCAGCCCCTCTGCCCTCCCCTCACTACTGTCTGTAAGCAATCACACTATGTCACACAGCTCACATTGCTCAGCTGTGTTTTATTGGGTCATACCACCTACAGTAAATTTACTGTTGTATTTTGGATTTCTCCCACGGGCACCTGACGGAACAGGGGTGTTCTCTTTCACACAGACTACTTTCACTATGGATCTTGAACTGCTAAAATCTTTCAGCCAGAGTTGGTTTTTTGCATTATATCAGTGCAAAGTTCTGCTGTAAACTATCATCACGTGAATGTTTGCGACTGGCAGCAACACCACCTTTCAAGAAATACACTCCTAGGTAATAAGAGCATCCCAACCAAGATGTGGCTTACAGCTTTACTGCTAGTGCCTCATAGGGCAGCAATCCAAAAATCCAACAGCAAGGACTTTTCAAGTTGTTACAAAGACCGAAAAATTGAAGTCCCAATATTAGTTCATATATCCCAAAGCATAGAGGTATCCACAACAGCCACCTGGGATGTTATACAACATAACTTTAAATTTGGAGGAGTAGTTAAATGCATTTTTCAGTAGTCAGGGATGGAAGATGAAGACAACACAGCAATCATATATCTTTGAGACACAGATGGTAACACATCTTACTATCAGGTAGTTTTTACTTGAAAATGAATCCACAAGTCAGTCACAGTCAAACAATCCTAGATCTCAACACAATATGACTTTTCTCACCCCATCTATCTAATTAGTGTTTGGGCTGCTGCAGCACCTTGCTCTTATCACGGTTTCAGTTTACACTAAAAAAACAAACAAGGACAAAAGCCCAATATCTAACCATCACTACAAAATTAAAATGTCAGGTGAACACAAGGGAGAACATAGGAAGCCAAAACAGAGTAAGGCTTCAACTAGATGAATCTCTCAACAGCACAAAGTGACTAAGCCTCTCTGCATCACTTTTCTAGAAAACTGGCTGGCTTAAGTCTCCCTTTTCACAGCATAAACACATTCTTCCCAATACATCTCTGAAATTCAAGCTTCTGAACCTTTAGCTTTAAAAGTACTGCCCATCTATACAATGCAACTTTTGGTAAAGCAAAACACAGTTCCTAAAAAAATTATTTGAGAATTATAAAACAAATCAATTATGTTTTCTCTCGGCCAGGTAGTCACAAGACATTGATGGTACTCAGCTTGAAGCCAGGCTTAATCCATGTAAAATGGTTGTTTCATTTTTCAGGCAGATGCCAACACAGAAAAGTTCCTAACAGTGTCACTTGACATTTCCCAGCACTATCAGGGATAACTTTCCCAGTAGTCTGTGGTGATGGAGCAGCCAGATCAGTCCATCAGAGAGAGGTGGAAGCCCTGCCTACACCACAGTTTTTAGCAATTAGGATGTACTTGAGATAACAGGATTATGGCATGCAAGGGCACAGGAGCACAGTCCACTTCACTTTTCCTGGTAGCATATAATAACTGAAAGAGAGTGAGTGAATCTGAGGACAGGGTGCCTGGATCACCTCCGGGAATACACAGGAACATTCCAAGTTATCTGCCTGCACCAAGACTCCTAAGGCCAAGACAGTGGGGTCATTTATGAAATCTGTCCCTAAGAAAACCACCGTGAAGGCTTTAAGGAAGGAATGTAGGTACAGACCTGTTGTACAATGTTTTCTCCATGACCCAATGCCTTCAATGGCACAGAACATCAGTGAGTGCAGGAACAACCTGGACAGAGGCATTATCTTTTCTGACAGTTCTCAAGGAGGTCAGGGAGAAGGTTTGAGTCTTTCATGCCCTGTTATCTTTCTTCTTCTGTAAGAAGAGTATAACAGGCATAAAGATGATTCCAAGTGGAATCCTAAACCTGCAAGTATTCCATTTCAATACAAGAACTCTTGGAAACAAGCCAGTTGATAGAACTGCAGTTTTTAAGCGCAAGGAGCATTTTTGGCAGTCTGAGAGCTTGCAGGCAGGACTTCTGCCAAGTCAGTGTTTACACACAGGTTATAAAAACCAAACTAAAGTGTGGCAATAGGCCGAGTGAAAAGAATTGCACAGGAACACACTCTAAGCTGTTTGCCAAACCAATTTCCAGAAAATAACCATGTTCTTAAGTCTTCCCCCAGCCCCCAAAAGCTTACAGAGTACAAGCTTTCTCTGTGCTAACTGTTGTATGAACGGGTCCATTGATTTTGTATTTGATTCTACAGTCCCCTACCGAAAAACTCTTCATTAATAAATCCAGTTTCATGACAGACTTGAACACAAGCAAACTTTCATCACCCTGAAAAAAGAGGTATGATTACCTCAAGTATGCCTTTTGCATTAGTGTTAAACTGACTGAAGGCCTGAAGTTAGAGTATTTTAAGAAATATATCACAAAGGTCCTTTTTGAGGAAGATTCTCCTCACCCACAAGTGTACTGAACTTTGGGTCTGTTTCTGTCCCAATTTGATTACACAGAGGCAGGCACACTGCACACTAGGACGTGCAGTAATCCAAGCCATCAACTGCAGACCTAGGAGCCAATCTTTCTAGCATTTAGGATGTGCTTGGAAGTTATGCAGTATCATGAGGGAGAGATTTGAGTGCTCTCCCAGATTTTATTTCAAAAATTACTTACTGTGTGAAAACGTGTGTATAAACTCAGCAGACTGAGAGAAAAAGAAGTGCTTTCCTAGGAATACCCTTACAAATGAAATCCAGTTCTCACTGGGGCTCCTCAGTGCCCAGCAGGGTTGCACATCACATCTACTACAGCAGCTGCTTCGCACTTCAAGCAGCCTTGAGCTCTGCAGTTGAAAGATTCTGTTTATTGTAATGGATGTTAATGTTATGTCCTTAATAGGACATTGGCTTAATACGATATTAGCTATCACAAGAAAGGCATTTATATGCCTTTGAAAATCTATCTCAAAGTCATTATACATAGGTAGCTAATTGTTCCCATTTCAAAATATAAATCCTTATTACAACCTGAGAATCTACCTAAAGTAAAATATCCCTAATAATTCTCACTGGAAGCAGAATTACAAGCTTTTTAAACCCTTCATGTCTACTGAAAATGTCTTTTTTTTTTTTTTTACAGACCTTTTCAGTGAAGTACCCAAACTGTCCAATATTCTAGACATGTGTCAACTAAGAGCAACCTCCTCTTCCTCCTCAGGCTCTGAACCTTTCCTCTGAAGTCTGTTTGATCTTTCCTAACCATCAGAATCACAAACTGATGACTATATCTAAGCATTTTACCCAGTGACTATTTAGTGTAAAATACATGAGGAAGTTTTGGAGAAAGGACTAGAAACCAGGCCTGTTCTCTTCCAGGTAAATGCTTTCATCACTGGGATATGGGTTCAGGCATCCTTCCCTCTTTAGCCCATGCAATCCTGCCCTTTTTACTGCACAGAGAGACAGTTTTAACAGGATTAACAAGTCTTACCTCACCACACCTCTGAATACCAATCTCACCCAAGAGGAGCATACTAGCTGGTAATGAGAGTTCTGCGGAGTGTGTTTTTTGAGAGACATATCCAAAATTCATTAATGCTTGAAGTAAAAAAAAAAAACAAACTAATTTAATCCAGTTTCATACATACATAAGGCCATGGCAGGAGTGAAGATAAGGGCTTTTCTGTACTCTTTCAGGATCGATGGAATAGACATATTCCAGTCCTTTCCACTCCTGCTCCAGTATCTATCAATTCTGCTTCTGTCTCCTGACATAGCTCTCTTTCATCTTCTAATCTGCTATGCAATTTTAATGTTTTTCACAATTTTTGCCTAACCAATTCGAATTTCTGAGTTTTAGCTCCAGCATCAAACCATTCATGTTAATGGTGTTAAGGTCACCAGGACCTTTCTCCCAAGAATAACCTCAAAAATATCCTCCTGGGAAAACAGGAAAAGCATACCATAACACACTGGAGAGAAAAGGAAAAAGGACATATGCCTTTCAGGAGGTAAAATAAGATGCCAAAGACTTCTGTGGGCATAGATAGGCTGTCTTCTGCTCTGAATAATTAAACATAAATGTGATGCTCTCTACTCACACCTGATCCAGATCAAATTTGTGGTTAAGTGATCTAGCAGTGCACAAATCCATTATTAATGACTGTGAAACCATTCATAATTTGAGTTATTTTATGTAGCTATTCTTAGAAATTGGGTTCAGAGACCATTAAAAAAACCAAAGGAAATACTTTGACTGTAGTAAATTCTGAGAGAACAAACGAAATCCCATGAGATTAAAATAAAACCCAGAATGATAGTCACAGAACTCTGACTTCTGCACTCAATTAAAACATACATTTGTCTAAAATGAATTAAAGTAGAAGAGTCTTCTGATGGAAAAAGAAGTAAAAATATGAGTACAATAACTAGTTTTGCCCCCGAGTTCCCCCATGACTCTGCTCTCTCCATCTGTGCAAAAAGAATCTGCTGTATTCAACTGTTCTGTTACACTTCAGAGATGGTCTCATAATTAGTCCAGCTGCATAATGCCACACAGAGAAGATCCTGGCTCTGCATGCTACCAGAATACATTGGAAGTCATATTTTCTTTATCTATCTAGGCAGCAAACTTCCAGAGCTCCCCCAAAAATAATTAAAAGCTAATTAGGAAATATATGTCCAGATGTACATTCCAACAGGTTGAAAAGTGACCTCTCTGCCATTCAAATAAGAGCCTGGCAATATTCCCAAGACAGAAAATGTGACATTCCAGAGGAAAAACCCCAGTACTTTTCCTAGAACTAACAGGCCTTAACCAAAATCATAAATTAATCTCTTATTTTACGTGTCAATTCATAGGAAAATCATTTTAGGAAGCAGGAAAAACAATGGAGCTATTTGAAAGATAAGGAGTAACCAGAAATATTTCTGTAAAGTTCTCCTAAATGGATATTTTCCATCGACCTATGAGGATGGATATGAGAGTCACCCTCTACCCCTGTCCTTGGAATCTGGGACACTGGAAGGAACTAGGAGCAGTGTTTCCCAGAACCTGCCAAAGCCAGGTAAGGGGAGCTGTCATGTTAGTGCTCCTATTAGTTATCTGTTGCACACTCCATCATTCCTCTCAACGAGTCTTTAAGCAATTTCTTAGGTCTATTAAACAGATTAAACAGGGAAAAAAGTAGCTTCCAGAGACAGTGTGGCTGCTTTTTGGTTTCTTTGCCGTTTAGTGCTTTTCCCCATTTACCAGCTTCCTAAATTTTCTTTGGGAAAATTCGATCACAAACTTACACCAGAAACTTCAACTCTAGTTGGAGAGATTGCAGCAGTAAGACACCTGCCTGCAAGCATCAAGAAAAGATTTGAGGCTATTCAATGTGCAATCCTGTAGTCAGACAGTGCTGACAAACACAACAGTAATGCAGGGTAGACAGCCTCAAGTTGTGGCCAGGGGAACTTTAGACTGGATATTAGGAAAAATGTCTTCACCAAAAGGGTTGTCACGCACTGGAACAGGCTGCCCAGGCCAGTGACTGAGTCACCAACCCTGGAGGTATTTAAAAGCCACATAGAAGTGGTACTTTGGGACATGGTTTAGTGAAGGACTTGGCAGTGCTGGATTTATGGTTGAACTTGATCTTAAAGGTCTCAAACTACGTGACTCTATGGTTCTATAATTCATACAGGGATCAAGAGGAACATCAGTCTGCATAATAAAGACCTGGATAATTAATGATTAATGTAAGTGTTGGGTGATGATTATATGCCTTGAGAGATGTGAGAATGAATGTCTTTCTTTTTAGTAGCATTAGTTAGCTACAATTTTTTCCCCAAAAATACATAATAATCTGTCTATTGAAATTGATGTTACTTTTATAATGTCTCCCAACGCTTCAGCCACGCAGTTGCAAAATTTCAATATACAAACTACTTTCAAATTACATTTTATGTTTTAGCAGGCTAATATTACATCCCCTATGCATTATTCCCTGATAGGCTGTCCCCAAGGAGAAAAATTGTAAAAGTGAGATAATTTAAAGAAAACTCATCTTGCTCCCTTTGAAGTTGCTGGAAAATGTACTATCTGAGTAAAATTATTACTATTATTTTAAATACCAATTTTCTACTCTTGTGAATAATAATGTATCTTTATTCTACCAGATCATCTGATCAGTAATTTGACTGATCCTTTTCTTGCCTACTTTTGTGAAAGTCCTCTTCTGATCTTGATGGATACCAAACAAAATTGCTGTGTTAACCTGTGAAACCTTTGGAACATTGATGCTACCTTTCAACAGGAATCACTGTCTCTGTAGAAATGACAGCATGACTTTTGAAACAACAGCAGGCCCATGAGCTACAAAATCTTTTAGATTTACCTTGAAATAAATAAACTGCAGTGAAAAAATACTAGAGTATCTTTCAGCCTGTTTTAGCCATCTGTGGAACATTTATAAATAAAGAGTCAGATTTTGTACTTAGTCATCTCAGTTAGAGGTCACTGCTGATATTAAGAAAATGACATCAAGAAAATGCATATAAGTTATTATAACTTTTTCAAATGTGGGCTGCTCAGGTTTGGTAATGTCAACCCTATGTATTCCTAAAAGAAAAGGTGCTCAGAGATCCTACTTCTTTTTTTTCTAAGGAGAAGTAAGAAAAGCAGTGTGAAACAGTATGGCACAAATACTCATGCTGATTTTCCCATAAAAATGCCCAGCAGGTTCAAAAGAATGGACTGATACACTACTCCTACTGAGTTCCAGTAGAACAGATCAAACTGGATGTTTGCACAGAGTTTCAGTGCTCAGTGACACTCCACGGCAGTTTTATTTCACTTCTCTGGGTTGCTGGGCAAGCAGAAAACCTTTTGTAGACATTTAGAACGATCAAAAAAATCTGCTCTTGCCCAGAGAAGCCCTGTCACTTGGGAAAAGCACAGCAGAAGGACAGAGTTTGTCCTATATGCCTGTTAGGGCTGCACAGAAGGGACCAGGACACTGAGTAGGCCCAGGCATGAGCTTAAGGCAGCTGCAAAGGACATGGAGAGCTGCTGAACACGGCATGGCAAAAAATGCCACACATGAGAAGCTGACAAGAGGTACAGAGAGCATCATCAAGAACAACTGGACTTCACAGGTGGTAATGTGGAAGTTATATGAAAAACAGATGAATTCCATAGATAACTGAAGGAGAGTGCTGGGGATCTTCTGGAGAACAGAGGCCAGCAGCACTTAGGTGACTGCACCAGTAGCACCACTCAAGACTGGGATTAGCTAAGAAATGGTATCAGAGATGTCAAATCTGGGTATAGATGCAGCAAAACTGGGACCAACAGGGAAAAAGCAAGGGGAGGCAGGGAAGGGGAAAGACTGGGGTGGAGAAAGGGAAGTACAACAGCAGGAAAAAAGGAGGGCCAGGAAATGGGGAAGAGGATAATAAGGTATGAAAACAATGTTGCCTTGGGGTGCTTGCTAGGAAGCATTGCGTTCAAACATCTCAGTCTAAATCAGGACAACAAACCAAAGCCCAATTGTTCTGGCCATGCCACACAGCCCAAACCAACTCCCATTAATTAGGATGCACAGGAGGAAAGGAGTACTTTCCCTGACAAGCAAGGGGACACCCCACTAGACAGGTCAAGCATGTCAGTACTGCTGTGACAGCAAGGGTGCTACCCACTGCCTCATAACAGTATCACCTTAAGAGAGTACTGTCTTACGAATCCTGATGCTCTCAGTGAGCTAAACACTTTTGTGGCAATTATTCCAACATCACTGAATCCAGCTACAAATACAGAAACTAGCTAAAATATGCTGCTTTTACCAGGTGCCTGAGTTACCAGATGAACAGGGGTCTTAAAAAGACTATTACCCAAAATAAAACAACAGCAAAACCACTAAGGACAGCAAAATGCATTCACACGGATTTAGAATTCAAAACTCCCTTCAGAACAACTCATGTTGGGTTTTTGATTTCAGTGTTTTTGAACCAGCACATGTCTGAAATGAAAGTTTAGACTTATAGCTATACCCATATGAAAAAAAACCAACACCAAGTCTTTGTGCCATATAGTAAACATTTTATTACACGTGTGATCAGAAGTTTGGAATTTCTTGCACTGCAAGTAGAGGAGAGTTATACCATCACTTGCTGCCAAGAGTATGCCATCTATAAAAAGATCCTGAAGCTAACACACTTGGAGCCAGGATGAGGACTAGTCCAGGTCTTTACAGCATGATTTGCAAAGTAGTATAAAACTGCATTTGAGATACTCGGAACTAATCCAGATTAAAGATTAACATTTTGCCTCAGTGGAAACAGCACATGACTAATTCAATATGTTACATTCATCACAGCACTGAATTTAACTATTGGCTCAATTTAGAGTTCTACCACCCAGTTATACCTGACATATGGTTCTTGGCTGTATATAAATGCCAATTTTAACATGTTCCGACTAGGATTTTAGTAAGAACATCTTTTGCCTCTCATTCTCTGAAGCAGAAAGAACTGCCGGTGGCTGTCTGTGCATATTCATAGTTTTTTTCACATTTTCCTCTACATTTCTGAGCATCTTGTTTTATGGAGCTTGCATAAATACATGGGTGAGCCTCTGCACCACAGGCTGGTAGAACTGTTAGATACTAATAGAGTAAATATCTTTGGATCTGAAAGAGGTTATTTTCACACTTTGCTCAGAAAGGATCACTTTCCATCACTCCAACTACTATTGGCCTACAGCCTCTTTTCAAACCACATGCAATGCAGCAACATCAGCAGTAGAGTTTTGTTTGTTTTTTTTTTAAATAAAGGAGAATACAAACCAATGAATATGCCAGGAGCTTGTGTGCACCCAACTATTTTAGGCTACCTAAGCAAGGACACGCAAATAAGCTCTGACACAGGGTCAATCTTTAAAGAACCACCAGAATAAAGGACACAAAAGGCATCTGTTTCTCCTCTAATCAGAGCACAAAGCTATCAAGGCCATCACAGCTCCCCCAAGGATCCCCTAGGCATAACTCACTGATCAGCTGGACCTGAGCTAAACAGCAAGATGTTAAAAAAATTGAGGCCTTCAAGGCCTCAACCGCACTGAGGGGCAGGAGGGTGGGAAAGTAGGAAATCCAGGGAAAACTGGAAGAACAAGTTAAAACAAACTCCTAAATTAATAGAGGAAAATACAGAACAACTTATAAAAATTTGTATACTGGAAAATTTCTAAGTTAATCTAAAAATGGTAACTATCTTCAGAGATAAAAAGCACTAAGGCCTACCATCTCCACTGTGTTTGAGGAGTAGGAGCCATTTTAAACACTGTAAAACAGACATTTATGGAGCAGCATCAGGCACTGGAAACAAGCTTCTCACATGGCAAGAAACCATCAGGACTTTTCCCAGGGTGTACTGCAGGGTTTTGAGTCATCAGTCTGGAAACACTACATACAGACTTCTTGACAGAAGTGAGCTGTGCTGCAGCCCCACTCAACCCTTTTGTAAAGGCTTTGTGCAAAACCTGCCCCTAAGAAAACAAATCCAAAGCTATTTTCTCATCCTTGACCTCCAATCCCCCTAGATATTTTTTCTAGGTCCAGGAAATGCAAACAGACACAGATTTTTTTGAAATCCCTTTTGTATGTTGGGAACACTGCAGGTATTTGACAATCCTCAGTTTAGTCATCAAGAAGTGCCCTTAAGCAAACTTCATAGAGCTTCAGTGTTATTTTTGAAAAGCAGTATACTACTGAAACAGGAAAGTGCTATGTACTAGTTGCCAAGAAAGTTAAGGAAAAAAGGAGTTAAGTCCTTGAAATGTAATGAGAAGGCTTATTGCAACATGAAGCCACCCTCTTGAAACAGATTTTATCTGGAAAGGAATTCAAGTCCCATTAGAAGTCAATGGAAGAAAGTTTCAAAGTGATTGCAAAGTAATTTTCTTTCAAGTTACTTAGTTAATTTAAATGTATTAAACCATTAAATTAACAAAACACATCTTTAAGTTAAAGCAGTTTCTTTAAAGAATCTTCAAAATCAAATCTCACTGGATTCAAATACAGTCTAAAGGTTAATTAGTTTTAATTGTCACATTAAAAAAAACAAACCCTTATCTTAAAAATATGTATATTTGAATGTGGTTGAATCTATTCTCCCATTCCATAATATTTCTTTAAGTTCTTGATCACACCAAGACCACATGATTGAATGAAAAATGAGCTACTACACACTGACCATTCAGGCTTCAAAGCCAGCATGGAGAAAACAGGACTGAGAAGAACTCTGATAGCAGAACAAAAAAAAAGACAAATTCTTGTGGATAAAAGTATCAGAAAATATCTTAATTTGGAGCTCATTCTGTCAAATATACCTAGTATCTGAGATGATACCACCTGCAAATATTTTTGAAAAAGTATTTCAGGTGAAACTATGTGGAATCTGATAATTCTGGGATTTCTGTTCACACACACAACCACTAAAGCAGTATGAGGGTCACTCATATGAGTCAATATAAAAAAGAGGTTAGCTTTTTTCCCCCGCTTATGCACACTACAAACCAGTAAGAGACAGGGATCTTTTAATATCTCTGCAATTGCACAATAAAGGGTTCACTTATAAAGGTAAATTAAGTGATCTCAGCAGTGTCATTCCTGTCAGTGGTACCATCAGGAGCATTAGCATTGAAGTTAATGAATCTCACAATTTAAGGAAGGTTTCCACAATGGCCTGGCTGTGCTTTCACTCTTTCAACCTGATTAAACTTCACTGACATGGAAGCTAATTAGCTCAGTGCAGAGTTCTACATTTGCCTGTAACCCCTTCTGGGATCATTTGGGATAAAGGAGGTCATTCATGTCACAAGCAGTTTCTTGAGCACCAGCAATTTCCAAGTCACTATGGCCCAAGCAGTTCTTCAGTTTCCAGCTTTTGTCATGTCCCAGAATGTAAGAATATGACCCAAGCTAGCTGTTCTAGCTACCTGTGTTGGCATTAATTGATTTAGGACCTTCTACACTGGAATCAGAATTACTTGAAACGGGCCATAGATTACAGTGCAGTCTTGTTCTGATTTAACATGTATTTCAAAGCCCAGAACTCAAATAGGATACAAGCTTAAAATGCCTTATGACTCTCATTTGGGTTAATAGCCTAGTTATAATTCATTTCCTTTCCTCTTTGCTGGACTTGATCTGCAGCTTGAGCAGCATCACAGTTGTTTAATTAATACAGTAACAAGGAAAAGCACAAATACTGTTAAATCTTAACTAGAAAAATGAGCTTATAATGCTATTGTCAGCAGCTTGGCTTATGTCCCCTGGTTCAGCAAACTAGGAAAATTTAAGTTGACCCAATTGTACTTCCTACAGCATTAGCAATAATCCAGACATGCATCACTGTGCACAAGAATATCCACAAAACCTTCATGACAGCAAGTTTCCCTTGTAGCTCACTGCAAACCTTTTAGGTTATTTAACATTCCGATTTATGCAAAAACCAGTGCACTTCAGAGACAAGATCCAATTTTTTAAGGGTTTGATTGTTATTCTTAACAACCCCAGTTTTACAGGTTCACTAGAACAAGTGTGAAGTTTGCCTAGTGACTGGAGGCCATTTCACTAGAGGGAGGTTATTACACATCCTCCTCCCTGTACATAGGGACTTCTATACGTCCTCTTAGGTTCTGTCCATTCCACAGACATCCTGTTGCAGACAGCCAGGTTCATAATCCAAGTAAAGTGATCACTGGAGAAAAAGTCAACCCTAAAACCAGTAACATGGCCCATGCAATGACAAAGGATTTACCCCACAGCATGACAAATGCTCCTCTCTATTACCAAAGTTACAGATTAGGACCGCAGCACTGTAGGGACTTCAAAGTGTTCCTGCTGCCCATCAGCAATTAATACATCCTAAATTTCACTACATGCACTTTCTTTTGAAAGGCTGGTACTAGAAAGGGTTAGAAAACTTTCAACAAGAATATAATTTCAGCAGAAAATGTTAGGTTGGGGGGGAGGGGTGAAACACAGAAAAAACCCCACAGATTTTTCCACACATCTAATACAGTTTCTGTCAAAAAAGGGCTTCCTTGTGTATGAGAAGAAATTTTGTTCCTGTATATATGTGAGGATGTAGATTGTGGCTTCTCCATCACTTAAAAATGTCTCCCCATCCCTCTGCAGCAACTTTGACCCACACTCACTCCTGCCTCCACCGTGCTGATGGAAATGTGTGGGAAGTCACTTTACAAACCAAAACAACTGAAATACTTGAGTTGAAGGTGGACAAAGGAAGAGCTCAGTGGTAAATCATCTCCTCAGAATGTAAAAGAAATGCCAAACTATTTACTTCCAAACATTGTCCTCCACTGTGCATCATATATCAAACAGTGATTATTTTTTTTTCCCCAGGGAATCTCCAGTTTGATAGGTTTTTGTTAAAAACTGTAGATAAACTCGGGGGGGGTGGTGCACCATGGAAAAATAGCTGTCTGAGAAACATATGAAGAGGGATATAAATATTTTTTTAAAGGTTACAAGACAGGAATGAAGATTTTCACCTGTGCCTAACTAGAAAAAAAAAATAAATGATAGGTCATATCTAAGTTGTTTGGATAATTGACAGATCCTTCTACCATGAAGACAGGATGGATGGTACAGACTTTGGACTCATTTGCCTCAGAACAGTGACCATTTCTTATTATGCACTGAGTCAGCTAGAAAAAGAAAAAAAAAATGTAGAGCCAGACAAAGATTATCCTTCCCTGGAATTCTCTGAGAATAACGTTGTAAGAACAATCAACAGGAAAGCTGCAAAAAGAAGAGATCAATCTCTTTTTGTGCTGTAAAAAAGGAGTGACTAGAAATTTCAGAACTTGATAGCTTTGCCAAAAGGGAATCAAACTTCTGAATTTATGTCAGTTGGTGTTTCTGCATTTCTAAAAGACCAAACACAAAAAGCTCTGAAGTTACATCCTAATTCTGCAACACTGCATTGATTATCAGTGTTTAATGACTAAAGCCAAAGAAGAGCTGAGGTACTTTCTGCAGAACATTTGATACAAAGCAACAAGAAAAATGACATATTAAAGCAAGGACAAAAGTGTTTACTGTTCCTTTTGAAGAAAACAATAGAAATGCAACCTAGACAGAAAACTGAGCAAATTGATTTTACAAAGCTTGATTTAGTAGCACTCCTTCATACCTTTCTTACTGCACTGTTCATTTAATTCCACACTTACTGGAGGTCTAAAGGGGGGGAACCTTATCTTCAGAAAAAATAATAATGTTGGTAGAGAAGAGTCATTGTTTTTTGTTCTGTCTTCCACTTCCAAACAGTGAAGCTGTTTCCTCTTCTCTTCTTTCCACTGCCAACTTCCCCGTGGCATGAAGTGATTAGTAGCCTGTCAACTATTTTCATGATGACAACTTACAAAAGAAAACCTTCAAGACTCCCAATAAGACACTGAATGTACCTTAAGAGGTGAAATAATGATGTAAAAATATAAAAATAAGCCAGTTCTATATTTAGGACATTTCTAAGAGAGAAATCATAACCCAAAATTGTAGCAAATAAGTCATGGTTAAATAAAAAGGAAACAAGATTGTTTCTAAATGAATGCATGCAAAGGAAATAATAATAAAAAAAAAGAATAAAAATGTAAAGTTTAAATACATGAACAAATGAAAAGATGGTATCTCTGATCAGTAACAAGCCCTAAATGCCAAGACAGCCAAAGGAGAATCAAGGTAAATTGGAGTAGTGACAGACTGGTTCTAAGGTACTTAACATGAAATGGACTCTGACCAATGCACCTCATACACTAAAATATAAGAGGAAAACACATAATGGTGCTCTAGATACCATTTTTTATGCAAAATGTCCTATCCTTCCATTTCTTCAGGAACCTCCAAGCAGAACTTGGAGCCTGAGTCACTCTTTTTTCTTTACTTTTGCCTGCCTTTAATTGCCTAAAGGCTCACATTGTTTAGCAGCAACATGTACCTGGACTCTTACCTATATTTAATACTGCAGACATTTCCAATGAAACCAGAAATATATTGATTTGTATTGCTATATTTCCCATTTCAATTCAAGAAAATACAAAATTAATTCCTGTGAATTATACTAGATTTGCCAAACATGGAGAGGGAATTCCTCCATCTCATCATACCATTGCCACCTGCCCGATGGCAGCAATTTGCTTTAACCCATGTATCTTAATCCTGGCCCTTGGAGAGAATTTCTAAGTTGACATCTATACCTAGTTTAATTTTAATAGTTTAATCTGTGAATTCATTTAAAATGCTAGTCAGAACAGGATTACATGTGTCTGCAAATAAATTCACTGCCTAAATACCCTAAATATGGTGTCAAACACACACATTCCTTGCTCCCTGCTGTTCCACATTTCCTAGAGCCCCCATAGACAGTACCATGAACACAGCTTAACTATGTCTTCCCACCTACAATTCAGGTAATTACCTGAAACTTCAGTTCCTACTGCAGCAGCCTTTCTTCTTTATATGATGTAAAAAGCACAGATGTGTGAGCAACACTCTGCTGCACTTCCTCATATGAACATCTCCTGAGATCAACCAAATCATTTCTCATAGACTGTTATGTTTCATGCTTAAAATGATTCCCACAGGGAACTGAGACAGTATTCTGGGTCAATACCTTCCAGTGTGACTCTTAGCAACAAACTCCTGTACTAGCCAAGAGATTCACTGCGCTACCAATCCATGGGTTTGGATCCCTGTCTGTGGGAGGAAAATTCATGCATTCCCAGTCCCTAAAAACATCTAAATGCCACTCCAGAATTTCTTTATTAATTGTTGCATGACTCAAGGGGGGGGGGGAATTATAATGTCCATTGCTGTTCAGGGAGATTCTTGCCATTAATTTCCAGGGTGAGAGATAAGACATAGTCCTTTGTATGTATTGGTTTTCCTTCCTTAAAGAGCTTATTTGTGAATATTTTTAAGCCTGTATTTAAGCCCTCCCTCCCTTCCAGACCTTTGCTTATCAGGTTATTTTAGATGGAGCAGCTACTCTTCAGAAGCTCTATCAGATAAGTATTAATTTTTTTTCAATATCTAGACACTACTTTAGTTGCTACTATTACATCTGAATTCACACTCAAAAACACTGCAAGACATATTCCCAAATGTCAGAAAACAGAGTGCCACTTCCTCCAGTTTAAAACAGTAGCAAATCAGTTACAGTCTCAACAAAATACTAAATACCTTGTTACTGAAGCATAATGGAACTTAACAAATGAGTAGTGTTTAATGGAACTACTGATCTACACGGTCACACTGGAAAGCATCACGGTATCTCCAGCTGAGCTCCAAGCCTGCATGACTCCAGCAGGTCCTCAGGCTTCCCCTAGGCAAGGTTCAGACAATATTCACACATTAAGGGTTGCTACTCCAGCACAGAAGCAAATACCAATCACAGTCTGTGATATTATCCTCAAATCCCACCATTATTTCTTTATCATCAGTCGTACACAATTTTGTCTTCAGTATCAGAAATGTAAAGAAATGGTCTTTTTAAAAAGTCTTAATGAGCACAGAAATGAGTGTAGCAAGTATTGTGAATACAATGGAAACAGACCCTCGAGAGAGTTTTCCTTTATAAAAACTGGTACCAGAACTGCTCTGTACAGTTATAATGTGCCATGGCATTCATGTCTCTCTATTTTGCCAGAGGGAAGGTGAGAAAAGGAGGGAAGATCATGCTTACAAACTTCTGCTTTTCAACTGGAAAATTGTGATGACTGATATTAGGAGATAATCATACAAGCAAACCCATTAACAATTTGCATTTCAATGCCTGATGCAAACATATGTTCAGGATAAGATGGAATAACCACATGTTATTAAAAATTAGGCAATTATGGACAGACGCAGAGAAAAGGGTTTTAGGTTTACTATTATACACATTAAATATCTGATAAAAAAAAACTGAGGGGGGTAATTTTCCCAACTGCACATAAAGGCCTAAATATTCAAAATGTCTCTTCTCACCAGTAAATGCCTGCTTGATCAGACTATGCCAGCTTCTCATTTGTACTGAATGATCCAAATGCTGTCGAAGCATAACTCTGAAGGCTTAAGCTGCTCAGAATATAATTATTTCAAGATAAAAAGTTTATTTAGTTCTTGAAAATAGAGCAGAACTTAAACTTCTTTTACAAATAATCTGTACTTAGATCCTATGCTGTGCCCAGAATTCAAACCAGTTCAAGACTCAACTCCTGGTAGCCACTGTTTTGCTAGAAGTTCCTCCAAGAAAATAAAAACTAAGAGCAGAACTAGAATTGGGAAGTCTCTCATCCTGTAACTTCTAGGGAATGTGATCTTTACAAAATGAACGCTTTTTGCAAAGGATAATATAACTTTTTTTAAAAAATCAATGGATACAAGAGAGGAAATGAAAATGGTTGGTTTAAACTACCTTGTACTGTCTTTTACCTCTAAACTGGAAAAAACTTTTAGCAAGAGGCTGGGCATGAAAACACTGACACTTTTACCAATAGCCTCCCAAAAATGAATCAGATTGTAGGACAAGAGGTGTGATTTTGGGTCCTGAATACTCAGATATCATCAAATACATTAATGATTACCACAGCCAA
This sequence comes from Pipra filicauda, assembly GCF_003945595.2. Classification (NCBI taxonomy): domain Eukaryota; kingdom Metazoa; phylum Chordata; class Aves; order Passeriformes; family Pipridae; genus Pipra; species Pipra filicauda. Next base: position 5,033,807 of record NW_024104387.1, on the reverse strand, counting down.
CATTTTCAACAGAAATGCCAAAGAAAACTAAATATAAATATTAAAAGTATATTCTTTCAAATAGGAACAAAAACTCTGCATAGCAGTAACACAAAAGCAAAGCACAATAACATCAAATCACTTCAGTAGGCATGAACAAGATGCCAGATTCCTCACTGCATTTAGCAGAGCAGATACCCCAACAAATAACTCAAGTTGCTACCCTCTGGGTGAGATGTTTCTTCTGCTGGCACAGGTTCTACACTCCATTTTCTCTTCGATTATCCTTTCACCTGTTCCCCACTCCAGAGGCTGTATGTGGGGTGAGGTGACCACGCACAAACTGTCATCCCTCCCTCTTAGGCACTGGCAAGGCTGATTTCTTGTCAGAGTCTCAAAGGCCAAGGCAAGGAAGGCTGCCAAGGGCCACGGATAAGCTGCAATAATTTAGGCCTCCTTATGTTTGTTCAATAACTCACAGATGGGACTGGAATACAAACACATCGATTTGGCATTTAGGAGACATACATGGAGTAAATGCTACTGACAACTGAAAAACTAAGTTAAACCAGATTGAAATACTTAATCTCTGTATTGTTTCTGACTGTTCAGACTTGTATTAGCTGTTTAAACTTCCTCTGTAGGAACAAAGTCATCAAAGTACAGAACTTCCAAACTCAGTCTTGGTGCTTCACTTTCAGCCCATGGAAGTGTTTACTATAATATGTGGTCACAGGGAAGGGAGAGGAGGATTTCTGCATCCATTTTGTCCCTTCTGCTCTGACTTTGAATCAAAGTAATGTGACATTTCAGTATCAAAGACCTGAACTTCACAAATCACCTCAGAGGAACATTAATTTCAAATCTCATTTGTGGCCAATATATGCTGACATTGTAAGCATCAAAACAAAGAGCTAAACTTCTGAGTTGTGTCATTGAAATGTAATTACAGAGGGGCAGCTTTGTGCTGTTCTGTGTGACCCTGAGGAGCAGTACAAAATAAAACACCACAGAACCAGAAGCATCCTGTGACAACTTAATGGAACACAGGCAAACAAAACCTGTGTGATATATTTTAAATTGCTGATTCTAATGGAGCATTACAGAACATCAATTAACGAGCAGTTTAGCTCATTGGCATAACCTAAAATGACTTTTGGGAGTGTCTTTACTGGCATCAAATCCTTCTTGTATACTGAATGTATGAAATGAGCAGCAAGTGATGGAAAGGAATGCAGTTTTATCCTCTCCATGCAAGTCACTTCTGTCTTGGGACTGTAGAAAAGCTACATTTTCAAACGAACAAAAGCTAAAACCCAAACAAAGCAAGCAAACAAACAAACAAACCCCAACATTTTAAGCACAGAGACTATATAAGGAAAGGTTAGATATCAAAGGAAAAAGAAAGGAAATTTTCTGTGGAGAATCAGGTCTACCAAGCACAGGGGAATTGCTTGCGACAGACTCACTAATATATTCTTTCTTAATACCTGAGAATCTTATCCCAATGCTTCCTTACATTCTTAAGTTTTACAAATTCATCCCCTCTTCAGAAACTCATCCCCTCTTCAGAAACAGCCTAGAACCACACAAGCAAAAACTAACCCTACAGATCATTAACATTTTCAGCACTTTTTCTCCTTAAAAAAAAAATAAATAAAATCTTAAAGCCATGAGGTTAAATAAACCTCTTTAAAACTTCTCATTAAGAAAAAAAAAATCCCAGTAGACCAGGTATCAAGTTTATGTAGTCAACGCCTTAGTATTAAGCTACCACAGATCTAAGCTAAGAGTGACATCCAGTGGAAAGAGTCTATATTGTCTCCATTCATGCTACTGTGGAGACAGCTTTAGCTCAGAAAAAGCCTGCAATAACCCATTTATGTTATGAATATTCAGAAAGACATGTCTGCCTTGTATTATACATGTCACTGGGAAGGCAAAGGTGTGCAAGAGTGAGAAATAGCACTGGATTTCCACAGTGTCACATCCTGATTCATTTGGCCTAAGACACAAAATTCTTATCAATGCTTCACCAAAACAAATTCTCTGCCATAGATTTCACTATTAAACCAGTGAGCAAGTGAAGACTTTGCATTTAAAAAGTAACATGCTTCTGATAATACATTTGCACAGGTCAATTGTCATCAATAACTAAGTAAGCTATTTTTAGTAACACTCTATCCAACTTCCTAATGGCAATTAATATTACCAGTTAAGAGAGATACTAATGGAAGCTGCTATGTTTTGATCAAATGGAGCTAAACAGTGAACAAGCTAGGTAAAGGCTGACAAACTGAATTTTTTTTTACAAAATGAAAGCAAATTCCTTGTATGTGAACAAGACTGTTTCCCCAATTCATCACTTTGGATATACACTCTCCTTGATCAAAAAAAACCCAAACAAACAAGGAGATACACTCTGGAGTCCCAGGTACATTTCTCTGCACTTGTGAGCTGTGGGAGATACAAATACTTAAACAAAGGGAGATGTGCTCCATGTCACCAGCATGCTTTACCTTATTTTCTTTCCTATACACATAAGAAGGGAGATCCAGGATGCTCCACCGTCTCTCAGGTGTCCCCAATGTTTCCAACACACTGGTTCTCACTCCATTATTCCCTGACCAGACTTGGAAGAAAACTTCCCAATACTCTGGCTCCATTTTCACTATCTCTGTCTCCCACCTTGCTTGATCTTAGATTCAACACAGCTTGAGAAAGGATTGGGTGAAAATAGTGCTTTTGCTTTCCATCATATGCCTGCAGCTAATGGCTGTTCCCATATCAGGTCTTACTTCTGCAAACTCGTATTTAAAATCAGCCAAAATCTCTTTGTTAAACAGACAGCCTCTGCTGCAGAAGTCTGGTAGGCATTGGAAAGTCTCTCTGCCCCTGTAAATAGAGGCTCTCACTTGTCAACAGGCACTGATAGAAGACAAAATAGGCAAATTAACCACATGTATGAAGCTTCTTGCAAGCTCCTGAAAGAATTTCCAAGTATGTTCTAATCCCAGCTTCAAAGTAAATCCATACTCACTATAGTTAGACCTGGTGTTATAACCAGGCAAATTCAAATCCACAGGCAGGAGCTCTTATCCACCTGCTCACCAGGACTGCCCTACATACAATATTGCCTCTCTAAGAAAAATTACAGGATTTAACTCTTAAGTATAATAATAGCTACTTATAAGGTATGGCAGAAATAGTCTTCTTTTGGTGTAGTCATCTTTACAATATTCAAAAGCATTACCTTTTTCCTGGATACATATTCAAGTAATTTTCCTAATATGCTTCCTGGCTTCCAAATCAAATAAGCAGTAATAAAGAAAAGATAACATTTATATTTCTAGCATTCCACAGCCAATGTCATGTATCAAAAGATACAGAATCAGTGTTGAGTATTATTTCAAATTCTTAGACAAAATAGGAAAGACATCAAAGCAAGAAGAAGTACCTGCCTTATTTTAGTGAAGGCACCTTTCCATTGCTTAGTTTTCCATTCACAGATTCTAATTAGGACTTAGTGTACTGATAACATCTTTATTCAATGAAATTATTTTTTATAACAATAACTATGCATAGTACCAGCTACTGTAGCATAAGTGTGTCTGTGGGAGTGTTCATTATTCAGAATACATCACCCCATACACTACTCTTTCCATAAGTAAATATTAAAATTATTTTCACTCAAAGTGTCCTTAGAGTAGGAGCTCAGTAGGGTGGTGAAGCAAGCCTAACCAGATGATCAATAGCACTACCCAAAAGCAGAATTTCACTCCACAAAACTAGTTTCTACAGCCATAAAGGACCAACCTCTCAAAGCCACAACAGATGAGGTGCACATCTGCATAAACAGAATCTCATCAGTACCTGCACTTTGTGTAATAATATTAATTACTAAATGGGCAACCAGCTGCGGGAACACTTGTCATAACTAAGCAATATTGCATAACAGTGTATTTTAAAATATACACGAAATAACATGAAACAGAATACTGAAATATTCCTCTATAACAAATAGAAAGCATATAGATCTTCTAATTATTGCATTGTAGATGGAGCTGGTTAAACCAGGAACATGACTGGAAGTGTGAATATCAGAAAGATCTTTCTTTAGAGACAGAAATAGTGGCCATAATAATTGAGAATGATTATAAGTCTTAGAACATTTAGATGGGAAACATGGGAGACAACTTAGATAAAAATAGAAAGGCATGCCCTGATGTACTGGATACACTATAATTATGAGTGGAATTTTTCTCAGTAGAGGAAAAAAACCAGTCCTTGATTACTGAATCCTTTGAAAGCAAATTGTCACTTTTTTTCCCATCCATTTATAACTCAGTCCTGCAGCTGGAGCTGCATGAAGAGGCATTTATTCTTTTTGTGTTACACTTTTATTTTAGTGAGAGACTTCACTTCAGTGGCAAATATATCAACCTTAATATCTAGCACATTTATGCAACAGCTCAAGAAATACTCTTTCTAAGGATAGAAGCATAGTCTGCTTTTTGATAGAATTTGTCAAAAGCCTGCAGTTGTCTCACTATAATTAAAAGCAGCCTGGAAAGTGAAAAAACAGGCCTACTTCTCAAAACCAGACAGTTACAGAAAAGTAAAATGAGATTATTAACCTAGTACTGAAAACATCGACTACATGTTAAACTGGGACTACAAATAGTCCCAGTCATTTCTGTGTGGCTACTTAAGTAGCTACAACATGGCAAGTACAGTTTAAGAATCATAAAAACTTATTAAAAACAGAGGGCAGTTCTTTCATTGCTTTAAAGCAACATAATTCTATTTAAATGAACAAAGCTGTGAAAGCTGCATCAGTTGAAATGCAAATTTGACACATTTCAACAGAAAGGCAGTTGATTACAAAACTGCTGTTCACTGTCACCTTAACTACACTGACAAAGTCACATAAACAGGGTGCTGATGTCACCTGAGTAGCCAAGAGTCACATCAGACTAAACAATGATACAAACAATGATAACCAGCTCTTGAACCCAGGACACTCAATCGACAGCCATTCCTAAGAAGTCAGTAGAGTGAATGTGTCATTCTGTGAATGAAACAGAGGAACAGAGCAACAAGACCCTGTATGGGTCTCGGTGATCCTTGTGAGACCCTTCCAGCTCAGAATATTCTGTGAAATCTGGGAAGACATTGGGAATGACTTACACAGGCAGCACAACTCAGGGACTAGAGTCTCCTGAGTAAAACAGAATAAACAGATCAGAAAGGCTAAGGGATGTTTCTGGTCCCCAAATCTCTCTTAATAGAAGAATTAAAAGGTTCCCTCGGGTCCAAAATCCGCAATGAGCAGAAGAGGAAAGATCACTGTGTTTGCACCAAATCTCATCAGCCTGGGCTGAGCTTTTATACACCCAGTGATTTGTCAGTAAAAGCTGGCAAAGAATTCAAAGAGTAACTATATGGGATAGAGGGCAGCAAGTTAGAAGAAAAGAAAGGGTTGTGTAACCAGGTTTAAAGAATTCGATATTAAAAGATGATGGGAATTTAATTTCACAAAAAAATGTACATCACCTAGGGACAAACAAAAAGAAGGAACTCTATATTAAATAAGACAACTGTACTGGAAAGTTGGTAAAAAAGAGCAAATGAGGCTCCCTGAAGGCATTTCTATGAAGTTACCAGCACGCACTGACAATATAAAAAGGAAAAATGGGTACAAAGATTCATTCCCCAAACAGAAAAACAGTCACAAAATATGATGTAACTCTCAAGGCAGGTTTATGTCGTTGCTAAAAGAAATTCTGGGTATCCTTACTCATACTTCTGAAGCTTTGAGGGTCAAGCAGTCACTAAGGTCAGAGCTCCAGGTTTTCACAGTACCTCATGCAGACACAGTGCCTCATTCAGCAGCATCTAAAAGCATCATTAGAATTTAGAGCTCCATTAGAACAGGGACACTATAACTACAGACCACAAAAACAGGAAGAAGGAGAACTTTTAAAAGTATCCATCATTTCTCTCAATTATTTTCTCTGTGTCAGGAATGTGGCCTGAAATACCGTGAACAGCATTAAGCAGAAAGTCATTGTGTTTTACTTGTCAAAACAGCTTCAGAGGGAATGAAAGTCAGACTTGCTTTTTCACAGCAAGAATTCCACTGGAACTAAAATTAAATACAGAAGAAGCAAGATAAATCTGCCACTGGTACCAGGCAAAACTCAAAAAACATCACAAAAATAACAACCAAATCTAAAGATGGACACAAGTCTTTTAACAATGGGAGAGTCTTTAAGTGGACTGGGAAATATGTTCCATTTGCTGTAATGATAGCCCTGGTAGAACATTGCACATTAAGTGACAACATTGAGTGGCTGCTATAAAAGGCATAAATTCTCCAGAAGTGCCCAGTCCTACAGCACTGCCAGTCAAAGTGAGTGTCTCTGAGGCTCTCTGGAAAATACCATCACAGGAATAGTCACTGCAGATTGCACAGGCACATGGATTCAAATCACTAGAACAACCTTGAGCCACTGTGTTTGCCTTACCTTTAGCAGTCCAGGTTAATGGATTCTGTGAGGATCATAAGGCTGTCAAGAAGTTTTGGCACACCGGGCTGGAGGTTTTTGGTTTGGTTTGTGGGTTTTTTGTTGTTGGTTGGGTTTTGTTTGGCTTTTTTGTTGATTTTTTTTGGGGGGGTTGTTTTATTGTATTTTGTTGGGGTTCTTTTATAAATGCATTGCAGCAGCATCTAAAAGCATCATTAGAATTTAGAGCTCCATTAGACAAGCAGAGCAAAACATTCTAACAGAAACAGTTCCCTGCAGAGTTGATTCAAAGAGGGACTGATAGGGTGGGAAGTAACTCGTGAAAAATGTCATAAAAGCATAAAAGATTTCAGAACTTCATTTAAAAGTTACAGGTTTCACTTTTTGGCCTAGACACATGACAGAACAGACTTCTTCAGCAAAACATTCTAATTATACTGAAAACAATATTTTTTTAAGTTCTATGCTTAATCACTACTCAAAACACAATCTCATTTAACATAAGATATAATAAGAGAATGGAACAAAACACTGTAAGGCAGACAAAAATTGCTAGTATAACTATTGAAAGTACCAATTAAGTTGTTACTTAATCTTTTGAGGGATCTGTATTTTAATATTTGCCTTGTTGCAGTTTAGGTTTCCCTTAAACTGCCAGTTTACAGTCTCTCCAAGACCAGTTATTTCCAAGCCAAAATCCAGTCCCTCTTAGATCAAGCTAACCACATATACTAATAATTTGGATTTGTACAACAGGACAAAATACATGAGCACAACAAAGGCTGAACATCAGATCTAGATCCAAAACTATTCAGAAATGAAGACCATAGGGAAAGCAACTGAAAGTCTAAATGTTAATTACTCTTTTCTTACAAGATTTTGAGAAACCTACATGGTAAGGAACTAAAATATTCTGTATGGTATTTGACCACTGAAATTAGTACATAAAGTGTTCTAAATTTTTTAAAAGAAGGTCCATGATAAAATCAAAACTTTTGTGATTCATAAAAATCTGATGCCAAAAGCTCCAAAGACTAAACAATATGCATAATTTTATCTTCTGACTGTATTAACACAGTGCTGTGCATAATAGAACAAAACCATGTAATACTGAAGAATATTGATAAAGAGATTTAATTCTTTATATTCAGTCTATTAACTCAGCCACTATCCACCAGTGAGAATATACATTATGTTGTATCAGGAAATGGCAATAGTGCATTCCATTAATCTGTATGTGAGAATAATTCCCTTATCTTAGGAAGAATTCAAGCCATTTTAAATTATTTCAATTTGTGCCAGAGGCCAGCTGCACAAAAACTTGTGTAAAATTGCCAACTCACCAATGACACCTATTCTTTACAAACCTTCCATCAGGGCCTCGAGTGCCCCAACAGTCCTTAAATGCCCTGAGCAGTCTGAGCTGGGAGCTGCAGCCACACCAGCACTGCCTGAGGGCCCAGGGACCTTGCAAGGACTGCACTGTGGGCAACAAGGGCACTGTCCTGCCTGTGCCACTCGTGGCTCCCTGCCCTTCCTCCCTCATGGAACAGCCCACACCACCCTGCTGCCAGACACAGGTTCTCCAAGACATAACTTATCTCCTTGGGAAGGGTAGAGCAGGGGAAGTACTACCCATCTATTCGATCTCAGTGGCCAAGATGTCAAAAGCGATGAACAGGATTTCATCTTTCACAGCTACAGCAATTCCCTTTCCCTAGAATTAAAAATTTAAGTCTGCCATTCCATTCCAACTAACCTGCCAGTTCATCTCATCCACCAGAAAAAAACACTAAAGACAGCAAGTTGGAAATAATTGGAATAAAAGCAAAAGATGCAGTCAGTGACCAAAGCCTGCCAGAGAAAACACTGAGCCAGGCAGCCAGTCCTCAAAAATGGAACTGCTGCACTTCTGCCGACTCCAGAAATGATGAGGAATCATCAAAAGGGCCTTCTCTCACATCAGTCATGGCAGCACAACAGCACTAATTAAAGAAGAGTAAAATATCTGGAACAGAAACTGATGCCTCAATGATTTCATGACAAGGGATAAGACTGAAAACCCAAATTATTAGTTGAATTTGGTCCAAGTGTCAGGTAGAATGTTCTTTATCTCTCAACAAGGACTTCCAGTATTTTCTTCAGACTGAAACTCCTAAAAATGTTAAAAGAATATATTGCTATGCTATTCTGTGAACAGACCAGTGAAAAGGTTTTATTTTACAGACCCATTCGTATGTAACTCTAGAGTACAAAGCAGTAACATTTACAGAATTGAAGTGTTTCAATAAACAAAATTTGGAGGAAAAAGAGAAAAAATAACTCAGTACAGGATTAAACCCATCTTCAAAATAGGAAGGTGAGATTAAAGCCCTATCAGTATTTAACAGTCTAACTTCTACCTCCTTTCTTACTTCATTCAGTACCTAAACCACTTCATAACATTTGCTTAATAACATCTTATTGTTATGCAAATTACCATCAAATTGTGCTCATGAATTAAAGCATTGAGTTTGGGGGTTTTTTTATTATCCCCAAGCATGTTCAGTATGTTGAAAAGTGATACATGGACTGAACCTCCAGTGACCCCAAAAGGTCTGTCCCTTTGACTTTGTACACTCCCAGTTATTTCACTACCATGATAATTCAGAAGGTTTATACAACTAAAATATCGGTATCATTGATCTTCTGCTGGTTATTTTACACAAAAAGTCAAACTGGGTAAAGCAGCCACTGCTTGGGATGCTTTTACTGTTCAGCCATTGCAGAACACAAATTACTCTACATGACAGACATCACAGAATCACAGAATGTTAAGGGTTGGGAAGGACCTTAAAGACCATCTAGTCCCAAACCCCCCCTGCAAAGGGCAGGGACACCTCCCTGATGATGCTGAGTAACAGGGAGCTTAAGACATTATCTTTCATTCCAGCACAGAATGCTGAAACTTGGTAATTAGTGCTTGAATAAGGACTTTGTCTTTCAAGTAAATTCTTTTTCCCCCCATCTCGTCACTCCGGAAATAATTTGGTCTTCTGTGACATAACCACAGTGGAAATGAAAAGGGACAGAAACATAATTTTTCTGCAGAGCTAAGGGGGGAGGGGAAAGAACAGGCTATCAGAAAGCAAGCCCTACTTTTGGAAATTCATATCTTCATTTCTGGAGGGTTCTTTCATCAGACAGCGAGTAATTTTATTTATTTTTGTTGCTTTGTCTGCAAGTTTCTTCCACTGCAATTTCCCCTTTCAGATGCAATTAAAAAAAATCCAATACTCAACAGAAAGTAAGCTAATTGCTTGATAACGACCTTTTAAATGCCCAGATTAACCTTAATGGCTTTAAATGGAAATTTAATGAGTTATTCTGAGTATAACTAATTATTTGCTATTTATACACAGACATGTACAGAGTATTTTTTATTGAATGGAGTTTTAGCATAACTGCATAACTGTTATTTTAAGCTGCATTCTTTGCACAGAGCTATACCATAGGAGAGGCCTACATGTGTATATATTCACATACACTTGATAAGCCTGTCTAATCAAAAGCTGAAATTCTGACTTAGACCACCCAATTTCAGGAGAATGGTCAAAACATTTCATATTACTATGACATAAAAGAGGAAAACAACTTGAATCATCAGGAGTTCCTGAAAAATAGGTGTAGAAAGTGTATATCTGCACTACACTCTGATTTAGATTTGCACTGCACTTGCACAGTGCTTTACCGCGAAAAGAGAAAACCCAAAACATTTTATCTTGTGGAGGAAGGAAGCCACACTTGCCAAAGTCCTAATTTATTTAGCCTCTTAGTCAACTCATGAAGACACTTTTTTTTTTTGCTTTTCTTTTGATGTGGTTTTGTTTTATTTAAGGGGTAGTCAAACAACGTTCCTTTACAACTCTTAATTCCAATATCTGCAACTCCCAGGGTATGATGACTGAGGGAAGAGAACACGACTTATAAGATTTACAAAGGACAGAGAAGAGAAAGAGAAGAGGCAGCATTAAAAGTTGCCTTACAAGCCTCAGAAGGAGTTGAACAGTGGATGTTTTGAAAAACTGGCTTCCTTTACAGGTCCATAAAACCAACACTGATACGTGAACACGGCATAAACTTGGACACAACTACTGCTCCACTTGAGCTGGTGCTTGAACATCTATATATCTTCCAGACTGCACTGGCAAATCAACTTCATCCATCTCCATTTCAACCACTCTAAAATTACATTTCAAAATGTTTTATATGAGGTTGCACAAAACTGCCTTTAACTGTGAGCATGTCACCTGGCTATAACAGAACTTCAGGATATAATTCCAAAACAAATTACAGATAATCATTAAGTTCTATTCCCTTGGTCTTAATTTGGATTAATGCATTCATTTTTATTTTGCACTTCTCATTTTAAAAAAAAGTATAGCATCTCATGTTGTATGACATCTGCCTCAAGATTCTCTGTAGAAGAAAACTTATTAAAATTCAAATCTTCAGTCTGCAAAACTGAAGTGCTCCCTCCATTTTGGATTGCTGAAGCAACCAAAGACATTTCAGCAATTTCAGTATTAGTGCAAACTTTACCCCATTGCTAGACTAACTCTTAACTTTCCGTTAAAGGAATTCAAATTCTTTCCCCTTTTTTTGATTTGTGTTTTTTGCAAGGTTCAGATGAACAGTTTCAAAATCTCTTTAATAGTTTCCCTTTTCATCATTAGAAAATATTCTAATGGAAACCTTACTTTTCTGTACGTCATACAATATTTCTTTGGATATCAAAATTCATATGACTAACAATCTATTAATTCCTTTGTCTTTTCATATTTATAAAATATGTTCCTGGCTCCACTACTATTTTTTTTTTTTAATTTCCCACTAAAGCAAGTTTAAGAGTCAACTGAAATAGGTTCTTTAGAATAAATGCCAGCAGAATTCCTCCAAGTAGCAGTGCTTGCTATTACATCGCTCTGTCATACTTCCAACTTCAAAGATAACTTTACCCTCAGAAGTTCACTGGCCTTATGTCTGTACAGAATTTTGGTTTGGTTTTTGGGGTTTTTTTCCAAAAAGTTAAAAGGCTGTAAAACAATATTGCCTTTGCCTGCTTGACAAACTCACGATGTGCACTTCTCACACAGCAGACAGGCTGAAGAGAACAGAAGCCCACAGAGGACTTGAAATTTAAATCACCATCATTAAGGTTTTTCTGACAAACAAGTGTAGAAATTCAAGTCATGAGGAGCTTGGCACAGAGTGATGGATTTGTCATTTAAACACATCATAATCCTCTTGTGGGTGATGTTGTGTGACGCACAACAACATGGCATGCCTAAATGAGAAACCAGCAGCTTTGCACTCAACAAGTTCACAGTTATTGTCACCTCGGTAAGCTGCAATCATTCCACATTTCCATGATAAAAGGAAGCAGAAAATTGGTGTGGCATAAATAGAAAAAATGTCCATGTGCATTATATGCTTCCAAGCAGAAAAGGGAAAGTTAGCTGACCCTTGGGAGTAGAACCAAACTGTTCTGTTTCATCCTCATCTCCTATGGGGCCCAATGGGATTCACCCCAGGCTACTGAAAGAGCTGGCTGATGATATTGCAGTACCCCTCTCCATTATTTTTCAGAAGTCTTGAGAGTCCAGAGAAGTTCCAGCTCATTGGAAAGTGGCAAATGTTAAATGTTGTCCTATGCTCAGGAAGGGTAAGGAAGACCCTGGTAATTACAGGCCTGTCAGTCTCACTTCAGAGCCTGGTAAAATTAGGGAGAAAGTTATCTGGTGATCTCAGGATCTCACTAGTCAGATTCCAACATCTCACAATTGGGATGTATCCCATGTTTGATAAGTAAGCTTTGGGAAAATGCAAAATAAAAAGATACATAGAATTACAGAATGGTCTGGTTTGGAATGGACCTTAAAGATCTCCTAGTTCCAATCCCCTGCTATGGGCAGAGACACCTTTCACTAGACCAGGTTGTTCAGAGCTCCATCCAACCTGGCCTTCAACACTGCCAGGGATGGGGCATCCACAGCTTCTCTGCAAACCTGTTCCAGTGTCTCACCACACTTGCAGTATAAAATTTCTTCCTAATACCTAATCTAAACCTTCCCTCTTTCTGTTTGAAGCCATTCCTGATCGTACAAAGTAACCCGCTCCTGATTCAAGGTTTCTTCCTAATTGTCAAAGTTCACAGCTATGCACAGTCACCCAGGAATTATCACACTCCAATACCATTAACCTCAAATACAATTTTTCCTACTATAGACAATTTTTGGGTTTATAAAATATAATAATTTGAATAGGTTTTTTCCCCCCATTACATTAAATGAAAAAAATTAATGCTCCCTACAATCCTGATACATGGAAAGCATATTTTAAAACAAATTTCACATGGAATACAGCTGGTGAGCAGAGGAGGACACAGCTAACCTGAATCCCATCAGAACCTCGGTTCTCATTTACATATAACCTGTATTTTCATTACAACTGATATATCCCGATATCCTTAGCCTTCAGCAGGCCTGGTTATGATGCTGAAACATTCAGAATGTATTTTTTTTATTTGAAATAGAGTTGCAAAACACAATTCAAGGGAAAGTAGTTGGTGCTGTTCATGGAAGAGCCTAGTAATCATCTATGACATAAAGTTCAACTTTGGTTTCTCCTCAGAATGAGGGAGCTCAAATTCATGTCTTCCATCTTCCCAGAGAATGTATTAAGAAGCAAGAGGAAAACTATTCTAAAACATTCAGCTAAAGTTGCACTGCTGTGAGGAAAATAATTTGAGATTTCCTGGGACAGGTAGAAGGATCACATATGAGAGTGCAGCTCAGCACCTCATTACTAATTTTTACATTTGTTATTAGTGATAGAAACTTTACTGGAAGCCAAAACAAAAACTCAAGATATTCCTCTTCTCAGACAGATGCTCTATTGAGTAGAATATAAAAATATCACATATTTCCTTGATGGCATAAATACAATTATATATGCCTTGAAGCCTGCTCACCACATACTTACACAAAAGAATAACAAAACCATTGGTTTCTAATGCTCAGTTTGTCAAAATTGAGAACATTTTGGTCATACTGGGGAACTTTCAATGGCAAGAGAAAAAAAAAATTGACTACACATGCTGAGAGAAAGCAATTGCGACCATTTTCAGAATTGCAACTTAAACAAGTAGATTTGCCAGAAGTTATGCCTTTAAATGTGCAAGCTTTTGGGAGCAGGAATAAGATTCAGGCTCTAAGATACTAAACATATATAAACAGAACATAGCCATGGAAAGACAAAAAGAGCACAAAATCCAGTATGTTTCAATATGCCACAGTCTTCCACTGTAATCTTCTGACAGGGGGTTGGTGTTTTTAAGGAATTAATGGTCAAGTAAGTCCTACAATGTTCAGCAGAAGCGGAGACAGGATGTCAGGAAACACGTAAGTTACATTTCTGCCTTCTGTAGTTTCACTTCCAATACACAATGCCATAAGGAAGCAGGTGTGCCATTTTCCCACATGTCCACCCACTAAACACAATTCTCCTCCCGTGTAAACTTACCAGGTCGAAAGGTGGTACCAAACTGAGATCCTCAGGTAGGTGCTGAAATGTCTCATTTATGCCTTCCTACTATAGCTCCGGGCATGAAATCATTCCACAATATTTGTTATCATCTGCTGGATAATGGTATTTTTTTCTCTGCCTTAATGCTGAAAAGTATTTTGAGGATAACTTTTTGGAATGTACGAATTAACCACACACCTGACAATCGTAGCAACAGCTCTCCATGGAGGGGAGACTGAGCTGTTCTCTTTCCCCCTCACAGCTGGGAGCTCCAACAAATTACAACTTCACTCTTGGAATATCTATCAGAGAATTTTATGCCTTACAAAAATAACAGCCTTTGCATTAGACCAGACACAGATCTCCTGGAGAGGCAATGTGACAGGAAGTTCATTTAAAAAGCTTCCCCAATTAAGTGTTCTAACCTCAGGTGATTAGATAACTGCCTGAGTAGTAAAGATATCCAAGAGAGTAATCAAACAATTGGAATTACAAGGAAACAAATACTACCATTGTTTAATGGAAAGTTAATTTAAAATCAGCAAAATCTGTTTAAAAATGGTGTGTTGGTACTATCAAATGAAAGAAAAATATTCGGCATTAAACACGCTCCAACTTCTCACACTGCTTGTCACAATAACATTCCTGATAAATAACTGAATAAATCTGAGTCAAGCTCAGTCTGGTGCCTCTGAGAAACTAAAGGCTCATTACCAATATCATTATCTAAAACTAATTAGTAGTTGGTGATTGTAGCCTGCTGGCACTAGGAAGCTGATTAACATTCCTCAGAAACAAACAGGACTGGGTTGGGGGAGGAGAGGTTTAGTTTCCTTTTGCTTCAGACTCAAGGAGCAGAAAGGGAGTTAAATATTTAACTGTTCATACCTGTGCACGCTGCAGCTCAGCTTCTTTCATTAATCTATAAAACAGGGTGATATTTGATGTGCTTGAGCCATTTTCATTGCTTGACATACGTTGAGTTCTGAATTTTCTGCCTGGTTGGATGACAGAAACAGAAATCTTAAAGCGCAATTAAATATTTTATTACCATTGTTTAATTAAACAAATACTGGATTAACTTGTCAAAGCAGATTTCACTGGCGCGCTAGAACAGCACTTTCATTTTTCTTCATGAATGTTATCTGTGCCTAAACACTGTGATGATTAGTATAATTACTTTAAATAGTACTGGATGTATTTAGGGGAGAGGGATGGACCAATCACTGACAGTTCATTTCATTTCCCTAATAATATTCTATGTAACCAATTTCCTCCTTTTTTAACTGAAGAACAGGTTCATTTAAAAATCCTAAGCTGAAGTTTAGGTCAAACTTAAGTTCCATATGAGAAGAAAGCCCTGCAGTGTGACATAAGTGTCAGTGTCTAATTTAGTGGACACAGAAAGAGCCATATTTGCAAGCAAGCTTTCAAAAATTGAGATATATGTGTCGGAATATTTTCCTTTTGCTACCATTCAGGCACCTTGTAAAATATGTGTTACTGTAAATAGTTTATGCCCTATGTAAATCTACTACAGTAAAAGCTCAGAGGAGCAGGAAGAGGTGAAGTTTCACTTGTAGCTCTGTTGTGTGCAAAAAACACACAATTAGCACAAAATATTTGTACAAAGAAGTGAGCAGTACCAGTAACACTAAGCTGGACTATGTTCATTACAGCAGAATAAATTGAAAATGCTTAAGTTTCTTAAGCTTTGGATTTCAATGCAGGTGATTATGAGGCTGTATTTATAATGCTCAGACTCAGAAATGTTCACAACTCATACACAGCAACTGAAAGAAATTACAGAGATATTTCTGATTAGAGTACTAGTTTGTAACAAGATTGATACCTTTTATATAAATACATGTCTAAATGCTACAGAATTATATGGTTTTAAGGTGGAATGCCTGCATACCACGATTCTAACCTGGCTTAGGAGGACACCATGTGGTAGAATAATATATGAACAGACCTCGTAACTTTCCCACACAAAACCCCTCCTTCTACAGGGGAGCAGCCCTTGCAGCCAAAAATATTCAATACTGTCGACAGGCTCGGTGAACGCAGAAACAATGTCCAGTGCTGGATATAAGAAACAAGAGAGGATTATTGAGATGATCTGCATTTCTGTTACAAAGGTGTGGGTGAACGACTGACACAGAAGAGGTTTCCTCAGTTACCAAGCCCTAAGCAGCCATTTTAAAATTTTGGAAGTACATGGTTCCATTTAGAGGATTGAATTTCATCCTTCTATGCACTCAGATCAAACTGTCTTTGCCAGAATCCTACCAAAAGTAGGAATTTGTGCACCTATGACCTGAAAGCATCAATAAAGAACTCCAAGGCATATATGAAAGCGCCCCATCTTACTTCATCAGTAAAATCTTCCCTGAACAACTTTGTGATTACTAGCACATGAATGAAAAAAAATATATTCCCAGAGTGGTGTTTCGGGAACTACATGGTTTATGTTCCATTTTTCTAAAAATATCCATATGATTTCCCTTGTCAGAGGCTGATAATAAATCCTTAGAATATCAGATGAAGGTGGAATCTACTTATACTTCAATTTTAAAAATTAAAAATAAAGCAACCAGTTTTAGTTATAACACCAGTCATAAATTATGGAATCGATTCAGATGTTATGGTATCAGTCCAAGAAATAATACAGAACTGGAGGAACAAAGCACAATTTAATGGCATGGCTGAGGATGTACACAATTAGAATTTCCTTACAGAATACAATGGAAGTTCTGAATCAGAAAAAAAAAAATCTGAAAAAGAGAAATTCTTAGGAGATTTTTCTCTTTCCTGTTTCTGGCCAGAAGACATAGGCTTGGGTCATGTTATTTCCTTTCACAAAATCATAAATTCACTCTTGAAGTACTTTTTTTCACTGAATTAGAAAAGCTATCATAGAGACACTACTTTTCAATACATTCTAATATTAAAACCTCCCTATGGATGAGAAGAATTCTACAACGCTGACTTTAGGCATGTCCTGAAATACTTTATTTACAAAGCTTTTGTAATCAGTTTCAGGCTGTCATAATCAGAAAAGCCAAGCATTTCTTCCCCTCCTACAGTAACATTTAGCAACCCTGGCTCTTCCACCCTCTTCCTACATTCTTTACAGAATATACACTGACAAAATCCATTTGTGCATTCCCATAACTCACCTCAGTGAGCAATCTTAGACATATCTGACACAAACCTCCCCAGAAGAGTTCTGGCAACCCAAGAAACCACACAATCAAGCATCAGCTGGGTAATACCTTCCAAGGCCAGGCCGATTAGGCAGGAAGGCTGAACACAGAACTCAGGTTTCTAAGCAGTGGGGTCCCAGAACAGCATCTGGCACGAGCAACTGGAAAGAAACAAACACCTACACATCATATTTCCAAGTGATTTTCCAGCAGCAGTGAGCAGAGCTGGGGCCTTTCAAGTTCACAAACAGTATTTTTTAAACAGTGTAGGATAATCCCAGGGCAGGTGAGGTGGGTGATGAAGTAGTTCCAAGACTGAGTTTGGTTGTTTTTAAATGGGATTTATGAGATGTGATGCCTGCTGCAGCAGAGAGGTGGATTCTGTGATCCAGTGAGTCACTTCCAGTCTCATATTGCTACTCTGCAGGCAGAGACTGGGAAAGTTATTGGGAAAGTAACAGCAGCAACCTACAGCAAGACCACAGCTGTTCACTGCCTTAATCAGAATCAAACTTAAATACAAGACAAAAGAAAGCTTCCTTTCAGGTTACCCTGACAAAGAAAAAGGGAAAACTGCATGGCTAAAATCACACCATATAAAATGGGTCATAGGGCCACCAAGTCTTCCATTGGCTACATTAAGTAAAACTCATAACTGAATTAAAAAAAAAAATGTCTTTACCTACTCTCATAAAACCTACTGTTTAGTAGTTAAAAATGTAAAGTGATTCTTCTGTCATATTCACTCTCTACTTTAACTGTTTTTGCTTTTTCCTAGGCAAATACATCAATAGATACAATATTTTAGAAAAGCAAAAAATCAGCATCAATGAAAGCACATTGGTGTTGCAGATATAAAAATCAGCATCAATGAAAGCACATCGGTGTTGCAGAGGAGGCTTCTATTTGAGCAACAGATCCCTCCACATCTATTCCAGTGAAGCCACAAAAAGATTACAAAGAATGCGCCACCACAGCATTATTTTATCTCAGTGAATGGGGTAAGGGGAAAAAGAAGAGTATTTACAAATGAACATACTGTTCTAGAACCCTGAAGGAACACTTCCCAAGGTCTATCCAACAAATCTCCCTATGAGGGACAGAAATCTCTGCATGCCAGCAAGAGAGCTTGCAAAATGGAATTTCAGTCTCACCTGCCCTCACCAATCCTCTCTGGTAAAGCCAGTAGGATAAAATGCCAAAAGTATGAAAGCAAATCTCTTCAGCCACAGTGCTCAGACAGCAAGGAAAAGGCTTTTATCTGCCAGTACCCAAAATAACCTGAGGTCAGGTTTCCTGGCACTCGGCTGCAGAGGACACCCACTTGAGTATCCAACCCTCTGCCATCCTCCTGTCTCCTGATTCTGTCCAGGCTGCTGATTTACATCTCCCACCTGCTGGGGAATCACACGCTCTCCAGCAGTGAGATTTGTCCTCCCCATCTCACACATTGCTGGTTTCAATCTCAGGACAGTTGAAGTTCCAAATCCCAGGTGACTATTCTGGTTGCCTGAGACAGGATTGTACAGTCTGGCTTGGCAGGTGTTTTGAAAGGATTTTGCATCTCATCTTGTTGCCTTTCAGCAGTCAGATGAAAAATTTCTTGAGCATCTGGGATGACATGTATCTGGGGTTTTACACTTAGTCAAAAAAATATTTATCCAACAGATGGAAACATGATAAACCAGTCTCTAAAGTAAGCATGTCTTCTGAAAATCTCATGCCTGAGTCAATAAGGCAGTTGGCAGGAGACTGTTTCAAAAGTGTCATTGCACTCAACTGAGAAAATGTCAGAATCAATCCTCCTTCTCCTTTATATAAAAAATGTGTTGATAACCCAAGAAACATATGAGTAATCTGAGTAATTGAGAAAAATCTCTTACCTTAGAGGAGCTATTTATACACAGGATGAGTCAAAATTACATTTATTTTACGTACTGTAATAAATTAATCCAATCTTCGAAAAATCCTAAATAAGGCCTGATCTACAAGTAAAGGCTTCTGCCATCCTAGAAAGGCTGGCTAAAACCATGACAAAAAGAAAATCACTACCCTACTTAGTTTTATGCAGCAATTCCCTCCATAAAGTTATAACTGTATTTGACAAAAGAAAATTGCTTTTTGAGTTTATTTTATTGAGGTGTAGGGGCAAAAGAACTATCTGTTTAAGTTGGTTTTATGTGAGTGGGGATTGTCGATGTCAGCACAGAAAACTATGGTAGGAACCAAACTAAACACTGGGCCTAATCTAAACAACTGATTTAACATTGGTCATCTTTGATATTTACTTCCAGATCTGAACTTTGCAGACGGAGCATTTACCCAACTAGTAAGAGGTGGTACAGCTGTGTTTGTATTAGCAGGCACAAATATTACCTCAATTTCCTTTATTTCCACTACATATTGTGCCATCAGAGTCACAGAGAGCTGAAAAACCTTTGGACATGTAGACACAATAAACTCTTTCCTAACAAAAAATTAGTCACCCTCGCATTTGGATTGAATGACTTATCACAAGCCACAGGAAGAAGATGTGACATTTCATTCTGAAGAGCCCTTTGTCAACAACTATTCACGGAGGTAAAGTTCAGGTAAAATTGCTTTCTACTTCCTCAATGATAACATTTATGGATATAATCAATTAGATCTTAAGAGTATCTTTAAAGCTTTTGTTCTGCTTCAAGGGATTTCACAAATTATCTGTACATAATATAATAAGCAAATTGATAAGAATAATCTGTATGAATTACCTGAACATACCTGTCTTTATTCTTTACGCATGGGTTTTTTGCTGTGTTTTGTTTTGTTTTGTTTTAATTTATTTAAATATGCACTGATGGCTTCTAGAATAGAAATTAATGAAAATGTTCTTGTCAAGACTTCATAAACATGACCATGCACTTGGAAATCAATTATTTTTGGTAAAATAACTTTCAGTTTTGTGCAGGACCTTCAACTTGACAGATGTCAAATATCACCTTAAAGGAAAATAAAATAAAGGAAGAACAAAATAGATTTTCTTTTGACAACACAATGTCTACTGACAAAAAAAAAAGCATTGTCTACATGAGTTCTTCAATCATAAGAATGTATTCTTTTGGCAATATAAGCTATAGTCAATCTGTTAAGATTGGGCAAAAACTTTCAGAGGTGAGTGAAATTTGGATTTTAAAGTGTAGTAGGCTCATATGCAGGAGCTGATTTCCAAAAATATTGAGATAATTTCCTTAACTACTCAAAATCCTCAACTTTCCATGATCTTGACTGTTTCTGAAAACTTGACTACTTCTGAAAACTGCAATGACATCTGTATTAGACCCCCCTCCCAATTAGTAGCCACTTGCAAATACACACAGAAGAGCAATTAGAAAATGTGTCCTGGTTTGCAAGAAATTTACTTTGCCTTTACTTTTCTCCATTTGTCACAAGAGTTCCTTTGGCCAGGGTACAGCCAGTGATGTGCCTTTGAGCAGCACCTGCACCTGCACATGAACCAAGGGATGGTCTGGCAGGTGTGTAACCTGTCCTGAGGGTATCTCAGAGTCATCTCTTCAACTGCACTCACCCAGATTTCAATAAACAGAAATCCTCTGGGTTGAAACCTTTTTTTCTGGATCTCACTTATTGATACTGCCTGCTTTTCAGATCAAACAATTCCTCTCAGGTAATTTAAATTCTGAGGCATTTCCTATTTTTAAATGCTATAGTTTGCAGACCTAATACGTTTTCTTTTGCTTATCATATACCTTTCGTGATGATTCTGCTATTACTTGTAATTATCCAACTATATAATGCCAATTGTATTTGAAGTTAAATAACTTTCAAGGAACAAAATAGTCAGATCACAACCTTATGAAACTAGTGAAGTTATACTCGAGCACTAATAATTTTTCCCCAGGAAAGCTCTCTCTGAGTTCTACAGATCTTCTCAGTGAATAATTTTTGTAAAGGTGAGTATTTTGGGGTCAGATTTAGTACATAATGTTATACTTCTTTCTTTGCTGCTTTCTCAGAAAAGGTGCTTTTAACCTGCACATTTGAGCTTACTCATTGCTCATAAATTGACACATCACACAGAACTCGTTATTCTTGTCCTCCATCTGTATCCAAAATTTGAAAGCAGCCCCTGATTCACCACTGGACACACTGAGGAGCTCTCAGAGGTGTCACAGGTACTTCAACAGAACTAATTCACCATCCTTACAGTGCTGCTGATAGATGTTTCAGCCTTAAATGCGTATTGACAGCCACCATTTTTCAAAAGATTTCAGAAGAAACATACTTTTGAGTTTCATTGCAATCAATAAAAATGACCAAAGATTACACAGGCAAAAAATGCTTCGTAGCTATTTGTTCTTCTGGGTCTCAAATCAGCAGGTAGTAAAATTCCTAACTCTCTCTGTTGCAGGTATCCTATGAAAGGTTGGAGGAGGGAAATAGAAATTTGGTATTTTTCAGTGATTTTTTTTTTTTTTTAGCCATAGTTGCTTAGCTTCTGAATACATATGAACATGCAGAAAGGTCCAGAAAATCAGATTGAGAGTTAAATAGAATTCAAAAACCTGCAGGGAATTAATTAATTCTTACATATGCTGTAGCCTTTAAAAAAAAATAAACAAATAAAGGCCGTACCTTGAGGTACCAAGTAGCACTTACTAATCAAGCAGTGGTTAGAATTACTCGTGCCCAAAATATGATTAAAAAGTAGATGTTCACAGTAAGATGTTCACAGTAAGATACCTCAAATGGTCAGGGGGCAGAGATGTTTCAAATGTGTTATGCTACACTCTACTCTTTTCTTCCCAATAAGAGGCTGACAGTGTTGACACTTATCAGAATTTAAAAATGCCTCCAATTCTAACAAATGAAATGCTGCTCACCATGTGATCTTAAAATCAGCAGTATGATGACAGCAGTGCCCAGCTCCAGGGCTTCTGCTGAGTTCTGAAGGAGATATTGGTTCTCCTAGCCAACTCTCTCAGTGTTATGGCTCCTAACCTCATGCTAACTCTGCTGCCAGCCTTTTATAATCTGCAATCATGGGTTGCCAAAACCTGCTTTAGAGTGTACTCTGGCAAAACTCCCACTGACCACCAGACATGCTGATGTAGTGCTGAAGGAAGTAGGACATGGGGAACACCAATATCTAGTGGTTCACAAAAAGGGAGAGAAAGTTTGAGTTAAAAGAATGCTCATTTTACACGTATTTTTTAAAATACAGCTTTTCAGTTATGTATTTACATAAAGCAAACAATACTGATATTTAAAGCTACATAAATGCTGTAGCTATCACGCTAAGGGTTGTAAAGGATTTGGCAACAAATTTCTACATGGCTCATTACCTCTGCTCACTTGATCCATTACCTGTTTTAAGCAAAGTCTGTGTAAAAAGTACCACGGCCCCTGTCTTAGTGTTTTTACCTGGGTGGTATATACTATGTGACTGGTTTCCACTGAGAACCACACCAAACACAAGTGCAATAAAGCACTGTGCATACAGATTTTTAAACAGTTTGAACACTAAGATGTAGAGTTCAATTCCATCCTGCTTTAGAAATTCATTATTAGGCTGTCTCGGGAAAATGAATATATTCATTGCTCGGAGCAAGTCCTGCTTCATCTCAATAAAAGGCTGCAGCATCAGCCTCCTCATATCGTCTTTCCTCACGGGCTTCTGGGCTAGAATTCCTGTAAACAATCACAGCCTCAGAAGGCAAGACTTGGCAAGAAATCCATAATTCTGCTAATTTCACAAGTGTTTGAATTACACAACCTTCTTCAGTTCCACCATTATTACAGAACTATCACGTTTCTCTGTATTCACTGCTGCAGTATTTAACAGAACAGGCTCAGAAGAATAAAGGTAGCAATGGTCTCCTGTGTTGTCTGCAACTAGAATTGCACTGCTATAGAATTAAGCAGTGTACTGGGTTTCATGCAAGGTCTTCAATTCATCAGTTTTCATTTTATGAAGAATAAAAATATTCCAAATCAGGGAATGCTGTCTTAGTTGTAGATTTAGAAAAAGGTAAATAGTGAAGGCTTTCAAATAGTAAAGTCACATATATGGAAGACATGTTTCTGCCCATGTACACTCCACGTTAGTTATGAAACAGGATGTCATCACTTACCAGAACAGTCCTTTGTTATTAAATGAACAAGTAGCTTCCCTTAGGAACGCCCTTATAATCTATCATGTTTCCCCCTCTCTCATCCTAGAACAGAGAATATATACTGGAATTAATTCTTTTAAGCATCAGTGAATATAGAGAGAACTTATTTTTGAAGGGGAGAAGGCACTAATTCCCTACAGTCTGTACTGACTGTATATACAGCCCCTACAGATTTTATATGTTTGCTTTTCAAACCATCCAGCCAACGGATGCATTTTTGTAAGTCCAGATCAGGAGTATGCTTTTGAAGGGAATCTCCTGTTCATTCCCTCTTACCCTACTTTGTTTCACACAGCCCAGACCAGAGAGTACAGCCAGATATCCCCCCAAATGAAACAAAGCTCTACAGAGCATCTCACGTGCTCCAGCTATTACTGGACTTTTAGTTCTTGGGAGCAAACTGGAGCTAGTTCAAAGCACATTCCCTCCTTTCCACCCACTCACATACAGTGTGGACATGAGGTTCTTGGCACCAGAGACAAACTGGCTCTAACTGCACTGCACCACTCGCTGATGTAGACGCCGACAATATTAGCTCAGGGTGGTGGGTAGGCTGGAGCCAAATTATGCACGGCAGGATGTATTTCCTTTTTCCATCTCAGCTTTCCTCTTAATAAAATTTCCTTTGATTTAATGATTTTAAAAATAGATCTTTTTGTTTGCATAGGAGGAATGGAGCAAGCTAGATTCACGTATGTCAGGAAGTTCAAGATGGAAACTCGAAGTTCCAGCAACCACAGCATGTTATCTGCATGTACAAAGATGAATATCCCGAATGTGTGGCTTACATACTTCTTTTTATCATGCTGTCATGCTTATCCTGTGACTACAACACATTTTACCTAAAGTTTAAAAACCTATGTATTTATTTCAGAATATTTTGTGGCAAACAACTTCAAGTCTCCATTGAAGCACTGTAAAAAGCAGAAGTTTGGAAATCACAGCTAAATCAGTGAGAGAGAACTAAGAATCTGATAGATTCATAAAATGCACTTATTTAGTCTAGATACAAGCTCATGACTGAGATGGGTTTTGCTATTTTTGAAGCACTATCAGGGAAAGGCTGAGGAGGGTGGATGAACAAGCTCTGTTAGAAGACTGAACTGTTTCTTGAAAATAACCCCATTTTTTCTGAAAAAAAAAAAAGAAAAATAAATGTATTGAATAGAATAGAATACTTAAGTTGGAATGATCACCTAGTCCAATTGCCTGACCCCATAGATACAAGTTTTTATAATCAAGAGATTTGGTGATGTATTGTAAGAAAATTGCCCTATAAGAAATTGTCCCATAAGAAATCGAAATCTACAGCATTTTTTTTTAGTGAAAACAAGCTAAATTCACAAAAATATAGGATTTTTTTAATGGCATAAAAGACAAAAGTATTATTAACATTGCAGGTACTATTTGTAATTATTTAATAACTTACCATTTTCCTGCTTCCATCTGTAATATCTTAGAATTAACTTCTCTGCAACAAAATTCTCCTATTACAAGAAAAAAAAAGTCTGGCTAGAATCAGTAAAAGAAAACAGCTGGGGTACAAGTATAATATAACATTATATTAAAAACAATATTTATAGTAGGTTTAGCTTGGTCAGATGTAGCAGTGGAAGACATGGTTTAGTAATTTAGTGGTGAACACTGTGGTGGTGCTAGGACTTGGTGATCTTTTGGAGGTCTTTTCCAACCTTAATGATTCCACGACTGACTTGGGATTTAAACTGAAATTTGTAACCGAACCACCAGTATGAAAGACAACCACTGCATTTCTCCATCTCCTCAACTGTACTTGCCAGATTGCCTCAGGCCCTAAACATGGCGAGTGAGATTGAAGAGGTGAGAAAAGCAGTGGTGCCGTGTGGGAGCCATAAATAATAGCAGTGCTATGACAGCAAAGCAGAAAAGAGAGTTTAAACCCTCCCTTCACCTGAAGCCCCACTCCATGGGATCACCCACAGCATGCGATCATTTCTATTTTTAAATGCTGTATTTGTTAACGTGAGTCAGATACCAATCTATTTCTGATCTGAACAGGAAGGACAGCGGAACAACTTTAATCACAGCTGAACCAAAATTAGAACAGAAAATGGATCAG
Source organism: Pipra filicauda (assembly GCF_003945595.2). Classification (NCBI taxonomy): domain Eukaryota; kingdom Metazoa; phylum Chordata; class Aves; order Passeriformes; family Pipridae; genus Pipra; species Pipra filicauda. Next base: position 5,008,252 of record NW_024104387.1, on the reverse strand, counting down.
TTCAGCTCTTTTATTTATACTAACCACCTTTGGGGGTACCTATAGGAGCCAATCAGAATTTAAAAAGGAGTATCCATAAACTCCTTTTGTAGCTCCTCAGTAGAGGATCAGCAGCTGGTTTAAAGAGTAGTCAAAAACGCAGAAACGCGTATTGGAAGGGGCCTGCTCTCTCCAAAGCTTTTACTTGGAAAATTAATCCAGCCAGGCAAGTCACCATCTACAGGGTGGTGACAGCAGCAATGCCTGCAAGCGTCACCTCTCCCTCACCTTGGTCTCCTCGAGGTGTTTGTGTGGATCCAGGGAAACACCCCCTCAGACCTTACTTCTCCACTTCCAAAACTGACCCTGGCACATCACGCGTAGGAACAGATATATTAAAAGCATAACCTGAGCTGGTTAAAAATCAATGTAAAATAATTTAAAAAAAAAAAGGTCATGCCAGTGTGTGACATCAGAAGCCTTTTCCTCCATAGCAGAACAGTGATACTCTAGCAACAAAAATTACGCTGAAGAAAATAACAAAAAACCTGTAGTAACAAGGCTATGATGTTACAGAGGATATATTATTAGAAGATCAACAAAATACACTGGATGGCAGTGGAAATGCAATCAAGCACCAAGATGGCAGATAGGAGCTCACTAAATTATTAAATCTATAAGTTTTGTTAAAAGTGCAGAAAGACTGCTGTCACTATGATCTGCTGAAGCCCTGCTGTTGGTTTTCAAACTAACTCCTCTGTCTCATAATTCCTTTGGAAAACTTGCAAACAGAGAATCACAATAATCAAAATCTTACAGAGGCATTAATAAAATTAGGGAAGTATCCTGATGTAGAAAGACTGTAGTAATTAATACATAAATCTGTATTTTTTTAGTAGCCCAAAACACAGAAGTAATTTTCAGCACCAAGGCTGCCCTTTAAGTTAGTTGCATGTGGGGCAAATAGATCTAAAAACACAGTGGTAAAAATATGTGCCTTTTTCCAAGCTGTTTGGACTATTGACAACTCAGTTTCAAGATAAATTCAATAGGTCTAATATATGCAGCATGTTTGCACTCACCATTTACAGCTGCACTTATGTAATTTTATAGATATATGTATAGATAAGCACAAGTCAGGCATGGATACAGCAAACTGCTTCACACAAAGATGGAGATTTCTTGTTTAGTTGCCTAGCAATGAGATCTGACTCCTGGAAGCTAACAAATACTGATTAGAAAATGGAATAGAATTATTTAATGTATCTAATGCATCATACAGAAAGGAACATAAGGCTATTAAAGAAAGGGAAATGCTAGGCCAGAAAAAATAAATTCTATCCAGTGAAATCTATTCAGGAAATATGTGATATTAAGAAGCTACAATATCTAAATAAAAGAAAGCCTCAGTCTGTTCACTCTGACGGTAATTTTCATCATTCTTCTTTTAGCAGAAAGTCTAATTCCATCTTGGCTAATGGATCTGACTTTTGAATTGCTGTGTTTAACTTTGTCCAGCCCCCTGAAGCTGGAGACAGAGAGATATTTTTAAAAATCGAACTGGATGAACGTGATGGCATTTCTCTTCTTGGAAAACACAGCATGGTACTAATGGAAAGTTTGATGACATCTACTACACAGGTGGAGAGGCAAAAGTCCACACTTGTGTTTCACTTTTTACAGAGAGCTTTAAAACTGCACTGATTCCTCTCAACACATTTATAAGGTCTCTTCTCTCAGTTCTTTCAGTATTACAAATGTTTTTCTTTCAGTACTTCAGAGGAAGAACAGGAAGATCACAATCCAAGGTTAGGTAGCACACTACAAGTCCAGCACACATCAGCAGTACTCACTTCTTGGAGCAGTACTGACATTGGCCTTTTCCCCTTATAGTCTAAATTTAAATAGATTAGTCTGGGAAAACAGGGAAAACAGGGGCCACTGGATAGTATTCCAGCATTATAAGCAGTGTGGACTTGTAATGCACTATTCATGCATTATTTAAACTTGAAAAAAGAATGTGACTCCTCTTTCTGCTATTTCTAACCTTTCTTTAAAACATTCCTCTTTAACTAGCCTTTAAAACAGCACCTCCCTAAATCTGTTCCTGTTGGAGCTGTCACTTAACAGTATTCCATCTGTTTGGGACAGAAACAGTCATAAAATTTCTCTCATGTGTCCTGTTACATCAGCATAAACCTAGAGTAACTCCACAGACTTCCTGTGTGACGCATTTATTCGGGGTTTGTCTACACAAGGAAGTAAACATAAAGGAAAATCAGCACCAACCCTGGACTAACTCCTGGTATAAACATTCTTACCAGACAGAAAAAGGCAGCTTTTCCTCCCCTGAATATGGATTAAACTACTTTGAACAAAGACAGTCCTAGTAAAATCCAAAGGTGTACTACCATTCTACGAGGCAGTGCTTACAGAAATAAAGTGTCAGCATCAGAACCAGCCTAGTCATACATATCCTGCTTCTCAAACACTCCCTAATTCAATTTAGAGGTACTTTCACATACTGTACACAGCTTTGCATTTTGGCACGAAAATCCCTTTCACTGTCTGTAACATACGTTCGTACAGAACAGTCAGTAACTTTGAACTGAAAAAGCACTAATTTTTTCATGCAGACAATGCCTTTATTTCTTAATCTTCCTTCCCCAGTTGCAAAGACCGTCACACAGACCAATTAACTACCTCTTAATTTGGTCTTGTACTGTGGCTCCTTTGTCCTTGTTACAGCAGTGTAAAACACCCTCCAAAGCGACATAGATTATATTTACTACATGAAAGGTCTTAATAAAACAGGAATTTACATTAATGATTTTTCCATGTTGTTCAGACACTATAGTGATAGAGACCACACAAATATCTAGATAAACAAAAGCAGATAAAAATTAAAGACACACAAGTGAAGATTTCGACATGGTAAGGTATTTAACAAGTATTAATTTACTGAGATGCAAATCAATTGGTGGTTTCATTACAGTACTTTCTGTATAATAATAATTCACAGATTTCTAATAATTTAATCACTTATGTGCCTACCACCTACATGTTTAAAAAACGAAGAGAGAATAGAATTTATTTATACAGATCCCTTCAAAGGCACTTGCTGTTTACAGAGATCTGTCAGTAAAGAATAGATGGTCTGGGATGAAAAGCACGGCTGAGCCTTCCCACACACATCTGCAATTTTGAGACCGTACAGTCAACCCTCTCTACCCATCTCTCTCACAGATCTCCAGAATAATCTGGCACTAAGGAAATCCATGTGGTCAACATAAAAAAATCATACTCTTATTGGGAAAAACTGTAGAGGGAGTAGGGAGACAGAGTTGGCTCTGATCTCTTGTTGATTCTCACAAGTTTCATACACATTCTGTGCTATAAACAGTGGCTTCAGAGAGCTTCAGGAAAAGAGCAAATTGGACAGAAACCTGCAAGGTGGAAGTAATTAGTTTCCTCATTTGGGGTGATGTGGTCATCTTTGCATCTATTCTGATATGCTAAGTACAGAATCCAACTTTTACTTTTTCCCCTATGTCACAAGAAATAACAGCTTGAGCCATTAATTCCAGTAACATCCACCTGTCATTTGAGCTCTGCTCTTCACTCCATTTTTTTTGATTTTGATTTTGATTTTGACAAGTCACAAGAGAAGTAAAAAATTAAGTTTGGACTCTTAATTCATTGTGAAAGTTGTACAACACCTACCCCACTTCATATTTCGATGCCACTATTGTCTGAAACACTACTCAAAGACCTGCTGTCAGTTATGCAGCAAAGATCACATCTAATTTGTGAGATGGCTTTATGAATGTATGAACCAAAATAGTTCATGTTCTCAACCACAGTTCAGTAATGGTGGTTACTTATGGATACTCCAGTGTGGAGAATGTGAAAAGGAGATGCTCTGGCAAGTATTTATATACTACCTATGACGTGTGACTACTCCTTTCTATCTTTTTATCTAAATTATACACTAGAAAATATCCAAGAAACTGTCTTAGCAAATAAATTTGATAATAAAACACGTTACACATATATGCATCTCAAAACATTTAAATGTTATGAAGCTAAATGCACCGTGAATTCTCACAGTATCACAAGCAAGGTAGTAGTGCCACTCCTTCTGCAGTCAGATGTCAGTGTGGTGTACACTGCTTTGGGTAGTCTCATCCTCTCCCTTTTCTGCCACCCAAACTACAAATCTTGCTTTCACTGACTACTTCTAAAATTCGAAAATTAGGAATTTTAAGGCCTGCATAAATCCTGCTACTGAATAACAAAAAACACATTTTGGTGCAAGCATATTTTGAATAGTTTTGTCTATAGATTTGGAGATTTACACTCCCTAGGTAAACATACTTAAAATTGAGATAAAGCATGTGTTGTACTCCCTCACTGTAAGTGGGAAACATCCATCCCACTCCATGTTTGTTGTCCTCTCAGCCAGGTACACCTCAGGCATATTCTCCCTGTGAGGCAAAACGTTGTCCTTTGAATTCTCCCTCTTAAAAACAGACCATAAAAGCAAGGATCAATATTATAGTAGTCTGACCATCATTTTTTAGATTACAGTTAATTCCAGTTGTTATCTGTAATAAGTTATAACACCATAGAGAGGAGCTGGCATCCTATGAGGCCAGATCACCGACTGACATCAAAAGGAGGCCAACATGTTCTCAGTTCTTTTTTTCCAGACAGCACCACTTGCATTAGTAGCAATTTCCCTTGAAGAGCTCAGTAGCAGCAAGTCTTAGAGGGGACAACAGAAGTGACAACTTTGCATCTTGTAAAAGAACAAACGGTTTGGAACATCAGTGCCAACCCTTTTAAGATCAGCTCTAGCAAGACCCAGGAGTGACATCAGTTTTGTTTGTTTACTTTCCAGTAAAGTTTGTAGCTGCAAAAGCTTCTTTTGAACCCTGAGGTTCAGTGATTCTGAGGCCTTGCTGGCCTAGAGTATAAATACTGAAGTGTTTTGTTGGGCCTTTTTTCCTTTTTTTCGTTGCTAGTTGGCTAAACCCCAAAGAACACATTAAATGTTTCTAAGTAATATTTTACAGAGATTTTCACATCTGTAAACATGGTGATGTTCTGTATTTTCTCAAAGAAGCCTGAAGACTTCTTTTAGATTCCTTTTGCCTAAAACATGTAAATTAATGAAATAGCAGTCTGAATAAATTTTGCCATACCAACTAGGATGTGTTTTCTGTTGAAATGTTCTCGGTCTCAATAAAGACTTGCAACCTGTGAAACCCACTTTTCCTGCAAAGATTTGTGGAAAGAGACCACTATCAGAGTGGAGGAAGTCACTAATGAATTTAATATATCAGCAACACAAATATCAGATCTTCAAATGACATGTCTTACACTGAATTTCTGCAGATCTGGGCAGTCACTGGACTTGAACATTGATAACAATTTCTTTTAAAAGACTTTTTGTTCTTATTTCAATTGAGAAATTGAGAAATACTTTCTCCAGAAAGTATAGAGTTAAATTTCCTGTTCCACTGGCACTGAACTAGATAAGATTACACTTAAAGGTTTAGAGTGTCTACCAGCTTTGATAAGAGTGGAGAAAGGATCTCAGAAGCATCCAAATCATAGCTGCTAGGAAGTAAATACCTGCCCAGGTGGGTTGGTTTTTTCCCTGTATTCTATCTGATGTTTCTGTAGCAGTTATGATACAGTTTGGGCAGGATGAAGCTTGTTACAGATAAAATCTGTCTTCTGTAAGTTGGCTTCTACTGCTTTGCAACTTTTGCTAACACAATACAGCAAAAAAAAAAAAAGCTGTTAGAAGGGAGCACTCTGCACCCTGAGTTCACCTCCAGTCAATGAAACTGGAGTGTAACTGTTCCTGGCACCTCTCTTTGCTGTGCCTGTTCATGCTGTGCTGCTGCTCACCATTCACTCTGCAAAGCACTGTCAGTCCCTTTGAAGTGTACTCTTCTTAAAGAAAGTATCTTTTCAGCAGGTGACCCTCTTGGCAATGCATTATCTGTGGATACAGTTGTGTGTTAAACAGGAAAAGTATAATGTTGGTCGATCCTGGGTAGGAGGATGGATGAGATTACCCACAATATGATCTAGCTTTGTATGAGTTCTTCCTTGTTTTAGTCAACTGATGTGACTCCACCTGTTTCTACCGAACTTCATTATCTACTTCCTGGAAAACAATGCTTACACTGAAGAAATTAATAGCATCCATGGTCCTTCCTTGGAAAATAGAGACATAAAGGATACCGCTCAAATCTGCTGTTAAAGAAACAAAAGCACATTATGTCTTTACTATTGATCTGAAGGGCAAAAATATGAAAATCAGAAAGCTGTATATTTTGTTCATGAGGAAAAGGCAAGTCAGGAAAATGCAAAAACACAGAACAAAAAGGCAAAAGTTACAGAAAATAAAGCTCAAATTGTTAATATACCCAAGCACTGCGGCCTATGTCACTAACATTTATGCAGAAGCAGTGTTTTCCTTTCTGCAAAAGTCAGCATTACCAGAATAAGCTTTTTTTTTCCCTGTACATACTCTACTTGAAAATCAATCCCTTATGGGTTCTGATTGCCATGAAAAGTGAGACAGAAACACAGCTTAGAGTACTGAAAAAGGATAACAGTTATAAAGATCACAGAATATGACAATTGTTTCACTCCACTTTAAAGGCAGACAGCTTTAGTCCTTATTTACCTATATGAGGTGAACTGCTCTGCTTAAGTCCTCTGTTGTTTCTATGTAGGTTATATTTCCCCCTACATGGAAAAAGTAATCTTAATTATCTTTTCAAATAACCAGTCAAACTGTGCTATATTTCTAATCAGACACTCTTACTGCTCAAAATTAATTTGGTTTAACTGTTTTTATAGTGTAATAACTTAAGAAAGTGCTTTAATAATCTAATTTAAGACTCCTGGCCGACAAAGTATTCAAGTTCTAATTTCTATTAATCCATAAACTCCATACATTTTGACTCATCTTCCAGAGTGTTGTTCCTCAGCCTTGCACTTTTTCTATTTGTCACAGTGCTATCTGTGATTCTATATCTGTTTTGCTAAAAGACACAATGTGAATATATATACCATGTGGTTGCTGGGAGAGAAATGAATGGGGAGCTGGCTAGGAATGTATTTATCACTTAAGAAAATCAGGGCCAAGGAAGAGAAGGACAAGTGTTGAAGAAAAAGAAAGCTTTTAGCAGGCTAACTGAGGATGGAAATACCCACTGGGAGGAATAGCTTTGACATAGTTTATGTATGTTTTGGCTTTTGGCTTCCCTTGGTACTTCAGTCCCTTAGAGGAGTAAGAATCTCAGCTCTTGCTGAGGTTTTCCACTTCAGCTTCTAATTGGCAAAGGTGGACAAGCCAAGCTCTCTCCTTTAATCAGAATGGGCTTTAAATTTAAAATACTGACTTCTATTTTTCTTGAGCTTTTCCACCAGTTATTTAGGAAACAACAGTAAAACAAACCTGTTATTTACTAACGAAGCCAGGTGGAAATCAGTATTTGAAGCAAGCATTCTACAGTTCTGTTCCCAGCTAATTCTCTGAGAGCTGCTGCATTCAATAAATGAGTCAATGAAGTATACAACATAGATAAAATGCTGAGTCAAATTCACCCCTGATAAAACTAACCTTAAGTCACTAGTTACACAGCTATGTTCTTTTGAATCTGTTTAGGGCCTAAACAGAGTTCCATTGCTAAAAACACAACACTAAGAGTCTGCAGAAGGAATAAAAGCTTTTGATTAGCTCAAGAGTGGGTTTGATGTCACTCTTTTAAATATTTTGATCCCAGGAGGCTCAGCTCTCACAGTACCTGAACAGTGCTTGATCCAGAAATTACCTGAGAGCTTAACCTATAGAAACTTCTTTAATTCAACCCAATATCCTGTCAGTCCAGCTATTCACATGGGAAACAAACATGTCTGTGGGCAGGTGCATTAACTTGGATTCACTGTGTGTTGGACTTCTGTTTCAGACACAGAGAACATAAATGCTAAGCCTGGAAGCCTTGCAAAATTAGTATCATTTCTGTAAACCATTGATGTTAACCAGAAGAACTACCTGGTATGAAATTATGCTTACGTGTGTCATTTCCACTTTAAAAACAGCACCAACAACAAAGGAACAAAAAACCCAATGAAAAACCAAAGCAAACAAACAACCAAAACCCAAACAAACAACAAGGGGAAAAAATACATATACCAGAAACAAACCCACTTCCTTTATACAAAGAAAATCCAGGAAAACATGCCCAGTTGAAGATTCTCCTGATTACAGGTACTTTACAATAAGCAGACATAGAGTTTACCTCTCCCATATGACCCCATTCACCTTGCAACCCTTCCTGAGATCACTCACCAACCATAACACAGCAGTTCCCACAGCTCCATATGAGGCTGTGCCAGGTGGCAGAGGCCATACTAGCTCAGAACTTTCAAAAGAACTAGGTTTTCAGGATCTTTTCTTTTCAGACCTTTCATTTTTACTCAAAATTACACAAGAGAGAACCCAGAGAAATGGGATCATGTTATTCAAACGCATCTCTGAAGTCCTTTTTACCTTTTGTTAATGACTGCTCATTTCCTAGGTTCATTAAATTTGTGAAGCTGCCTAACTGGAAATAATTCTGTGGTGCTGAAGTGGCCTGTATTGCCTCTGAGAATTAAATACATTCAGTCCACAGAACACATTTAACATTTTCATAGAATTATAGAATACTTTGGGTTGAAGGGACCTTTAAAGCTCATTTGGTCCAAACCCTCTGCGATGAGCAGAGACACTTTCAACTAGATCAGGTTGCTCAGGGCCTCATCCAACCTGACTTTGAATGTTTCCAGGGATGGGGCACCTACCATCTCTCTGGGCAACCTGTGCCAGTGTTACACCAACTTCATTGTAAAGAAATTCTTCCTTATACCTAGTCTGCCTCTACCCTCTCTTAGTTTAAAACCACTGCTCCTCATCCTGTTAAAAAGGCTGCCCCATCATTCTTAAAAGTCCCTAAATACAAAAAGGCTGCATTAAGCTCTCCCTGAAACCTTCTCTTCTCCAGGCTGAACAACCCCAGCTCTCTCAGCTTTTCCTCACAGGAGAGGTGCTCCAGCCCTCTGATCATTTTTGTGGCCTTCCCCACAGCTTAAGTTCTTCTGTGTGATATAAAATCATGCCACATGAGGCCAGAAATACTACTGGGTTAATAAAAGCTACACTTCAGAGTCATATCTAGCCTTTTTTTTTTTAACATCTTAGAGCCTCCCAAAGTTTTTCCTGATTTAAGTCACATTCTGGTAGTGGTTTTGGTTCTCTTCTCCTGTCTCTCTTCTCAAAGTAGGCATGAGCAACAATCTGGGTAAGAATGGGAAAAAGCCTCCTTTATGCAATTTCTTTAAAAACAAAACAGATTTCACCAAAATAGGAAAAAACATCATTTCAATGAGCAGCTGCACTTGCTGTAAATGGACTAAGGACTAAGGAATGACAATATAAAAATAATCTACATAAATGCAAAACAATTTTAACACACTCTACGTAGACTGGATTTAATAAAAGGAACCATAGGTCAAACAATGGAAATGCTGCTTTTTGTAATCTAATGGTTTAACGTTGCTGAACCTATTTAAAAATACAGGTTTGTAATAACACCCTCATATGTACAAGTAATCATCTTTTCTTTTAAATTAAAGAAAGGTTTTGAACTTTTCAAATGAGTAACAAGGGAAAACAGCAGGACTTCACTGCCTTTCAGAAGGGTAACCTGGATTTGTAACTGTTTTTGTTTCCTCCTGATGACTGAAAATGCTAAGCAGTTTTTCCTCACCCTTTTTCCAGCTCAAGTGGATCTTTGACCCCTAAATAACAGAAAATATGGCCCTTACAGAAATCTAAAAGAGAATTAATGCTCTCTCTTTTCATTAATAGAAATCATAGTAACAGCAACCACTAATAACTAACATATGTGAATATTACCTTAAATTGCAAGAAGACATGCTGTGTTTCTGCTCATGGAAAAGTAAGGCAAACAGCAAGGAGTAGCTCACTACTTCCAACAAAAGCCCTTTCCTATGAGCAGCTAAACATATATAAATGTATAGAAATGTTCTGTAGTGTATTCCTACAAACCACAGCATTTGCTGCAATGAAAAAGATAATATAAAATTAGTTTGGTAAAACCGTGTGCAGCATTTTAATAATAGTAATTTCCTATCCATGCTTCTGAGTCCATCAATAGAATATATTTTATAAAGATAAGAGTAATGCAATGGAGCTACAGGACATTCTGGTGCTCTTCCAACTCAACCAACTGTACTTTGTGTTCAGCTGCAGTAGGAGTTTCTGAATATCCTAAGTGTTTCATATAGAAGATGACTGACACAAAACCACTTAAGCAAGCAGATTACAATGAAATCAAGCCAATACCTTTTAAAACTGATACAAGGACTATTACTTCTTAAACTTGGTACAATTAAACAGAATTCATTAAGACATGATACTGGAAAGCCTAAAAGGTATAAAAATGAGACATTACACAGAAGATCAAAATACTAATAACTATAAAAATTAAAAATCACAGACATGCTTTCAGGTAACTCAAACATGAGCTGGCAGTGTTTAGGAGAAAGAAAAGCTCTTCTCTTGGCAAATAATAAAAATTATAAATTGGAAAGCTTACTTACTTTATGGTAAAGCTGGTGCTAACCAATGCCAGAAACAGCACACTCACTCTGCTGAGCTACAGAATATGAACAAATCTGTTGTTTCAGAAGACTGGAGGATGTAAAATTTTGCAACTTATATATTTCATCAAACTAGACCTGCTGAGAAGACAGTCACTGTTGGGTTTATTTTTTGGTTGGTTTGTTTTCCAAAACCATTCTGGGAATACATATGCAATCTTCCTCTTTGCAAGTTATGATGATTAGGCATTAGTACAATTATATTGGCTAAAAATATTCCCTGTTCTAAACAGGACTCTGAAAGCAAAGCAAGCTGTGCTGCTTTGGGCACTGCCTCACTTTCTTTAGCAGCCTGTATAAACATTCCCTGGTGAAATATCAGTATCCCTAACACTTGAGGATTCTACACAGTTTTCACTGGCTGACTCTCAAGTCACACCCCAAATATCTGTCCAGATATCTGACAAAGAACCACTGTAAGATTCCTGTGCAACTGTAACTGCCAGACAAATTGTTACATTTGAGAAATCTAGCAAGTCTTCTGGGCCTTAAACTGGAAATAAGGAGGTGAATTTTTTTTTCAGTATCTCTGGTTTTGAACATCACAAAATCCAGCTGGTGAGTTAAGGTGTAGGGTGCAGCATGTCAGAAGACAACTGTGTGAAAGCAAAATAATTTGTTTTATTAGATAGAAGACTCAATGCAAGACTACTGCAAAGGATTTTCCAAAGAAAGGGAAGAGAGAAGCGACTTTCCAGGTGGTTAAAAGTCCACCACTGTCTAGAAGGGTTGGAATGCTCTTGTGTCAGTGAGCATTGTTAAATCAGCCTCACTAAAAGTCATCTCTAAATCTATTCAGAAGTTGAATACCAATATGTATTCTGCAAATTAAAATCCTGTAGAGAACAACCACAAAGCCTTCTGCAATGCTTTGATACTCTCCATGCTACGGTTTACAAATTAGGCACATACCCCACATATTAGTGCATTTCTCCAAGTGACAGTGCAAACAATTCTTATAATAGTGAATCTGCACAGTAGAACCATAGAATCACAGAATGTGCTGAGTTGGAAGGGACCCTGCACAGGACACCCCAAGAGATACACCATGTGCCTGAGAGTGTTGTCCAAATGCTCCTTGAACTCAGACAGGCTGGGTGCTGTGACCACTTCTATGGGGAGCCAGTTCCAGGTCCCAACCACCCTCTTGGTGAATTATATCCAACCTAAATCTCCCATAACTCAGTTTCATGCTGTTTCCTCAAGTCCTGTCACTGGTCATGAGTGTGAAGAGATCGGCACCTGCCCGTCCGCTTCTCCTCGTGAGGAAGTTGTAACTGCAGCGAGGTGTCCCCTCAGTCTCCTCCGGCTGAACAGACCAAGTGCCCTCAGCTGCTCATCATAAGGCTTCCCCTCCAGACCCCTCACCATCCTCGTTGCCCTCCTTTGGATACTCTCTAACAGCTTAATATCTTTTTTATGTTGTGATGCCCAAAACTGCACACAGGACTCAAAGTGAGGCCTCCCCAGCACAGAGCAGAGCAGGACAATCCCCTCCCTCGACCGGCTGACGATGCTTTGCCTGACGCCCCCCAGGACAGGGTTGGCCCTCCTGGCTGTCAGGGCACTGCTGACTCATCTTCAACTTGCCACCAACCAGGACCCCCAGGTCCCTTTTCGTGGCACTGCTTTCCATCTCATTCCCAAGTCTGTCTGTACATCCAGGGTTGCCCAATCCCAGGTGTAGAATCCAGCACTTTCCATTCTTGAACTTCCTATGGTTGGTGATTGTCCGCTCCTCTAATTTGTCAAGGTCTCTCTGCAGGGACTCCCTGCCTTCGTGAGAGTCAACTGGTCCTCCCAGTTTAGTGTCATCTGCAAACTTGCTCAGTATCCCTTCCAGTCCTGGGCCCAAGTGCTTTATGAAGATGTTAAAGAGCACAGGGCCCAAGATGGAGCCCTGAGGAACCCCACTAGTGACAGGTCACCAGTCTGATGTCACCCCGTTCACTGTCACTCTCTGTGCTCGACCCGTGAGCCAATTGCTCACCCACCACATGATGTGTTTATCCAGCTGTGGGCTGGACATTTTGGCCAGAAAGATCCTGTGAGACAGTATTGAAAGCTTTGCTGAAGTTCAAAAAGATTATATCAACTGGGTTTCCTAGATCACTTAGGTGGATTACCTTATCCTAAAAGGAAACCAGGCACAACAAGCAGGACTTCCCCCTCATGAAGCTGTGCAGGTTGTGACCCATGACTGCATTGTCCTCCAGGTGTTTTTCAATACCTCCCAGAATAATCTTTTCCATTATTTTACCAGGCACTGAAGTGAGACTGACAGGCCTGTGGTCCTGCTTCTTGCCTTTCTTGAAATGCAGAACAACTTGAGTTGAGTATGAACAGGTTTGCCATCAAGAATATTCCGCTTCAGTACAAGTGCCAAAAAAAAAGTTTAAATGAAAAATATAGGTGTATTTTTTAGTTTGGGTTTTGTTGTTTGCTAGTTTTTTCCCCCACGCCTTTTTTTCTGCAGTACAGCTCTCCTTGAAACGGGCTTCTATCACAGGAAAAACTAGGAGTACATTTGGTTAAATGTGTGTGCCAGTTGCTTCATTCATGGGGTGGGTCGGGATAGCTTTGGAGAGAAATTAGGCTCGCTTGAAAAGGCAGGCAGAAAAACTGTTTGGAAATTAAGAAGGTGCAGGAGGTGATTATGTTGGAGAAATTAACGTGGAGCAAACCAGGGTGTGAATTTTCAGTGAATTACTCTGCAGTACTTATCCTCTACATGGATGCTTTGGATCACATTATTTGCATGTGTACACTGCATTAATAGGGCACTCTGCATAAAACCCAGCCTAGCCAGATCCACAACCAGCACGAGGATGAGATGCAGGATGAACTGAGGATGGTACAGTGCCACATTGTCACAGCTACCCTGCCATCAGCACTGTCTGGAACCCCCACCCAGCAGGGCTCAGCTTTGTGATCACTGCAACGCAACCTACTACATGGATAAGTTGCAGTGATTCCAGCTTGGCAATAGTAAGGAAAAACTTCTGTCCCACATTTTGTGGGTTGTTTCGGTAGACAATGCAGCCTGTCCAGGTTCTGAGCTATGCCATATGTGCAGCCAGAGGTATCCCTCTTCCTCTCAGCCAGATGCTGCATCTGTGGAAGCAATTCCTGCTCCTGTGCCACACAGTCGGCAACGCAGAGGGTTCCTCATGACACTTTACAGACATCCCTTCTCCAAATAACCAGTGGCAGTGCACTCAAGTTGGAACTACACAGAGATTCTGCAAGTTCAGACTTGCAGAAACAAATCCAGAACTACCACTATGCCAATTGCAAACCACCTTATTTGAATTAAAGCATCACTGGTGTTCAGGGCAAGTGGAAGAGAGCATGGGGGAAAATACAAAGGGAAGGTGGAATTTGTACAAGTCACTCAGGTGACTGATGGATGCAAGGTGATACTAAAAGTGATAGCTATTAAATTCCATTTGCTGATTTTCTGGTTTTCTTTTTTTTTTTTTTTTTTTTTGTGAAGTCAAGGGGACAGATTGAAAAAAAAAATTTTATGTATATTTGCTACTGAATAATCATATAAACAATTGGCTGCTACATTTGCAGACATGAATAATGGTGTCTTCCACGCCAACAAGTAAAGGAATTTAAGAAGAAGGTGAGATGTATAAACTAGAAGGCATTTCACAATCTTTTTTGTCCTCTGCACTACAGTTCACTGCCTTCATCACTTGTATTCATGCAGCAGGTCCCTGAGGCTGACAAAGTGTGGCACACATGAAGGGAAGCTACGAGCAGCCAAGCACAGAAACTTCTTCAGTTCCCACCTGCCAAAGTCAATGTGACTTATGGTAGCATAGGTGTTAAAAAAATGCAGGTTTCAGTCATAAAAAGCCAATCACAGCTTTAAGAAAACAGTGATCATTCGCTGTTATTCCCTTACTGAGTAAATGTTGGGAGATTTTCTGTTGTTATGGGAATAACAACAATTTTATGCTTTAAAATAAACCAGAAAAGGTGATACTTTAGTCTGTCAATATGTACCTACCATGTTTTTCAGCTTTTCCATTCTGTCCTCTTCCCCCTGCCTCCAGAAAAAAAAAAAAAAAAATTACATGAGTGTGTGTGTGTGTCTGTGTGTGTGTGTATATATATATATATATATAAACAAATTCTCCTTAGTTTTTGCTTAACAGGGTAATGGTGTTGGAATGCTTATGCTGGAAACACTGCACAAGAATATTCTCTCATTTGATGTAAAACAAAATCCTTGCTTTCCCTTCCATTTTTAAGATCTGCAAGTATTTTTATTATTTTTTACTCCAAAAATGTTCATTTCAGTGACATTAATTACTTTAAATCTCATTGACTTTGCTGTTTCCTCTGTGCCCCTTGTCGCCTTCTTTCAAACTGGATTCCACGAATTTCAATGGAGTTCTGCACAGTTCTGTTCTCGCAGATTTACACGTGAGGTCCAAGCTCTTGCAGCAATATGATTATTGTTACACGCAGGAAAGTGCCATTATGTAAAAATTCTGTGTATATAAAATACCTGTCACAGTTACGTTCACCTTTATTCAACATGTATGTGCTCAGAACTTACTTTCAGGTGGTTTATTCAAGACTTTCCGTAACACAATCCGCTAAGTAAACTGTCCTTAATGCTTACGGGTCTGAGATGGGGAAATCTACCTTGAACAAACTTCATCCCAGATAAGATGCAACATAAGAACTCCTGTATGACAGCCCCCCTTAGGCCTTACATAACCCTTGTGACATTGTGGCACACTGTGTCGAAAGCATTAGGAATGAGGATGTTTTTGGGAAGCTGGAAGTTCTGCAATATCATCTGTCTGGACTTGCCATGTGTGTGGCTCAGGAGTTACTACATGTATCACTTTCTCCCAGGCATCTGAACTGTGAGTCATACAAACCGAAAGCGGAAGGCGAGTGTGTGAACAAAGCAGACGTAGCTGTTTATGGGGTTTATCCTCACCTTTACTTATCCCTTGTTTTTTCTGTATGGCCCCTCCCAGGGCAACTAAGTTTGATCCTTTGGCAAGTCGGGGTAGCTGCCACCTCAGTGACCACCTGGGAGGGAGACCTGGCTGTTAAAGGATGAAACCTCTCGTGGGTGACTCTCTGGAAGTCTCCATGACTTAAACTTCCACCTACAGCTGGAAGCCTAGCCATCTTTGTTTTGTTTTGTTTGACTGAGAGGAGCAGGAATATCCCACCAGCGGTGTGCTTAGCATGAGAGACACACAAAAATGTCTCTCCGGAGCCCTGGTTGTCCAAGGGCCGCCTGCAGCCGCGGACAGGCCAGTTCCCAGCTGGAAAGCGCAAGCACAGGGAGAAATAGTTTCCAGCCCCAGAAAGCAAACCTGAAACTAGATCCGTGCAGACGGGCTCCTGATGCTCACATGGTAACCTTTCTTCTCCGGGTCTGATCGCAAGCTCGAGGCTACAGTCTGTTATCAGCTCATTTCTTTTACCTCCAACAAAATCTGAAATGTGGTCTGTCTGAGGGGAAACTGGGGAAAATCAATTTATTAAATAAAAAACTAAACCCCAAACAAACCAAAACGTTACGAGGCTACATAAACAGTAAACTACCGTTCTGTGGACGTGACAGAAGAGGGTGCACCTCGCACCGCAGGCCCCGAGCGCTGGGGCTGTGTGAGGGGCTGCAGCTCGGCAACGAACAGCGCAGCGGAGCAGCGGCCAAGCGGCCGCCATGGAGCGCTTACGCCACTTGCGCAGGTGCCGCGGAGCTGCCCGCCAGCCCCGCCGGCCCCCGGCGTAGCGACCTTCGTGAATACCGGTGCTGCACTGCGGCGGCGGCGCGGCGCAACCAAACCCCCGCTCCCCCCCGCCCACCCCGGCCGTGGCACCGCCCCCCGCCTCGGCTGTGATTGGCAGGGCGGGCGGAGCGCTCGGCGGCGATTGGCGGGTCCCGGCGGGAGGTGGGGTAGGTTGCGTGAAGGGTGATAAAGTTAGTGGGGCTGCCGAGGAGCGTCCGAGACGCGGCGGCGGCGGTCGGCGCTCTATGGAGGTGGCGGGGGGAGGCGTCGGGCCGGTGCTGCTCTTGCTGTGGTGATTCGGAGACTCGCCCTGTCCCGCGCGTTCCCCCCTTCCCCTCCCCAGCCCCGGTCCCCGGCTCCCTTCCCCTCCCCCCCCTTCTCTTGCCTTTTCCCCTGCCCTTGGTAGCCGCCGGGACCCGGGGAAGCTGACAAGGCCTTAGGGAAGGTGAGAAACGCGTGAAGTGGTGAGAGAAACGTGGGTCTGGGACCGGGAGGGAGCGGGGAATGCTGCAGCTGCAGCCTAAAATGGCGGCTGCCCGGCGTGGCCGCCATTTTCCTACCGGCTGCTTCTCTGTGGCTCCCGCACAAAATGGCGGCCTGAGCCGGGGGACGCTCCCGCTGCCGGCTTTGAGAGTGCTGTTGCCGACTTGGGGGGTCCCGCCGCTGCTGAGCGAAGGGCTCCAGGAGCTGTGCAGCCCCCACCGGGCGCGCAGGGGACGCTTGAGCAGCAGTGTTAGAGGTTAGGGCGAGGGAGATGGGGTCGGGTGGTGCTGGTCCGTGGGGACGGTCACTTTCGACGATCGGTTCAGTTGCATATTTGCAGGATGGTGGTCTGGCTGTGCGCTGTGGGCACCCGCGCTGCCCCACTGGCTCCCCTTGCAGGGAGTAGCCTCGGTTCATGTAGCGGGCTGCAGATCCTTAGGGATCCGCATTACCAGGGGAACGTGCCGAGAGGATTTTCTAATATATGGGTTGTTTTTTTTTTATTGTTTTTTCTTTTCTCTTGGCTCCTCGTGGGAGGGAAGAGCGGGCGCTGCCGAGGCGCCGCGTCAGCCGGGCAGCAGCCTCGCCCACGTTTCCTGTTGCGGGGGTGGCGGTGCAGGGCGATACCGGCAGCTTCCCGGGGCCGCCTCCGTTTGGCGGCGGCGGCGGCGGCGGCGGAGCGGATCCCTCCCGGAGAACAAAGAGCGGGGAGCGGGCGGCGCCCGCCGGGCGGGGCGGGGCGGGGGGCGGCGGTGCCGAGCGGTACCTGCGGGGGGCGCCCTGCGCGCCCTCAGCCCATTGTTCGCCGCCGCCGCCATGTTGTGTCCGCTCCTCGTGCCCGCGCCGGGCGGGCGGTGGAGCCTCGGGGAGGCCTCGGGGGGTGCCCGGAGCTGTGAGAGGCTTTTTGCGTTCCCCCTCCCTTCCCCCCGGGTGTTTTCTGTCCCCCTGGTTAGCTTCCTGCTACGTGAGCGGTGCAGCGAGATTGGTTTTTTTCCTTTCTTCAAGCTAAAATTTGACGGGGGGTTGCGGAGGGTGGGTGGTACCTTTTTTCGTTATTTTGGAGCTTAGTAGGCAGTTTGGACGCAGACTACATCCCTTTTACTACGTTAAGTAGTGCGTTTTGTGGTCTGGTGCTTATCACTTCAAAACTTGGTTACTTTGTGTTACTATAATCAATCATAGTTTATAAGCCATGTTAATAAAGGATTAGTTATGCTGTGTTAAAAAAAATTACATGTTATTTTCTGCAAGTGCTTTTCAGAGTGGACTGGGTAAATTTGAGGCTCTTCCTGGTTTAGTCTGTGATTCCCTTATGTCTGTTCCCTGACCCCCGGTAGAAAACGTGGCTGTAATGGTGAAATTGGCCTTTCTGTGATCACTCCCAAGTATCGCATAAATAAGACTTTTCTTACCTGTTGTGAAGCTCAGTGTTTAAAGGTTCTTGTTCTTAAACAAAATTTGTACTTTTATTGTAAGTTAGATACTGTGGCTGATAGTAAAACAACTATAATATGAATGCTTGGTTTGTCTTTCTAGGTTTTGTTTTTCCCCACCCCGTCAATTTAATTTTATTCTTTTGAAGATTCTTCGTTGTCAAGCCGCCAAAGTGGAGAGTGCGATTGCAGAAGGGGGTGCTTCTCGTTTCAGGTACTAATGCCTTTTGTTTGATGAACAGTTGGCAGTGAAAACTGTCCTTTGAGAATTCAAATTCTTATGATGTTTATACCAAAACTGAGATGTAATTGAAAGCGTTGAGTTTTTGAACTTACCAAGGATTACGTTGGTTTTTTAACAGTGCTTCTTCAGGCGGAGGAGGTGGTAGGGGTGCACCTCAGCACTATCCCAAGACTGCCAGCAACAGGTATGTCATCTTGGTCTCTAATTTGGCATGATTTGAAGGCAGAGCATGCTTGATGGTGAATACAGAACTGAAAATAGTGCAGCTTTAAAGTTGCAAGAGGGACACCTACTGAGTTGATAACCTTATAATGTTCTGCAGTCTGTGTCTGTTAAGAGTGTGCATCCTGGGTAATAGGAGGTGCACAAACTTGCTTGCTCATGCCTTTTACTTAAAAAGTTTAGAGGGTTTCCTTTGGGATGTGGGGTTTTATTATTGTTGAGTGAGTACTTTGCTGTGCAGCAGATGCTGCTGTGTTGGCAGGGGCAAGTGCGTGCTAACAAAGCAAGCAACAGACTTGGTCTGAGTAAGGCAATACTGAAAGGTTAAAAAGCCAGTTCTTTTAAGTCATTTGTTTAACAATCCCATTCTTCAAAATTCTGCAGCGAGTTCCTGGGGAAAAACCCAGGGCAAAACGCTCAGAAATGGATTCCTTCACGAAGCACTAGACGAGATGACGACTCCGCAAACGACAAAGAACGACATGATGCAATCTTCAGGAAAGTAAGAGGGTAAGTTCTTCACAGGATTACTTACTTCTTACTGCATTCGTTAGCAATGTGTATCTAATAAATGGGCTGGAGGAAAAGAACACACGTGGGTTGAGTTTGGGGGTGGTGAGTCCTTTAGAGAAGACAAATTGATGATCTAGCAGCAGCAAGCACTTGAACCCTTTAGAGGACTGGAATTTTCAAAAGTACATTATCTGAAGACCTTCCAAAACATAGTTGAAAGGAAAATTACACTTCTTTATTTTTAATAGGCTTAAAAAGTAAAGATAAATGTGACTCTGAAATGACCTGTAGCATGCTTACAATATCTGTATTCTTGTTTTTGTTTGTTCCTCTTTAGCATACTAAATAAGCTTACTCCTGAAAAGTTTGACAAGCTATGCCTTGAGCTCCTCAATGTGGGTGTAGAATCTAAGCTCATCCTAAAAGGGGTCATACTGCTGGTAAGATGGCTGCATTTCTTTAAACTACAGTTTTCTTGCATGTTAAAAATCAGAAGGCTGGTTGGTTTTGGTGGGATACAGAAGTAGTATGTCTAATGCGTTTGCGTATTTGGATTATCAAACACCACCTCACACCTGCTTTCTGTGTGAGAAGGGTATACTAAGGAGGAAGTAGGTTTAATGCTTTAACTTGTTTAGAAGTTTCAAGAATCACTAGATGTGATTGGGGATTCTATGACAGGCTTTTTAAAACTGTAAGATGCTAGTTAGCAGTCATGTTTCTGTGCCCCTTCACTGCCCCTGCCCTTCCTGTTTTCCTGAGGAGCAGGCCTTTTGGTCTTGGAAAGGCTACTGCAGGTGGCTTTTTGGGACACTGATGTAGCTGTTACGTCACTTTGTTTATTCTGAGATCAGATTGGCAATGCTAACATAGGTGTTGTGATGATGAGTTTTGTTGGCCAAGGATTATAGAGGCTCTTGAATAGCACAGAAGAGCTTTTTCCCTTCAGACTAACGTTAAACTACATTATTTCTGTGTTTGATTTAGTAAAAAATAGTTCTGGATCAGAGTGGTAGTAATGCCTTCTGTCTTCCATCTCGCTTTCCTAATAACATTTGCATCCTCCTACATGCTGCCTTACTGCAAATCCATCTGTTCAGATCGTAGACAAAGCCCTTGAAGAGCCCAAGTATAGCTCGCTGTACGCTCAACTATGTCTGCGACTGGCAGAAGATGCACCCAACTTTGATGGCCCATCAGCAGAGAGTCATCCAGGACAGAAGCAAAGCACAGTGAGTGTATCTGTCAATCTGGAATGATAACTTTGGCTAGGATGTGCAGTTGCACAGATTAGCTTAATTGTTTTCTTTGTTCTCTTTTTTTTTAGACATTCAGACGCCTCCTAATATCTAAACTTCAAGATGAATTTGAAAACCGAACCAGAAATGTTGATAGTAAGTTTTAAAACCACTTTAATATACAGCATTTGTCTTCTTTTCCCACAACCACGCTAAACAGGCTTCTTTGTTTTCCAGTCTATGATAAGCATGATGGTCCCCTCCTCCCCGAGGAGGAGGAACAGAGAGCCATTGCCAAGATCAAGATGCTGGGGAACATCAAATTCATTGGAGAACTTGGCAAGCTTGATCTTATTCATGAATCTATCCTTCATAAGTGCATCAAAACAGTGAGTATCCAGATTGGGGCAGGGCCAGGAGCAAAATAGGACTTTAAAAAACTTGTTATGCTGCTTTGAGAATGTTGAAGCATAAAATAACATGTAAATATTTCCTGACAATCACCTTCCCCTCACTGTTTAAAATGATCAGTCTTTTGGCGTGGTTAAGAGGTAAAATTGGCTTTGTTCAAAGCCGTGGGAATTGTCTCCAAGAGAAGATGTAGTTTGGCCCAGAGAGAAATACCACAGGTACTTAAAAGTATGCACACTTAGGAGTAATAAGTACTTGAATTAGCAGTTCTTAAACTTCTTGTCAAGTGCATTTGCCTTTAGAACAAGATAAAATGTTTCTGTGTGTGCCAGTATAATAAGTTTGTTGCTTATGAATTGTTAATATGTCCAAATGCCTAATTCCCCTTTCAGCTTTTGGAAAAGAAGAAGAGAGTCCAACTCAAAGATATGGGGGAGGATTTGGAGTGCCTCTGTCAGATAATGAGGACAGTGGGGCCTAGATTAGATCATGCGAAAGCCAAGGTATGTGCCTATCCCTTGCAGTCACTCACCTAATTAAATTATGTGGCCAGGACTTTGATTGGCTGAACCTTCTGTATACAGTATTCATAAGTACAGAACTAAGGTTTGACTTTCAGAGAGGAGTGCCAGCTGTGGCTCCTGCATCAGGTCATAGCAAAAGGAGTTAATCTTTGGAATGGTTTTTAACGTCTTCCTAGGATGTAGTTAGGGCCATCAGGAAGTCAGAAATGCGAGACTGTTGTTTCTCTAAACGCTGCTTGAAATGATGTCATGAACTATTCTGAACACAGCTGATTTGACAGATGAGTTCAGAATGTAAACTTGAAATGATGTCAGAGTGATGAGAACTTGGGCTGTGTTATTTATCTCTGACTCAGATGTCCTGATGCATTAGCTTGCTTTAAACTGGACTGCCATCAAGGAGATAGAGATGGCAGGAAAGGGCAGCCTTTTCTATTATTTGATCTTGGGTGTCTTGAATGAAAACACTCAAGACACTGACAGAATTACTCCAACTTGTAATTTTGTTCCCCCAGTCCTTAATGGATCAGTACTTTGCCCGTATGCGCTCCTTGATGTCAAGTAAGGAATTGCCAGCAAGGATTCGTTTCCTGCTGCAGGTACGATGATAAAATGGATTGTACTGCTGCTTTTTTCTTGTGAAGTTGTCTTGAATCACTTCCTTATAATCTTTTATGTTCCAAGGATACTGTGGAGTTGAGAGAACACAACTGGGTTCCTCGCAAAGCTTTTCTTGACAATGGACCAAAGACTATCAATCAAATCCGTCAAGATGCAGTAAAAGTAAGTGTTGCACGTGAGGTCTTGTTCTTGGCTTTGCTCTGTGTCCCAAAACCTACACTGCACTTGTGAGTAGTTCTCATAGAGTGTGACAGTCGGCTTAAGGGTTAAATTAATCAGATGTATTTCTGTAGTTGAGGGCTAAAAACTTTACTTTTTGAGGGGCTGTGAGTCCATACTAATAAAAATTTACAATTCCTGTTTTAAAGGATCTGGGAGTTTTTATTCCTGCTCCTATGTCTCAAGGGATGAGAAGCGACTTCTTTCTGGAGGGACCCTTTATGCCACCCAGGATGAAACTTGACAGGGACCCACTCGGAGGGCTTGCTGATATGTTTGGACAAATGCCAGGTAGGCTGGAACTGCAAACGTGGTGGGGGTGGCTGTGGCTGTGCTGTACTGAACAAGAACTAAAGCTGTCGTTGGTCTCGTCCAGGTAGCGGAATTGGTACTGGTCCAGGGGTTATTCAGGATAGATTTTCACCCACCATGGGACGCCATCGTACAAACCAACTTTTCAATGGCCATGGGGGTCACCTCATGCCTTCTGCTCAATCCCAGTTTGGAGACCTAGGCAAATCTTTTCTGAAAAGTCAGGTAAGGAAGATATTCACACAGTGACTTCAGCTTGTTTAGGAGCTCTTCCTCAGATGCGTATGTTATGGATTATAGTCTGCTAATGTTAAAAGACTTACTCAGATTTGATTCTCATAAGAACTGATGCTCAGCTGATACAAAAATTCTAAACGACTTTTTAAATTGTGCAGAAGATGAAAGGAATACACTTTTTTGTTGGGTGTGTTTTTTTTTTAACTGCAAGAAAAGGTGCATGTGGCTTTGGTGGGTCAGAATGGTGTGTTTTATTTAAAAGATAGCCCTGTTTTTAGGGATAGTTGCTACTCTCCCACCACCCCTGCTCCTTCTTTCTCCCTTCCTGGCAAATAGAATCTTTGTTCTCTGGTCCCTCTGGTACTACTTACCATATGATGTACGCCACTCCATCATCTGCACTTCTTTCTCTATATCTCCCTTTCTGAAATAGGGGCAAAGCCAGCTCTACCATACCCAGAATCAGGGACTCTTATCCCAGCAACAAGGACAGTCGAAGGATATGCCACCTCGGTTTTCTAAGAAAGGACAGCTTAATGCAGATGAGGTACATGACATGCCTACATTACTTAAAGCCTATTCTAAATATTGCCCAATGATTATAGCAAGACGCGTTATTATGAGGACTAATGCTGGAACTCTTTCTTCTTCTCCTCCTCCTCCTCCTTTGTCCCTTCCTCTTTCACCTTACCCCCCTCACTTTCCTTAGGGTATCCAGCGTCCTATGAGCAAGACTGAGATATGAGGGCAATTTTTTGGGGTGTCCCTTCCTTCCCCCACACTTTCAAGAACACTACTCTGACATCAGTTCCCATGCATCGTAGTCATAACAATACATTTAATTAAAAGTTCAGAAAATCCTGAACTTCACAAACCCTGAAGTGCTGGACCAGGCTAAATATATTTTTTTGTTTTGTTTAGAACTGGTTAATAGGCAAAATTTCAAATGCAAAGTAAAACTGCATTGTGATTTTGAGTGTTAACCAGACTTGTATCCCGACTTCTGAGCAATTGGCGGACTATTATCTTGGCTGTAAAATACATCAGCAAACATGCTGATTATCTTCTTGGGTCTCTAACATACTGCATCTAAAAGGAGCATTTCCAGTTCTTGATACCAGTAAAACTAAGTACCAGTAACTTGCTTTTGGGGGAATTTCAGGACACATGTGGCTTAATCTGTATTCAAGTATTAACACTGTAGAAATGAAGTCATGCTTCAGTGAGATCACTTGGTGTGAGTCCATGGCTGTGTTTTGTTGGTCAGAATACTTGAAACAGTTTGAGTTTTTTCTGACTTATCTGTTTACAGATTAGCCTGAGACCTGCTCAGTCTTTTCTAATGAATAAAAACCAAGTGCCAAAGCTTCAGCCCCAGATAACTATGATTCCTCCCAGTGCTCAACCACCACGCACTCAGACACCACCTTTGGGACAGGTAAATATATAAATCAGTGTATGTTGTTGGCTGTACTTACCTCTTCATGCTTGCAAAACTTAATTTCTAATGTGGGAAGGGAGAAGCTTTTGATTGCAAAGAGCAGGACATACAGAGAGAATGTATGAAAACAAAATGATTTGACTCCCATTTGCCTTCGTTTGTGTTAGATGTTGTTCAGCTTGATATAAGCATGGGTAGATGTGCTGCAAAGAACCAAATTGTGGTATCTTTTTTTCAGCCGCCTCAACTTGGTCTTAAAACAAATCCACCACTTATACAAGAGAAGCCTGCAAAGACCACCAAGAAACCACCTCCTTCTAAAGAAGAGCTCCTTAAACAAACTGTAAGTTAGTGTGTAATAGTGATTCTTGAAGCCTTGTATGTGCTCTTCACAAAGAATGCTCAATTCTGCCTTTTTCCTTTGCAGGAGGCTGTGGTGACTGAGTATCTGAACAATGGAAATGCTAATGATGCTGTCAATACTGTGAGAGAAATGAGAGCTCCAAAACACTTCATTCCTGAGATGTTGAGCAAAGTAATCATTCAATCCCTAGATAGATCAGATGAAGACAAAGAGAAAGCAAGCACCTTGATCAGCTTGCTCAAGCAGGAGGGAATAGCCACCAGTGACAACTTCATGCAGGTACTGTGGTCTTACAGTCTTGCAGTCCTTCGTGGTGGGTGGCGTGTGTAAAGTCAGCCTGCAAATTTTTTTTTAAGTCACACTGATCTGGGGAGGTAAAATAATGTTTAATCCTGTGAGGGGCAAATGAAGTGACATAAGGAAGAAATATTTGGGGAACCAGAAACTGGGAACCTCTTTGCAAGTGGTTGAACGCAGAAAAGAAACTTGAGGCTCCTATGTAGTACAGGTATTAATTACTGTCCACAGGTACAAAATTACTTCAGAATTTCAGCTTGTGTGTGTACTCTTTTATAGGCATTCCTGAATGTATTGGACCAGTGCCCCAAACTGGAGGTGGACATCCCATTGGTGAAATCCTACTTAGCACAGTTTGCAGCCCGTGCCATTATTTCAGACCTGGTGAGCATTTCCGAACTGGCTCAACCACTGGAAAGTGGCACCCATTTCCCTCTCTTCCTGCTCTGTCTTCAGCAGTTAGCTAAGTTACAAGACCGTGAATGGCTAACAGAATTGTTCCAACAAAGCAAAGTGAATATGCAGAAAATGTTACCAGGTAAGAGTTGCCACGTAGCTCTTCTGACACCCCATCCTAGTGCATGCGAGATGTTTTCCCTCTAGTTTATGCCAGAGTAAAATAAAATACGAGGTTATCTTGGTGGAGTCACCTGTCCTCATTGTTGGGAGTGGTGTTTTGCTAAGAGATGTCTGGAGCCATGAACCATTGTCTGCAGCTCTTGGTCAACACAAGCACTTAACCTGTGTGTTTTACTTGTCAGAAATCGACCAGAACAAGGACCGCATGCTGGAGATCTTGGAAGGGAAGGGGCTTAGCTTCTTGTTCCCGCTTCTGAAACTGGAGAAGGAACTGCTAAAGCAAATAAAATCAGATCCATCCCCTCAAGCCATCTACAAGTGGATTAAAGATAACATTTCACCCAAACTTCATGTAGATAAGGGATTTGTGAATATATTGATGACCAGGTAAGATGTTGTTTCGCTGTAGTTTAGACACCTGTTTGGTAAAGCTGCTGACAGGTCAGTAACTGTAAAGCCTGACATGTAGCACTGTGTGCAGTACACAGGGAGACAGATGGTTCTAAGTGAACCTCCTCTTTTAAAATCCCATTGTATTTGAGGAGGAGAGCAAGTCTCTGAGCCTGCATCGTGGGAGGTGTTTTCTTTGGGAAGAAGTCTAGACCTGTGTGTTCGTAGAGCCATAATAGAGGCAGAACAAGGATTTTTGTGGTGTGCTGTCAGCCGCAACACAAATCCCTGTGCGTGCACCTGACTACTGGTGTAAGCAGGAGGCTATTTGTAGTAATAGCCAGCTGAACTTGTAATCTAAGGTGCTGGATTTCTCAGTCTACGGAACTGAGCTTCGCTTTCCTTTGTCCAGTTTCTTGCAGTATATTTCTAGTGAAGTAAACCCACCCAGTGACGAATCGGATTCTTCATCTGCTCCATCTAAAGAGCAGCTAGAGCAGGAAAAACAGCTGCTTCTTTCCTTCAAGCCAGTAATGCAGAAGTTCCTCCATGACCATGTTGATCTGCAAGTGAGTGCTTTATATGCACTCCAGGTGCACTGCTACAACAATAATTTTCCAAAAGGTGGGTGCATCAAGATCTTGCCAGAACTGAACTTGAATCTGTGTATAGCTTTCAGACAAGCTTTCAGGCTTGTCACTGCATCTGGTCAGAAGGTGATGAAAGCTAAGAAAGGTTTAATTTACTTCCATAGGCATGTTACTGCGCTTCTTTGTTCATTTCTATGACATGGAGATCATTGAAGAAGAAGCCTTCTTGGCATGGAAAGAAGACATTACTCAAGAGTTTCCAGGGAAAGGCAAAGCTTTATTCCAGGTAAATTTGCTAATATCAGAGTAGAGATTTGGATTCGTGATCTCTGCTGCACTGGAGTGCTTGAGAACACTTCCAGAGTGTCTAAAATGTTGAGCAGCTTGATGGAGTATTTCGCTAGGGAGGAGTTAAGCGAGATGAACAAAACCTTTTTGATTTACTAGAGGCCTATGAGTAGTGCAAGTGTGGCTGAAAGATTTTAAAAACCAGTTGGGGGGGGAAGCAGTGTTCTGCAGAAGTACCTAGTGGGGAAATAATTCCTGCTCCCTTAAACCAGTTTTGTGTAACTGCAGGTAAACCAGTGGTTAACCTGGCTGGAAACTGCTGAAGAAGAAGAATCTGAAGAAGAAGCTGACTAAAGAACCAGCCAAAGCCTTAAATTGTGCAAACATACTGTTGCTATGATGTAACTGCATTTGACCTAACCACTGCGAAAATTCATTCCGCTGTAATGTTTCACAATATTTAAAGCAGAAGTATGTCAGTAGGATATCCTCTGCAAAAGGTTTTTGTAGTATGTCTTAATAGTCTACAATAAAAATATTTTAGAGTATCTTTAATGTTTAGATAACAGTGTATTAGCAGCATGCAATAATTACATCATAAGTTCTCGAGCAGAAGCAGTCTGTTGCAAGGGGTCTTCTTTGCTGCCAGTTATCATAGGCTGTTTTTAAGTTAGAAACTGAATAGCAACACTGAATACTGTAGAAATGCACTTTGCTCAGTGTAATACTTGAGTTGTTGCAATATTTGATTATCCATTTGGTTGTTACAGAGAATCCTTAACTGTAATCGATGGTTGGTTGTTGCCGTAATAGTATATTGCCTGTATTTCTACCTCTAGTAATGGGCTTTATGTGCTAGGTTTTAATATCCTTGAGCCTGGGCAAGTGCACAAGTCTTTTTTTTAAAAGGAACAGTTTACTTGCACAAAAACTGATTGGCTGAAGAGATGGTTTAATGCCCTTTGGAAGAGGTTTTTGTGGGTGTGAAACATGACATGGTGAGAAATTTGAATTGGTCCCTCTTATAGTACTGAAATTAAGTCTACTTAATTTATCAAGACATGTTCATGCCCTGATTTTATATACTTGTATCTATCAATAAACATTGTGATACTTGACTTGTTTCTGAATGTCTCCCAGTAGAAAAGCTTTGGACTGATGATTAGTTCACTTAAGAAAGGAAATATCAGTGGGAGTTGCTTTAAATGGGAGCATCTTGAAATTATTTTTACACTCATTGTCTGAACATGCAGATGAATTCTAAATAAGGTCACAGACAAGATTAAACACTACAGATGTGTTATGACAGGAGAAGAATGATGTAATTCTGCCGAATAAGTGGTAGGGGTTTGCCTTGTGGTCCAGTGTATGCTTTATCAGTGAGTATGTGCTTTTTACCTTGGTAATGCTTTGAGCTTCCCAGGCCACATGCATGTTTTCAAATCGAGTGGCATTGTCTGTTTAGCTGCCTGTTTCTCAAATCAAATTGGCAAAAAATCCCTACAAAGGAGTTCAATGATGTTGCATTGTACAGGCTTGAAATGTCATCTATTAAATACTCAAAATACCTTACTTCTTAGAACTTTGTCCCTAGTGAATTTTTTTTTGTCCTCGCTGCTACTCAAGACTTCACCTGTTGCAAGGTGATGTATTTGTAATGGCAAAACAGTACTGTCTCCTGGGTTTGCCAGTGATGGAAGTGCTTTAGTCTATAAACCCTTCTTCACCACTGGAGACAAAAGTGGAGCTTTTCTGTGACTGGGAGAGTTGTGCCTTGGAGAGCAGGTCCTGGTTTGCTGTGAAGGGCTTCCCAAGTACAGTCCCAAGCCCTGGCCTCCTGCACACTGTAAGCCCTGGTCTGTCAGGGAGTTCTTCGGGTGCCTCAGTAACTTGCTGTACCAGCTCAGTAAATCAAGGTAGTGTGCTTGCTTCCATAAGCCAAGTGTATCTGACAGGAATTGCTACCAAAAATTCCATGACACTGCACTTTCAGGAATGTGTATGTAGCAGTGAACAGGAGAGCAGGATATTTCTGTGAAGTCTGGCTCAGTGGAGACAGGAGAGCCCCAACGGCACTTTAATGGTTCAAGGTTCAGAGCTGGCTTTAGGTGCAACTCCTGTGTGACAGTGGGAATCACTGACAGCCTGGGGCTTCAAAAAAAGTACTGAATGCTATGGTGCTCCTCCCAGGCATGACAGAGTGATCTGAAATTTATGACAGTATTTCCAATCTGTAGAGTAATGTTAATGCTGGAACTACTGCCATTGCAGTTTGCTCCTCCCTTCATATGTGGTTTCAGGGAGATAAAGGTTGGTCTCAGGTGTATGTCTGCTATACTCACCAAGGTTCTGCAGTTAAATACAGAATGGGGGTACATAAGTACAGTGACAAGGTTCATCTATTAGGAATAAATTCAAAGTAATTCTGTTTTAGAATTGCAGTTTTACTCTGTAGTAAGATGCAGTGAAATTACACATTGTTTCAGCAGTAGGGTTGTGTTCCTCCAAGTTTGTTAGTTTATTGTTAAACTTTTCACTGGTACAGCTCACTGGTTAGTGGTGTTGGTTGCTCTAATACAAGTTTTGTGTACTTCAGGTGTAGGTTACTAGATAAACTGCACTGCATGCCCATGTGCTGCAGAGTTGAAATCTGAGGAACCACAGGTCGTGAAAGAACAGTCCTAACCAGTAGTTTCCAACTAAATTGACTAGAAGTGGAAAACAAAGGCAGTAGTAGAAGGATGTGCAAGTAAAACAATTCCTAGTCAAAGCTTCAGAGTAGATCCAGAACCTGTACCTAAGCTTTTCTGCCAGATTTTGGAGAAGGTGAAGCTGGCAGCTGTAGGCTGTTGGAGTAGTGTAACTAAGCCTTGTATTCTTGCCCAGCCCAAAATGGAATTACTGCAGTCTTACGTACTTGTGCGTGGAGGCTTTGCTGCTTGGCTTGTTTATAACTAGTCACTGTGTTGGGAATTCTGTTGGAGAAAACTCCTGTGGGATAGGACAACAACTAAACACACAGAATAGAACATAAACAGTAAAATGCCACTAAACTCTGGGATTATTTACTTGCCAGCATGAGACACTTGCAAAGTTTACATTTAGTTAATGTGATCAGATCTGGGTTCTTGAAACTGGTATAAAAATGGTGCTTATTGCAGTGTGTATATCCAAGTGGTATTTCCCTAGATAAGGAGATCTCCAACTGCTTGAGGAGTTTTTAGTGCTCAAGTGCAGTGCTGCTGGCTAAGTGATCTGGAGCAGGGGATGGGTGGTGGGTTGGTCTCACTAATGTGTTCTTTCATGTAAATAGCCTATTCACTTTTAAATAGCAAAGTCATAGCAAAATTAAACCAATATAATTGATCAATAATGATGGCTTTTATTGATAGTAGTTTTTTAAAATGTTTAGGCATAACTACATTGGCAGAAGAGTGGAAGAAACTGCTATTAAACACATTTCACAGCAGTTCCATTTATCTTTGAAATCCTGGTCTAGGTTGCAGTTCCCGCTCAGGAGCCTTTACTGAACCAGCGGTTGTGGGTTGGTTATTGAAAATGACCCGTCATGGTGAATTCTCACCTGCTCCTAGTGAGTGTCACAGCTGCTGCCTTGTCCCTCTTTATACCAGTAGGAGACCATCTCCTTTCCAAGCTGCAGGGGTGCTTAGGTATTAAATCTGCGTGTTTCAGGAATGTGTTCTGATCATAGAATCATGGAATGGCTTGACCTTAAAAAGGTGCCATGGGCAGGGACAGCTCCTAGTACACCAGGTTGCTCAAATCTCCATCCAGCCTGGCCTTAAACACTTCAGAAATGGGGCAGCCACAAGTTGTCTGGGCAACCTGTTCCACTGTTGTACCACCTTCACAGTGAAGAACTTTTTTTTCTAACCTGACCCTGCTCTCTCAGTTTGAAGCCATTCCCCCTTCTCCTGTCAGAAGTCCCTCTTCAGCTCTCTTGCAGAGGAACCTTCTGCAGGCTGAACAAACCCAACTCTTCAGCTTCTCCTCTTGGGAGAGGTGTTCTGAATCACCTGATCAGTTCTTAAAAGTCAAAACATCTTCATAACTCTGCACAAGCATTTTTGGGGGAGAAATTTCAGGAAAGAGTCTTATGGGATTTGGGGATGGGTGGGGGGGTTGGGTATGGAACAAAATCTTTGAGTGTGGCTGAGCTGACCTGCTTTTTAGCAGATGGAAGCTTCCATCTGAATGCTATTTAGATTTGGAGGGATGTTTTCCCCAGAGCAGTGAATGAATCCAAACAATTTGATCATTTCGGCAGAGTCTCGAATAGTTGATGTAAATTTTTAGAACACATCTGAAACAGGAATTATCACAGCGTATGTTGCAATCCAGGCTCGCAGCTGCAGTGACTGATTAAAAAAGTGAGTTTATTGCCAATTCATGCTTATTCTCAAAAATGAGTTCCCAGAGAGCTGGTGCAGTGCAGTGAAGCGGGGGGAGCTTATGCTCATAGGTACCTGAGATACCTCCTGTTACTGACTGGCTGCTGCTGTGTTTACTTCAAATGCTGCGTCTCCTACCTACAATTTGATTTGAATGAATAGGGGAAATGGCAATTGGAGTTCTGTGAGACCAGTGGCAGAAGGGGTCAAGATGTCATGCAAAGGCTGTGTACTCAGTCATCAAGTGCCCTTGGGTGAAGCTTTTTCCCTGCCCTCAAATAAATTGCCAGGTCCTTGTAGCTTTGTCGGTGCTGCTTTTTATCTGGAATGGTGTTGGCCAGAGAGCAGAGGTTCACAGCAGATCCAGGCTCAGTTCAGGGGGGCGAGATCTCCTGAGGGGCATATCTATAGCCTGGAACAGCTACTCAGATGTTGCATCTTCAAAAGCAAACCAGAAATGGTATCTGCAGCTGAGCTCTGAGCTGCAACAGGAAAGGAAAGGTCTAGCAGAGCTAGAGCTGCAGACATCAGGGTTTAACTGTAGTCTAAAGGAGGCTCGATCAATACGGCCTTAAAGGTTCTGCACGGTGGTTCTACATCTGCTTCCAGGACAAGATATCCAAGAAAGTTTGCCAATCCTTCAGAAATAGCTGCATTTGTTACTTAGTAAGATACAGACCACTTCCAGTATCTCCCTGGATCCTCTCCTATCTAGGCATTCCAGAATAAGCTTCTCTTCTAAGTGACCAAGAAATCTCTAAAACAGAATCAGGCCTTTACCTCTGGGAGTCAGGGACTGAGTAAGACTCCTGAGGTAGGAGTTCCTTGAATAATGTGGCTTTTAAGTGGTGATGCAAAGGGACACAGGCTCGTCTGGATTCAATTTAGAGAGCGCCCACATCCCTTTCCTTTAACGGAGGGGAGTTGGAGACCAGGGAACTGTTATTTTTAATGAGTTGACGAGGCAGCCATGGCAACAGTTACACTTGGCATAAATACATGGCCAGAGTGAGGAAAGCAGCCATCTGAGTGGGATTTTTATCTTCAAATATTTTGCAGTTTAGAACAACGTCAGTCTTACATTTAGTTTTTGTTTATGTTCACAGTGGAAGCGTCTGAAGGATCTGATGTGTGAAGTATTCACACAATTTTGTTATCTAAGCAGCTATGCAAAACACTTCAGTTTGTGAAACAAAAAGGGATCTTTAGCTGGTTTGATAAAGTGAGTGGAGGATGAAGTTTATAGAGTTTGTTCTGTTAGAAAATGGATGTTTTTTAAGGACAAAGCAAAATTGGAGAAGCGAAGGGTAAATTAGCAAGAACGTGGAGTTAAAGCTGCAATACAGGTGAAGGCTTGGTCTGCATTTCTGTGGTGATTTTGTTAAACCCTGTAAGAAATGATTGCATATTCATAGGCATTTGAAGATTTAATCACTTTGGAGTGTAGAATGCTGGGTGACTGGCCTTTCCTGGAGAGGAACCTTGCAGATTTGAATTAAATGTTCACAACAATGCTAAATTACACAATCTTAGAGTTCAGTGTGCTAGAAGCTTGATTTCTGCTCTGAGCCAGGGCTGTCATCTGCCTCAGCTCAGGGGCCTGTGGTATCTACTGAAAATACATTCATTGGAATTGGTCCCCTAACATTTCTCCCATATAATAGTCAAGTTACAAACCCAAAGCCTAACACACTTTTGTATTGGGAATTTGCCTTCTGGAGCAATGAACTGTGCAGATTCCTGTGGTGCTGCACTGCCACTGTTATTCAGGATAGGTGACATCACCCAAATCTAAGGCTGGAGAACCCAATCCCAGCTGCTCCTTTGGAAAGCAGTTGCCTCCACAGCAGAGTCACAAACAAGGCATCAGGCATGTGCTTAGGCCAGCTCTGCATTCTTTCACAGAGGCATAAAGCATGGGAAGGACTTAAGGCCTTGGGCTTTTCTATATTATTTTAAGCTTAGGTGGTTTCCTGAGTTAATATTTCAGTTTCTGGGTAACAGGAGAAGCATCGATACTAATCCCCCTTCCCAGTATTGACAACAAACCAGGAACAATCCTGGGGTACAGCTGACATCTGAACCTTAAACAGCCCCGAGAGCCAAGCTGGGAAGTGCAGGGCTCTCTCAGTTCCAAAGAACACTTCTGAAGCAGGGAGAGCCCTGGCCAGGCTGCTGGAGGAGACAAAGCCGTGAGGGGCAGGGTAGGTGCACTGCACTTTTTGGGCTGTAGATAAATGATTACTCACTTGATCAACACAGCAGTTTCATTTCCTGCTCCAGCGAACGTTTCCATGGTGACCTCCAATTTCCCATAGTTTTCCATCTATGGAATTGATGCAATTTAATTTTCAAGACCGTGAAGTATTTAGCTATGATGAAAGGCCATTCATAAATTCCTCGAGATAATTATCTCAGTAGCTATACAGTGGGAGTAAGGACCATAATGCAGTAACACCCCAAAACCCCCTCCCTTTCCCTGCAGGTTGGCACATTCCTGCAGAGGCCCACTGGAATCCACTGGAAGTGATTGCAGCAATTCAGGGGCTGGAATGTCTCTGATAAAATACATCAGTTATATAAGTACAGAATAGGCTATTCTATCAGCTATCCTTATGGAATTGCCAGTGCCAATTCCGTAGTAACCTTCATAAAGGACTGAAGGAGAACTCAGTCCAGAAGTGGGCCAACATGGGAATAATTTGCTATTTTGCTTCTCCTTGAAGACTCTACACACTTAATCTGGTTTGTAAGGGGAAATGTTATTGATTCAAACTCTTCCTTTCTCTCTTACTTTAGAAAGAGGCTGCTCCTTGGATCACACGTAAATCTAGGTAACACTGTTATTTCTGACATCCTGTGAGCTTTGGATTTCATCTTTAAATAAGGAACATTCAAGACACTAAATGATTGAGTTGAATCCTGGTAATACAGCTGTTACCTGTGCAGTAAAGCACATAACCAGCAGCTGAGGAATCAGACCCTGGAAGCACTTACTGGGCTTCCCACAGAACCCAGTGCAGGCACTGGAACAGCTCAGGCTTGCACGTGCCAGGCTGAGACCTCTGTGCCACCAGCACTGCACCGATGAAGATAAACACTGTGCACTCACCCCAGAGCCTCTGAGAGCTCCACCTTGATTTCCCAGACACTTTGCTCAGTACTTCACAGATCCACAAGAAGTAGTCCTTAAATGTAGGAAGGAAATTTCCTGTGAAGGAAATTTGCTGTTGGTATTCGCTGAAGTAGCAAACCTAAAATACAGTGTGGAAAAAAAACCTCGAAATGTAACAAAAAACTCTCACAAAAGCAAAAATAAGAAGGGAACTGGTAGATGGATGCCATGCCTGTTTGTGGAAATCTCCCTTTCAGTTCCTCAGTGTGATCAAGGTTCATGTAAACTTGATCCTACTGGATTGTTATTGGGAGGAGACAGAGGGCAAAACTGCATCTAAATTGGAAACTAATTCAAATGAATAACAAAGAAAACATCTGAGCTACTGTTGTGCTGTGTGGGATTCCTCACTTAACTATCCAAATGCTCAGTGTCTAGACAGCTGTACACTCGTCAGGCAACAGAGAGAAACAGGTTCCTCACAGTGACTCATCCTACCTACCTTAAATTATTACCTTGGGAGGGGATGATTTGCCCTCTGGGGGTGCCAGTCCATGGGCCTGTACGAGGTGTCTAGACTGCTAATTTTTAGATGTCTGAAGATAACTAAAATTCACCTAAATCACCTGGCCGTATAACACTGAAATAAAATGTGCCATAATTCTGTATTAACACATAATTGTACTGCACACACACTGTGCTGTCCTTGTGCTGCCAGGACTGGGCACATCCAAGTTGTGACACCTGCTTAAGGCACAGCACAACTGTCCCAGAAAAGCAGTAGCATTAACAGGTGCCTCTCGGTTCATCAAGGCTAAGTTTTAAATAGATAGGTTGTGTTTTGATAGGACATTGAAACCCAGTCCCAAACTGCATTGGGGGAACAAGCTAAACCTCCTGCTCCCAGCAGTGTTCTAGAAATGCCAATGTCTAGAGATCTGGAATTGCTAGAAGTTCAAATCCCTTGCACTCCCCACCGATTTTCTATTTAATCATTAAAAATTTACACTTTATCTCCTGTTTAAATGAATTCATTTCAACTTTTAGTCTATGAATCTTGTCTTGCTTGTGTTGGTAGAGGAAAATTTAGGAATGTGATTGATCCAACCCTAAATTTCTCTTTTTTTTTTTTTTCCCTGATTGACAGTATTAGATTGATTCATCTTTGGAAATGAAATTTGAAAACCAACATGGGAATGTTCTCTATACAGCACCTACGGTAACCCATTTCATTACCATTTTAAATTTAGATATGTGACCTTTAAGATCTGATGCAGGAAATACATCTGTATGGGAGGAAAAAAAGACAGCAATACACATAATGAAAATCTTGAGCAAAACGTCTCCCAAGGTCTCTAAAATTAATATTTTTAAATATCGCCTTTCAAATGCTGATTTTATCAAACTGGTAATCATTAGATACAGATTTATTTTGTCTTTTTGTTTTTCCTTCCTGATTTTTCTACTTCTGGAGACTTGAGGAGTTTTTCCAAAACATTGTGTTTCCACATCTATAACCCACATTCCTTCCCCTTCTCTCCTTTGCTCTATCCAAGGGTTTCTGCCTTTCAGCCCCAGGTTTCAGCCCCTCACCTCCCCTGCAGCCTCTTTGGCTGCTGCTGCCTGTACTGTGAGCCCAGGGGAGACAACTATTGTGAAATCTGGAACCACCAGAAAGGAAAAGAAATGCACACTTGCTTCTCCACTCATCAC
This sequence comes from Pipra filicauda, assembly GCF_003945595.2. Lineage (NCBI taxonomy): Eukaryota > Metazoa > Chordata > Aves > Passeriformes > Pipridae > Pipra > Pipra filicauda. The sequence continues at coordinate 4,972,095 of NW_024104387.1, read as the reverse complement.
CTTGTAGATGTGCAATCTCCCTCCTCATTTTCCATCCTAACCATTCGAAGATGTGAGATGAGTCCAGCGAAACCTAAACCCAGAAGGTCTGAATTAGAAATCTTGACACATAGTAAAATTCTGGTTTGTTTTGACTTGCTTTTCCAGTTTTGAATCCCTGGGGGACTGTCCTTCAGACATCCAGACTTTTCACTGCAGCCACAAGGGCTGCAAACAACCCAACAGAAAACCCCAACCAAGAACAACAAAATAAAAAACCCCAAAACACTGAACAGTGTTAGTTCTTCTCATTCTTGCAGGTGAGGTTTAGTGAAAGCACCAGGTAAAACAAGAATTGGGATCAAACAAAGTGGCAATACTGGATACAGAAGCTTGATGCTCTTCTTCTCAGGTACAACTGTTTTAATCAAATGTAACTTCTATGAAGCAGACAGTAAATAAAGAAGTCTTGTAACCTGACAAAATTCACTAGAATTACCGATATACTGATACCTTTTAATTAAGACACTTACTTGCCTTTAAATTTAGATTTGTCCTCCCCTGATTCTTTTCATGCTCTGCGTGGCTGTTTTCAAAGATAACTTTCTTCATTATTCCGTGCAGCCCATGAGCTACTTAGAGCATACAGAAGGGAGTATATGCCACATGCTGATTGCCACTTCCAGCAGAGAGATGCAAACCAGAAGGGTTCCTGCTTTCAGAAAAAGAAATGTACTGGCTATGGAATAACCAGCCCTGTTGAACCTTTTCTCCTGTACCCCAAAGTTGTAACACTAGCTCATTTTAGTCATGTCAGATTTACTAATTTCTAAAAAGAGATCATAAAAATGCATCCTCTGAACTATTAATAGAAGCAATGTCTGCATTTGTAGCAATTAACAGCACCATAAGACAGTTGACCAGGGAGTTGACAACAAAGATGATTACAATTGGGCATTAAACTAAACCAAACTGGAAGGCAGAGGGAAGGATACTAAATATTAGGATAAGACCATAAAAGTCTAGGGAGATACAATCATTGGACTGCATTTAATGCAGTTCTGGTTCACTCATTGTGAGATCTGTGAGCCTGCAGGTTTGTCAAGGGAAACATTTCCAGAAAACCTCCAGAATGGAATCTATGTCAGGACCTACCAGGTGCTTGAAGGCAGAGCATTCTTGGTGTGAAGTCCCCACCTCTCTGTTCACCTCTAGGTTTTCTTCTTTTAAACTGTCTCAGTTATGGGCTGCCTCCTTTTTCTCTTGAAAATGCTACTCCTGGTCATGAGCTTCTGCCCAGGATTTCTCCACCTCTGCTAAGGGTGCAGCACAGATCTGCTCCCTGCTGGGAAGTGCACGGCTTTGGCCTCAGCTGCAGGACATCCAACGGAGGAGATGTTCTATAACCCAGCCTCAGGCACAACTCAAACACTGAGCACAGGTTCTGCTTAGCTGGGCAGCTCCTTCCAGAAATTCTGAAAGAAACACCTGACCTGGAACGTTTGTCCTGTCCCTGCTGTCAGGGAATGTTACTTAGGTTGCACCAGCCACCTCCGAAGGGATTCGGAGCCCTGCCGGTGCCAATAGCAGAGGAACTGGAACCTTACTGGTCTGAGTTCCCTCAGGCACCAGCTGTGCTTCAGGCACAGGGAAGTCTCTTCCCTTTCCCCTATACACTAGAAAAGCTCACTACTCTCACAGAATTATCACACATTACATTAGCTCAGTCTCCCAGTGATTTACGAGTTGGTCACTTATCCGGATTTCTGGATTTTGAGAGGATTTTTTGTGGGTTTTTGGTTCTGCATCCCACACTCACCCTCGCTCCCACCACCGATGATTGCTCTGTGGTTGTTTTGGTTTTGTTTTTTTTAAACAAATCATCACAGGGAAGTTTTCCCAAACAAAACAAATGCATGTGATTATTTGGCAACCTCAGGGATTGTGCAACTACAACCACAGCCTCTGCTGAAGCTCTCCTGGAGATATGGATTAATTGCCCACAGAAAATACTCAGTAAAAGCAAAGCAGCTTTATAGCAGTTTACTTGACACAGGAATTGAATCAAGGCCTGCCTGGCCAAAACCCAGCCCCTCAACATGGGGAACAACAAAGATCAGCTTTCAGCAGTAAAGGTTTAATTCTGTAAGACAATTCTGGCCCTAATTTGTTTGCAAGTCATACTCTTGGCCAGGCCCTTCAACCTTTCTAATAGTAAAGTTATGTGTTTATAACCTTCTCTTTTTAAATTAAACCATTCAAAACCAAAATCAGATCATTTTCACTACTTTGTATTATGAAGGTGGAGAAAGAGACTGTGGTTCTATTACTAATCAAGGAACAACATTTGCAATTTTATAATCAACTTATGCTCCAAGGACCTCGTAGATCAGACAAAAGTCCTGTACAACTCAGTAAGAAATCACCCGGGCACAAAACAGCTTCAGTTCTCTTTGAGTCACACAAACTGTGAAAGGGGAAAAATGATTGCTCCTTGGCAGATCAGTGTCAATGAGAACATGACACGTGAAATTCAGTCCTCCTGACTGTGGTGGGTTGACCCTGGCTGGATGAGCTGCATGAAGATGAGAGGAACTTGTCTATGTGAACACCAGGCAGAAAGCCCAGTGCACCCAGGTATCCATCCAGGGCAATGCCTGTCACTGTCTAACCAGCACAGTCTTCATCTACAAGGAGCATTTAACAGAAATTCAGCTGATAATAATCTGAAAATCTGACCAAAAGTAGAAGCTCTGGCATTGAAAGAAAAATTCCAACTTGTAGCTCCTCAGGAGAGTGAACAAGTACTGGTGTTAGGACATCACCAAAAGCAGCCAAATATGCCCCAGGAGCAGCCCATACCCACCATTAAGCACGAGTATCCTTAACAAGGATGTCCCTGCTGCAGTTCAGAAGTACATATGCTGGAGGTTAAAAACATATGGACCTGGAAAGCCAAGATCACTTTGACTAAAGTCACCAACTTGAATTTGTGCATGAACATGCCTCGTTCCTGCAAACCCAAATGAGACATAATTCCCTCTTTCCTTTTTAGTACAAGAAAATAGCTGCTGACAATAATTCTTCCTCTCCAGCTGGTCTGGGACAGCTTCCCACAAGAAAAAAGAATGTTACCTTTTGCTTAGACAGATTCCCATGAGAATGAGACATGTACTAGAATAATTTAGCACAGCATAACAAATAGACAGAAGAGCCTGTTTAGAGCAGTTCAAACTCTATTGAAAGCTGGAACAAAACAATTATCTGTCTTTAAAGATTGGAGATGGGTGAAGGGACGTTTCATATTCTCTGAGGCATCTTCAAAAATGGTAGTAAACTGTCATCAGTGCAAGGCAAGACTGGTATTTATTAGTATTTATTAGTATTAGCCCTGCTTAGAGGAGTCTGTTGGTTCAGCAGTGCCTGTATAGCCAGAACCTTCAGGTGCAAAGGTGAGAAGACTCCAAGAAGAGTTTCCTCTGAATAGATTTGTGGAACCAGACAGAGGGAATATAGCATTGCATGAGCTTCTTCTTAAACTACTTCTGTACCACTCCTCTGTCCTAGTGGTGCAGAACAAGCAGGCAGCAAAGACTAAGCTCTCTACTACTACCTCTATGTCCTAAATTAGAAGCTCACTTCTGCATTAGCAAAAAAGTCTAAAACAGACATTCTAGACTGTATCTGTCACTGAAGATACACTGTGTAACCAAGTCACCTTTGACAGGAGGCCCTAAAAACCAGAGTGGACCCACGATATTCCTCCATGTGCCCAAGAATGCTTTAGCTGTTGCTATTAGCATATGGGATTAGCACAGCCTTAAAAGAGAGGCAAGATTTATCTGCTAAGAACTCTGAAGGGCTCAAAAATGTTTTAAGAGCCAGAGCATTGCCTGGACCCTTCTAAGACAACAGAAAACACCTGTGAAGTCACTGTCATGTGATACTCACTCTCAGGTGCCAAACAAAAACCTGTTCCTTCAGCTAAAGCTTGGTATTTGTATTTTAATCACCATGGGTGGGAAGGTGTGAAATCCTTGTATACTACTGAGCCAAAGAGCACTTATGGAGTTCAGGCAACACCAGAACAGTGTTGGGGGCATCTCCTAACAGGCAGATACAGGGACACGTGTAAGATAAGGATGACACATATCTAGAAGGAGCCATAGGGACTCTTTAGCTTTTATCATTTCAAATGGAGCTGGAAGAGAACAGTAAACTCAATCAAGGGTGCCAGTGACACTTTGCAGCCCAAACACTCAGCAAGCCCCAAGATCTGGAGGCTGCAGAGAAAGGGAAAGTTTTTGCCTAAGGCCAAAGGACGAATTAAAAAGGGGTAGAGAACAACCCAGAGGCATTGGTCTATCCCTGGAATAAAATAAGCTTAATTCAAAGAACAACATAGCTACAATGAGCATTCCTAATTTCTCCAGCAGTTATGATATAATGGCCAGTCTTCGCGAGCGAAGATTTTTGGGAAAGGTCATTAACCCTTCCAGCCTGCGCAGTGGATTTTTTTTTTTTTTTTAGGTGAGACACAGCGTGCGCTGAACTGAGCCCACCCTTTAGTCCTGAGGTTCATCTGCCGGGGCCGAGCAAAGCTTGGACAGTGGCAGTGAGGTCCCCAGGATGTAGGTTTGTTTAGAGTGACCTTCTCTTAGGTGGATTGCCTACCAAGGCTGATGAGCTCCACCTGCCCAGGGGGCTGGGAATCGAACCCCGGTCACAGAGGTGAGAGTCAGGCACTCTAACCACTAGACCACCAGAGGCATTTTTAGCAGTTATGAACTAAAGGTAAAAATGACATTACAAGCTGCATGACTCCACACCTGTACCTTCTATAGGCGCTGCCAAGACTAAAATACCCTGAAGTTTCAAGTATTTCTAGTATAAGCCATAGTAAGTTTGAGCAGATGCAGACCAAAATTCAGAGACAGTACAGAAATACTACACATTTTCACTGTACTTACTCTGAATTTCTCTCCTAAGTATTCTCATATTTGTTATTCTCTTAGATCACATCTCCAGTTCAAATCCTCCTCTGCAGAGCAATTATAATATTTAGCTAAATAACAAAATACTATTATGAGTGGTAAGTACTATTAGCTATGACAATAATGAGTATTTGGTTACATACCCTTTTTCACATCCATTTCGTCAACTTGCTTTTTTACCTCTATTACTACTGACTTTGTCCTTGCTGACTTCAGCTCCAGCTGTAGGAATTTTTCCAGGTAACTTGTGAAGTCAAGATTCATTTACTGTAAGGGAGCTACCACTATTTAACAAGTGGGTCATCAGAGAGCACTACACTGTAAGAGCAAATAAAAAACAAAGTAGGGAAGAAACTTGCTCCAGAAAGCTTGCAAGTTTTAACAGAAGACGTCAATAGTATTAATTAACCCCCAATGTAAGTTTAAATCTGTGCAGAAGGAAAACATTGCTCTAAGTAGTGAAATATTTAACACGGAAAGCAAGTTATTCCCAGAAAGTGACACTTCCTTATAGAAAGGACTGATACAATTTTAGCTGTCATGCTCCTACCATAGGTCTTGCCTTGTCCAAAGCATTCCCTGGCAGCACATTCCAATATATTCCTGCACCTTGTTTCTGTGTGGATAGATTACTGTGTTTTTCAGAGTTAAATTAGCAGAAGTGGACATTTACAAAGAGAATGATCAACACTACACACAGATGCTTTGTTATTCAGCAGTGACAACTACTCCTTCCCATGAAGTACTGACCTGGAAAAGTTTCTGAAAGAGAAAAACTTGAATAGGTGGATTAAAAAAACCCCAAAAGCAAAAAAACCACCATAACGAACCCTCCCCTCCAAATCACACCCAACCCCATAACTTCAATTACTTTACTAAGTTATATTTGAAGTGTTTTGTGAAAGGCCAAATCTATAAATTTCAGGAATGAACATGCTGCTCACATGTGAGGAGAGCAAAATGCTAAGCTGCAACAGAGCTCAACAGAAAACACTTCCTACAGTCATGCAACTGGGGATGCAAAACAGAAACTAGGAATAAACCACTCCTCTAGCAAGGCAGTGTTACACTTCTAACCCCCTGTATTTTATCCTGGAATAGATTACTGCTATAAATAAAGGAATTTAATAGCTGCAAGCCAACCACCTACTTCAGAAGGCAAGGAATGCTGCCAAGAGAGAATTACAGCAACGTTATTCCACCACTGCACTTTGAAAAAACAAGCATTATAAAATATGAATTAAGCTGAAACACAGCTTTCAGTCCAATTACAGCAACACATGACTTTTTATATAACCTTAATCCTCCCATTGACCGTCCTCATCAAAAGAATGAAACAAGAAAAACTGATTTCTGTTTTTTGGTGGGTTTTTTTTCCTCCTCTTTTGCTCTGTAAAAGCAGAGAAGTAGCAAAGCAAAAGCAACCCCTGTCCCCTTTCTGTCCCTGTTGATTGGCCTCTTGTACATCACACAGGTCAAGACATATTAAGTCATAACCTCTTCTTACACATGCCCTTTCTGTGGAAAGGGCAAAAAATGCACTTACCTCTCAGATAAGAGATGTATGAAAACCCCTATTATTTTACACTTACTGAAAGTATTTCTCTCCAACCGGATGTTAGATCTGAGCACCCACTCAGCACTTCATCTAGAGCTAAATTTTCCTACAGAAAACATATTTTTGTACAGTCAGCACCAAACAAGACCTTCAGAACTTTCATCAGAAGAAGACGACTGTGCTAGTGGAGATGTATTTGAGGTGGAAAAAAGTTTCTAACATCCCACAGTAAGCACTCTACGTTTTTCCCTTCCTATTTTTGGTTAAAAGCTGGCTCCTCTCATACCTGGCATCAGCTGGCATGTATTAGTCTTCCTCAGTTGCTCTAATTTCCTCACACTTCCTCAGAGCTTCGTAAATGAAGCAGCGTCACGTCAAGTGTAACACCTCATCCATCCACTGCTTCCTTATGGCTCTGGGTCATGATTCTCTTGACAAGAGAATCGTTTCCTACAAGAGCCCAACATCTTCCTCGAGTCCATGTCTTCAAAGCTATCTAGCTTCCAGCCTTGGCTGTCACAAATCTTCCCCCTAAGCGACTGTGTGACAAGCAGACTGAGTTAAGGTTCAGTTTTGCTCTGATCCAACAAACATGACTGTTGTTCTTCTATTCTGAATGTTACCAAACATGTAAGTTTTAGGTAAGGCCACAGATAGAAACTTGATACCAAGCTGAGCCACAAAGAGAGACACCCAACTGTTCTGTGTCTCTGCTGTGGTTACCAACAGCCCATAAACACATGAAAACCCCATACACAACGAGAACAGCTCATGCTCACAGCACACCACAAATAGCAGCATGGGAAACTTCACTTTCAGGCAGTGCTTCAAGTGAACTATCAGTAGTGACAATCCAGAACTCCTAAAAACAAAGCAATATACTTCAGGCTATGCAGTCTCTTAAAACTGGTAGTGATACACTATCCAGGTCTACATAATCTTCTCTTGGCAAACACTTAACATAGGAGTGCGTGACCAATGAAAAAAAGAAAGATTTCTTTGGACTCGTACAAAATACAGAACTGCAGAGAGAAATCAGATTTACTTTAGTCTACAACACAGCAATTTTTCACTGTTATTCCTGAACACATTATATGACAGGACTTAATTCCAAAAGCCACATATTTAAGCTAAAATATAGTTAAGACTGCTCCCTCAAAGCAGACTCCTTTGTCAAATTTAACATTTTCACATTTTCTGCTTATACCTTTTGAGGGGCAAAATAAATCACTCCAAGCAAATAAGCAGGAACAGTTTATTGTGACATTGGCAGCTTTACCCTTCTCAAGCAATACAGAGTTCTCTCAAATGTTTTTACCTGTCAATTTAAATATTTCACCCACATCTGCATCGCTAGTTTGTAAAATTTAAGATCTGCATCTTTTCAGCTGATTTAACACAAAAACAGAAGCAAAAGAACAAAACCTCTTGGAAACATAAAGAGTCACACCATGGCACATTTATTCTTCATAGAAAGTAAGAAAAACCTCCCTACTGACCTTTACTCAGAGTGAGGAAAAAGATAAATATCCACTTCTTTGTCCCATCTTGTAGGATTTTAAGATCCGTCTATGCATGTATAGGTAGAGAACACGGTTTTAGCCACACTGAGCCACCTAAAGAGATTTTATGTTCCATAGTTTTTAAATGCATTCTGTCTTTGGCGTGCTGACTACAGGACAGGGACTCTGTGCATCTACAGCAGTTTCAAATGAAGAATACACCAGAAGCCAACTTAGAGAAACATCCATTAGTAACCAATAGAGAGAATCACAAGAAGGTCTCACAACACCTCACTAAGACATTAAGGGCTTTTTAAATCAGTTTTCAAATATAAAAATTGCATTTTCCCTATAACTGAAACATATTTACATGAAAATCTTTAAAAGATGGTCTGTAATTCAGATCTAATCGCTGTCATCCGAACCACCTTCAGAGCCCTCCTCATTGGATCCCTCTGGTTCAGACTCGTTACCAGATGCTCTGGCAGAACCCTCGTTGTCAGACGCTCTCTCAGACTCTCTGTCGGACTCGGCGCTGCGAGAAGCCGGACGAGATTCGTTTTCGGAGCCCCCGGAGCCGCGACTCCTCCCCGACTGCACGGACTCGTTGTCCGACTGCTCCGACTCCGACCGCCTCCTCTTCCTGGGAGACCTGTCACTGTCAGACTCTTCCTCGGAGGCGCGGACGCTGGCCCTCCTCGGGCTGCCGGCCTCGCTGCCAGACTTGTTCCTGTTGTCGGAATCACTGTCGGAAACAATGCGCTTGCTGTGCTGCTGCTCCCCCTCCTCTGAATCACTGTTGCTATTTCTAGCATGTCTGCAGGGAAAAACAGAGGAAAAAAGGTATTAAGAGGTGCTATAAGGTGCTATCCTACCTTCAGATGAAAATGAGACAGCAGGATTTGAGTAATGCTAGTGCTAGAAGAGTGAGCAGAATTAATCTGTGATGGGAAGTGAGTACAATGAAAGAGTTCTCATCACCTTTGTGTTATCTCATTAACACTGCATTTTCTCTTGAAGGCATGCACCGAAACTAAGTTCATACAAAGTTAATTAAGGTTCTTACCCATCATCAGCAATCTTGAGTTTATCCTCATCAGAAGAATCATCACTTGATGAAATGATGGCTTTTGATTTGATCTTTCCTTTCATTGAAGGAGGCAGACGTTCTGGTTTGGGCTGTACAGGGGGAAAACAAAGACTGTTCATGTGGCTGGTTAAAGCACAGGGCCCAAACACAAACACATTCACAAAACCAGACATGCTTTTCAAAAAATTTTCCATTTACTATCACTTAAATTCTAGATGGCTTTGGAAATATCCTTTTCATCCTTGAAGCAGCAATAGCAATAAGGGAGGATAAAAATAAGCTCATATGCAGTTGGCTTCAAGAAGTTTTGTTGGAATTTTCAACATTAATAAATCTCTCTTGACTAGGGTAAATGCTGAACTCCAAATACCCATTTAGAAAGCGATGCAGCTGTTCAGGGTTTCACTTACAGCTTTCTTTTTCTCTGCTTTGGGTGGACGGCGTTTTTTGGGTCGTGGGCCATTTTCATGGTCTTCATCATCACTCCCCTCATCTGCCTTCTGGGGCCTTAAAGAGAAACACATTTCATATGATACAGAGCATAACATTGCAAAAAAACCTTAAAACAAACAAAAATATCAGTCTCAAGAAATGTCCAGTTTATCAAGTGCTACTCAAACTTCTTTTGCAGAGTGGCTAAGTTTTAAAATGTGCATGTGTAAATTAAAATTAACCACGTGACCTCTTGCCAACAGTTCATTTTTAAACTGTTAGGAAAGGCTGCACGAGAATATACTTAAAAGCCCTACTATTTCTCAGGGAAGTCTAATATTAAAGTATCAGCTACCTCCTCCTCTTCTTCTTCTTTCTCTCACCCTCCTCTTCTTCCCCATCTTGTTCACTGCCACTGCCCTTCCTCTTCTTTTTCTTCCTAGATATGGGTAGATCTTCATCACTGTCATCATTGACGAACTCATCAAATTCCCCTGCTCCTTTTTTGGAACGCTGGAATAAACACACACACAATACAACCTATTATTTGCCTTCCAGTTACAGAGCTACCAGAAAACAATTCATAATAGACACTTCATCTGAACATGTTTTGAAAGATATGAAAACACAGACCTTCTAGAGATTATGGAAAAGCTGGCACAAGATTGATATCATTTAGAAACTGATCCCAAATTTGCACATAATAAAATAATCTGTTATTCTAACAACCACATTGAACAGACTTAAGTGATGCCGCCATGCTCAGAACTTTCAAGTATGAGCTTCCAATTTTTACATTTTAGTATTAAACTTGTGCAATTTCACTCAGTGGAGCCCAGGAACTTGAAATTAAAAACCTCTGCTCCTGCAAGAGACCATATGTCAAAAGGGGAATATGAAGGGCATTTAATTTAAAAAAAAGAAAAAAAAACAAGAGAGAGAGAAAAAAGAAATCTGTTCTACCCTGCCTCCACCGCCACCACGTTTTTTCTCCTTTGATCCTTCTACTTCACCAGTGAACATCAGAATATTCTTGGTTTTCTCCACATACTGAGCTCTTTGTTCCAGAAGTTTCTTCTGTTCTTCTTTTTCTCTTAGGCGCTTCTCTTCCTGAAACATCAAGAAAACCAACCATTACTGCTGTATTTGCAGCATCATGGCAATTATTATCACAGGGGATAAATTACTTGCTGTCAAGAAACTGGAAAATTGCTTTTTGACAGCCTATGTCACAAGAAGGTCCACAGGGCAAAAAAAAAAATAAATTTCTACAAGCCTACGGTAGAGAAGGCCAAAGTCCAAAAGAACTGTTGCACCAAGTTCTTCCTCATCCAGCCTCTGTCAGTATAGAAATTTGATGGCAAAAAAACTTCTGGCACATGTATTTTACTTCATTATAAAAACTAAAAAATCTATTTCTGAGGCTATGGGGAAAAAAGAGTGAGGATCACCTCTTAGCTATAATATTTTCTGCTAGCACTTGCTATGACTAAGAAAAACAGCACTATTAAGTACCACCCAGAGCAACAGAAGCGTGCATACCGTTAACGTATACGCTTTGTAAAAATTAAGTATAGTTAAAAAAAATGTAACATAGAGAATTTAGCAGAATAAAAACCTGTTCTTTAAGCAGTTTTTGGCGAAGCAGCTCCTTCTCTTGCTCCTGCTTTGCACGCAGCTCCCTCTCCTCTTCATCCTGCTTGCGTGCCCGAGCCACGTGGTACTGGGCCTGGCTCAGTAAGTCGGAGCATTGCCTGCAACGTGCAAGGTTCTCAGGTAAAGGAAGGTGGCAAACGCATGGTACAAAAAGAAATGGCAAATTATGAAGGGCACACACCACAACACTACCTTCATATCCCCAACAAAGACCAAAAAAGCTACTTGAAAGAGCACAAAGAAGAGCAGTGCAGGTTTTTGAGTGAATTAAAGCACTTTCTAGTAAGCTGATTTATCCTGTGATACATAATTTCAGAACATATGGCTTCGCACTCATCATTCAGCCAATTCATACACAGAAGACCCACACGTGAACATAAAAGGAATCATCCCAACTAATTTGGATAGCTTCAGAAGTATGGTTAATAAGAATTTATATTTAATCACAACATCCTAACAAACCTAAGCAGGAAGGTAGGTCAAAATTCAAGTTTAAAAAGCCCAATTGTGTAAGAGTTAAGGCTGCACAAAAAGTAGTCAAGTTGCACAAAACAAGCAAGGTGCTTTCAATATCCTCTTAGCAGATGTTAAAATGATATTTCTTTCAGTATTAAAGTTTTCTGCTCTGCACAAAATGCTTTAAGGATAACCATTTCAGATGTACAGTGCACGATGGCCAACAGATGTCATTTGTGTAGGGCCATGGAAATCTTACAAGAACATGCAATAAATGAAACACAGGCCATACTGAGTGAATACCTAAGAAAAAAGCTTACAAGGAGACCAATTTGGATAGGCTTGTGTACAAGCTCATTACCCCTGAGCAAAAGTTAAAGCAGACTACTCTGCAAAATAAAAGCTTTCCATGACCCACAAGCATTCACACTCAAAAAATCTCAGTGAAAGGAAAGCTGTTGCTCGATTATTACGCTCAGAGTCAAAACAGTAAGAGGTAGAAATGTTTAAATAAATGTCACTGCACTCACTGATGGAAAATTTGCCATTAAAACACCAAAGCTTGGAGACTTCAGCTAATGGCAGACATCACACGTTGAGAGTTTTAGACCACATAAAAACGGTAGAAAGCAAGGACAGAAAAAGAAGGAAATAGTGATAGGGAGTGACCCTGCCCTTGTATTTCTGCTGTTCTAAGAAACTGGCAGTTGAAATTTTGAAATCTAGTTTTAATACAAAAAAAACAGGGCAAAAATATTCCACTTGGTATCTGAATGGAGGATTGTTTGTGGTTTTGGTTTTTTACCTGGCTTCTGTAGCAGCAAGGGCCAAGTCAAATCTCATCTTATCACCTACTTTACTCAAGTAACTGAAGTACCTGGAGGAAAAAAAAAACAAAAACAAATAAAACTCAGCAAATATGGCATCACTTATATATTTATTGCAATTTTGCCTTAGAACAAAAGCATTTACTCCTGAATTACAAACCTGTAGAATTCAACAGATGAGGAAATCTCACCAATTTCCTCTGTTCCAGCCTCTTTTAATACAGAAGATAAAAAGTACATTAGAAGTTCTCCAAATTTAAAACATTTAAAACATTTTAAAACAGCTCTAGAGAGGAAAAAATTCTGAAGAGAATTCTAAGAATTCATTCACTGGCTCCAACCAATAAGTACATTGCTGACCCCAACAGATTTGTTCCTTATCTGTCCCAGCTTACATGCTTGAATTCAGCATAAGAAAAGGAAGGAAAACTTATTTTTTTAAAAATCCTTTCAGAACAGCCTCTCTGACCCAGTGACCCTTGCACATACAGCAAGCTTCTGAGCAGATTGGTAAACTGTGAGGATCAGTGCTTTGAAAAGCTTCTCCAACTTATTTACAGGAAAACGACTTTCTAACTGTCAAGGTTGCCAGTTTCTTCCCATATACCCACAGAGACACTTTAAATGAAGTACTTTTGTACTGGACTGAACTCCAATTCTGGTCTGTATGAATAAAATAATCCCTTGCTCAAGTTTTAGACTACGGAGATTATTTTCCAAAAAGTTTTAGTTAATAGGCAAAAATAAATCCCTGCAACCTCTTCAGGACAATAAATAACAAGCTTCTTGCTAAATGTACGTTAGAATTTGTATCCTCCACATCACAGCAGAGCTAGGAATGCACAAAGCATGCCCCAGCTACACCAGAAACCAGGAGCACAATAAATGGTTCAAGGATGGTGACAACTGGATCACATTAATCACGCTGGTATCCACCTAAAATTTTTTTGTTTTGTTTTTTTTTTTAATAGAACTAAAATATCTCAAATGGACTTAAAAAACTGCTTCTGTTCTTGAGCCATGACAGTACTCAGGCTTTACTTGCCAACAGGAGGGTGAAACTAGTTTTCAGAGACTGCCAGACATTAACTATGCTTATACAATATAAGATATATACAACATAAGCTTACACAGATTTGCTTTTTAGCCTTATAGTTTGCTTTGAAAGAAGTCATAAAAAGGTATTAAAGTCATAGAATAATTTTCAACATTTTTTTCAAGAGTGCATTTCCAGGAAGAAGGGCATCTTGGCTGTAGCAGTAACAAAACCCTTTGAGAAATACATATTGGCACTTGCTCAAACAAAACGGGCTCTGGAGAAAGTCTGACTGCCCAGTTTTGTCAGGCCCAATCTTTTGTTTTTCTACCAGAAATGCTGGAATTACACACAGTTCTTCACAGATGACTGCTCTTCTAACCAGATTAACAAAATAGATTATAATGACTAGAACTAAATGACCTTTACCTGTGGGCGAGCTCCAGTTCTTTCACAGCGTTAAGCACTTCCTTCAGATTGCTTTTCTCATCTTTCAGGACAGAGGTGGCCAGTCTCTGCAGCACTAAAGCCACATTAAACATCAGGACTGTATCACTTGGGGCAACGTGCCTGGCCTGTGAAAAAGGATGTTAAGATAAGCTACAGTGTGATACAGAGGTGGACTGAAATGACACACAGAGAATAAAGCACCATCAGTGAAATCCCAGAGCACCGAATTTAAAGAGACACAAACACATCAACTCACAGTACTTTACTCTGTGATACATGATGTTCTATAGTCATACCTTTAACAAAGTTTGTTTGCATTCCTGTAATTTGCCACATTTGAAGAGCGCCCGGGCCAAATATAACAAGACTTCAGTATTTTGATGCTTATAGAACTTTCGGAGGCAGTTTTCATACTGAAATGGGGGGAAAAAAAAAAAATCAAAGTAAGAGGTGACAGTGGTTTGTTACTTTGGTTAGCTAACCCCAGAAAATGCTTCTCTTCCTAAAAAGCACTACTGCTAATATGCTTTTTGTTTTTTAAAGAAGTGTGTCGTGCTACATGGATGCCTTCTTTTCACTGTGCAGAAAACTTTCTCATATTCCATTGCAAGTATCCATAATTTCTAGAAAATGGTAGCAGCCCAGGAGGCTCTGTAGGTCTTAAAATACAGAAGAATACTTCGCAAGTACCATCTATTGTAATTAAGCCTAACCTACGTGACTCATTTTAAGACCATTCAAATATTCTCCACAGTATGAAGGGAGGAATAAAAGATCTGTTTTCTCTACTCACACAAGGTATTTTACAAGTTGAAAAATACCTCATGTGGCAATTCCATGTATCTGACACAATTAGTTTAAAAAAAACCCCACACCTTTCAGATAACTCAACATCAAACTTGTTCTGCCCACCTAGCTGAGGAACCTGGCATGCCAAGGGATATTAGTGGCTGTAAAGTGTAAAGGATGGCTTGCTACTTCAGGTTTTGTGGGTCTCGAATTAAAGTTTCAAACAGTTACCAAACTTATCCTTTTCGGTAATGAGCACCTTCTGTTTGACATATTCTTTTCTCAAGCAATCATTCACCCTTTCTAAACCTCCAAAAAGGCAAGGAATACAAAGAAAGTTTTATTTCCAGCTCAGATATGGAAACCGCCCTGAGCTGTAGTGCCTGGAGTCACTACTCTTGGATCCCACTGTGTTGTGACCACCCAGTTTTCACTCACCTTTAGCATCAAAGATTTTGTACTTAGCTTAAGACTGCCTCAGATTTGTGTGCTTTAGGGTGAACTCATTAGGGTAATTGTCATGGCTGCAGTAAGCTAGGCTAGCAAATTCAACTCATCTCCCTTTGAGTCCAGTATCACTTATTTCAGACTGTGACTGCATAGCAGAATCCAGGGAACAATAAAACACCTCAGTAAATAAACACATTTCCAGGAACATCGTTTCTCAAATATATTAGCAAACGAGTGAAATATTTTTTCCTCACAAATCAAAAGGTGAAAGTCACACCCAGTTTTCCACTGTGATTCACTGCTTGAACAATTGCTAAAATTAAATTTCCATTAAGGTTTTTGGCAATAAAAACAGAGTATTAAAAAAAACCACAACAGACCCAATTCAAACACAACAGAATGAACACAGTCATGGTCACATGTTAATATGTTCAAGCTTGTTAACAGCAGTTCACTGGAGGATAGAGACCACTGAGGTCTTGATCAGGTAAGAAAGGCTCAGCAACGCTTCCTTATTAAGCATCAGAAAAAGCTTCAAAACCGCTCTGAATTAAGTATTTTCAAGCCTCAGTCTTAATGACATAAGTTTGTTCTGAGCTTCTGTCCTGTCCAACATATGCTTTTTTTTTTTTCTTAAAGTTTATTTGTATGCTTTTGATCAACTAATTGAGTCAATTTAGTTAGGATTGGTTGATACTTGAAAGTTCGCTTGCTTGAGCAGGTCGAACTAGCTGATCTCAACAGATTTTTTCCTGCATGAATTAACCACTGATGCTAAGGTGGTGAGAGAAATCATGGCACAGTCAGCTTTTCAGACAGCTCTGACTGTTCTTCATGCAGCCATTTGCAACAACAAAAATAAGAACTGTTGCTATTAAAAAAATCCCAGCAGCAAATTGTATTTCTTTACTTCAGTAACATCTGAATGTAAATCATGTACAGTAACTACACTGACTGAAACCTCTCTGACTAACAATTAATTCCAAAACCAAAATTTCCAATTATGTTTGAACTCTGCTAAAAAAAAAAAAAAAAGTGCAGAAGTCGATAGGTGCTTTGTTACCCTTCACCCACATTCGGCAGTTTGTTTTTAAACCTAGACCTGACAGCCAACAGTAGGTTAGAAACAGACCTAGAACTCATTAAGATATTGGTCAGAAACTTTCACAAGCTGCCATGTCAACAGAGAAAAACCCAGAAGTCATCTAACACATTACATAGTTCAATTTGGAGGTGTTACCATCTGCACAGCACTGATGTACTGTTTCTGCTCCACGTAGATATGTGCCAAATTCAGCCACACATCACTGATATCTGCTGTCGCCTCTCTCACTTGGGCAAACACATCACGAGCTTCACGGAAATATCCTTTATGTGCCAAGACAGCTCCTAAGAGGAAAGTAATATGTACAGTGTAAGCTTCCAGATTCATGTGCTGTGTACTCCTACCAGAGAAAATTAAATACTGCCTGAATAAAGCTCCCTATCAAAAACTGACATAGCTGCCATTTCCCGTGCTCCGCTACAGAGTGTTCGGGCCCCAAAAAAACAATTACATATTAAAGCATAAAACATAAGAATATGATCACCTCTGAAGGAAAACTAGAGTCTAATATTCACCTATGCCATTAGCAGCATACAAATTCTTTGGATCATTTCTGAGCACTTGCTTGTAGATCGCTAATGCACGGTCTTGATGACGTTTCTCCTGCAGGAAGAAATACCCCCAATTCATCACTCACTTTTCTAACGGGGAATTAAAAGATCATCTCAGAAGTTTCATGGCCTATAAGGTGCCAAACAGGCATCAAGAAAAGGCTCTGAATAGCTAACAGTGTTCAAAAATTAAATCGACAAACACACACACACGGGGCAGCCAGACGCCCATTACCTTTTCTCTGTCTCTTGTGGGTTGATGAAGAGTCTGCAACCAGACATTGCCAAGAGCCAGCATGGAATAAGTATCATTTTGTGTGGAGGGCTGTTTCAATATCCTTTCAAATTTCTTCTGTCCTGGCCCCCACTCTTGTTTAGCCAAATGAAGGTTGCCAATCAGAGACCAAGCATCCGGATGGTCCTAAATAAAAACGCACTGTAAGTTGCAAGAGCACCGTTTTCCTTTGCAAGATTACTTTTCCAAGTCTAAAGTGCTATTTTTCTTAAATAGAATTCCATATTAAAAAAGAAAACAGCAAACAAAACACACAGAGAGCAGATTATGGTAGTTCTCTCTTCTTCCTCTAGTTTATGTGAATAAACAAAATAAAAACACAACAAAAGGAAAATTAAAATTTAAGTTAACTTAGTATTTCCAGTGTTTTAACTTTAAACACTTATAGGGTTACAAACCTGATTTATTTGAAGTGCTTCTTTAAACCAATCAGAAGCCTCATAGAAATTTCCTTTATCCCTGGCCATAGCTCCCAAGCGCAAGTAACCTAAAAATAAAACCAGAAAATAAAAATCAGGGAACAGGCTGAAGTCACCTTGAACAAAGAAAATATTTCAAAATTTCAAAAGCAATCTTTTTCTTGATGGGCTAAGGACAGCAAACACTAAGACACCTTTCATATTCTGTTCAAAACAAGACACAGCACATGAAGAGGAACGTCCATCCATAATGGTGACAAAAAAAACCTATGGCTTCAGTTGGGATGGGGGAACAAGTGGGCAAAAGTATGCAAGTCTAGAGCAGCTAATTTTGCTAGATTTTTGGAGTATAGTATGATTTACTAATATTTAGAAGGTTTAAAGCTGGAGATTGGACTATAGGAATGATGCAAACCTCGAAATAAAAGGAAAAACAAACCAGTGGGGAAAATAGCGGGTAGGTAAGCAGAGCCCAAAACAATGAGAAGAAGGGAAGATAGATATAAGGAGACCAGAAGACACTAAACAGGAAGATTTTTGGTATTATAATGACGACTGCTGAACTAAAATACCAACTGTTCCTTACAATCAACGTAATTGGGATGTTCTCTTAAGATGTTTTTGTACAGCTTTTCCGCTTCGTGGAATTCGCACATGGCCTCATAGAGCCTGGCAAGGTTATAGGACGTTGTTACGGAGATGGCATTGTAGTAATGCTCGTCGTGCTCAGCTTCCGCCTTTGCACGATCCAGGGACGCCAGAAAGTATTTCTGAAGTATTAAAAGAAAAGAGGAGTGAAACACTTTTCTTAAAGGAAAAGTTCTGGGTGATCAAGAAACTCAGTTAGGGCTTTGAGGAACTGCACACCTTCGCTTCTCCGAGGTTCCCCAGCCTGAAGTGCAGAGCACCCACATTATTCAGGATCTCTGGCGGGACATCAGCCTGCACTTTCTCTTGCAGAATGCGAGTGGCTGTTCCATAGGCTGACAGGGCACCCTGAGCAAAGGGAGAGAAAGGGGATGAGAGAAACGAGAGAATGAGCTCTAAGTGCTCTTATGAAATTACCTGTAATTCACCAATTGTGTATTAATAATACCTGGATATCAGTCTGTTCTAGAATCTGGGCTAGTTCAATCCACGCCTCCACATCATCAGGATATTGTTCTGTGACTTTCTTTAAATGCCCCTGAAAAACATCAGAAAATAATTATGCCACTTTGTAAACACACAACCAATTTAAATAAATGGAAATAAAAATCAAAAGAAGGAGTGAAGGTATTAACTTTAACACTAGAAATATATACCATACTGCAGGAGAAAATATCCCAACCAGTTGCACAATGTGGTCACAGAAAAACCTGCATTATTTTCCTTCCTTCATTATTCTGTTTTTCTGTGGAACAGAACACCTGCTTCAAGTCTTAGAGAAGCAGAAACCATCACACCAACACGAGACACTAGAGAAGTGATGTCTACTATTTTTTGCATTTATTTACCCAACATCAGATTTAAAACACCTTTCATTTAAAAAAAGTACAACTGTGCTTCCACATAAGCCAGGACAAGTGTTAGCTGGAAACCACCAGCTCATTTGCTGTCTTCAGGAAATCACAAGCTAACTTACCACCTTCAGAGAATTTTAACATATATGAGAAGAATTGAATTCTGCCCTTGTTATAGTACTAAGTACTATTTGTACCAATACCATAGTACCAAACATGAAGCTGGGGATCCTCTAAATTCCTGGCCATGCTTTAGCTAGAGCCCAGTAGAGTGTCAGTTCTGCCCAGTTTTGGCTCTTCACAGACAGGAGGATCTCTTGGGACAGCCCATATGAAATATTCCATACCTACAGCCAACTAACTCCAAGTTTTATGCAACTTGACGAGCAGTCTGATTTCAGGTCTGACTTTCAAGTTCAACTCTTGGATATAAAAGTATGACAGTGGCAGAAGCAAAAGTCACCTTCGCAATATCCCGTTTCTCCTGGTCTTCTGAAGCCGCATAAAGAGATCCAAGGATTTTCATGGTCTCATAATTGTTAGGATAGGCTTTCAAAACTTTTTCAAAGCACTGTGATGCATTCTCTTTGTCCCCACGATAAATGTACATTTGACCCAATCCAAAAAATGGAAGTACAAAAGAAGATGAGGCAAACTGAGTGGCCTGGTAATAATACTGGAAAGCTTGATCATAATCTTCCTAATTAAAAAGAATTAAATGAAGAACAGTTAGTGTTTTTAAAGGTAACCTTTGCATGAACTTTTATAACACAGATTTTTTAAGTGTAAGCTCAAAGGGTGCTTTTAAAAGCTGCCCTACCTGAACATGAAAAGATCTTGCCAGCTGATAACAGCTCTCTGCCTGCATTGCTTCTACTTCTGTATTATGGAAAGCATGAAGAGCCAAGTGCTGTACTTTACCATAGTCCTGAAAAAAAGGAAGTTAGATGAAATTTGAAAGCCTTCACTTTATTTATGGTCAAGCGATTTATTATTTAAGCATGGATAGCTGGAAAATACAACAAAGCTTTAGTCACAGCACTGACTAAATAAAAACAGATTTAGTTTTAGCTGTTACTGGTCTTTTCTCTATTTCATATTTTAAAGCACGGAAGAGTGGGGAGGGGGGAAAAAAAACAAACAAACCACCCAAAACCAACTAACCAACCAAAAAAAAAAAAATCCCAAACAACAAAAACCCTTCAGGACACAAAGGTGACCTTGACTTTAGAAATAAGTGTACCTTTTCTTGGTTTTCTTGAGAAAGGTTTATAGAAAATTCAGATCAAAAATTTATACTTGTTCATCTAAATTAACAGTTCCATATTAGGCACCACTAAAATGAGGTTGAATCTAACACTGGAATTCTTGCTGTTCAGAGGTTAACAAGTATTTAACTGTAAAATTTCACAGATCTCTTACCTTCTTGAAAAAGAAGTGATTAGCCAAGTGATTCAACACCATTGGATTACTGGGGTCAATCGTGTAAGCCCTAGAGAGGAGCTGAACACCGTTCTTGATGGAATCAGCCTAAATGAAACATTGACAGGTATCAGCAGCTGGATCTCATTAACAACTTCAAAGCTACTCTTCAGCCTAGGCTGCTGCAGGAAGTCTGACAAAACCATACTGAGCTCACAGAAAAAGGTAAATTCAGCTACTAGCTTTTCTCCCTGCAGCGTACAGGGAAATGAAGCTACCACACAGGGATGGAAAAAAAGCAGAGCAAGACTTTCTAGGAAAAAAAACCCCAAAAATGGAAAACTTAGTCTTGATGCCCTTTGACATTTCACATTCACGCCCTGACAGCCTTCCCTCTGTTCCTTCTACCGTTCAGTGTCCCCAGTTTGCCTGTTTGGTTTAGGTTTCAACATTTTACCCAACTCGTTCAACAGTGAAATGAAAATATTTTCATGTTCAAATTAGTTCTAATTTTAAAAAATGGTAGAAGTTTGCAGTTTTAAATAGGAATATCATAATTTCAACTTACTCTTTTCTACGGAAACTTTACACTTTAAAGAAAGTTTTCCATGGGTAAAAATTTGGCTTACCTACAATTTCAAATCCGTAACTGATAAGATAATTGCTCTTTATTTAGAATACCCACGAAATCTGGATCACAAGCATGTGAGTTGAAATCTGTATTTATTTCTGAAGGGAAACACCGAGAATGGTATCTAGCAATCATCTAACATCTGTGCTTTACTTTGCAATTATTATTAGCAGAAAGGTATCCTATTGAACAGATTAGGCTTTATGAGGTTGAGATATAAGATTGAAGGCAGCTAAAAAAAATAATTCCAATTGGAAAAGGCACTATCTTTCCAAACCTAGCATAACCATATAGCTGGATTAAGAGATACTGAATCATTCCTGGTTTAATTCTCAAAGGCAAAGGTGTCTTATAATAACACTGTGCATATGTGCGAGTTCTCCGATAACTTGAGACTCACGTCCAAATTCAACCAAATGGAACAGACAGGCAGAGGTCTCAAGGCTCCTGAGCACTTTCATTTAAGAAAACCAGAGATCAGACAGACCTCAATGAGAACACAGTGTGACCTCAACCCTGATTTCACACCGTAACATCTTCTGGGAGGGAGAAACATTAGAAATATCCAAGCACAGAAAATATGTCAATTAGTTTGCTACTCAGAGAGAATCTTTTCCCCAGAGAAAATGTTCTCCCTCCCCCGTGTCAACTCCTCCATGTTACACTAATTTTGCAGTAAAAGTGGTAAAAACAGTTAGAAGTAAAGCATAAATGATACATTGCTTAGAAAGAACACAAAACCTATTTGAGTGGCTCAGCTTTTAATCATGGCTTTTTGAAGCTTAAGGTGAGTGGGCTCAGCCCTTGACTTCAGTCAAAAGGTCTTCAGGAAAAAAAATGAAAGATATCAGGTTTCATTAGTTTTTCATCCATAGAATTATTTATTAAAATCTGACTTTAGAATATTTTTGGTTCTTTCTGTAGTTTTAGGAAAGAAAATTCTCATGCCCACGTTTTGAATTCTTTATGGAAGTCTCAACAGACATACTTTTTACCCATGATGCAGTAAACTAAGAAATTTTCAGACATTCTGTGCTAACAGAAGATCTTTCTAGGGAACTAAGTTTTTCTACAGATTTTAGCAACATACAATTTTGTAACAATGGGGTTTTTTTAACACTTAAAGGTCTCAGGAAGTTGCAATCCCAATTAAGCTATATGAGCATATGTATTTTTCTAGTGATAGAGTATCTAGAGAAGCAGGATCACCACTTTATCATAGTTTCATCAGTCCAATTAAAATTTCTTCTTGCCTACTCTTTGGTTTACCACATAGCATGCATGCCAAGACTGACTGACTATAACTTTAAAACTTGTTTGAAAGCTTATGTTCCTTAAAGCCCAGGGAATACATCTTTTACCTTGACCTTCCTTCATATATCTCACCATGGATTTTTATTATTTTAATTGAAATACTTAACCTAGTACTGTTGTTCTGTAGCTAACACCTCTAGAAATAACAGAGTTGAAGATTATTAACAGTAGAAGAAAGCTCTTTTTTTCAGAATGTGCTGCTCACAAGTACATATCTATAGTATCATTCAATAGTGGCACAGACTCGCAATCATTTCACTACAAAAGTTATTACCCATTTTAAAAACTCGACTACCTTCCAGAGGATAAAAATTTTGCTTTTTCAGCTGAGAAGAAAGTGAACTGAGCACGGATTCTCGCTCAGTCAGACCCACCTCCTTGTTATTGAGCTCCAGAACAGCCAGTCCAACCAAGGCCCCCACGCATTTGGAGTTGAGCTCCAGGGCCCTGCTGAAGGCCAAGCGAGCTTTCTCCAGCTTGTTGAGTTTCACGAAGCAGTGGCCCATCCCTAACCGGACCTCGGCTAGGGAACAAGGGGACACCATTCAGAATCCCAAAGTTTCAACTTTATGACTTTTTTTTTTTTACAATCTGGACATCAAACAAAGTGAAAGCAGAATTTTTAAAACCTATAAAGCCATCTATCGATTTGCAGTTTTTAAAGGCGCCTCCCACACTTGGCCACAAAACTTGAACGTATTAGTAAGACTTTATTTCTTCATACTCCTGAGAACATTGGTCTATCTCCCAAAGACTTGGACACTAACCAAATAATAACCTACTTTATGGAAATGTATTAAAAATAATGGAGGAAAGCATTAAAAGTTCGCCAGATGAAAGGGCTGGAAATTTCTCAGGCAGGTTAAGTTCACCCAAGACTATCAGGCCTTCAGAAAACACGGACAAATAAGCAAGTTAGCTGGCATTTCTCCTCAAATGACCAACTGACTCACTGCTACCAAAAATGCTGGTTATCATCCTCTAACTTCCATGACCACGTACAGATAGACTAATACATAAAATTTACATCATATTGCCCTTTCAGACTGCTTGTGATCTAAGAATACAAACGTTTATAAACAGCAATTTCAAATCCGTGTCTGTATGAAGAAGGGGAGTGAAGGAAAGATGTTTCTTGAAAAGTAAGGCTTGCATTTCTTAAATGCACTTTTGCAGCAATGAGTCTCATGGTAAAGCAGACCACAGAACACACATCAACTTTGTAACAAACCCTTTTTCAGAAAGAAATATTTCAAGTCAATGAACACCTGAACTCCTCTATAATGAGGGTTGGGGTTCTTCTGACAGATGTAAACCACAAAAATGCCCTTTGAATCTAATTAGTTTGCAAGGACTGCAAATACTTCCAGTAGCAAATACTTTCTGCCTTACCTGGGCAACCTGGATTGGTACGCAGTGCTTTCTTGTAGTAGGCAAGGGCTCCTCTGTAATCTTTCTTGTTGAAAGAAATGCATGCTTTACCTGTTATGGATAAATCAGAAGTAAAAACAAAGCAGTTATAAACCAGAAGCACAAGTACTATTCAGTAAATTGTACCAATTTTCAAAAGTTACAGCTAAAAACTAACAGAAAATTCAGACAACTACATCTTTGGTTATCTTTGATGATGTCAAGTATATGAAAAAAAAAAAATCAAACTGGGAACACATTAAATTTATGTTTCCTTTTTTTTTTTTTTCAGAAACTTAATTCCTTCCTGGTCCAGAGGAAAGACACTTACTAAGACTAGTGAACAACTTAAATTACAAGTGTTACAGCCCACTGACCCCTCACCAGCAGTATCTTCACCCTCAACAGAGTGCACAGCTTCACTGGCATCATCAGGGAAGTATAAGTAGTTGGACTGTATGTATGCCCACAAGTCTCAGAAGATGCCAGCTAACATTCCACTTTCTCCCAGCTCTTCCACCTATGCATGCTTCCCAAGTTTAAAGTAGCCTCTGTCACGTGTTTCTGGTCACCTCTTGATCACACCCTCTCTACTCACATATGAGCCCTCTTAACTACATAATCCATTTCAAAACTCAGCTCCAAAGATCAGGTTTTTACAAATACACATAAACTCATACCAAGAAGGGCAGGAATATTATTTGGAGACTGGTTGAGCACAAAGTGGAATTGTGCATCAGCTTGGTCCATCTTATCACCTTCAAGCAGACAAAAGCAGGCTCTTCCCAACAAGTGATTCTAATCAAGAAAAAAAATTTGCAATAAATTTATCTTTGTAAAATATGAAGTTTGGACTACAGGAAAGATTAACTGGCTACACTACAATGCTTTCTATGATTGATTTCTCTTACATCAGCAGTAAAATAAAACAGAAAGGGTCTTCATCATCCCTTCTAAAGTTCACATATCACCAAGCAAGAGAGTAACAATAAATGCTTCTTTCCCAACCCCCAAGAGTTGGCTGAAGTAGTTCTATCACGTGTCAAG
The DNA here is from genome assembly GCF_003945595.2 of Pipra filicauda. Classification (NCBI taxonomy): domain Eukaryota; kingdom Metazoa; phylum Chordata; class Aves; order Passeriformes; family Pipridae; genus Pipra; species Pipra filicauda. The sequence goes on along the minus strand of NW_024104387.1, from coordinate 4,947,180 downwards.
CTAGAGATAATCATTCCTGGTGGCACCACACACATTTTAGATACTTACAAGTTTTGCTCACATGTACGACACTAAAACTTTAAAGCCTGAGCAGCTCCTATCTTCCCTTTAGTGAATCAACACTTGCTCTCTTTACAATAACTAAATAATTTACAAATATGGATTTTTAAGCAGATTCTGGTTTTACCTGATCGTACATGATGATTTTGTCAGCCATAGTGTACAGCAGGGTAGCCTGGGTAATGAGCTCCTTCTTGTTGTCTTTGTTCTTCTCCTTCCGAGCCTGCTGCACATAGTAGGCTGCCAGGGTGTCCAGACACGTCATCTGATCCTTCTCGTGGTCTCTGTAGTCCAGGTTGCCATCGATGCGCGCAGCTTCCAACAGCTTCACAAAGTCTTCTGTTTTCCCCTGCTTGTAGTATTCCAGCTACAAAACACACAGTTTTAACACACAATGCTATCCCAGCAAGCACATAACATATCAAGTGCATGCTTTAGGTGTCACACAGATTCTTTTTCCAGTATGTAGGGATAAAACAGATGTAAATGTAGGGATCACCAGACAGAGGCATTCTGATAACGCCAAATATTTTTGTCATGGTATCATAGAATGGTTAGGGTTGGAAGGGATCATAAAGATTATCTACTTCCAGCCCCTCTGCCACAGGCAGGGACATCTTTCACTAGATCAGGTTGCTCAGAGATCTGTCCAACCTGGCCTTGAACACTCCAAGGGATAGGGCATCCACAGCTTCTCTGGGCAACGTGTCCCAGTGACTCACCATCTTAAAACACCAGGTTGTGAGGCATTTATAAGAAAAGATTCCAATGGCTTTCCTCTGAACTTTTGTCTTTTTGCACATTTCACCACATTTTCCATAGTGTAGACACTGCCCCCTCCTTTTTTATGAAGTGTATAACCAGAGGCACAAATCAGGAAAACTATTGACTGAAATATAAAAAAACAACTTAGAAAGCAAGCCTCAAGCAGCACTGCTTCGTGAAAAAAGGATGAAGTTAAGATCTTAATATGCATATGTCAAATCAGAAATATCAGGCTTCGAGTCAGTGACTGAATGATCCCATTAAGTTCCTGTTCAGAATTCAGTTATCACTGGCCATAAAAGCAAGGAAGTGGAAATTATTATTGTTATGTGAATATAACATTTAAATACACAATTTGTATATATACTAACCGCTAAGGCAATCCATATGTGCAGCTGGGTGTGCTCCTGTTTCAGGATACTTATCACTTCATCACCCTCAGGCAGCTGATCAAAGTCAAGCTCGATAACCTAGAACCAAACAGTACAGATTAGCTTTTCACAAAACATTAATAAACATCATCTATCACTGAGCTCAAAGGAAGCTGGACACTTCAGAGCACAAACCATAAATAATTGCTTGTGTTTAAACAAGGTTATGGACAAAGAAGGAAGAGATAAGGTAATGTATTCTGTACAAGACAAAAGCGACAGCCTCTCAGAAATAACACAGAAAAGACAACCCGATATTTGGAATACCAGTCAGGGAGAATAAGCAGAACTTCTTTCACTATGGACTTCAGGCTTGGAATTTTTACAGTCCAGCTAATAACCAACTTGACTGCACACTGCTGAATTTCTAAAACTTTTCCTACAGGTAATACAAAAATCTAGGACAGAGTCAAAATATTCCAAGTTATCAGATGTCAGAGGGTCAATACTCAAGACTTATCTCAGAGTCCTGAACTTTCATAAAGTCCTCTTAATGCCCAAGGAAAGTAAGAGACTACTGAAACAACTAAATTTCTGAAAATTCACAACTGCAGTCATCATCAGTAAACAACATTAACTCTTCATCATGCAAAGATTATTCTGCAAGACTGTCTTCCCATGTTGATCTACTCTTCTGATATTAAAAAACTAGGAAAAAGGAGCAGATATTGGGATATTTGGGAACACAATTTAACTGCCTGTTAGTTCACCTGCTACTCAGTCATGCTACCTTTAATATTAGTCATCTATGTTACAAGTCAATTTGACAGCCAGGGAGAGGTGCAGTTGTTGTACCCAGGCTTGTACCCTGATTACCAATGCAGGGACTCCTTCTCTCTAGGCTGAATTAAAGCAATCCAATTTATATGGGCTTATAGCTTTGCCTATGCAAGACTTTAGAGTACCAGCAAAAATATTTCTGCCACTACCCTTAATTTTAGTTTTGTCTTGCACAGTACCTCCTGTTTGAACAGATAATGATGTTTTCAAATTTGGGCAACACTCATCCATGAACTAATACAGTTATTAATGAGAAATAGGTATTACCAACTCAGCAAACACAAAATGGAAGTTAAAAAAAAGGGTGGGGGGAAGGAAAGTAGTATTTTAAAGCAATCTTCAGTGATTAATTCAAACTTCGGGATCTAAGTAGTCCCAGGCAGAACCTGAAGAGCAGCACCGTGATCAACTATTCATGTCGACACCTCACACAGAAATTTCTGTCACAGAAGAAAATGCCCTCCAACATGCAAAATTCATAAAGTACCTTTGTGAGACTTAAAAATTCAATGACAGTCACGTGAAATTTTTTTCTATATATACATATGACATATGTGTATACATGTATGTGTATATATATGTATATGTATGGTGTATATATAGATATATATAAAAATATATATACAAACATATATAAAAGAGCGTGGATGCATGTGTTTACAGAGAATATTCTTCAACTTGTAAGCAGTTATGTTTCAATAACTTCCTTAGCTACACTATTCACTTAGTATCTGATACGGAACGATTTAACTTCTAACTTTAGAACACCCTGGAAATTTCCAAACACTTCGCTTAAATCTTTTTAACCTTGGCTTGGGACAGTGTATCGTAACTAAAGAAAACTTAAGTAAGTTTCTAAACCCACCCTGAAGTAACTTTACCTAGAGGACCCGCTGCCCTGCCTGTCTGAGGAGCGCCAAGCAGTTTACAAACAGTGCGGTCAGAAAAATCTGACAGAACAACCTAGGGAGAGAATTCCCCTGGACACACACCTGCGGCCGCGGCACCTCAGGGAAAGCAGCGACACCGCCCCCCGACCCCCGGGGCACAACTACGAGGGGCAGCGCCCCGGCACGGACCACCCTTCCTCCCGCAGCCCCTCCCGCCGCCTCCCAGAGCCCGGCTCGCCTCGTCGGTGTCCCGGAGCGGGATCTCGATGGAGCCCCGCGACATGTCGGCGACTGCTCTGCGGGGCCCGCCGGACCCTCCACACGCCGGGGCCGCCTCAAGCCGGGCCGGGGCCGCCGCCGCGCGCACTTCCCCTCACGGCACCGCCCGACCCGGACGTGCTCGGGGACGGGGCGGGGCGGCCGCGCCGGACCCGCCTCCGCGGCGGCGTGAGGGGGAACCGGGGTGTTCTCCCTGCCCGTTCCTACCTGCATCACGTACCTACCCATAGATATATCTATATACACATATAAAACACTGAAAGGCAGTGCCGCGTGTTTTTATTTGTCCTTGCAGCCGCTGGTCAATGGGGTAGATTTGCCTGGCTGCTCTCTCCGGTCTTGGGACCGCGACTCCCTCACGGGCAACGCCTCCTCTCAGGATATTTTAAAGTCGTTATAAATGTGCGGATTTTCCCCCATCTTCGTGGGAAAGCAGTGTGTAAATCCAAACAGGTTTTTATCCGACTAGCTCAGCCGGTGTTATACTATTAAAACATATTTAAATTTTTCGGCCGCAGCACGGCCAACTATTTTCAAATTATCCAAGTGTTTCTTATTACAAATTCTGAATCTGATAAAATCTAATAAGATGCTGAGCCCAGGCGCTAATCCTGTAGCCTGTTCTGTGTGAGGGATTCAGCCACAGGGAGGTGCAAAGTAAAGAAGAAATTTTAAGATTTGACTGCTCCTAAATTGTGTTTTTCCGATTATGATGGCAGATGCATTGATGTATTTGGATAAAACACAGCAAGCACAGTAACTTATGACCAATCTTGGTTTTTTTCCAGCTACCAAGGCAAAAAAAAAAAAGGATAGTGAGACTAAAGGATCGTCTGGCACATTTCTACTGAGGTGATTTTAAAAAAAATTAAATCTGTGACATTACTTACACAGCCTATTAAACCCTAAAGCAAACGATTTTGTCCTATAGCTAATTATCCACAGAATACAAAGTTTTGAATGAGTCAATAGTCACGACTATAATGCGTTATACTAGTAAATTTGATTTTAAAAATAGTTGTGAATTACTGTAATACTATGTATTACAGTAGCAATGACTAGATGACTTGCAGTGTCACCTGTTCTCTGAAGCCAAAGTAAGTAGTATTTTTAATTACTTAACATTTTGGATGTGAACTTTTGAGTTTTATTTATGCGCTAATTATTCTGAACTGAGTTAACTGGTCCGATACATTGTAACAAGTATTTCTCCTACTCTTTGAGTAGATTTGTTCCATAAATGCTTTTTGTAGAGAAACTTTTGCATGTGGCAGGAAAGCTGAGTGACATTGAAATTAGTAGGAGTGTACATTTTTTGCATTGGAAACATGCCAAAACCAATGTTACGCAGAGCAAGATGCTAATTAACAGAGTTTCTAAGCCTACTTTTCTGATTTATAGGCTGATTTTTCAAAATAAGCTACTTTTTAGATATTGTTGCTGATACTGAGGGTATTTGGACTGAAAAATCAGCCTGTTCCTGAGGTGTTTGCTCACCAGTGTCTGTAGTAAATTTACTTTCCTCACAGACAGAAAACTAGTTTTAATTAAAGGTTTTATAGGGTCAGACCTTAAGAATATTCAACCAAAGTTAAAGAGGAAAACAATTCTTGCTTCCTGCTATAAACCTAAAAGAAATATTTTGAAATGTTTTAAAATGTTTACAATTTTGTTACTATACTATGCAAACTATTGACTTAAATATTGCTTGAAGCTGGAAAAGTCCTTTTTTCCCCATATACACTGATAACAATAAATCACTATCGCTATGTAGAACCTATTTTATGTATAAGATATTGTTCTAGTAAAAAGAGCTGCTTTTTTTCACATTATGAGTGCTTAGGGACATTTCAAGACAAGAGGCTCGTTTTATCTTGCTATCTTTTGTTTCTACTTCTTTGTGTTTTATTATTATGGAAATTTAAATCACTACTTTTAAACTTGGATTGTTAGCAATATCAGAAACACTTATGTAAGTAAAGTATCATACAGCAAATTGAACTTCCAGTTGTGATATGTTATATACAGTGACTGAGAAAGGAATCACCACTTTTACAGTGTAACTGTGAGTCCTGGGATGATCTTAAAGTGGCTCCTGGGCTCCAGGCAGGATACACCTCGTGGGGTTGGTCAGGGCATTTAGAACTTATTAATTAATTTAGGCCTTGACATGATGTGTATCTTGAAAAGATAGCAAGCAGGTTTAGTAAAATGCTGGGCTGGTTGGTTAAGAAAGTACTAAAAATGAACTTAATAGTTATATTTTTTTTTTTTATCTGGTAGTTTAATATTGTGCTGGCTCCAGAGGCTGTTGGATTAGCTGTGCATCTCAAACTTGTTCCTGTAAGGAGCTGGGATTTTCTGTCCTGCTGGTAAGGAATGCTGATGAAGGCTGTATCAAATGAATTTTGAGCAATGTTTTAGGTACTCTTTTCCTACAAAACTAGCTCTTTTAATAAAACAATATGAAATCTAAAAAGACAGAGCTGTAAGAATGGATGGTCTTGACTGTTTTGTGTTAATGATTCACTGGGACGTGTAGTGTTTTTGCAGATCATGAAACATTTTGTACAGCTGCTAAAACCTGCATAATTTTATACTGACAGAGTTGTTAATTTTTTTGATGTTTTTCATGCTTCTTCACATGATTACATTTGCCTTATTTATCTGATAAACATAGTTATGTCCTACTGAGTTAGTCACCTAAATCTACAGAATTGTTTCACAAGCGAAGACTGTAAGAGATGTCTGTGATTGTGGTTTGCAAGCAAGTTGTGTATTTGAAGATGGAGAGAGAAAAATTGAAGGGACATGAGACACACTTCATGCTTACCTGTCCTACTGACTTCTTTCTAATCCTCTTACCTGGCACAAACATTTTCTCTTCGCTTCTATTCACTCTACCACTGGTTATGGTTTCCCCGGGTTGCATAAAATGTAATGTCTCCATACTCAGGAATATTGCAGTGCTGAAATTATAGCTGCACTTCTTTTCAGTATCCTTCTCCATGTGGGATGTAGGGAAATATTTCCATTTATTTTTTGATGAATACAGAACCTGGTCTGACCCCGGTACGCTTCATGGTTGGTTTTCAAAGGAGGATTTTTGTTGTTGTTAGTTTTTGCACTGATAGCCTTCTACCTTCTGTGTATTATACTTAGCGTTGATTAGTAGGATAAAAGTGTGGCTTAAAAGAAATTAATCCCAGAAACATTACAATCCTTGGGTTTGCTTTGCTTTATAGAGTTTCTCTTGGAAAACTCCAGAGAGGCAGCTGTAGGATGCAGGAGAATTTCGTTCTGTTCTCTGTGGGGCTGGTGAGAAATGAATACTGCCATAAAAAGTTAACAGTACGAGTGCAGTTCTATAAAGTGAATTTTTTTATGCCTAAAACCTCACCAAGTTTCTAAATATAAAACTGTCGGTGCGAGTACGGTATCGCTATTGCCACCTTCTGGCGGCTGTTCACAGTCAGTATCCAGCGTTCTCGTTACAGAGCATTTGGACTTCCTCTGCAGAGTTCAGTATTTACTCTGGTTACAGCTCTGCATTTCCCTGTCTCTTGGGCTTCAGCGTGTTCTAAGATGTCAAAAATATGTTACTTGTTCCAGGAAACTGTGATTGATAAACACTGAATTGCTAAATGATAATTTTATTTGAATGATAGACATATCATATGCAAAAAGGGTGATTTTCCCCCTCCCTTCTCTTCTTGGTGAAGGCTTTTTCAGGGATTATGCAATAGCATTACAGCAATGCAATAGCATGTCAGCAATTAATAGGACAAGTGAAGATTATACAAAAGACTGTAGAGGGATCAGATGACATTGTAGTGCTGTAATGTAAAGAATGAAAGTATCACTAATTTTTAGTATAGAACATTTGCTAGGAAGACCTAGTGGCTTTAAGACTTTAAACAGATTTACACCTAAAGAGATATATCAATTTTTTATTAGCTTATTTATTACGAACTTCACAAATTTTGCCATTGTGTATTCTGTCTCTTTTAAAAATATTTAGTTTACAAAAGCTTGCACTTGATCAGAGCAAAACTTTTAAAAAGAAACCAGAAGTTTGGGGTGGAGACTGTGCTGACTATTCCTTGCCAAAGCTTTCTTCCAGGAGGACTCCTGAGTTCTGACACCACGTTCTTTGAAATGAAATTGCACAACCCATTCCTGAACACATTCAATCACATTAATGCTGTAATGGAGATATTAGTAACTAACCCAAGAACATTGAGATCTCCATCATCCTCTAGTCTTTTTGATAAAATTATTTTTCATAAACTCCTTATTTTGACAGGTACTTAAATAAAATATTGTTATGTAATAATGACAGTTGTTTTTCATAAAATACTTATAATAAAATATACTTTCTCTATTCAATGGAATGTTATTGTATCCTGAAAATTGAAGGTAAAAAAGACTACAGAATAGGTACAGAGATTAATGTCTTCTGATACTATAGTGGTACTTTTAAAAATATTATGAAAGTAGCAGAGGAACCACATCTTATTTAAAATATCTCCTTCTTGCATTATATGCCAGTTCAAACAATTCTTTTCATTCTGAAACCTGTGCATGTTCTCTAAAACAGAAAGTTTAAGGAAAGGAAAACACATTATACAAGCAAGGACTTGAGTGCAGAAGTCAGTTCCAAAAATAACAATGAACACTTGTGCTGAAATTCTCAGGAAGGATGAAGCCTGAGAATCAGCCTGAAGATGAAGAAAACTTTTGGGAATATGTCAACAAATCTTTCTCTGTTTCCTGGCAGTGACTGGTTGTTCTCAACATCCTTTTCATTAATGTGATTTATCATATAAACTATATACTGACTTCTATACATAGAATGAAATAGAAAAAACAATTGATTTTCATGTATCTAACATCCATAGTTCCTTCTCTGAGTATTTACTTTTTTCTATATCTCCATTATTTTTTTTTTTTTTACAGAACCCTTTCCACTTTTGTTTAAGCACTAAAGGTGACAGTGTTTAAACAGATCAATGCCCTTACTTTTTGTGGGCAGAGCTCTGTCCTGTCAGATGAGAGCTGAATGATCTGTTCAATAGCCTGTGAATGCAGGTACCTGCTGATCTAGATAAAAAAAAAATTTAAAAAATAATATAAATCTGGTTTGCATCACACAGAAATCTTCTGAAAACGTAAAGCCTATTTCTAATGTGCTTGAAAAGATGGAGAGCAAGATCCCATGTCTGCATGAGCACAAGGATGAATGGCATGGATTTTGCAGAACCTGGCTATGATTTATATTTTAATTCATTAATACCTTGGAGTTCCTGCCTGTGTAGATGTTCTGAAGACGTAAAGTTTAAGGTGTAAACAGGGGACCCAAGTTTGGAAGGTTCCATCTTGTGTTGATTTCTGAAACCTGTATTTTTAATATTTTTTCGAGTAAACCTTTAAAGCTGTTAAAAGCTTGTTCCACAACCTTTTAAGATAAATTTTTTGAAGCAGGAACAGCAAAATAAATATTTGTATTTTGAAATAAAGTATATGTACACACATAGCCATATATATTTTCCATCCTTGCACATGTGTTCATTAAATATAATGTATAACATTTTATACTGTACTGTGTAATACATTATGTATGCATTTAAAATAAGAAACTGTAAGTAGCCTTGCTCTTTTGTCTGTTTACATATTCATGAATTTAGATTTCATGGGTGTTTTCTTTGACCTTAATAGAAGCACTGCTAAAATACATAGATACAGGTTGACTAATATTTACTCACAACCACAGCATTAATTATCAGAGATGCTGGGATTTTATTAAGGTTTACTTTATGTTCTCATCCGTGTATTTATTTAGAATTTTGCTCTCCCCCCCACAGTGTTTCATGAATATCTCTTACTTTTTAGATAGAAGTCATTAATTTTTGTTGGACACACTAATAACTTCCGGTCTTAGGGGAAAGGAAATAAATCTTTATGTGGGAAAGAAAAATAGTCATTTTAATTTTTTTCCCACTCAAGATGGAAACTATTATTCTATTGGGTCTAAATTACTAGTTGTAAAGTAGGTATATTATGTGCAATTTATTTCATCCTATGAGGAAAAAGTGCACTTTTAAAACTTGACCTTTATGCCAACGATTCTATGTCCTGTCTTTAAATGCATCTTTCTGTTAATAATGCAAAACACCTTATTTTTTATCATCTTACATTGTGGATGGAAAACATAAATCAGACTACTTTAAAATTCCAGTGCAATAGCACAATGTGTATCTATTCATTTATTTAAGAAATGTCTGTTCTGTGTTTCTGTCTAGCACTTGATGTGTTTATATCCACATTCTTCTTAGAAGGCCAGGGACATTTTGTTCAGTGATTTGAGAAGTGATGTGGATGGATGCCATACTTGAAGCCTGCTTTCATATTTCCCATCAACACGTAACTCAAGTTTACAATTAACTTGATCCATGCAAGTAGAGCCATTGGTCCTTGATGAGGCATAAGCCCAGCTATCTTCTTGAATTAAGGCCTCAGACTGGAAGAGAACCAGTAAATGTTATCAGGCAGAAGCAAATGTTATTTTAAGATGCAAGGAGGTATTCTAAGCACTGGTTCCCTAGATAATTTGGAACCTATTTCCATGTATTGCTCTGAGAATATCTTCTTGCTCAGCTTCTAAACCATGTGGCAATAGTGGATAACTATTTGTTTAAAAGTAATTTAACTGAAGGAGTACCTGTTAACTGGAACTTCCCATAAGCAGGTAATAACACTTAGAAAGCAGAAAAAATGTACAGTTGTAAATTTTCAGGCCTCCCTTCTGCCTTCTCAAGGCATCTTCTAAAATTGGTATTCCCTGATAAGTCCAGGTGGTTATACTGGGAGATACTGGACTTAGTATTCTCAATCTGTGTTGTTAATGGAATCTAAGCTACAGTTCACAGCAGTAGCAAACTGCTGCACCAGAAACACTGTATTGTGAACTACCTGGAAATTCTTGGGTTTGCACATTAATAGAAGAATATCTGTCGTCATTAAAGTGAGTGAGATCGAATAATGTAAGGAATTAAATCGGTCTCTCTCAGTAAGATGCATATGGATGTCTGCCTGGAGTTCTGAGCTGATTTCATTTGCCAAAGAGCACTCTGCTGCTGTTAGTGCCTTGTAGTCCTCTGCTGCTGGAATTGCCATCCATGATGCAGTATGTTTATAAATAAGACTGTTTCTATCTGCAGGCTCAGCCTGGGATGTAAAGTCGAGTTGTGTTTTTTCCAGCTTGCACATCACCACCAATAGAGCTACTGCTGGAACTCAGTCAAGAATTCTGTTGATTGAGAAGCCAGTAAAGAAACTCACAGAACTATGTTGCCTCTGCAAGTATAAGTTTATTTATATCAGTCAAGTGACTGTGCATGCTCACAGATCAGACCATTCAAATGAAGGAAGGTGCAGCTTTCACAAGTTACTCCTGATTATTATCTCACTGGATAAAGAGGGGCTCTCATTTGCACTTTGGCAGATTATGTTGCAATTTCAGTGGTCTATGTGTGGTAATTCATAATGTGCTGGAAACACAAAACTTGTAAGAGAAACACCTTTAACTAGTTTATAACTAAATATTGTTCGGGCATAATTCCTTTGTGTTAATCAAAGGTAATAAAACTCAAGTAACAAACTAGGCAACTCACGTGGGCAAAATTGGTAGACATAGTACAGCTGACAGCTGTGTGACTCAAGTCTGGAGGAACAGGTATGTGTGCCTCAGATTCTCACATTTTTAGTCAGATGTCCCTCTAATATTGAGCCATTTTTTAAGATTGACAAGGGTGGTTGTGTTTTCTAATGTAATATTAAAAATACAGGTTTCTTTCTTAGTTCAGTGGTGCCATTTTGTGGAGAAGGAATGTACCTAAGGAATGCACCTAAGGAACACAATACTGATATTAGTCTGTCTGAAACTGTAGTGATGGAAACCTTTCAACCCTTGTGGGGATCAGCTTCATTGCTTAACTTTGCTCTTAGAGTTTCTCAAGAAGTTTAGCCTGAATTTCCCTCGCTGTTGTGTCCCATTCAGTAATACTTGGAAAAAGATGGGGTTTTACCTTTCTTTAGGGTAATTTGTGTTTTCCATGAGCATGTAAACAGAGCAGTCTGGTTCTTTGTAAACATGCTGTTTATGAAAGACATTTATACACCGTGAAGGAGATGTGAAATTCTTTGAATTCATACACATGTGATTGGTAATATAACTTCTACAAACTTTTTTCCTAATATCTTAACTCTGTTATGAAAATACTTGTACTACTTGCCCCTAGGAAAGTTCAATCATGGTGATTGCTAATAGGCTGGGGCATACAGGCAGTTTAGTAGGAACTCTTGCTGGCCATTGAGGCTATAGGAATGCAAAAGAAAAAAACTAGCACACAAATTTTGCTGTGATACATCTAAAATAAGACAAAACACTTCTGCATGGCCCTTCAAAGTTTGAACAGTAGTGTAAGATTTGGAAAAAAGAATGGTTTTACTTAGAACTTGAATTTAAGTAGACTGAAAATTTTGAAGGGAAAGCTTTGACTTCCTTTTGCAAAGCTTTATAGCAGTTTTAATTAAGTTTAATTCTCATACAACTGAGAAACTTTTAAAATAGCCAGTCACAATCCTGACAAGTGTTTGGAGAAGCTGGCTTTCTGTTGTGTGTTGTAATGTTTGTTTTGTACATACATCCATTTTAACTGTGTCTTAAAAGCAGTTTTGATGTTGTCCTCCTAAGCAGAACCTGCCAAGAGTTTACACCAAATTACACCAAAATCCTCTTTACTAAAGATAATAATAAGTTTACTAAGTTATTTTCTCTATCACTTGCACAGCTTTGTGTATATAAAACTATAGGTCAGGCAGCTGAAGGTGAATGGTTGCTAATTCTGATCCCTCTGATCTTCCAGGTTTGAGAGGTTTTTCCAACATACCCTTTTCAATCTCCTCCTTCAAGTCACCTCCATGGAACTGCTATTGTTGTAGGAAGGAAGGCTGATAGTTCTTTTTGGAGGTTTTCACATGTTCTGGATAGAGCTGTTCTGTGGCTCTGAAGGCTGCTGTGAAGTATCCTGAATTTTCATGGCTTGAGGGAGATGAGACCTGCTTTGACTTTAAATATGTATACACTCTCCAAAATGACCTGATAAAGGTATTGATCACTTGCATTCTGTGCCCTAACCCTGCACATTCATCCTGCACTGATTGAATGTGAGACAACAAGAACATTCTGCAATTGTTTCCTTCCTTCATTTGCAGGAGAAGTGTTAACACATTCTCATAACATACCCTCACAATTTTTCCATGCAAATAATCAAGCACGATAAACATCAGCAGAGGGCACTATTGAGGTATAAATAGAATAATAATAAATTGAAATAATAAAAAAAAAAGGTGTTGCCATGTGTTTTCAGTTTTCATTCATAAAATCACAGCATAATTTACAATGAAAGGGGCTCTGGAGGTCATCAGGTCAGTCCCTGCCTCAGAGATCCAAATTGAAACTTAGATACAATTACTGTGGCCATGGTAATGTGTCTACATTTTTGGATAATCTGTAACAACCTGCAATCAGATTAGTTTTTTCTCCAAACCATTTTTGTATTCAGTTGTGAGACTGGATGCAAAAAATGCCCAGAGCTGAAGTGTAGTTGTTTTGTATGAAGAATACTAGAAGAAAAAGGTTTAACCATTTTGGTTTCCAAAGTCAGTAAATAGTATTTTTTAACAATTACTCATCAACTTTAATAATAATAATAGGTAAGCATGAAAAAAAAAAATAAAAATAGTCTTAAGAGTATCTTGTTACTTCTGTAAGACAAGATTGACCAACATGGTAATATCAATGTAGCTGCTGTTGGAGCAACATGTTATTGTTGGGGTTTGGGGGTTTTAAAGTATGGTTTCTACAGTATTTGCTACTCAATAGTATGATTTTCTTTTTTTCTAACACCCTTGTTGGAGAGCTGAAGTAGATAACAACAGGAAGAATTTTAACAAATGAATACTGATCTCACGTTTTAAAACTTTGAAGATGTGCTGTATTGTAATTCTGCTGTACAGAAATATAGAAAGCAGAGGCTTCTCCAAATCAGAGAGTTTTATTAAGGAAATTTTTTTCTTTTTTTAATATAAACACAGCCCTAGCCTTTCATCATTACTTGAATTAATTCCAGTTCCTTTTTTCAATCTGCTTGCTTATATTAGCTAAAATTTTATTGGCTAAAATGGTAAACTGTTGAATTTTGTAGGATACAGCATTTTCCTTTAGCTCATCCAATTCTGCAATGCTTTTCAAGAGCATATTTGAGACAAAAGTGCAGAAGTCTAAGCTGTGGAACAAATGCCTGTTTTAAAATACCAAACACAATGCTGTGTCAGGGAGTTTACTGACACTCATGTCACATGAAAGAACTTCTGATATTTACTTAAACCACTTGCATGCACTAATTATTTGTATAATTGACTTCAGACAAATGTTTTACTACTTCCTTCAGTCTGAGGAGCAACGTTGTTACTCTCAGTGCCTAGTTTTCAACATTTTTTTAATTGGCACACTGTTAGTTACAATGTTTATGCAGACAAGATATTTGTGATTTTACATATTAAATAGAAATGCTAAAAAGGAGAACATCTTTTTAAATTCTCTTTTTGCTCCTAGAAAAGTGAAATATAGAAAAGTGAGTGTTGTTAAGTCACTCTTACGAGTAATACATTTGCCTACCTCTGTGGCCGGCAAACTGAAACAACTGGTAAAGACATCATTGGCCTCTTAAAAGCACTTCCCCCTCTCAGTTGAATCAACTATATTTGAAAGCTGTTTACTTTTCAGATTCTGGCTCCTCTCAGATGGTGAGCTACCCCTTTAACATAAGCAGTGGGTTTAGTTAAATGTCAGTTTAGATCCCTGGCAGCCCTCCAAATAAATTAGTTCTAACCAGCTGAGGCAAATGGCCCCATGAGCCACGTGCAGCCTGGAGTGTTGCTGTGCACATCCCCTTGTGAGACCAGACACCAGCTGCTGTGGGATTCAGTGTGGCTCAAGGTGCTGTGGGGCCCTAAGGTGGAACTGTTCTGTGTTCAGTACCCAGCAGAGCTTGGCTGTGGCACATGTTTGGCTGTGGTCAGAACCTTGGCAGGAATTCTGTGATGTTTTCTAAGTGTGGTTGCACTGCTTCCAGACCTGCACGGCTCGGGTGGGGCAGGTTGCAGATCAGCTCTGTGTTCTCCGGTGTCGCTGCTTCCTGGAGCACCAGGAGAAGGCTCTTTGTGCCACTGTTGAAATATCCCATTGGTGTAACAGTTGGAGGCAGGTCCAAATGAGCAGGCAATGTATTTTGATTACTGATAAGAAGCTTTTGTCTTTGATGGATGGGAATGTTTGCAATGTGGGAACAATATAAAGTCAGAAAACGTACTCCCAATTAGTATAGTATTTAAAAAAAACCAAACAACATTTTAAAAAAATTTTAAATATTCCTAGTTTCAAAATGTTGAAGTTCTCTTTATTTTTTGTTTAGGTAACATCAGCAAAGCTTTTTTTTCCCTATTTGATTTCATTGTTAATTTTATACTGAACATGCAGCTGAGTAACACTAGCTGTGGAACAGAGGTAGGGATAAATATCTGTGAAGGTAATGTGATAGTTGGGTGTGTTGGAAGATGATGACATGAAGGAGGGGAAGTATTTGTGTAGTGAGTTTTAAATGGCATACAGTGTGAAAGAATTGGGGCCATGCAAGGCACAGAAGGAGAAAAAAAGCCAGTTTAGGACAACTGCTAATGACACTATCTTTTCTGAGTACTGGCTGGGCTTTAAACAACAAAAAATTCGCAACCTGGCAGTCCCAGCAGTGCAAATGTGGGAAGGGCCCCTACTGTAAACTTGTGTATCTCCTGCAGAAAATGTAGCTCAAAAGGAATATCAGGGACAATTATGAGGGGCTGACCAAACCTTAACGACGTGCAAGTTATGAATGGCCTTTGTTTAAATGGTTGCTCTTAACTGCCGAGGCACAGCGGTGACCAGCACTGTAAACAACACACATCAGCACTGCTGCTGGCAGTCCTTGCAGTGAGTGTCGGGAGGGCTCTCGGTGGAAAGGAATGCAAGGTCATGCATTGTATCATCCAGGAACTGGAAAGAGTTGAGATACGTGAAATCATGTGGGAAAGCAGCTGAATTACACCTGATCTGCTGCAGAGGCACATATTCCTGGTGCTTCTCAGAGGCAGGGACTAAACTTACGAAAGAACAACTAATGATTTTAGTCATGACCTTGTGAAATCAATGTTACTGTGGCTGATTAAAATCAAGCACGCAGCACTACAGATCCCTCATGTAACATCCTGTCTTTGGTGTTCCTCTTCCTCCCCCCACCCCAAACCCCAGCACAATGCCCTCAAATGGTGTTGTACTTGCATAATGAGATTCTGGTCTGTGTACTTTTTGAAAAGATATTTTAAAATTGCTCATCATTGTCTTTTTTGGTGGCAAATTTTACTTCAGCTTTTGTAGCAAATCATAGTGAGAGTTTTGTATTTTTTTTTCTGTTATCTTAATATTTTCAAGTTGCAATTCTTTTGGTGACTTTTCCAAGAGGATGACCAATTGCTCTCTTGCTTAGTTTATATTCTGTTGCTATTCTAATGGGATGAGTGAAGAGAAGAGGATATTGTTTATTTTTACTTTCCTCTGTAGGGCTTTGCTTTGTGACACTTCTCTGTGAAGTTATCCATATGTTTCCTTAGTAGTTTTCAAGGAAGATTTAATGTCACTATTATACAGAAAATGATGACATGCAAGGTGCTGCTCTTCTTCTGGCAATCTCGATTTTGTTCCAAAAATTTTGTTTAAAATAAAATCAGTGGGATTTACTGCCAAGGATGTTTAAATGCTTCTTACATTCTGGAAGAAGTTAGAGTTAATTTAAAATCCTTCATTTCCCCAAATTTATTCTGAACTTCTGTAGAAAAAAAAAAAGAGTGGTGGAAAGAAATTTCTTATAAACACTTGCAGGGGCACTTATAAGTTTCTTCAATTCCTGGAATTGAAAGCAACTGTATATATGTAGTGCATCCTCCCAAATCCAGGTAGCTAATTATCTACAATAATCTTTCTAAAAGTAAACAGATTAGATCGGTGTGTCTCATAAGAGAAGCTTTATGAGGCTGCTCTATCTCTGATCTGCAAACACAACTGGTAGGAATTCCCCATTTGTTTTGGAAATACTGACACTGGCAAACCTATGGGTTTTTAACTAGGGAAAGGTAGACAGAGCAACTGTGTAAAGAAAGGAAACAAGCCTTTTGCCTTTCATTCATTCAACTGTTTTTAAGAAATGGTAAATTACCTTAATAGCTCTATTTCCAAAAGGGAGGAGGTGTGTCTGTACTTGGGTCTGTCCCAGTGGTCTTCTGAGCTTGATTAAGGTTTGTAAATTCTACTGTGTTCTTGGAGTCAAGTTCTTGCCCAGTAACTCAGCTCACAGATACTTAATGGCATTTTTGCAACACTGCAAGCAGGAATGGAGATTTAGTACTGAGCAGGTGGTAGAGTACTGAGGAATAGTTGTCGAGTTGATATTCTTCAAGCAATCTATTTTTAAAGTTGTATTCTTTTTTTATTACTGAGGTTCTGTAAAAAGGGAAAAAAACCCAAACCCTGAAATTATGTAGAGGTTAAATGTCTGGGTGGTAGATGTGTAATTAGAGAAGTGGGCAATGGCTGCCCTACCTTGCTGTGTGGCAGTAAGATTGGATTTTGAGGACTACTGATAGCCATGTCAATTGTTATGTTTTTTTCTAGCATTTTCTCAAGTCTGTGTTTGAAGACTTGGAAGGAACAGCAATTCAAGGACCCTTAAGCAAGAATTGTATCTCAGCTTGGCAGTTCAAAACCATAAACCTTCAAAGGACAGTGCTTACTTGTGAGGAAGACAGGGTCATGCTCAGCTAGTACTTCAGCCTGCTAACTCATTTAGGTATGTTTTCTGCTAGTGCAGTAAATTTGCTCCTCCTGTTTAATATCTTTATTGGTAATCTGGATGAGGGGATCAGGGGCACCCTCAGTCAGGTTGTAGATGACACCAAGCTGGGTGGGAGCGTTAATCTGCTGGAAGGTAGGAAGCTCTGCAGAGGGATCTGGACAGGCTGGATTAATGGGCTGAGGCCAATTGTAGGAGGTTCAACAAGGCCAAGTGCTGGGTCCTGCACGTGGGTTACAACAACCCCCTGCAGCGCTGCAGGCTGGGGAAAGAGGGACTGGAAAGTGGCCCAGAGGAAAAGGACCTGGGAGTTCTGTTTGACAGATGGCTGACCATGAGCCAGCTGTGTGCCCAGGTGGCCAGGAAGGCCAGTAGAATCCTGGCTTGGATCAGGAATAGTGTGGCCAGCAGGAGCAGGGCAGTGATTGTCCCCCTGTACTTGGCACTGGGGGGCCACACCTCAAGCCCTGTGTCCAGTTCTGGATACAAGACACTGAGGTGCTGAAGTGAGTCCAGAGAAAAGCAACAGAGCTGGTGAAGGGTCTAGGGAGGAAGTCCTGCAAGGAACAGCCGAGGGAGCTGGGGATGTTTAGGAGGCTCAGGGGAGACCTTATGACTCTCTACAACTCCCTGAAAGGAGGTTTTAGTAAGGTGGGGTCGCCCTCTTCGTCCAGGTAACAAGTTACAGGACAAGAGTAAACAGCCTCAAGCTGCACCAGGGGAGATTCAGGCTGGACATAGCAGGAATTCCTACACGGAAAGGGTTGTTAAGCTTTGGAATGGGCTGTCCAGGGAGGTGGTAGAGTCACCATCTCTGGAGGTGTTCAAGAAAAGACTGGCTGTGGCACTGAGTGCTCTGGTCTAGTTGATACGGTGGTGTTCAGTCAAGGGTTGTACCCAATGATCTTGGAGGTCTTTTCCGACCTTAGCAATTCTGTGATTCTGTGCCCTGTACAGTGGGTGCTCTGTGTGGCAGCACAACATCCAAAACATCCATGTGTAATGCAAAGGATCAATATTTTGGAGGCAAGATTAGGAATACAAGATGTTTTTACAGTATGAAAAGGACTTACATGGAATTTAAACACTGTGAACTGTATGGCAACTTCCTGCAGCCCCTAAAAATTTAAATGCAGACATGAACTAAGCTGGATGCACCATGAGCAGCAGGGCCAATGTTGTCTTGCTGTGACTACAAAAATAGAAAGCTTTTTATTACCATATTCACAAACTTTTGTGAACTTTATATAGAGTTATTGCATCCAATGTTATATGCAGAGCTGCAAGAAAACAGTGTATTTGTTTGAAAAATACAAACGTACTACTGAGCAAACAAAGGGGGGAAAAACCATCTGGAAATGGATGAAATTCTATACTGAAAGTTTAGATGTTGCACTTTCTTGTTATGCTTATGAAATGTTAAGCAGTTTGTTAAATCTGTTCCTAAATGTCAAACTTCTGAGGGTGGCTTTGAGCCAAGGCTTGTGCTGGAGGGTAGGAAGTGACAGGCAGCTGGTTCCACTGGCAGGAAGCTGGAGCCAGGAACATGGAATACAGAGTGTAGTGGCATCTGTTGTGGTGTTTGTCTGGACCATGTTTACTCCCTCATTAGGTCAGGTCTGACTGTGGTTTAAGAAATACTGCTTCTTAAAATGGCTTTGTCTCCCAGATGCAGAAGGCTTGAAAGAAAGGGGCAACAAATCAGTAGCACAGACAGACTTTTCTGAAGAGGAGTGGGAGGGGGAGTCTGGTTTGTTGTGGGCAGGCAAAACACGGGAAATCCTCATATACGTGAGTGATGGAGGTGGGGAGCACAAGCCTCCCACAGAAGGAAAGCTTTGGGCATGGAGCTGGTGGTGGAGCCAATTTTATGGTTGATCCAAAACTGGCTCCCTTTGATGTTGTTTTATAGTGGTCACATGTGTTTGGGGAGCTGAAGGCTTAAGTTTTAGAATTTTAGGCCTAGAAATTCTAAGATTTTGTTCTTGTAGACTTTATGCTTCCATGAAAGTAATTGGATGCAAATGTTTGCTTGTGGCAGACTTCGCGCCCCATGTTACATCTTAAAAATCAATGGAAATATGTTTGGGAACTGTCTGATTGTTGGGGTTCGTGGTGGTTTTTTCATTGTATTTTTTTTAATTGGATGTACAGAAAGAGCTTGGATGTCGAAGGTTTGCTTTTGAGCTGTTTTTCTCTAGGGAGTGATCTAGTATTGCAGATCACAGTGAAAAGCAGTTTCAAGGTGTTTACATATAAATGAAATTGTTTTCAAACATACTGAGGTGTGACTTACAAGACCAAAAAGTTATGACAGCACACAATGAAAAATGGTAGTGCTTTTATGAAAGCTTAAGGCCAGGCAAACTTATTGAAACTTTACAAAAAGAAGCTTACAGCAGTTATGTCTTACTAGACTGATACATGTAAAAAGAGAAGGCTTTCAGAGACCAAGGGAAGTGCTGGTGTGCCTGAAGGCTCATCTGTGTTCCTCTAACTTATCATTTAGTGTAATAAAATATCTTCTGTATAGGAAATAGAAACTGGGGCAGTTACAAGTCCAAAACACCAGCAAGTCTAGTAAAGCTGACTGTTCTCTGTGGGGTAAAACGTCTAGAATTGTCATTAATCACAGAATCATAGGATGGTTTGAGTTGGAAGGGACCTTAAATATAATCTCATTCCAAGCCCCAGGAATGATATTTGTCAGACAAGGATTTTAAGATGACAAGACTGAACACACAAGTACCTTGAGTGCAGCATGGATAGAACAATATCTGTGGGCAGCTGTGTGGGTGAAGCAGCAGATGCTCAGAGGATAAGCTGTTTATCACAGTAGCAACTTACAGTATCATTAAGTGAAATATATAGAGAAGTAGAACTACAACTGAGAAGTTCTGAAGATTGTTGCTTTCCAAGCACTACATGGGCACATTTAAGGCATCAGTTTATCCATTTATGAGTTTCTGTCACCTTCTGTGTACACCGTGTGACTTAACCACTGTAACACTCCAACAGAAAGAAGTAACTTTTACAATCATAATTAACATACAAGTCTGGTCCTTTGACTGGTTTTGTCATTTTTCCTCTTGCTGGGTAGTCATCAGTGGTTTAATTCTCATAATTAAAAAACAAACAAGCAAAACCCAAAACAAAACAAAAACCACAAACACACACACACACAAAAAGCTAAAATTTTGAAAACATTGCAATAAAATTAAATTCTATTTTTTTCCCTTTTTTTTTTGATCAAGACAGTTTTTAAAGCTTTCACATTAAACTCACTTGTTTAGAGTTAAAGCTAAGCGTTAGTAATCTAAGCGTTTGTAAATGAAGGATTTCATGATGGGGTAAGTAAACACATTTAAATATTGTCATGCTTTGCTATCTTCCCTGCCACTGCTGCCTCCCCTCCTCCCACCCCGTACAGAGACTTCCTGACACTTCCACTTCGCAGGATCCTAGTAAATGAGTCAGAAGAGCTTTGCCTTGGCACACTTCTGTTGGCTGCATTTGGAATTCAGTGATGAAACCCAGAGGGGAAACAGGACCACAAGAGTTCAACAGTCTGGTACTAGTGCTGCAAAGCATCAGATGTGTAAGGAATCCTACTATTCCTGAGACAGCTCTTTCCTGAGAATTTAGGGGCAGGGGGAAGGCATGTTATGTGGTTGGTTTGCTTAGTTTGATTCTTCTTTTTTTTTTAAAAGTCTGAGTTTGAACTACTAAATCTGTAGCACCTTCAAACCTGAGCTCATGTAACTAAAACAGCAGTGTAAGGGTTTGTCTGTGTATCAAATTAGAAGAGAAAGACAAAAATTATAATGGGATAGGATTTTAGATTTTAGGTACTGTTATTTTATGGCAAAGAAGAAGAGTTTTTTTAGTTGGGTTTTGTTTACTTTGTTTGTTGTTGTTGTTTTTTGTTGTTGTTATTGCATAGATATTTTTGTTGGGTTTGTTTTCCCAGAAGGGAAAATTATACCTGTGTTTTCTCACCATTTAACAGACTAATATTTCTCCTGTTCGTAACTATCATGGGATGAATATTTGTGCACTACAATCTTGTTACAGCAAATATAACAAAAATCCAGAGTGATGACAATGGTATTTGGTATTACAGCCAGTCTATTTGTAGCTGATAAAACACATTTTTACACTTATGTTTTAGTTATCCTCTCACAGACTCCTTAACATGACACATATGTGCTTGTAATTTTCTGAAGGAGGCAGTTTGATAGATAATAACCATCTCAAGCAGCAAAGGGAGAAACTTAATCCACTGTTTAACTACGCTGACTTTTTTTTTATGAGGAGAAAATGAGTCATAACTGAGGCAGGGGAAGAATAAGATAAATAAAAGCTGCCCACAATAGCTAATAATAATTACAAAAAGTACTATGCTGATCTTGGGATCTGGCAGCTGAGAATAATACATTTAATAGCAACATTCCTTGGTAACTTGGTGGGAATGAATGTCAAAATATTTAATTGGGAATGCAGGCATTCCTTCCTGTAACAAACATCTTGGAAGATCTCCTTTTTCCAGTGAGCTGTGCATAAAGCTGTGAACAGGACAGTAATGTTCGTGTCAGCAGTCACTTGGGGCTCCATCCAGCTCTCACTAAAATCACTGACAAAATTCTTGCTGATGTCACTGAAGTGGATGGGACCTCAGACCGTGTCTGTGAAGGGGGATAACACTTCCTTTCTTTTTTCCTGTCAAGTCTGAGTAGTCTCACCTACATCTGAAAATGTAAGTTATGAAATTTCTAAGTTCTAGGCACCATTATTTTTCCTTCCTCTTCTGCTTCAGCTGCAAAAAGACTGCATCCAGTCAGTATATCCATATGTGTCTCTATTCCTGGCATAAATTTACAGTGATTCCATTTAAATGTAGGATTACCATCATAATGTGTAAGCACACAGAACATTTGAACTTCCTCCACATAAATTTATTGCTTTTATCTTAATTTCATACAATGTTAGTGTTTAGTAGTGAAAACTGGTTATTTACTCTCAAAGGGCAGTACCAAAAGGGATAAATTAATTAAGATATACTTGCTCTTTCCTGTTGTGGCACACAAAGTAACCATAACAATGCTTTTGATGAAACACTATTGTTAGGACAGCTATACATAAATGATGAATTACATGGTCTGAATTTTAATGGAAATGGCTATTTGTTCTCCTCAGCTTTGCTCCTATTTAATGTAAAGGGAAACAATGCAAGTTTGTTCTTCAGTCATTTTCAGGAAAAGAAAATTAGAACTTAAGATATTATTGCTTTTTTTTTTTTTTTAAACAAATCCAAACAACCACAATAAATAATGGAGGGAAAAGGAAGAACAGGCAGAGTGCTAACTTTTGATCATACTTACACATCCATGTTCTGTGACAGAATTCCTTGTTTAATTAACAGTAGGGCACAAGGATCCTAACACTGTTGTTCCTGACACTGTAAAATTAATACTGTTGCTGTCCCAGAGAGCTTGCAGTCTAAACATGCTCCCTTTTGATATATTTAGTCAGTAAGAATAAATTGAGAGGAATTGACCTAAATAATTTTACCAAGCAGATAGCTTTGCTAAGTAAAGCTGGTTTCAATATTTAAAAGTATGGAGAGGCTTAAATTATTATGAGACCTGCTTTTTTAGGTGACAAATGCAACAACAATCTTCCCTTGGAGATGGTTCCTTCAGCCATAAGCATGCAAAAGAATTGCCACAGATATTGCATGCTAATAATACTAATTCTATTCCCCCAAAATTCAAACAAAACCTATTTTTGAAGTATTCAAAAGCTGTCTCATTTAGGAAGGGATATTTAGAGGGCTTTTTGTGCTTAAAACCTCTTAAGCAGATATTAAGTGGTACAGTTGCAAACTTGTGTTTGTGTATGTGTTGTATAGTTTAAATCAGTGCCCTGAATTTTATAAACAATTACAATTAAAAGATATTCTTCTGGTGTCATGCTGTCACCCGTTGCCAAACATACATTTGTTTTCAGTGGGTTTGGATTTGTATTATCCCTGTTTAAAAGGAAGGAGTGTTTAACTCGTATAAGTCTTCAAAAATCTCATGGCATTTGCTGGGCCTGTACCCATGTTTCTCCCAATCTTTCCCAGCCCTGTCTGTTCTTCAGAACCTTCTTAAGCAATTAAATTTTTAAGTTTTGTAAGAAATAAATGGAATAATTACATGTGACTTCATGGTTTTGGTTTTGCTTAGTTTTTCCTCCATCGTGCCAAAAGAGAAGCTCTATTAATCACATTTGTGTCTTCCAAAACATCTCAGCCCAATGTTTTTCTTCCCTCAGCTTCCAGCTGAATAGAATTTACACAGCTGACCTTCTCACCTTTTAAAAGAAAATCTTCACTGGGGGATCTGGCACAAAACTTAAGTATTTAAATGAGTGCTTGTATTACTTTTGGATCATTGTCCTCTCAAACATGAATAAACCTGGAAAGTAAAATCAATAGAATGCGGAAACGCACAATAATAGAGATTAAAAAAACCCAAACCAAACGCCCAAACCAACAGATGGGCAGGTCTCAGTTCCATGCTACAAAGTTAATGTGACCAGCCCTTGGTTTCACACTTTAAACAAAGGGCATGTTTAGCAGCACTTGCAGATTTTAATGTACGTTTTTTCACATTGTAGAATTTTCAAAGCACTTACTAATGTAAAACTGTGCCCATTTTGAAAGAGATCTAGCATTGACAGATTGTGCTGGCATGCAAAGTAAATTTCATATTACTTTCTTATTGTATTTCTTGGTATCTTTTCAGTAAAATCAGTTTCCAACAAGTGTAAATGAGTTTTCTAATCTCTCCCTGCCTTGCAAAAGCAATTTTAACAATGCAGTGCAGCTTTAATTTGTGAAGCAAAGTAATACAACATGATTTAGCAAACAGTAGGTTTCTGAGAGAATCTTTTCATCTTATGCTCAGGTATTCAGTTTCCCCTTATCTTACAATGAACCTTCCATGTGTATGGAGCCATTCATAGTAAATATCCACACTCTGTTCACTGGCTTTGTACCTGTGGGAAAAAACCAATATATTAGCATGTAAAATGGTTTGACCATTGGAAGGATACTGTGTGAGAAACAGGCTACCTTCAGATATGCTTCAGTCAGTGCTCCTTCTGCCAATGGCAAAATTGTAGCCCCTGGGGATAGATTTGCTAAGCAGCAAAATAATTTTTCACATTTTCTTAAAGAATTCACAGTTCTGAGTTTAACAGTGAGCTCTAGACTTTGAATTGGAAAAGCAGTTATTTCATTAAAAGTTGAAAACGATGCTATCTGGAAAGTGCAAAGAAGTAAGTTATTCTGAGCAAAATAGTCAGAAAGTTTAGGAAAGCTGCCATGAAAACAGATGAAATCATGAAGAATTATGTAAATCAAAAAATTGAATACTGTTTGGGATGGCAGGCAATGCGAGAGAGAGAATTTAGGACCAGAATTCTTAATCATGTTTTTTTTGAGCTAAACATATGAGTGATTGTTGAGGAGAAAGGTATGCCTTTGAAGACATTTTAAGTACAGTTAATTAGTGTAGTGACATTGTAGATGTCCCATTCCTTAGAAGTTTCTTTATGTGCTGCTTATATGGAGATATGCCCTTATTGAAGGACTATGTGTTGTGGTATGGACAGTGTAAGCCAAAAAACCAGGTCAGTGCAATGGAATATTCAGTGTTATAGAATTTAGGCTCCTTGTTTCTGGCTGCCAGCCCACCAGACTACACATAAACTCTATGAAGTCACCTTTTGTGGTCAGAAATGTTTGAAGACTGGGTAGGAAGACTGAAGAGCATGTGGCAGCAGCAACTCTCGAGCTCACTCAGCAGTTGTCCCATGTCAGCTGTCAGAAATAATGAAGTGTGTGCTCGCCTACAGCAAAACAGATACTGAAACAAATTTCTACCATGGGAGGTAAAAATGCTTTAAACCTCAGTGAGGTACAGCTGGTATTTCATCATTCATTAAATTATAGTAAGACTCATGTATAATAATTTTTTCTGCGAACCAAGGCTTTAGGGGAAGTTTAAAGTGTCCTAAAAATCAATTGAACTTTTTACTAAACATGTATCTGTGTAATATTCTCATATAAGGTGATTGTGCCGCTCTGCTCTGCACTGGGGCGGCCTCACCTGGAATATTGTGGCATTTTTGGGCACCACAATATAAGAAAGATGTTATACCATTAGA